>NC_056627.2:267377005-268577005 GCF_002870075.4 Lactuca sativa
TTTGTTGATATTGGTTGTTCCAGGCACATGATAGGGGACATCTATTAACTGCGCAACACTCAGAACTTTAAGTGAGAGTATGTGTTCTTTGCGGAAAATGAAGAAAGGATAGGATCACTCATGGGGTTTTGTGCTTAACAACGTGAAGAATTTTCAGATCAGATCTGAGATTATGCGTGTTGTTCTCAAACCTTTTGGATGCAAATTCAATCGGTGACTTACGGTTTGAGTTTTCTTCTCTATACTCCTGAGTTTATCTTACACTGATTCTTTTAGAAGACAATGTTTTATTTTCTTATAGTTTTTCGTTAGTAGGTTTTATTGAGAAGTGATATCAAGAAAGTGATAACGGGCAGTCTAAACATGTGTAAAGGACTGAATCTGAATTGTCTAGACTCTTTGTTCAATGTGCTTGTAGGCACGAAGGATTTGACAGTATGGATTTAGATAGGATTATTTGGACTGACCATACAACGCTCAAGTAGATTGACAGTGAGATACACACGGGAATCCACGGGATACACTTAATTAATACGTATCTAGAACAGTGTTCAACTTTTCCTTGATGTACGTACTTATATCCTTAATTCTGGTTCTGATAGGGCGACTGGGGGGTTCTGATAAAGTAGGTCTATAAGAAATTATTTTCTTTCTTTCTATCTGTCAGTCATATGTTGCCTCCTCTGTGTGATTGGAACATATCCGACCTTGACTGCAACATATGCAACTCTATTTCTATGCATCCTCTTTATCTGTGCAATTCTTCCTATCTGTTAGCCATATGTTCTCTCTTATGCGTGATTAAAATGATCCGACCTAGAACACAACATATGCAACATTCTACCTCTCAATCCCTCTATCTTAGTTAGCCATATGTCGTCCCCTCTGCGTGATTGAAAGAGATCCGACCTGGGACACAATATATGCATCTATGTCTAAATCTGTCTTCCTCCTTAGTAATTGTTTACTCACCTAAAGTAAGGAATCCTTAGGAAGTCCTTGATAACCAAGGTATATCGGGAAATGGGGAACACGTTCTAGTGCACCTAAAATTGAACCATTTAGAGGTTGTTTGTAGATCTTGCTGCATAATTAAGTTGACAACAATACCCGTCATCGTCGTCAGCTAAATGATATATTTGGAAAAATTTGTCGATATCCTTCGTGTTTAAGTGGACCACAATACCGGAAATTGACCAGATCTATTCATGAAGGTGAAGGTACTGATAAACAAAGTTAAGACTGTCTCAAAACTTTGATCTCAAAATGCTTTAAATCTAGTTATTATTTATGTTTCTGTTAAATTTGTTCATAGTTTTCCTCTATTCACAAATTTAGGGGGGGGGGGGGGGGATTAAAAATATCAAAAATAAAAAAAAATCAAAATTAAAAAAATTAAAAAAAAATCAAAATTAAAAAAATTAAAAAAAAAATCAGAAAATTAAAAAAATCCAAAAGTAGTGTTATATTTTATTTTATTTCTTTTTTAGAAAAATCAAAAATCCAAAAATATTTTTGTTTCTATTTTTATTTTTCTATAAAATATGAAAATTTCAAAAATATTATGTGCTAAGGTTTCTTTTAGTTTTGTTTTGTCTTGAAAAGTGATTTCAGATGTAGATAAGACTCATGGAGACTGTATCAGAGAATTTATGAGCCAAGGCTTCATCCGTGATCATCGAAGATTTCTCATTCGAAGGAGCAAGAAATGAAGATTATTCTTTCAACATTCAATCCTTCAACCCCAGAAGCAAGGTGAAGTTGCACTTGAAGGTTATGTGACAAATTGCAT
Organism: Lactuca sativa; assembly: GCF_002870075.4. Classification (NCBI taxonomy): domain Eukaryota; kingdom Viridiplantae; phylum Streptophyta; class Magnoliopsida; order Asterales; family Asteraceae; genus Lactuca; species Lactuca sativa. The sequence continues at coordinate 267,378,798 of NC_056627.2, forward strand.
TGAAGTCTCCTCAATGAATTTGCTGCTATCTTGTACCTGCTGAAGTGATCCAGAAGATTTGATCTCTCTATTCTATCGGAAGATTCTCAAGCTGAAAGCGCTATCTGTCAAGAATCAGTACATCAAGCCTCCTCATCCACTGTGCATTCAACGTCAAATTTTGAAGAAAAGCCCAACTGCTCAAGATGAAGTCATTCATTGAAGATTCATCAAATTCATCTTGAAGCTGTGAAGTCATCGAAGATTAAAGCTGAAGCCAAGCTCCAAATGAAGATTGACAAGAAAAGCCAGCTTCTTTTTTTGGGGAGCTTGTTGGGTCAATTAGAAAAGAAAGCTATAAACCAAGGGGGAGATTGTTGGGTCTAAAATATTGGTTTATACTTTGCTTTTCTAGGCAATTGTAATTTTCTGTCTAGGACCGAAATTTGTTGACGGCCCAGGTGGTGTTTACGATTGTGTTTACGGTCGTAAACAGTTCACAGTCGTGAACCTGTTCACGACCCATGTCTCATATATATATATATATATATATATATATATATATATATATATATATATATATATATATATATATATATATATATATATATATATGGTGAGGAGTGCATGTGGGTTTACGGCTGAGAGTAGAGGACATAAGAGAAGAGAGAGAAAGGAGCATAAGTGTGTGTAAGTGTGTGTGAATCTTGTAAGGGAACTTCATTCATATCATCAATTCAACAAGATTCATATTATTCTTCTTCTTCTTCTCTTCTAATTTGATTTGGCATCATCCGTTTGATTGGGATTCCGCACCATCAAACGGATTTGATTGATACACAAGCAGATTGGGGACTTACACCCCTAACATGTAAACCTTAAAAACGTGCGTATCATTTTTTTCATTAAGGGTATCTTTGTAAATTAGCAACTTTTTTATATTGAACTTATATGTTCTTCATCTTGAGTTTCTGATTTGATGAGATCTTTAGCTCGTTTGAATCGGATATTGAGGAATTCATTATCAAGATTCTTTTCTTTATATAATTTGATAGCAATTACACGTGTTTTTCCATTAATTGTGAAGTTTCGCATCTATATTGCAGTTTTCTTCTTCGTATTTCATTTCCGATTTGATCAGGTCTTTATCTCGTTTGAATCGGATATATCAGAGTTCATTATCAAGATTATTGCTTTATATAATTCGTTAGGAATTACATGTATTCGTTCTGTTTATCATGAAGTTTCGAATCTGTATTACAGTTGTTTCATCGGATATTTGTTCTGTAGTTTGAGATCTCTATTTCAATTTTATGATATGATCGAAGTTCATTTAATTTTCAATCATATATATTGTTGTAGTTTTTACACTCTGAAGTAAGAGAAATTGCTTAATTGATCAGGTTTTCATATGATCATTATTGGAATTTTATCATCTGATCAGAGCTGATTTTATTTTCTTTCAGATCGTTTGTACGTTGAGGTGAGATATATTCGAAATTAATTAGGTTTTCATATTTACGACCTTTTGTGTTTTTTGTTATAATTTTGTTGTCATTTAGTTTCTATTTTATTTTATCATGATTTTCATCGATATTAAGATTGTTTTTGTTGTTTTGTACAGATCAATTGGTTTATTATGTCAAATTCAATTGTTATTGATGGTGATTTATATTCTTCGATGTGTGAGTGTGAAGAAGAAGATGTTGAGAACTCGTTTTTTTGAAGGTATCACTTATTGAATTATTATGTTGTTTTTAATTTTGTTGACTATCATGTATTTACATATGAATATGTTAATATGAATAAATTGTTGTCTTATTCTTATATGAATAAACATATGATAATTGTAATTTCGAATTTAATATTATTTTTGTTTTATTCATATATGAATAAGTTTTGTTTTATTTTATATATTTTGAATCCTCATGAATTTTATGTATTCATATATGAATGTTTTATTAATCCACTAATAAACATTTTTTTTTGTTTTATTCATATGAATTTCATGTATTGATATATGATTGTTTTATTCATACATTAGTAGATTGATTTAGATTTATAATTTTTTATCAGGTGAATCTTCGAGTTCAGTAGATGATGCGCAATATTGTAGTAATGTAATTGGAGAACATATATATAAGTCAGATGTACCTATTCAATTTATTCCATTTAAAGGTTTAATCTTCAAATCATTAGAGTTGGCCATCAAAATGTATTTTGAGTATGACGAAATTGGTAGTTTTAATGTGAGAATGAGCACATGGTCAAGGTTTGATAACAAGATTACAAAGAAGAAACATGATATATCTAATCATGGTGGCAAATAGAAAAAAGAAATCTTGTGACACATTGGGTACAAGTGGTGTTAGAAGGAAACGCAATTCAAATTCAAGAGTTATTGGTTGTCAAGCAAAGATAATATCTGAATCTGTGTATGGAACTCCAAATTTAAAGTTTTTTAGTTTGATGAACTTCACAACCATCCACTTGAGAAGAGAAGTGATTTAAAAAAAGCGAGGCAAATGTCATATTTAGAAAAAGAGTTTATAGTGTGCGCTTCCACATCAAAAATAGGTCCAACTATGACTCATAAGTTGAGGGCAAGTCTGAGAGGTGGGTATGAGTTTGTAAAGCCCAAAGTAGTTGACTATAAAAATTTAAGGAGAGATATCAACATGGTTATAGGTTATAAAGAGGCCCAAATGATAGTAAACACAATGAATAACTGTCGAGCTCACTATCCAAATTACTCATTTGAGTTTAATTGTCAAGATGATGTTTTGGACTCTTGTTTGATGCGACTTTCCAAACAAACAAGTAAGTTATTTTATCTACTTTTTTATAGCTTATTCATATATGAATATTTTAACTTTAAGTTTAATGTTCAGTTTTTAATATTGAAATTATTTTAATAATATACTGCAACTATATTCATACATGAATATTTTTATATTCACTTATGAATACATCAAAATTTGACTATACAGAACACTTTTTTTTGTGTGCTATAGGTTTCAAATGGTTTTTGTTTCATTTACTGCTATTGACCATCATAAAAAATCAGTTACTGTTGGAGCGGGGTTGCCAAGCAATGAAAGAATTGAGTCCTACTCTTGGTTGCTTAAATCATTTCTTAAAACTCATGGGAAAGAACCAACATTTGTTTTAACCGATCAAGATGTTGCAATAAAACAAGTTATTGAGAATGTGTTTCCTAATTCAAAGCAACGATTATGTATGTGGCATATAATGAAGAAGTTCGAAAAACAAGATATTATTTTAATATATTTCAAATATGTTACATAGTATTTAGTTATTCATAGATGAATATAGTAATTTTTTTGAAATATTAGTACATTCATTTATGAATATTTATTATTATTTTACTTATTAATATTTATTCATTTTTGAATAAATATAAACGTTTGTTTTATTTTTGTTTTAATACAGAGATCAGATGATTTATTTATGAACACAGACTTTAGAAAAAGACTCTCAAAGCTTGTTTGGGACATTAATATGAAACCTGATGTCTTTGAGGTGAAGTGGGGTTTTCTTATAAAGAAATTCAATCTTGAAGACACGTGATGGTTTAAAGACATGTTTACAAAATGTGATTCATGGATACCTGCATATTTTAACGATATTCCAATTTGTGGGTTGATGAAGACTATGTCAAGGTCAGAGAGTATGAATTCATTCTCTAATACCTACTCATAAAATGGTAATTTACTTTTGAATTTCATGATGAATTATGACACTGCCATTCAAAACGCAAAGGAATATTCAACGTGAGCTTGATAAGGCATCAAAGAAAGCATCATATAAAATGAAAACACCTCGAGAAATAGAACCACAAGCATCAAAATTTTATACAAGTACATTATTTTTTGAGGTGCAAAATGAAATATATAAAGCAAGTTTTTTCTGTACATACTCGTATGTTGGTATTGAAAATGAGTGGGAAGTTTACATTGTGAAATACAACAACAGTAAAAGTGAATTTAAAAATGAATTTAAGGTAATGTAATAGTTTTTTTATGAATAATGTAGAGTTTATATATGAATATGAGAATATTCATATATGTATATTCTGATCATTTTAAAATTAGAACATGTTCATATATGAATTTAAATTCATATCTTATATGAATATTTACAATGTTACTATTCATATATGAATATTTATTTATGAATATTCATATTTGAATATGAATTATTGTATATGATTAGAATGTAATATTCAAATATGAATATTTATATATGATTGTTCATATATGAGTATTCATATATGAATATAAATGTGTAAATTTTGTTTAAATTGTTTTTCATTTTTTTATTATGTTTTTGTATCAAGTTGAAATTAAAGCTGAAGAGAAAGAAATAAATTGTAGTTGTAAACATTTCAAGCGTATAAGTGTTTTATGCATAAATGCTTTTACAATAATGAGGAGATGTGGTGCTAAATAAATTCCTAAAAGGTACATTCTGAAAAGATGGAGAAAGGTTGTGATATAAAGAAATTATCGTTTTAGTTCTCATTAATTCAATTCAGGGGATTATGAGAACGTGAAGCTAGTCAATGATTCATATTATAGTTTTGAATCATGTTTGGATATTGTAAGAGATGGAAAAAAATGGCTTTGTTTGTTGAGAAACAACAGATGTTGTTAAAGGAATTTAAGAGTGATTATATATCTGGTGGATTGAAAAGCAAGACGGATGGTGAAGTCATATGCAAGCTTATGGGTGTTTCTATTCCTATCCCAAAAGAGATTAATATTCATGTTTCTCAAGTTCAAAGCAACAAAGGTTCTAGAATCAAGAAAAGAATTCCAAGTGCAGGTGAAGTAGCATATGAACATTCTAAAAAAGAACATAGAATGTGCTCAAGATGTGGAAAACGAGTTCCTCACAATTTATGTACATGTCCAGTAAGAAATCAAGCTGCTCAATTAACAAAAGACATTTAGAGTTTTTTTTTTTAAGTTTTTTGGTTCTATTCATTTATGAATATATGCAGACAATAACCATAAACAATAATAATCATATATGAATAATACACATTTATATAGATATGGTAAATTGATATGTGAAATACATGTTATTTTACAATGAATATATCATATTTGTTTTTTAATTTACTAATAAATAAGTTATATGGATATGATAGATTGATACGTGAAATACACGTATTATTCATAAACTATTCATAAATGAATACATCATATTTGTATTCATTTATCATTGAAGATGTTATTATTTATATAAGGTAAATGAATATCATATTGGTATTCATTTATAAATAAACTTAAATAAAATTGAAAACTAGAAGAAATGAATACATTATAAATGAATACAAATATGAATACGTCATATTTGTTTATTAATTTACTAATAAATAAGTTATATTCATATCTGAACTTTGTTATACTGACGTATTAGTCCTAACTTAATCATAAATGAATACATCATATTTGTATTCATTTATGATTGAAGACGTTATTATTTACATATTAAATTTAAATGAATATATCATATTAGTATTCATTTATGAATAAACATAAATAAACTTTGAAAATATTTGAATATAAAAAACTAACAGATAATAAGCAAACTTGTTTCTATTACATAACTAGTTTATAACCCGTGAGAAACACTGTTATAAAATTAATTAAAAATTCATATTAAAAAATTAAAATTATTAATCAATTATTTTAAAAAAATTATTACTTAAAAGATATTTTTTAGTTATATAAAATTATAATTGTTGATTTAAATAATTATTTGAAGTTATATCACCTTATAATCTATATTAATTTTATTTTATTTTTCAATCTAATGTTATGAATTTAACATAATTACAGTGAGAAAATTTAAAATTTGAAATTAAAAATGAAGAATCAATTATTAATTTAATATAATTAGAGTGGAATATTTAAAATTTAAAATTTAAAATTTAAAATTTAAAATTTAAAATGGATAATCAATTATTAATTAATTTAATGTAATTATAGTAGAAATTTAAAATTTGAAATTTGAAATGGATAATTAATCGGTTGACAAATGGCATAATTGGTGATGTATAACATTAATGAGGAACTCTAATTATATGACACTTGTCAATATGAGATTAAACCTATTCTTTTATTAGAATAGAGATCATTCAACACAAGATAATAAAACCTGATCATAAGCATTTCACAAACTATTTAAACGATGTTCACTAACACTTAACAAACCATCTAAAACTTGTTTCACAGAGCCATCTTACATGTCCACCAAATCCATTCAACTTCAACACAAACTGTTTAATACCATCACACTTCATCACAAGCAATCATCAATATTCTTTTAACCTTTTTTGAATTGTTTGCATAGCCTTGTGTAACGCCTGTGTTTCTGGGCCTGTCATTAATGTTGATATAATAGTCTAGGTTAACCTTTGTAACCCGTTTTGAAATAATAGAAGTATATTATTTGAGTATTATGTGTTTTGTGCTTAATTGCTTAATTATGTGGTTCGATTAATTAAGAATAAAAATAAGTGTCAAAATTTAAGTTAAAAATAAACTCGTTATCTTTGGATAATGTTGTAGTAGTTGAAACGAGGTTTCCGAATATATATAGAACGCCCAAATCTGACTTCGTATGAGGAAGTTATGGTTTATTGAAGTTTCGACTTAGCGTTATGCAGCCCGAAATACTCGATTTGAGATCGAGCGGTTTTTAGCCGAAACAATCTAAACGAGAATCGAAGATCTCGTTGTTGGTATCGAAACGATGTAAAGTTAGTCGAGAACGGACGTCAAACGAAGAAGTTATGAATTTATAACGAAGTTTTTCTGTCCCGGCCTACTAAAAATAATTAATAAAAATAAAGCCAAAATTAGCCGACGGAGTCTAAACGAAAGTTGTAGAGCGTAGTCTCACCTACGCGTGGATATAAAGAACGTCGAAAACGGAGTTCGTATGAAGAAGATATGAATTTTCAAAGTTTATTAAATAATTAATATTTAAATTTAATTATAAAATCCGGTATTATTCGAAGGGGAGTCATCGGACTCATCCGAGGTACGCCCAGCGTACAGCGAAGCATGACGTCCCTCGCACTCGAGTTCTTCGGATGACGCATGCCATGACGATTTGGATGCGTACGCCCCGCATACTGCTGTACGCCCAGCGTACTCCGAGGCTCTAGCCTCCTGTAAATAGGATGCGAGGGCAACCGGCTCATTTGCTCTTTTTCTCTCTTCTCTCTCCCGTTTTGCATCGTTTTGCGTGCCATTTAAGCCCTGAAGCCCCGGTATCATTCCCGAGCCCTGAAGCAAGTCCCGAGGTCCCGAAGATCCCGAGAAGTAAGATTCCCGAGCCGAAGCTTTTTGGGATTAGCCGGATATTACCGAAGGTTGATCCAAGGCTTTTCTTCGATCGCTACTCCGTTGACAGCTTTGACCCACAAAGGAGCTACTTATGCTTGGAATGATAAGCATAAAGAAGCATTCAAGAAGCTAAAGAAGAAGCTATGTGAGGCACCGATACTTTCTTTACCCGATGGAGTTGAAGACTTCGTTGTTTATAGCGATGCGTCTGGGGTTGGATTGGGTTGTGTTTTGACCCAAAGAGAAAAGGTGATAGCATATGCATCTCGACAGCTGAAAGAGCATGAAAAGAATTACCCGACTCATGATTTGGAGTTGGCAGCGGTAGTTTTCGCTCTGAAGATATGGAGGCATTACCTCTATGGCACAAAGTGCAAAATTTTCACTGATCATAAGAGTCTCCAATATCTCTTTGGTCAGAAGGAATTGAATATGAGGCAACGACGCTGGCTACAATTACTTAAAGACTACGACTGCGAGATATTTTACCACCCCGATAAGGCTAATGTTGTTGCTGATGCTCTTAGTAGGAAAGTCAATATTGAAAGGAAAAGGCCAAGAGCATTGAGAATTGAAGTTGTCTCGACCATTGTGGAAAGTATAAAAGAAAGATCAAGAGGAAGCTCCTGAAAAGAATGACCGAAAGGAGGAACGTTTGGGTAAAACGTTGGTGTTTGGTACAAACGGTCATGGACTGAAGGTATTCCAAGATCGTATTTGGGTACCTAAGTCAGGAGGAATTAGGGATCTTCTGATGGAAGAAGCTCACAAAACCATGTACTCAATTCATCCTGGTAGCACTATAATCTATAGGGACCTGAAACCCTACTACTGGTGGCCGACGATGAAGCTTGATGTTGCAAAGTATGTGGCTGAGTGTGTGACTTGTGCGAGAGTAAACACACAACATCAAAAACCTTACGGGAGTTTAGAACCATTGTCTGTGCCTATGGGTAAGTGGGAAGACATTGCTATGGACTTTGTCACTAAACTGCCCATAACAAAGAATGGTCACGACATGATTTGGGTGGTCGTTGATCGATTCACTAAGAGTGCGCATTTCATAGCAGCCAAGGAGAAATGGTCTATGGAGAAGCTTGCAAATTCTTACGTGAAGGAAATTGTGAGGCTTCATGGTGTTCCGTTAACGATTGTATCGGATCGTGATAGCCGTTTCACCTCAAGGTTTTGGAAAGGTCTACAAGAGGAAATGGGTACCAAGTTATGTTTAAGCACAGCTTACCATCCGCAGACTGATGGTCAGAGCGAACGAACGATACAAACACTTGAAGATATGTTGAGAGCATGTACTCTGGAATTCCTAGGTAACTGGGATGAACATTTACCTTTGGTAGAATTTTCCTACAATAATAGTTTCCACTCGAGCATTAAGATGGCACCTTACCAAGCTTTGTATGGACAGAAGTGTCGTACGCCGTCTTGTTGGCTTGAGGCTGGGGAAAAGCAGTTTATGGGACCGGAGATGGTTCATCAAAATGCTGAAAAGTTGAAAATAATTAGGGAAAGAATGTTAGCAGCTCAGGATCGTCAAAAGAGCTATGCTGACAAAAAGCGAAGACCGATGACTTTTGAAATTGGAGATTCGGTTTTGCTTAAAGTATCGTCGTGGAGGGGACTTATAAGATTTGGTAAAAGGGGAAAATTAAGTCCAAGGTTTATTAGACCGTTTAAAGTTCTTCAGAGGATTGGAAACCAAGCTTACAAGCTCGAACTACCAGAAGAACTGAATGGAATTCATAACACTTTTCATGTGTGTTATTTGAGGAAGTTCACAGGAGAAGTTCCCGACATGATTCCACTTTCAGAGTTGAGAATCGATGAGAACAAAAGGTTGATTGAAGAACCAGAGGCAATTGTTGACCGAAAGACTAAGAAGTTGCGACGCAAGATGGTCGAGTTAGTGCTTGTCCGATGGAAACACACGAATGGGCCGAATCTCACCTGGGAGACAGAGAGTGACATGATGGGCACTATCCGCATTTGTTTGTTGATGTGTGATTCCGGGGACGGAATCATTCTAAGGTGGAGATAATTGTAACGCCTGTGTTTCTGGGCCTGTCATTAATGTTGATATAATAGTCTAGGTTAACCTTTGTAACCCGTTTTGAAATAATAGAAGTATATTATTTGAGTATTATGTGTTTTGTGCTTAATTGCTTAATTATGTGGTTCGATTAATTAAGAATAAAAATAAGTGTCAAAATTTAAGTTAAAAATAAACTCGTTATCTTTGGATAATGTTGTAGTAGTTGAAACGAGGTTTCCGAATATATATAGAACGCCCAAATCTGACTTCGTATGAGGAAGTTATGGTTTATTGAAGTTTCGACTTAGCGTTATGCAGCCCGAAATACTCGATTTGAGATCGAGCGGTTTTTAGCCGAAACAATCTAAACGAGAATCGAAGATCTCGTTGTTGGTATCGAAACGATGTAAAGTTAGTCGAGAACGGACGTCAAACGAAGAAGTTATGAATTTATAACGAAGTTTTTCTGTCCCGGCCTACTAAAAATAATTAATAAAAATAAAGCCAAAATTAGCCGACGGAGTCTAAACGAAAGTTGTAGAGCGTAGTCTCACCTACGCGTGGATATAAAGAACGTCGAAAACGGAGTTCGTATGAAGAAGATATGAATTTTCAAAGTTTATTAAATAATTAATATTTAAATTTAATTATAAAATCCGGTATTATTCGAAGGGGAGTCATCGGACTCATCCGAGGTACGCCCAGCGTACAGCGAAGCATGACGTCCCTCGCACTCGAGTTCTTCGGATGACGCATGCCATGACGATTTGGATGCGTACGCCCCGCATACTGTTGTACGCCCAGCGTACTCCGAGGCTCTAGCCTCCTGTAAATAGGATGCGAGGGCAACCGGCTCATTTGCTCTTTTTCTCTCTTCTCTCTCCCGTTTTGCATCGTTTTGCGTGCCATTTAAGCCCTGAAGCCCCGGTATCATTCCCGAGCCCTGAAGCAAGTCCCGAGGTCCCGAAGATCCCGAGAAGTAAGATTCCCGAGCCGAAGCTCTGCCCGCGAGGAGTCCGGTTTTTTGTGAAGATCTTCCAGATCTGCCGAAGAATACTACTTCTACAAGCCGTAGTGCTGTCCGATCATCTTCTGATCAAGTGAGTGTTTAGTTACTTTCTTCTAACGCATAATTATGAAGTATTTTATACGAAATACGTGTTATGTGTATAATTTTGTTGTTATGTGCGTGAATGTATATTCACTCTCTTCTATCTCATAGATCTGATTTATTTTCTATGAAATACGTGTTATGTGGGTGTGCCTCATCTGTTATGTGGAATATGTATTGAATGAAAATGCTATACAGGTTTTAAACTATGTATAAAAATATATATTTTTATCTACTAATATGTTGGGTAGAACATGGGTAGATAGTTGGTGTGTAATAAACAGATGAGAGGCATCGATGTTGTTGTTGTTGATCTAGTTATTCAGCGGAGTATGGATAACGACCACAAACTCTTTCTAGACAGTCTAGTCGAACGCTAGTAGGTTCATAACCTGTAGGTGTTGTGAACGATGTGTTCACCGGTGTACTCTATCCCCCTCATGGTTGCCTTTAGGATATCTATTGTTGAGGAAACCCCTTAGCAGTAATGTCCGTCCCGATGAAAATCCTAGATTAGGTCCCTTGAGATAGATGTTGTTTTAGGGACGTAAAGTGAGGATAACGGGAATGGGTAACCGGGATAGTGATTGGTTGATGAAATTAAATATAATTTATTTATTGTGGGTTGAAAACCCTATATGCTCACCAGGCTCCCAAGCCTGACCCACTCAGTTTTATTTGTATTACAGGAAGTGGCGCAAGGGCATAAGATGGATGAATCATCGAGTTGTTTTGTTTACAAGTCTGTATATGTATATATTTGTTGAATGACTTGTAATGTTATCGTTTATGCTTTATGGTCTGTATCAGAACATGACATCCCGAGTTTTGATTATATAATGAAAATGCATCTCTTGATGAAATGCTTTGATAAATATTATTTTATCATGTTTTGTTTTGGGAACTAATTCCGCAACACTTTTAAATCAAAAGGATTTATTTTGAAATTATTTTCAAAAGCATAAATAAAATTGGTCTTTTATGGCCGTGATTTTGGGGATGTCACACCTTGTATGCATGAGCGGTACACACTTTGAATTCCACATTTTGATATTTTTCAGAAAGATCCAACACCTTTGCCTTCAACATGTTAATTTCAGAAGTTAGAATTCGGTGTGCACACCTTTGCCTCAGTTTCTCTAAATTAGTTTGTTGAATTGCACTTTCTTTATGAAGACCTGGTTTCCATTTTGAGATTAGTTGTCCCATATAGGTCTCCATATGTCTCACTGCAAAGACCCCACAATCAACTTTGTTTTTTAATGTTCTCCATGGTATTTCAAGTTGTTGGGGTGTGACACTTTCTTTTGAGATGGCATTGGCTCTTGGATGGTTTATTTCTTTAAATTATCTTACAAACAAAATTTTCTGATCATTAAATAAAATAAAAGTTAGATATGTAATAAATTGGCTTTTATACGTTGTTGTGAATTGAGTACTTACCAAAGGTTTTAGTAGTACTCCATATTTCCCTTCATAATCCCCCTCAACTACATTGTTGTCTAGAATTTCAATTGATTGTTTCATTAAGTTGAAGACAATCATAAAAATGTGAGCATTTCTAACAACTGTAAAGAATACTTGTTTTTTATTTATATAATGGTAAGTATTTTGTTGATAATATATATATATATATATATATATATATATATATATATATATATATATATATATATATATATATATATATATAAAACAAGTTTAATTAACATACCATGTCAATATCTTTTATGTTTAAGATTTTTTGTACCCATCAGTACCGTCATGAAAGTTCTCCTTGAATTTTTCATACTTTCTTTCATCAGACAATGTTGAAGATACATAAGCATTCTATAACCAATATAATTTTAAAGGATTAGTAAGTTGTTAATCATAAATGAATACATCATGTTGGTATATTAATCATAAGTATATACTAAAGATATTTATTTTTGATTTTTAAATTCATAAATGAATACATCATTTTGTTATAATCATATGTGAATTTTAGTTGCATATACATAATTATCTTAAATGATAGTAAATAAATCTAATATTCATAAATGAATACATCATATTGGTATATTCATTTATCAATAAAGAAGAAATTAATGTTAGAACACAAACTTACAAAAACTTCAACTTTCAAGAAAAGTCTGTATGGTGAATTTCCGAAATCCCTTCCCATTTCTTGGTGGTTAAGTAAATCAGCCCAAGTGTCTAAAACTTCTGCAAAAATCTCTATGTTTGCATATAGACTTTCCATAATTGCTCTTTCTATTACTTGACCATATTTTTTCTGGACAACCACATCTCTGCAAATATATAATCAAAACGACATACATTATTATCTATATAATAATCATATACGAATATGTCTATAAAATAAAGTTACTTACTATGTATTTCCTTGCAAGTTGAACAACCACTCACAGACAATACTCTCCTGATGTGTCAGCTTAGGTTTTGTGTCTATTATCATGCATTTGTAAGGCAATTTGAAAGAATCAGCAAGCTTCTTCTATTTTGGTTCATTCAGATCATGCTTTGATAGTCCTACTTCAGTAGGAATTGCTATAGAGATTGGATTTGGATTAAGAACATTTTTTTTTGCTAATCTGATCACTACCCTCTGATGGTCGTCTTTGATTTGTTTCTTTTGTAAGTGGTTTTTTTGGTGAAGATTTATTAGATTTTTTACTTGAAGTTTCATCTGAATCTTGACTGAGACCTAGACTAAAGCTTGGATGAGTATTATCTGCATTTTTTCATTTTTTTACCTGCCAGGAGTTTTATCATATAAATAATTATATGTTAATTATAATATTTTTTATATTTTGAAATGGTTTTCCAAATTGTTACCTCCTTCATTTCCTTTTGTCTTGTCAGCTTCTCCTCCTTTTTTATTTTCATTTTCAGACTTTTTCTTACCTGAAAGATAAACAACATATATGAATGCTGTATCTATATTCAAAATATTGTATTACTTGTTCATAAATGAACAAGTAATTGTATCTTTTACTTATTCATAAATGAAAAGTGTGTTATTCAAAAAATCAATGTAAGCATTACTTACATTGTCGTATTCACTTGCTACACCTCCATCTTTTGTGTTCTTAGCTTTTGCTCCTCCTTTATTTCCATGTTCAGACTTTCCATTGCCTGAAGCATATACATCATATATGAATACTCAATATTTTTTACTCATTTATATAGTTTCTTATTCACTTATGAATAAACAATGTTATTAAAAAAATCCATATAAGTATTGTACTATATAGTGAATCATTCATTTACCTGTATTATCACCCTTTCTTTTTTCCACTTCTTCTCCATGTTTATATACACCTTCTGATTTTTCCCTTTTCTGCAAGATCCATATAATATTATATATTAAGTATAATTAATTAATGAATTATTGAATAAATAATAAGTTGATAGTAACATACCTTGAATAACTTGACTGATCGGAGTATTAGTTTTACTACTAGTCATTGATGACCCTGGTCAACATTTAATAAAAAAATTTGTTATTGTGTATTACTATTTTTATAAAATAAAAGTAAGTCAAATTTTACCTATATCAATATTATCAAAAATAGTTTTCATTTCAGGTTCATTCCAGATTTCATCTTCTTGACTATTTAAACTAGAAAATCCAAATCCAAGGACATTATCCACAAAGTTGTCAACAACTTTATCCAATAGATTTTCATTTTCATTTTGTTGAATAGTCTCTCCATGATTATTTGTTTCTTCAGTCTCATTATCGTTTTTCTCTTCATCATTCTCATTTTCATTTATCTTTCCATCTTTCTCTTTTACTTCATGTAACATCCAAAAAATACGGACCAAAAATTTCATTTTTGATATAACGATTCATAAAACAATTTATAGAAAACATCATCAAGTTATTTCATTTCATAAAACCATAGATCACGTGTCTCAAAACTATATCATCAAATAATAATCTTGTCGGAGTACAAATCCCAAGAATCTCATGTGCGGAAAATCATGTGTGTGATGAGCTACTACCGTGCCGGCTCCTTTCCCTTCGAAGAAAAAGGACCTGAAACAAAAACTAAAAACCGTGAGCATAAAGGTTACTGATTTCCCCTATCATACCACATACCATATAACATACATACTATCTAACATATCTGTAACGCCTGTGTTTCCGGGCTTGCCATTTTTTTAGCAATGTAATAGTCTAGGTTAACCTTTGTAACCCGTTTTGAAATAATAAGATTGTGTTATTTGAGTATTATGTGTTTTGTGCTTAATTGCTTAATTATGTGGTTTGATTAATTAAGAATAAAAATAAGCGTCAAAATTAAAGTGTAAAATAAACTTAATATCTTTGAATAATGTTGTAGTAGTTGAAACGAGGTTTCCGAATATATATATAGAACGCCCAAATCTGACTTCGTATGAGAAAGTTATGATTTATCGAAGTTTCAGCTTAGCAGTGTGCAGCCCGAAATACTCGATTTGAGATCGAGCGGTTTTTAGCCGAAGCAATCTAAACGAGGATCGAAGGTCTCATTGTTGGTATCAAAGCGATAAAAAGTTAGGCGAGAACGGACGTCAAACGAAGAAGTTATGAATTTATAACGAAGTTTTTCTGTCGCGGCCTATTAAAAATAAATAATAAAAATAAAGTCGAAATTAGGCGACGGAGTCTAAACGAAAGTTGTAGAGCGTAGTCTCACCTTCGCGTGGATATAAAGAACGTCGAAAACAGAGTTCGTATGAAGAAGATATGAATTTCCGAAGTTTATTAAATATTTTGTAATTAAATTTAATTGAAAATTCGGAAGCATTATCCGAAGGAGTCACCGGTCTGATCCGAGGTACGCCCCGCGTACTCCGAAGGTGTCGACAATCGCCGCAAGTGGCTCGGATGACGCATGCAATGACGATTTCGGAAGCAGTACGCGCCGCGTACTGCAGTACGCCCCGCGTACTCCGAGGCTCCAGCCTCCTATAAATAGGATCCGAAGGCAGCCGAGTCTTTTGTTCATTTTCTCTCTTCTCTCTCCCGTTTTGCATCGTTTTGCGTGCCAGAAATATCCCGAAGCCCCGGTATCATTCTCGAGCCCCGAGGCAAGTCCCGAGATCCCAAAGATCCCGAGAAGTGTGGTTCCCGAGCCGAAGCTCTGCCCGCGAGAATTTCGTTTTTTGTGAAGATCTTTCTGATCTGGTGAGGATTACTACTTCTGCAAGTCGTAGTGCTGTCCGATCATCTTCTGATCAAGTGAGTATATACTACCTTTCATAAACACGATAATAATACAAGTTTGGTTCGAGTGTATTAAGTATATTGTTGTTTATAGGTGTGAGTGTGTAGTTACCTTCTTCTAACACATAAATATTAAGTATTTTCTATAAAATATGTGCTATGTGTATAGTATATTGTTGTTTATATGTGTGAATGTGTATTCACTCTCTTCTATCTCATAGATATGATTTATTCTCTATGAGATATGTGTTATGTGTGTGTGTGCCTCGTCTGTTATGTGGATTATGTGTTGATTAAAGCATGATATACAGGTTTTCAAAACTATGTATATAAATGTATATTTTATCTACTAATATGTTGGGTAGAACATGGGTAGATAGTTGGTGTGTAATAAACAGATGAGAGGCCTCGTTGTTGTTTGATTTAGTCATCTAGCGGAGTTTAGATGACGACCACTGGCTATTCTAGACAGTTTTGTGGAAACATTAGCAGGTTCGCCACCTGTAGGTGTTAATGAACTTGGGTGTTCATTCGCTGTACTCCATCCCCCTCATGGTTGCCTTATTTGACTTATATTGCTGAGGAACCCCCGAAGCATGTGTTGTCACCCCGATGAAATATTCTTAGACTCAGTCCCTTATGTTAGTTGTTTTAGGGACATAAAGTGAGAATAACGGGAATGGGTAATTGGGTTATTGTTGGTTGGTGAAAATTAAATATGATTATTTATTGTGGGTTGAAAACCCTATATGCTCACCAGGCTCCCAAGCCTGACCCACTCAGTTTTATTTGTATTACAGGAATTGGCGCGAGGGCATGAGATGGATGAACCATCAGTTGTTTTGTTTACAAGTCTGTATATGTATATATTTGTTGAATGACTTGTAATGTTATCATTTATGCTTATTGGTCTGTATCGGAACATGACACCCCAAGTTTTGATTATATAATGAAAAATACATTTCTTTTATGAAATGCTTTGGTAAACATTGTTTTATCATGTTTTGTTTTTGGGAACAAATTCCGCAACTCTTTCAAATCAAAAGGATTTACTCTGAAAAAATTTAAAAAGCATAAATGAAAAACGGTCTTTTCTGGCCGAGATTTTTGAGGATGTCACAGTTGGTATCAGAGCATTAGTTTAAGCGAACTAGGAATTTGTAGGATTTCTAAACTTAAACTTGGAATGCTAAGTGGAATTTTGAGATGTGTGTCTGTTGTGTTTTAGACACGAGCACTGGTTTATTTTAGGAAAGTTGCCTAAAATGCTCGTATGTGCTAAAAGTTATATGTTGCCATATATGATATTATTTGTTCGGATCTATGGTCTATTGCCGACCGGATCTAGAAACCTTATGTGTGTAGGATTCTAAGCGTGCGTCTACGGTATTAGAACTAGCATGTAAACGTTTCGGTGTGATAAGGAAGATTTGAATATCTATCATGATTGAGGATCTAATTTCACCTTATTCGGTGTGTGGATCAAAATGGTGAGAACAAGAAGTGGAGTTGGAAATGCTGATGAAAACAGGAATCAACCACCAGTGATTGAACAAGTACCTGTCGTAGCAGCAGCACCTGAGCCAATAACCATGGCTGGTGTGCAAATTGATGATTCAGACGATGTTGGATCGTCAGATGGATGAAACTAGACGGTTGCTTCAACAGAATCGTGAAGAACTGTCAATTCGTGTGGAAGAGCCTGAATTAAATGAAGGGCACTCGGAAGGGGGAAACTTTAGTGGGTCTATTGGTCAAGCCAACCCACCGATAGTTAGGCAAGATAACCATGATGGAATGGGATGCAAGTACAAAGACTTTCTAACTTGCAAACCATCGACCTTCAATGGAAAGGAGGATCCGATTGGGGTTATGGATTGGATCTCCGAAATGGAGTTAGCCTTTATGACTTGTGGCTGCAGAGGTAAGTTGCAGACTATCTATGTCGTGCGTCAATTCTGAGGTGTAGCCATTCATTGGTGGAACACTCTAGGGAAGACGTTGAGCCCTAATGAGCCACTGCAATTGTCATGGGCAGAGTTCTTGGTGCAGTTCAAGCGCAGATTCTGCTCGGCTCAAAATTTGTTGGAGTTGGAGAACAAGTTCCTGACATTGACGAAAGGCAGCATGTCAGTTGATGAATACACCAATAACTTCACCGTTAAGATGGAGTTTGCTTTGCGCATCGTTCCAGATGAGCTGACAAAGGTGGACCGATATGCGAACGGACTCCCATGGGAGTACGAGGTGCCAGTACGCCAGGCACTTACTCTAGAGGCAGCTATCTGGGCTGCCAAGTCTGTTGAGAACATGATAAAGGGAAGAACTACCGACAAGGTTGAGGTTGGTGAGAAAAGAAAGTTTGAGGGAACATCTGGTTCCGGTAAGAAGGGCAAATTTTCGAAATCTGATTCGAAAAAGTTTGGAGGAAAAGGAGGCGAAGCGAAGTGGTGTGATAAGTGTAAGAAAAAGCACTTTGGGAAATGTAGCGAGGATGTGACCTGCTACAAGTGTGGGAAGGTTGGACATTTTGCCAATGAATATCCGAACAACAAAAGGATGTGTTTTGGTTGCAATGAAGAGGGGCATATTTTGAAAGACTGTCCGAAGAAGAAGGAGGCAGCTAGGCCCAACATTCCACCAAAGCCGAAGGCGAGAGCCTTCCAGATGACACTTGAGGCTGCGAAAGATGAAGCTGATGTCGCTTCAGGTACCTTTCTCGTAAATGAATTACCTGCTCAAATTTTGTTTGATTCTGGAGCCAACTACTCCTTTATTTCGCATGAGTTTGGTAGGAAGCTAGCTTTGCCTGTTGATAGACTAGATGATGCTTTATTAGTCGAAGTAGCTAGTGGCAAGTTTGTACATGTTAGCCATCGTATGAAAGACATCTTAACCGAACTTAATGGGAATAAGTTTCATGAGGAATTATTGCCTATCAAGCTTAATGGTTTCGACATCTTTTTGGGAATGGATTGGCTTAGCGCCAATGATGCCGAAATTTTATGCAAGAAGAAGATAGTTAAAGTAAACCCGCCTGGGAAAGATTCGTTTATGGTGTATGGGGACAAACGCAGAGTGAATTCTGGAATCATTTCTCTAATGAAAGCCAGAAAGTGTTTGACCAAGGGATGTACATCATATTTAGCATTCGTGATTGATGCTAAGAAAGAAAAGAAGGTGATGCAGAGTATTCCAGTGGTGTGTGATTATCCGGAAGTGTTTCCCGAAGATCTTCCTGGATTACCACATGATAGATAAGTAGAGTTCAGAATAGACTTGTTACCAGGAACCACGCCAATAGCAAAAGCACCTTATCGATTAGCACCGACGGAGATGAAGGAGCTGATGATGCAACTTCAGGAGTTATTGGACAAAGGTTTCATTAGACCTAGTTCATCGCCCTGGGGAGCTCCGGTGTTGTTCGTGAAGAAGAAAGATGGAAGTATGAGAATGTGCATCGATTACAGAGAGCTGAACAAGGCAACAATAAAGAATATATATCCGTTGCCGAGGATTGATGACCTATTTGATCAATTGCAAGGTTCGAGCTATTTCTCAAAGATCGATCTAAGGTCAGGATATCATCAGCTGAAAGTAAGAGAGCAAGATATCGAGAAGACTGCATTCAGAACTAGATATGGACACTACGAGTTCTTGGTTATGTCGTTTGGACTAACCAATGCTCCGGCAACGTTCATGGATTTGATGAATAGGGTTTGTAACCCGTTCCTTGATAAATCTGTGATAGTGTTCATAGACGACATTCTGATTTACTCGAAAAGCCAGGAGGAACATGGCAGACACTTGCGAGAAGTGTTAGAAGTTTTGAAGCAGGAGAAGTTGTATGCGAAGTTCTCCAAATGTGATTTTTGGATTCGTGAAGTCCAATTCTTGGGTCACGTGGTCAACCAAGAAGGGATAATGGTTGATCCAGCGAAGATCGAAGCTGTGATGAAGTGGGAACAACCGAAAAGTCCCACGGAGATTCGAAGCTTTTTAGGATTAGCCGGATATTACCGCAGGTTTATCCAAGGCTTTTCTTCGATTGCTAATCCATTGACAGCTTTGACCCACAAAGGAGCTACTTATGCTTGGAGTGATAAGCATAAAAAAACATTCGAGAAGCTAAAGAAGAAGCTATGCGAGGCACCGATACTTTCTTTACCCGATGGAGTTGAAGACTTCACTGTTTATAGCGATGCGCCTAGGGTTGGATTGGGTTGTGTTTTGACCCAAAGAGAAAAGGTGATAGCATATGCGTCTCGACAGCTGAAAGAGCATGAAAAGAATTACCCGACTCATGATTTGGAGTTGGCAGTAGTAGTTTTCGCTCTGAAAATATGGAGGCATTACCTCTATGGCACGAAGTGCAAACTTTTTACTGATCATAAGAGTCTCCAATATCTCTTTAATCAGAAGGAATTGAATATGAGGCAACGACGCTGGCTAGAATTACTTAAACACTACGACTGTGAGATACTTTACCACCCCGGTAAAGCTAATGTTGTTGCTGATGCTCTCAGTCGGAAGGTCAATCTTGAAAGGGAAAGGCCAAGAGCGTTGAGAATTGAAGTTGTCTCGACCATTGTGGAAAGTATAAAGAAAGCTCAAGAGGAAGCTTCTGAGAAAAATGACCGAAAGGAGGAACGTTTGGGTAAAACGTTGGTGTTTGGTACAAACGGTCATGGACTGAAGGTATTCCAAGATCGTATTTGGGTACCTAAGTCAGGAGGAATTAGGGATCTTCTGATGGAAGAAGCTCACAAAACCATGTACTCAATTCATCCTGGTAGCACTATAATCTATAGGGACCTGAAACCCTACTACTGGTGGCCGACGATGAAGCTTGATGTTGCAAAGTATGTGGCTGAGTGTGTGACTTGTGCGAGAGTAAACACACAACATCAAAAACCTTACGGGAGTTTAGAACCATTGTCTGTGCCTATGGGTAAGTGGGAAGACATTGCTATGGACTTTGTCACTAAACTGCCCATAACAAAGAATGGTCACGACATGATTTGGGTGGTCGTTGATCGATTCACTAAGAGTGCGCATTTCATAGCAGCCAAGGAGAAATGGTCTATGGAGAAGCTTGCAAATTCTTACGTGAAGGAAATTGTGAGGCTTCATGGTGTTCCGTTAACGATTGTATCGGATCGTGATAGCCGTTTCACCTCAAGGTTTTGGAAAGGTCTACAAGAGGAAATGGGTACCAAGTTATGTTTAAGCACAGCTTACCATCCGCAGACTGATGGTCAGAGTGAAAGAACAATACAAACACTTGAAGATATGCTGAGAGCATGTACCTTGCAATTCCTAGGTAATTGGGATGAACACTTGCCTTTGGTAGAATTTTCCTACAATAATAGTTTTCATTCGAGCATTAAGATGACACCTTATCAAGCTTTGTATGGACAGAAGTGTCGTACGCCGTCTTGTTGGCTTGAGGCTGGGGAAAAGCAGTTTATGGGACCGGAGATGGTTCATCAAACTGCTGAAAAGTTGAAAATAATTAGGGAAAGAATGTTAGCAGCTCAAGATCGTCAAAAGAGCTATGCTGACAAAAAGCGAAGACCGATGACTTTTGAGATTGGAGATTCGGTTTTGCTTAAAGTCTCGCCGTGGAAGGGACTTATAAGATTTGGTAAAAGGGGAAAGTTGAGTCCAAGGTTTATTGGACCGTTTAAAGTTCTTCAGAGGATTGGGAACCAAGCTTACATGCTCGAATTACCCGAGGAACTGAATGGAATTCACAACACTTTTCATGTGTGTTATTTGAGGAAGTTCACGGGAGAAGTTCTCGACATAATTCCAATTTCTGAATTGAGAATTGATGAGAACAAAAGGTTGATTGAAGAACCAGAGGCAATTGTTGACCGAAAGACTAAGAAGTTGCGACGCAAAATGGTTGGGTTAGTGCTTGTCCGATGGAAACACACGAATGGGCCGAATCTCACCTGGGAGACGGAGAGTGACATGTTGAGTCACCATCCGCATTTGTTTGTTGATGTGTGATTCCGGGGACGGAATCATTCTAAGGTGGAGAGAATTGTAACGCCTGTGTTTCCGGGCTTGCCATTTTTTTTAGCAATGTAATAGTCTAGGTTAACCTTTGTAACCCGTTTTGAAATAATAAGATTGTGTTATTTGAGTATTATGTGTTTTGTGCTTAATTGCTTAATTATGTGGTTTGATTAATTAAGAATAAAAATAAGCGTCAAAATTAAGGTGTAAAATAAACTTAATATCTTTGAATAATGTTGTAGTAGTTGAAACGAGGTTTCCGAATATATATAGAACGCCCAAATCTGACTTCGTATGAGAAAGTTATGATTTATAGAAGTTTCGGCTTAGCAGTGTGCAGCCCGAAATACTCGATTTGAGATCGAGCGGTTTTTAGCCGAAGCAATCTAAACGAGGATCGAAGGTCTCGTTGTTGGTATCAAAGCGATAAAAAGTTAGGCGAGAACGGACGTCGAACGAAGAAGTTATGAATTTATAACGAAGTTTTTCTGTCGCGGCCTATTAAAAATAAATAATAAAAATAAATTCGAAATTAGCCGATGGAGTCTAAACGAAAGTTGTAGAGCGTAGTCTCACCTTCGCGTGGATATAAAGAACGTCAAAAACGGAGTTCGTATGAAGAAGATATGAATTTCCGAAGTTTATTAAATATTTTGTAATTAAATTTAATTGAAAATTCAGAAGCATTATCCGATGGAGTCACCGGTCTAATCCGAGGTACGCCCCGCGTACTCGTGTACGCCCTGCGTACTCTGAATGTGTCGACACTCGCAGCAAGTGGCTCGGATGACGCATGCAATGACGATTTCGGAAGCAGTACACGCCGCGTACTGCAGTACGCCCCGCGTACTCCGATGCTCCAGCCTCCTATAAATAGGATCCAAAGGCAACCGAGTCTTTTGTTCATTTTCTCTCTTCTCTCTCCCGTTTTGCATCGTTTTGCGTGCCAGAAATATCCCGAAGCCCCGGTATCATACTCAAGCCCCGAGGCAAGTCCCGAGATCCCGAAGATCCCGAGAAGTGCGGTTCCTGAGCCGAAGCTCTGCCCGCGAGAAGTTCGATTTTTGTGAAGATCTTTCAGATCTGCTGAGTATTACTACTTTTGCAAGTCGTAGTGCTGTCTGATCATCTTCTGATCAGGTGAGTGTATACTACCTTTCATAAACACGATAATAATACAAGTTTGGTTCGAGTGTATTAAGTATGTTGTTGTTTATAGGGTGAGTGTGTAGTTACTTTCTTCTAACGCATAATTATGAAGTATTTTATACGAAATACGTGTTATGTGTATAATATTGTTGTTTATGTGTGTGAATGTGTATTCACTTTCTTCTATCTCATAGATATGATTTATTCTCTATGAGATATGTGTTATGTGTGTGTGTGCCTCATCTGTTATGTGGAATATTTGTTGATTAAAGCATGTTATACAGGTTTTTAAACTATGTATAAAAATGTATATTTTTATCTACTAATATGTTGGGTAGAACATGGGTAGATAGTTGGTGTGTAATAAACAGATGAGAGGCCTCGTTGTTGTTTGATTTAGTCATCTAGCGGAGTTTAGATGACGACTACTGGCTATTCTAGACAGTTTTGTGGAAACATTAACAGGTTCGCCACCTGTAGGTGTTAATGAACTTGGGTTTTCATTCGCTGTACTCCATCCCCCTCATGGTTGCCTTATTTGACTTATATTGCTGAGGAACCCCCGAAGCATGTGTTGTCACCCCGATGAAATATTCTTAGACTCGGTCCCTTATGTTAGTTGTTTTAGGGACATAAAGTGAGAATAACGGGAATGGGTAATTGGGTTATTGTTGGTTGGTGAAAATTAAATATGATTATTTATTGTGGGTTGAAAACCCTATATGCTCATCAGGCTCCCAAGCCTGACCCACTCAGTTTTATTTGTATTACAGGAAGTGGCGCGAGGGCATGAGATGGATGAACCATCAGTTGTTTTGTTTACAAGTCTGTATATGTATATATTTGTTGAATGACTTGTAATGTTATCGTTTATGCTTATTGGTCTGTATCGGAACATGACACCCCGAGTTTTGATTATATAATGAAAAATACATTTCTTTTATGAAATGCTTTGGTAAACATTGTTTTATCATGTTTTGTTTTTGGGAACAAATTCCGCAACTCTTTCAAATCAAAAGGATTTACTCTGAAAATATTTTAAAAGCATAAATGAAAAACGGTCTTTTCTGGCCGAGATTTTTGGGGATGTCACAATATCTGAGTACTGGAGTACCCCTTCGGTTTCTTTCAACAGGTAACTGCCTAGCATATCAGGGTGTTGGCCTACCCCTTAGGTCCTGTCGACCGGTACCTAGCCTACCATATCAGGGTGCTAGCACACCTCGTCGATCCTTTCGACCGGTACCTTTCCTAGCATATCAGGGTGCTAGCCTACCCCTTTGGTCCTTTCGACTGGTACCAAGGACTATTTCACCCCTAATCTACCACATAGCATCCGAGTGCATAAACATATACTAACATACTGCCTAACTTATCTGGGTGCTGGCATACCCCTTCAGCCCTATCGACTGGTACTGGGGTCAATCCTACCCCTCCTATCACATATCACATAGCATCAAGCATACTAGCACATAAAAATAACAGATAGCAACATACCAGATAATTATCACAAAGACAATCATATATACTATAACTCTTACTAGTGGGCCGACCTTGGTGCCTTAGATCCACTTCTACTGGAAGGTAACTCACCTCAATGTTGTGAAGTAGCTGAACTATCCTCGGTGCTGGGATCAACTCTCCTTAAACTCCTACACATAACATATCTTTAATTACTCTTTCAAACTTATAACCCCTTCAACGGTCAACTCGGGTCAATGGTCAAGTCAAAGGTCAACACTCTGGTCAAAGTCAACCTTCTGGTCCAAGTCAACATTATGGTTGACTCAACTTGCCGAGTTGGTCCTTTAACTCGTCGAGTTCCATGATTCAAAGAATCTCGAACTCACGATCTAACTCGTCGAGTTACCCTCTAACTTGCTGAGTGTTTCCTCATGACAGATTCAGGACTTTCCGTTTGAACTCGTCGAGTCCTTCCTTGGACTCGTCGATTTCTGTTTCATACAGAGTCGGGGTATTTCATTCACAACTCGCAGAGTTCATCCTTGAACTCGTCGAGTTTCTCTTCAAATCAGTTGGGACATTTTTCTCTCAACTCGCCGAGTTCATCCTTGGACGCGTCGAGTTCTTTGATCCTTAAGTCCATAAACACGTCTAACTAGCCAAGTCCTCTTCTAGACTCAACAAGTTTTTTTAATAACAAAAACTGTTGGGGAACCACGAACCAACTCGATGAGTCCTAAGAACAATTTGTCGAGTTCCCCAAAATGTAATTCCATACAGCCGATTTTAGTCGGGCTTAATGCATCCAGAACATAGATCTGGCCTCCTAAGGGTGATATAACATGTAAAGTTACAAACTTTACGTTCATGCATGGGATATTTAGCTCAAATAGCCCTAAAAAGTGGTTCTTATGATGCATGGTACTCCCATGGCCATAAAGTTGGCACCTTTATGCCACGGAGTCCCTCAAAGGCTCTGGATCTGAAGTCTTAGCCCCAAACATGCTTGTATCCATGAATGGTTCCAAAAATGGTTCCTTAAAGCCCTAAACTACTCCATGAAGGGATCTAATATATGAACATACAAGGTATAGACTTTATACCTCAAATGAGCTGGAAATACAACACAAACTCTGGATCTACTTGCCTCCTCTTGAATCCCCAAGCTTTCCTCTTCCTTCTCAGGCTTCAAATCACCAAGAACACACAAAAAAGGCTTAATAACACTCAAAATGGATTAGGGTTTCATGAATAAGGCTTGGAGGTGATGAAGGCTATAGTTGACACCAGTTAAGGTGTTTAAATAGGGTGCAAACCCTGAAAATTAGGGATTCACTCAGGCAACCCTACTCGTCGAGTCGAGGCCTATTGAATCGTCCAGTAGGCATCAATTTTACGTCCAATCCTTTGTTCCTATTTGACGAGTCCGATGCCTCTGACTCGTCGAGTCCCTTTGCAAAAATGAAAGTTTTAATTTAAAATACATACCAGGAACCGAGCGTTACACTTTAGTTTCACCTTCTTTTTTATTGTTATCTCCATCATTCTTTATTCCTTCATTCTCTGCTTCGTTTGAATCAAGAAAATAATCTAGTTCCGGTTGACTTCCATCACTATCATTGTCTTCTTCACCATTTACCTCCTTATCTTCATTCTCTTTTTCATCATTTGTTTTTTGACCCATTACTGGTGTCAAATTGATACTTTCAACTCCAGTTTCATTACTTGGAAATTCAAAAAATGTTGTGCTTTTAGTTTTTTCTTCAACAATTATATTTGTCATCTTTTCTTTGAAAATCCTAAAAATTTCCTTTTCAGGGATCTTTGTTATTGCATCATTGAGCTTTGAATTCAACTTTTCTTTCATCCTCTCAAAACTATTAATCTTTTTAGATAATTTTGATTCATATTACTATGTAATAAAAAAAAGTATGATTAGTAATTAATATAATAAATTAATGTAATCATATATGATTAACATGTTAAAAATAATGACCCCAACAGAATCATCTTCATCTTTATCAGATTCATTGTCTTCAAGATCTGTATCTCCTTCATCTTGTTCGTTAACAAATTCTTCATTTAATTCTCCAAGTCCAAATCTACCTTTTTCTTGTTCAAATGCCTCTCGATATATAATATTCTCTGAACTCCAATAACAAATTGTTGGATGTTTACGTGTTACCATTAATGCTTCCGAGTGGATTTTATCAGCATAGAACAACTGCAAATAAGTGATAAGTAATTGATATTCATAAATGAATTTTATATATATTCATATATGAATAAGTAATGGAAATCATTACATGTGAACAAGTAATATTATCTTTTACTTATTCATATATGAATAAGTAATGTAAAGCATTACATGTGAATAAGTATCTTTTACTTATTCATATATGAATATGTGGTATTTAGTTTTTAATAATTAATATTATTAAAAGATGAATATAAACATTATAATATATTCAGTTATGAATAACTTACCACCAAGAAAGCTGAAGGTCCAACAAAGTAGCTGGTATCTGAGTATGGTATGTATGAGTTCTTTGTTCTGACAAGACAGTCCAAAACATAGCTGCACCAGTCTATGTTGTTGATATCTGTTTTTCTTGAAATATAACTCAAAGGGAACATCATCTTCCCACTAATGTTGACTCACAAAATGTGTTGACAAAAGATAACTAAGAAGTTCAATTTGAAATTGAAATCGGCTTTTGTGGTACAAACAATAACCTTTTTTATTGCATTCAGTCGGATGATTGCTCCTTCTTTAAACTGTTGCTTCCATTTATCATAACTTGTATCATCTTTAGGCCATTGATCCAGTCGTGTAAGTATGGTTCCACCAGTTGGAATGCCCAACATGTCATGAAGAGACTTTGTTGTTACTTTTAGTTCCTTTCCTTTAACATCTATCACCATTCTTTCAGAATGAAATTTTTGAAGAATATAAAATCCCATTTTCAATGGTATGTCTGTGATTTTCATTTTAACAGATTTTCAAAACCCATAGATCTTACACATTTTTTTGTTGTTTGCTCAACCCAATGATTATAGAGAGTAATGACTTTGGTGAACATCTGTTTTTCATCGAGTAAAATTCTTATACCATTATTTTTTTTCTCTTTCTTGATTGGTGACTCCTTTTTCTTTGCCTTCTTTGATGGATGACTATTTTCAAGATCAGAGTCTGAATCATGTAGTTGTCATTTTTCAGGAGTTTTTCTTTTTGTTGGACTTTTTTTTGCTTTGATTCTTTGTTTTCTTTGGTGTTTTTTTTTCTTTTTTTTCTGAGAAATGAAAACATATAATACATGAATAAGGTGGAATTATTCATATATGAGTAGTGCAAATATATAACAGGTATATACAAGTTATTGATATATGAATATGATATATATATATATACATACATACATATATATATATATATATATATATATATATATATATATATATATATATATATAGTTATTCATATATGAATATCCTCATTGATTTATTAATATTTCTATATTACAAAAATATAACAGGGATATACAAGTTTATTCATATATGAATAGAAAAAAAGATAGTAGGAATATTCAAGTTATTCATATATGAATATATTAGATATGATAGGAATTTTATACCTTTGACATTTTTCGTCTTCAAATGTGTTTCTCTCATCATTGTTGGCTCTTTATCAGAAATGTCAATCTTCTTACCTTCATACATTAGTGAGTAGAAGATAAATAAATTTTGATTACATTTTACAAAGAAACTATTTTATATTCAAAAATGAATATATATATATATATATATATATATATATATATATATATATATATATATATACATATGAATATATATGTTATATTCATATGTGCAGATATTGAAGATCAATCACCAATTTCAAAAGAAAAGTGTTCCAAAACAAAACAACATAAAGGTATGAATAATTGTTTCCATTCACATATGATTAGCTTTTGAGTACAAACAAAATTAATTCATATATATTTATTCATATATGAATATAGGAATTCAATAGTTTTTTTTTAATATAAAACATATGCAAATTGAAGTATTTATATATTAATAGAAGAAAATTATAGTAGGGATATACAAGTTATTCATAAATGAATATAACAGATATGATAGGAATTTTATACCTTTGTCATTTTTCTGCATTGAACGTGTTGGTGTTTCTCTCATTGTTGGTGGGTTTTTTTTTAATAATGTTAATCTTCTTACCTTCATTCATTAGTGAGTAGAAGATAAATGAATTTGATATACATTTTACAAAGAAACTACTATATTCATAAATAAATATTTGAATAAAACATATATATTCATATTGTTTATTCACATATGAAAATGTATGTTATATACGTATGTGAATAGAACATATATAAGTCATTTTTGTTATATTCATATTTGAATAATATATATATGATAGCAAATTATGTTCTATTCATATGATAATATAACATATATAACTTAGTTTTGTTTGTGTTCAGAAGTAAACAAAACATATCAAAACAAAATGATCTTCAGTATCTTTATTTTTTGTTGTATGTTTAAGTAAAATCTCATCTAAATGTTGGCAATCACATATGAATAAAGTTAATCAGATCTAAATAGAATACCAAATTTATTTACCTTTTTTATTGGTTTTTGTTTTTCGTTTATATATATGTTTCACTCTTGGTGTTGTTTTTGTATGGGTAAGTAGTTAATATTAGGACAACATAAGCGAAATGTGAAGTAATGTTATTTTTTTAACAGAAAAGTTGTGAATAAGTATGAAAAATGAAGAGAATATGTAAAATCATTTATATATCAACTAATAAGGGATGATTATTACAAAAAATTCAAGTAAATTACGAGAATGAACGAGGATTATAAAATTTGAAGTAAATAACCTAGTTTGTAGAATGAACAGTGTGAATACAAAATTTTTAGTTCTAAATCAACTAATAAATAATGATGATTACGAAAATTTTCAAGTAATCAAATGATAAGTTTAGAAATGATTAAATCGTTAAAAATCGAAGAAAAAAACGCCGATGATTACCTTTCATAGTCAACAGTGAGGAAATGGGTTTGTTTAGGTTTTCATTGGTAGACATTTTTCTTCGATTTGTTCTTCGCGGGGTAGAGAATTCTTTCTGTGATTGAATCCTTCTATAAATGGTTTTCATGTTATTGGGAAACGATGATGTGTTCAAAGAGGGAAATGATGGTTTTGGTGTCAAGATTTGATGTGCGATAAAATTACTCTAGTCCCCTAACGGTTTAATGTTTTTGGATTATTTAATAGTTTGCCACCGCATTTTATGTTTTTTAAGATCATTAAATGATTTGTTGAGAATGGTTTCCCCATTCTCAACCTTTTTTTTTCTCAATTGAACCCTCTTTCTCTCTCTCTCTGTCTCTCTCTCTCTCTCTCTCTCTCTCTCTCTCTCTCTCTCTATATATATATATATATATATATATATATATATATATATATATATATATATATATATATATATATATATATAGGTAAAAGATCAAATGATAACAAAAAAAGATTAAGAACCATAAAAACTTCTAACGTTACTTTATAATTAATGGTATATTTGTCGATTCAAAATTTTTTGATTTTTTAATATTTTTATAAATAACCAAAAAGAATTAGGGCATGATAGACATTCTAAATTTTTAACATAAAAATCATAACTCGAGAGTACAAAATAAGATCTAATCATTTTATTGCATTAAAAACTTCTCACAAACTCAAACCCAAACTCTCCCACTATCATCACCAACTACCACCATTGCCGCCACCTGTCGTCGGATCTGTCATAGTCTGTCGTTGCTGCCGTAGACTGCCGTCATTTCCGATCATCTTCACCGCCGTGCACATTCTTCATATATTTCTCTTCTCTTTTTCCTGAAACACTACCAGATTTGCATTAGATATGATGTGTTTAATGCATTTTAGATCTAGATCTTGAGTGTGTGGTTCACTTTACGGTGGTCAACGGTGATTCCACCACCACATCAGATTCGCTCCACTACCTTATCCGCTTCCCATCGAGTAGACCAGATCCACAATCCCCAAAGAGCGACGGGATCTATGATTTCCGCCATATCTCTTCCCCTTATTCTCTTATGGCAACTTCTTCCGTCGTCTCCTTCTTCAGATATCAGAGATCAATATTGTAACATCCCGTGATTTTTAGGTATTTTGGAATCTTCCCTTTTATTATTATTTTATCATTTATAGTCTTTGGGGATAGAAGGGTGTAGCTATGAGATGCTATAATTTCTAATATTGTAATTTTGGATCACAAGGAGTACGTTGAGCGTACTAGGCGTGCCCTAGTATGCTGGGCGTACACTTGTGTACGTTGGGTGTACTCACATCAGGTGAAAACCCTAATATTTAGGGTTTGGGTGGTATATAAGTATCCTTATAGTTCATTTCTCCCAAAACATTCAGCCTCCACACTTCTGAGACGTTTTCCAAACCCTAGCCTTGTATGTGTGTGTGAGTTTGAGTGTGTGAGAGTTCTTTGGGTTGAGAAGAAGAAGAAGAAGAAGAGACTCCTTAAAGATCCTTGGTGTGGATTCAAGCTTTGGATCTGTGGGCTTCATTCCTTAGGGAAGCTCAGAAGGTAAAAAGCCTTTACCTTTACTTGTATTTCCCCATAAATCTTGCATGGAAGTTTTATGAGTAAATGTGTCCCTTTTCTTGGTCTTGATGAGTTAAGCTACTCTAAGACCAAAGGATCCGTCCTTTCAAAAGATTTAGAGTGTTTTGGACCATAAAAATGCTATCTTTTCCCATTTAGTGGTTTCATGCAAGCTATAAAGGTCTTAAATGGTTAAGACAAATAAGGGTTTTGAGTTTATAGACTTATAGGGCATGCATAACCATAAAGTTGGAAACTTTATGGTTTGGGACATACTTTTAAGTATAGATCTAACTTGGGACGTCTGGACGAGGTGTATTATGAACATAATGAAGATTTGCATGGCCACAACGTACGTTGGGCGTACCAAGGCTTACGTCGGACGTAGGTGGTCAGCGTCCCATTTTCTGGTCAAGGCGTTTACGCCGAGCGTACAACTGAGTACGCCCCGCGTACTCAACCTGTTGGGCTTAGATATTTTGGGCTTCGAGTATTGGGCCTTGATGCTTGAGCCCTCCTGGAACATCTAGATAAATGTAATTATAGGCTAGTTAGAGGACCGAATCTTTGGGTGGCCCAATTTGGAAATTGGGCCAACTATGGGCTTTGTATATTAGGCTTTTGGATTTAAGGATTTAGAGTTGGGCCTTAGCCCAACTTAAGGAAAGGATAGAATGGACTATTATCCTATGTTTGGACCCTTGTGCAAGATTGATATTCCAACTGTTGACTTAGTATTCGTTATTTTGATAATTCAAGATTTTTGGTGAGACAGCGATCGAAGACTTTCAGTCCAGTTCAGCACTACCTGTGAGGTGAGTTTTTCTCACTATACTCAAGGGTCGAAGGCACCAAGGCCGGCCCTTTGGATTGTTATCCTTCTTTATTGTCATTGTAATATGTTAGATTGGTATCCTGGTAGATAGGAAGTTTCTATGTGGTTATGATATGTTAGATCGGTATCCTGGTAGATAAGATGTTGCCATGGTTAGTGATTTGTAGATCAGTTTGACTGTCTGTAGACTGTTATGTGATTATCCGATATATGTACATATGTTTGATTGGTGGTTGAGGCTTTTATGCTTTGTGTAAGAGCCAACAGACCGAGGCATTCCAACCTGATGGTTGTAGGCCGAGAGTATTCCATCCCGAGGATGATTGGACTCATTGTATGTGGGCATTCCAACCTGATGGTCGTGGGCCGAGAGTATACCATCCCAAGGATGATTGGACCCATAGTATATTGGCATTCCAACCCGATGGTTGAGGGCCTCGGGCATTCCAACCCGATGGTTGATTGGGCCTATAGTGTGCTGTTACTACATGTGTGTTATTGTTGTGCGGGTATTTTGGGGGAACTCACTAAATTTCGTGCTTACAATTTTGGATTCTGTTTCAGGTACTTCGGATGATCGGGGGAAAACGAAGGCTTAATCGTGTACCTCCTCACATGTTATGATTTTGATTTCTAAGATTCTCTGATATGAAACTATTTTGAAAATATTTTATAATAAATAATGGTTTTTGGATGTTTGAAAAAGTTATAAATTTTCTGATAATGTTTTGTTTAAACTATATGCAATCACAACGTAATGCAAATTAGATATGAGTAGGCAATGATTTTCATTGACATCTTCCGATGAGGTGTTCCGACGACCGTTTAGCTTCCCAGTGCGTGGTCATGAGTTTCGACGGAGACTTGGTTTTCAAATATTATTAAAAATAAAATGTGTGATTTGCAAGAACTCATGTAATTTTATGGAGATGCTCTAAATGTTGAAGGCGTATATGTGTGTTGTACTTGTGCAAAGGTGATTTGACCGAGGGTGTAAAAGTCTTCTAATTTTCTATATTACTTTTTGTTGCAATGGAGCCTCTGACAAGCACAGTAAGCAAGCAGGTTATTCTCTTTTCCACTGTTTTCGTTCTTTTTTTAAGTAGATATATATATAGTTATGAATAGTTATTAATAAATATGCAACTTTAATCTAGCGATAAGTTCATAAATATATAAATATATGATAAATGAATTTTAATATAAGATTCATTACGTGTAATTTAAAAATTAAATACTATCTAGTTTTAAAATTTGGCACGTAATCTTTGTTTAAATGTCTCAATGATTTTATTAGTAGTTAAAGTTGTATTAGACTGTGAATGATAGTCTTGAATTGGTATTGTGAATTATATAGATGACATTCATGAATTGTTTTATTAAATTATGAATGAAAATATTAAAATATAAATTTTAAGTTGAGAATATGATTGTCAGATGCATAATTTTTGTATAATAGATTGTGAATTTAGTGTATAAACCTATAAAATTTTGTATATTAAACTTTAAATTTCTTATATTAAACTGTGAATTAATTGTATTAAAAGTTTTAAGTTGATAATATGGTTGTGACTGCATAATTTTTGTATATTAAACTATAAATTTATTGTATTTACATGTGAATTTTGTGTATTAGGCTGTGATTTCTTGGCTTTAAACTATGAATTAATTGCATTAAGCTGTGAATTTTCTGTTTAAACTGTGAATTAACTTTATTAAGTTTTGAATTTTGTATATTAAACTGTGATTTTTGTGTTGTAATTGTGAATTGACTGCATTAAGCTGTGAATTTTTTTATTTAAACTGTGAATTGATTGTGAATTTTTAATTAATTTCGTGTTAAATTATGAATGATTTATGTTTGAATAATTGTATTAATTTCTTGTGAATACATTTTTTTGTTGCATAAGTATGTAAAAATGTATTGGTTTTTATAATCATTTTGCATTAAACTCTAAATAAGTGAATTAATTAGTTTTTATTAAATTGTGAATATGGTATTTAAGCTGTCAATCAATGATTTTATATACATATTTGATTAGGAAGAAATGATGATTGGGATGCTGACATGGTTGGTTGGTTGTGACGCGTGGTAGTTGGTCCTTATGGTGGTGGGTAAGTTTGAGTTTGACTTATTTAAAATATGTGAATTAGTATTAATAGCTTCTATTATGTTATGTTGTGAATTTTACGTATTAAACTAAAAATTGATTGTATTAAGTTATATATTTTATATAAATTTTATGTTAAAATATGAATAAAGATATGTATGAAAATATTAAATTGTATATTAGTGAATTATTATGTTTATTAAACTGTAAATTATTTGTTTTAAACTATAATATTTTTTACACACGATATATTTTTTTAAAGAAATCTACAATTTAGTAAAAAGAAAAATGAATTTTTCTAGAGATAATTCTATTTTTTTAATTAAAAATTTGTATATTTTTGTTGGAAAAATAAAAAATATTACAAAAAAAAAAATGGGAGCTATAGATTTTGTTCTATTAAGCTACGAATACGATCAGAAAAATGTCACTGAATTTAATGTTAATTTGGCGACGGTTCGGTGACGGTCCGACGGTGGTTCGACAACAATTGACAAATATTTTATAAACTAGGGAATGAAAAACTTTGTTTATTAAAATGTAAATGTTGGATTTGTCTAAAATCTCTCTCTCTCTCTCTCTCTCTCTCTCTCTCTATATATATATATATATATATATATATATATATATATATATATATATATATATATATATATATATATATATATATATATATAGGTTTAGGTTCTGTGGAAAACAAAAAACCCTAAAAAAAACCCTAAAAATCATAAAAATACTTAGAGATCACAAAACTTTTTTTTGAATTTTTTTATAAAAAAGCGCAGCTTTTTATAAAAATTCGCTGAAAAAAAATAAAAAATCAAATTTTTTTTTTATAAAAAAAAAGTTTTTTTTTCAAACTTTTTTCCATCGATTTTCTTTAAAAACCTGCGATTTTTTTAGAGCATTATACCACATTAATAGTTTATTATTATCCACTTTTAAAGCGTGTTTGGCAACAAGGTTTTGAAAAAAAAATAGCCTTTATTTTTAAAAAAAGAAAAGCTCAAATTAAAGGAAAAGTTTCATCCTCCCTAATAAATGAAAATAATTTTGCCACGTGTCATTCTCTCATTAACTTGGACACATGTCATTTTTTGGTATTTTTAATTAAATATTTTTTCTATTTGTCATTTTCTCATTTTTTGTATGTTTTCTTAATTAACATATAATATTTACACGTCAATTAATAAGTGACATAATTGAAAATAACCAATAAATTACAATATTAGTATTTATATAATATTTAATATGTTTTCTTTTAAATTCAATTTTTAAATCTTAAATTTCAAATCTAAAATTTCACTTTTAAATATATTTTTTTTAAACTTTCATATTTAATTTTTTATTTTATCAAACCCGTATAATATACGGGTCTCACACCTAGTTTAGGAATATGAACTTAAAGCTTTTAGCCTTTTAGTATCTAGATTTTAAATTTTATGTAATTTTTGTTATATCAAAAGTTTACAACTACTTATATCAAACATCTACATACAAATAAAGCTATACCTCAAGCTATTCGTTATTTTTGCCAAACATATTCTAATTCCATGTGACATGTAAAATCAAGAAAACCAATTCATGAATCCACCACCACTAATCTTCATACCATCTCTATAGAATTTATCTGCCTTTGTCAAAATTAAAATTCTTAAAGCGCATTAAAAAGCAACCAAGATTTCACAATGTCTACTTTGATCACTCAATTTTCTTATAGCAATTGGATCATCAAACCTTCAACTTTTCCATCTTCATATATACCTATCAAAGCTTCTTTATGTTTTTAACCACAAGAAATATCACATTCTTATGTTTTGACCACCGATGGATTCAGATAAAAGAAATGAAAGTTTAATGACTCAAGTTATAGAAACAAAAAGTACAGTAACATGTGCAAATAAAAAACAAGATTTAAATTGAAATATCCACCCAAAATAACCCACCATACATTTCAATTAAGTACACAACAAACAGCCTCCCAAAAGGATATGAAATTAAACATTGCCATAAACTATGCACATTTATTACCCAAAAAGTATCACAAAATCAAAAAGTTGAAATGCACATTGCAATGATTATGTTGAGAAACTAATCAGAAACAACTGTTTGCAGGGATAGTGAACTCTCAATTTCCTTGTTATTAGAATTTCTTTCTGCAACAACTTTAGACATACCAAACATCTGCATATGCATCATGATACTATAAACTTTAAGCATTGAACTTCGGTTTTCTGGGAATATGGGATTAATACTAAAGTTTAAAAACATACCTTTGAGATGGTCTTTTGGAAGCATGTCTTGTGTTCATCCATGGAAGCATTTATAAACTCATCAATGTGATCTTTTACATCCTCCAAGAAAGTTGTATCATCTGACTTTTTCCTTCGACATGATGTAATAACTGGAGCAGAAGCAACAGGGGGTTGACTTTTTTCTGTTGTCATATTTGGTCCCTTGAAAAAAAAAATACTATCAAGGAAATTTGAGTAAAAAGTCGAATGTCTAAACCATTCTTTGATTGTGAATAAATAAAAGAACATTGCACACTGAAAAGTATTAGCATTGATTTTAGTGGGGGGATAAATAATCATCATCAATTTGTGACAATGAGATTTAGCAAATATATAATCTTGAGCTAGAGAATGCAATGAAAGTACATATGTAATTAACACTGCACATTTCAAAGCAGAGTTCATGGGACAGAGGGAGCTAAACACAATTAAATTCTAGTATATGAAACATGAAATTGTGAAGCTAAGATATGGAGTTTAATTACAGCAAGTAGTATCAGGGTTTTTGAATTGTAAAGCGACAGTGAGTCTAAATGCGGAAAGGGATTAGGGCACTGGTTGCAATCCCTTTTAAAGATTACACTTCGCTAAACTCTCCTATCAGATTTTTCAAATTTTCTGATTTGTCAAAACGACAGATAAACAAATCCCTAAAGTTAAAATTCTTCCATTCGTTAAATTCAAAGTCCTAGAAATTCTTCAAATCGCAGTGTAAGATAAACTTTGCTCAAGTTTGTTAAATAGAACCATGGACAAATGAAATCCCTAGAACACGAAATTTCTTCAATTCACATCGATTTTACTGAGCTCAAATCTTATAAACTATTGTATAATATAGATGCGAGACATACCTTATTCTACAAGAGGAAATCAACGTGTGCTACGATGTTCTTGTAATAACAATCTTCTATCTGATGGGTCTTCCTTTTGCGAGATAATTTTGAAACCCCACTGTGTTTATGCGACTTTGGGATTCAGGTCGTGGTACTTTGATACTATTTAAACGGTGTCGTTTTCGACTACGGGACCGCCTTGTATTTGATAACTTTGCTTATGTGGGTCTTTGGCCCATTCAATAACTTTGCTTGATTTCAGTAGCAAATTTGTTAATTTGGTTCGGTTCATAATCAAAGGAGAAGGTATAGTCTCCTATATATGCTATATATGCATGTAAATCGGTTCGGAACCGGAACAAACCCAAAAACCCAAAAACCGAATAAACGATAAATTAAGAACCAAAAGGTGGACCGAATACCATTATTTGATTCTAACTGGTTCGGTTCTGATCCCGGTTCTTTTCTACTAAGAAATATGTTATTTAAGAAGGTGTTTGGACCGCAACCTCACCAAACCCGAACAAAACTGAAAAAACCAAATAACCGTAAACTAAAAACAAAAAAATAAACCGAATACCACTATTTGGTTCCAACCGGTCCCAATCGCGGTTTGGTTGTTTGGTTAAAAAACTCATCTATATATATATATATATATATATATATATATATATATATATATATATATATATATATATATATATATATATATATATATATATATATATATATATATATAACCCCTCTACACTTTATTATATAAAAAACTGAAAAATAATAAAAATACCTATGCTATATAATAATATAACAACTTATAAAAATGAATGTTTGGTGGCCCATTTTCAGAATGAATGGCAACCGGGCTCATAAACGAGCCCACAATGTGTATTAAAAAGTTTACAACTCATCACAATCCACATATTTTTGTAGGGTTTATGGAAACTCATATTGGCTGCCACAAGGAAAATAAGAATCACCTCTTCCTAAGTTAAGAAGCCTATATGTTGGCTAATCGTACAAACAAAATGAACCTCCCTTTTGAAGAGTAATGATTCCACTCAATACATGACTTATGTATTGGCAG
Source organism: Lactuca sativa (assembly GCF_002870075.4). Taxonomy (NCBI): domain Eukaryota; kingdom Viridiplantae; phylum Streptophyta; class Magnoliopsida; order Asterales; family Asteraceae; genus Lactuca; species Lactuca sativa. The sequence continues at coordinate 267,417,003 of NC_056627.2, forward strand.
ATAGCAACTTGAGTATCCGAATGATGAAAATGTGATGGTGTTGTATCGTTTGATTTTATTTACGTGTTCACATCGTTTGATCTAAATTTATTATAAGGTTGTTTGATAGTTACTAATTGAGTTAGAAGCCTAACTACAATAGTTACTGAAACCATATTTGATTATGCATATAATTGGTTGTGCCGAATGATGAAAATGACCAGTTTGTATTTCTATTTTGTTTGCAACTCAACATATATTGTTAAACCAAATATGTGTCAAACAACAATAGTTTTTATGTTATATGCCCTAAATAATAAATAAAAGATTAAAAATAGTTAAAGACAACTTTTTAACATAGTTAAAAGAAAAAGATAATCATTTAAGTCCGATAGAGACTAAAAACGAAACAAAATTAAAGTACTAAACCATGAACACGGCTACCATTACTGTACTATCAGTTTTTTCAACTATTAATCTTTTGGCATTTAATTTATTTAAGTTTGGAGTTTTTGGGATTTTTGACTAGTCGTGGTGCGGTGGTGAGACCATTCGCTGCACGGCCACATCATTTTAGTTATGACGCGGTCATATGTGCACTGCGACGCGGTGGTGGTTGTGTTAAAAAACTTAGGTCTCAGACCTTGGCCTCATTAAATGTATGGTGTAAGGTTTGCTCCTCCTATTGCCTCCATCCCCCCAATGCAAACCCTTAGCCTTTATGTTCATTGCTTAGTGTGTTTTGGTGTTTTGAAGGGTTGTTCTTGAAGTAAAAGGCTTGTATTGCTTGAAGGTGTTGTGTTCCAACTAAAGTTTCAACCTTCTTGACCCACATTTGCTCTGTAAGTCTGAAAGCTTCTTGCTTTATCCTTCTCCATGCATATATCTTGGTTGTTTTGGTGTTTAAGTGGTAGTTTGGTGTCGTGTAGTGATTTCCTTGGAGTTGGAAGAACTCCAAATAGGGATATAAACGAATCGAACGAACACGAACAAGGGCTTGTTCATGTTTGTTCATTTAAGTTAGCCAAACAAATGAACGAACACGAATGGATAAATGAATGAGTTTTCTTATTGATATTCGTTCATTTAACAAATTACATTGTTCAAGTTCGTTCATTTATGTTCGTGAGCATGTTGAACGAACATAAATGAATGAACACAAACAAACAAAGATAAACAAACACAATTGAGCATATATGAACACAAATGTATATATAATATAATAATATAATTTAAAATTGAACATATATGAACATAAATAAACTTAAACGAACGAACATAAACAAATTTTCACGAACATAAATGAACAAACATGACCATTGTTCATGTTCGTTCATTTAACTAAACGAACGAGAATTTGTGTTCATGTTCGTTCATTTATTAAAAAACAAAATTCCCACTGGACGGTTCACGAATGGTTCGCCGAAAGTTTAGTTCGTTTACAACCCAACTTAAGAAGTTGAGGAATGTGTTATTTGTCTTCTGGACCATATGGAGTTGGAAAGATGGAAAGTCTTGCACCATTTATTAAACCATACAAGGAGTTGGTCAAGGTGCGGTGGTCGGTGATGGTTGACCGTTGAACGTTGACTTTTAACCAATTTGACTTTCGGTCAGACTTAGAGGTTTTAGGTTGTAGACTAAGCTGTGACCTCTAGTAATTATGGGTGGTGTGGGCAGCTGATTCTACGTGACTTCGAGTATCGCCATTTCAGCTCTTTGATCAGGTGAGTATTCTCACTATACTATGTAGGACATTAGGTGTCATGATATGCATGTTGTCTTTATGAATCTTGCTTGTATGTTTACATGCATGTTGGGTTTGACCCATTAGGTTGGGCCCGCTTGGTTGAAACAGATTGTTCACTACTTGGATAAACCGAATTGTCCAATTGGACAATTTAGATTGGACTATTTGGTTTGGATAATTGGATATTTGGATTGGTTTTCAACAAAACCGAATTATTATTTTGGATTTTGGATTGGTTTTGGTTTATAAAATAAGAACCGAATAGTCCAAAAAAACCGAATAAACATTTTTATTTATTTATTAATAATATATTTCTATAGTTATTTGTTAATTTTGTAATTTATTTTTTCAAATATGTTCAAAATGTTTCACCTAATAAAAAAATAATATGCATTTTCTCTCAAAAGTTTTCTATCTGTAAAATATTTAACTATAATATATCTTCTTATTAATTGTTTATAAATTTCAAATCACAACTAAATTTTTTTTTTCGTTTCTTGTGTAAAGTTGAGTAATATTATAATTGTATGTCGTTTTAAAATGTTTCGTTTTTGAAAAACGAATTATAAAAATCGATCCAACCGAATTGTAATTAGATCGGATCGGATCGGATTTGATTTTGGTTTGGACTATTAGGATCCATGTTTTGAAAACCAAAATCAATTTGGATTCACTTGATTGGATCGGATCAAACCGATCCATCCAAACGAACACGCATATAGATCGTTAGGTTGGGCCTTTTATATGTATTATATATATGGTATTTTGGGAAACTCGTTAAGCTTTGTGCTTACAGTTTAAGTTTAAATATTCCATGTACTTTTAGAAAAAGAAAGGGCACGACGTGAATGCATCGCATCTGCTCTTGTGCTATTGAGATTTCCGCCCTTTGAGTTTGGTATGACTCTAATTTTAAGATGTAAACAATTGGTTGATTTTCCTTTATGAGCAAAAATTGAAATGGTTAACTTTTTCTTAAAAATGAAAATTTGGTTTAAAAATTTGGGACGTTACAAGTTGGTATTAAAGCCTTGGTTTGAGGGATTCGGGACAGCACTGGGTGCGTCTGAACTTAACAGGATTGCGAGACTATTTTTATGAAAATGTTTTTTAAAAGTTTTTGTAAAAAGAAAAAGGATGTGATGTGTGCAATTAGCCAAAGCTCAAGTAATTAATTCTCAAAATACTTATACATGTTGTTATGTTAATTATGTTACTGAATGAGTGAAGCAGGGGCAAAGGATTTGCTAAGGATTACATGCGAGAATGCTTTTTAGGAGAGATTCCTTCTGATGCATGTTATGTGTTTGCTTTGTGCTTATTAGGGTTTATGTTAATAATGATGGATTGTCTAATGAATGCATTAGAGTGGTACATGATTATGACAAATAGCCTTAGAATTTTTATTTCGGTCTTATTGCGTTTTCTTTTCTGATGAAGGTCTTATGGTAGATACATATATTTGAATGTCTATCTTATATTTGGTTATGTACGACTTTCATTCACGAGGCGATTTATCAGCGTTTACAGAGACCTTTTTACGAAACAAGTAGAGTTGGAAAATCCTAGGATGCCTAGGAAGTATCTTAGTATTATGGGCACTCCTATGATAGAATGCTTGATAGTGGTTGTAAGGAAATAATTTAGAAGCCTTGGAATGGTTCTTGGGGTAGGTACGGATAGGTGTGGAAGGTAGTATAGGCCCGTATTATTAGAAGCACATGATCAATACTTGAATCAGGGAGAGTCATTGGGATTCCGAGAAGTTTGTAGTAAGAGAATAGTGTGGGATGACACTATGTTCATATTTTGACCTTTATGTTGAATTTTTATAATGTTAATGACTCGACATGAAGGTGGTTCCAATTTCGGTTAATGATCAGGTTCTGGATTGGGTGATGCAAAGATACATGACTTGACTTCCGTGGAGATTTCGAGGGTTATCTTAGTGGGGCGGTGAAGGCACCCGCTCATGTTACCCTGAGGATTACTAATGGCTGTCTAATCAAGGTGGAGGCCCCTGTGGTGAAGAGTTGAGCCTTCCAGTTGACAGTACACAAGGCTAGAGCAGCAAAATTTGTTGTTACCAGTGTGCATTTCCTATTTTACTTTATGCTACTTTCCTTTTATGTGCTTATTATTATAATGTTTATGATTAGGGATATTCCTAGTCAATGATATGCCTGCTCTTGTTTTGTTAGATTTGAGATTCAGTTGGCCGTTTGTGTCCCTTGCGTTCGACAAGAACTTTGACGTCGCTCTGGGAGCATTGGATTACTCTCTAGTAGTGGAGATTGTTGATGATTGCACGGTAAGAGCATCGATAGTCTATCATGATTGTGTGCTTAATTTTTTAGTGTGAGGTTTCCGATTGATCTCATTCCAATTACTTTGGGAGAGATGAAGGTGATTATGGGTATGTATTGGCTTAGTCGGTTTGGAGTTATGATTGACTGCAAATGTCAGCTGGTGCAAGTTCGAATCCCAATTGGGGGAGAGCTGCTTATTCATGGAGAGGGTGCATAGAGTAGCCTAACTATTTGTTTTGGTGCAAGAGCTAAGAGATACTTACATCACGAGTTCTCATGGTTTTTGGCTTATATTGTGGATACTCGGACAGAGAAGAAGAAGACCATAGTTGATGTGCCTATTGTACGAGACTATCCTGATGCGTTTCCTGAGGATTTGATGGGAGTGTCTCCTGAGAGGAGGTTGTTGGGTTTTGAGCATTCTAACACTCCTATGGTGTACATGCAACCCAAGAAACCTTGGATTTATGTTTTGTCTATCATACATGCAAAATTGATTTTCCAAGGTTCATAACCTATCTAGCATACATGGGGAACTTTTAAACATAAAATATAGTAAGAAATACACACCTTTAGTTGCTTGGATTCCTTGAGAACCTTGCGATCCTAACACCTCAAGTGTGATGCCTCAAATGTCTCACACAACATCAAATACATTTGGAATAACCTTGAGAGAAATGGAACACTTCTAAAATCGGCTATGCCCTCTTGTTCACACACTAGTGCCGATTTTGGTTGCTCACATATTCTTTTTATAGTGTGTCATAAGTAGGGTTACACCACGTAAACCCTAACTTGACATGGCTCTTCATTTCCATGATCCATGGGTTCAAAAACACAATGGAGCATCCTATGGATTTTAGCCCAACTTGATAATCCATGGAGCATTAGCCCACTATATAAGTATGGGTGATTTACACAATCAACCCATATATTTAATTAGTCTTTTTTTGATCACTTAATTAATTCCAAATTAATTCTTGATGAATACTAATTAAATATTATTAATATATTAGAACTTATAATATATTAATAAACCTTAAGTGTTATTTCTCTCATTTTGGTCTATCTAAATGCATGATGCCATGCAACCCAAATGGACCATGCTAATCGGGTCAAGTACATTCTAGAATAGTTATGAACTTAGACACCTAATCCAACAGTCTCACACTTTGATAAGTCTAATAACTATATCTGCAAGAATAACTTCAGGAACCGATCAACAATCGTAGCTCTTTCAAGGTCTCATGGAACTGAGAAGACGATGATAATCCATTTTAAGATTAGTGATCATATAATCCTTTGTTCTAGATATCAGTCAGACAAATATATGGAACAATGTCTTACTTATTGTCTAGCAGTTTGTTTCTTGGTTTTCGATTTGTTTGACATAGAACTTAATTGAACAGATCAATCTTAGTTCTGACCGGGCCTGGTACATGGGTCAACACAAAATCATAGAGGGGCACATATATCGCTTCTAATCCAAGAAGGAACTGATAAACTTCGACTCATATGCTTGTTCTACTACTTGTTGAATCATACACAAAGGCACGTTTTATAACATCGAGTTACCAATGCGTTTACGCACAATCAATGTATAACCAACTCATAGGCAACATGTCATATCTCTAGGTTTGAAGACTTATATGATATTACCGTCTCACGATCACTCGGGATAAATTCCATGAAGTGATACCATTAAGCGTGGGTTGAATCCAATACTCAGAACTTATGAGCACTCATGAATGTTGCAGCAACTCTTGCTATGTCACATACCCTGGACATCTACAATCCAGCTTCATGACAGTCTTGATTCATATCTACTTCCAACATATGACCGACTGTGGATGGTTTGAATAACTTAGTCATTCAGGAAGAGTGACTTAGTTATTCTAGAAGTCAAAACATACAAAGTAAAACACAAGAATAATTTAATCAACTATGGTCTCAGAACTTATGAATATAAATAAAAACACCTTTTATTTATCACCATATTGATTACACATTATTCATTGTATATTGTTTCAAACTATCAACTTTATACTTGAATTAAAACAATAGTTGTCTCATGCTCCGAGCATGTACACTATATTTTCTAAACACTAGTCATGCCATACACCAAGTATGCACACTATGTTTGTCTAAACATTAGTCATGTCATACACTAAGTATGCACATTATGTTTGTCTATGATCTTTACACTGTGAAATAGATCGATTGAACATACTTCCAATGATACTCATTTCACACTCCCAAATCCTTACCATAAATGAAAGAATTCCAAATTTCTGCCATTTACCTAAATCTGTTAGATTCTAAACTTATATGCATTGGTCCTCTTGTAATGATTATGCATAAAGTCACAAAGAATCGTCAACAAACATTACAGAGTGTTCAAATGGAGATCAACACCATGGAAACGAAGTCGCATATTCAAAGTTCATTGCTTTGAACATTCATCTTGCATTAAGTTTCCTAATCTTACACAGATTTAATGAATAACTTCCACCTATGGGAATATTTCCATATTCCCTTTTGACTATTACTCCTGAACAAGAGCTGCCTCTTTTCAAGATATGTCAATATGGTCCTTTGAAAATTAACATTATACTTCCAAATGTCCCAGAGCAACCAATCTTTGGTAAAACTTAGATTGTCCTCGACAATTGCTTAATCAAATTAATCATATCCAGTTCTACTACTTTCCCCTCTTAATTCTCTAGGCATTTTGGAAAAATTTAGAACATATGAATATTATAGCCCATGCAATCGATCCTATATCCGAAGCATATGGGACACGATTCATAAATACGTGATACTAGACCAGTTCTTTTGCTATAGTATTTCTATTTCTGTTTGCCAAGTTATCATAATTCAGATTATGAAAAGGGATGCCGTAATCATAATCGAATTTTAGAATGCAAATAATGGACCTGTATATAGAATTTCCTTATGTTGAGCCATTCCAACATAAAATTCATATATATCCTTGACTAAATATGATTAAAACATCAATCTAAGCTTTTAGAATTGAAGTGAAGTATAATTTCTTCTCCCTTAGTTATAGCAAAACAACTTTTCCCAATTGAAACATTTTGTTTTCTATTATTAACATTGCTAACTTGCAACACTTATTATAATTATCATGCTCCCACTTGCATGATGATTATTAGCATAAAACTTATGCTCCCACTAGCTTTGACATGTACTCAGAAATCAACCGGACTTCTATAAATCAATACTTAATTGACTTTCTTACCAAAGTTCATATTTTTGATACGAGATGTTTTGATAAAACTTTATCAAAATCATACAACTTTCCTTAGATAGCACACATATGTGTCTAAACAATTTCAGAACTATGAAGAGGGATGTCGTAATCATAGTCTTAATTGCTTTGACCTTTGACATTCCTCACAAGTCCATGTTAGTGTGCCAGTTAACCACACACGCTCCACTAACGACTTTGAGAATGCAAATATCATAATTGCTATCTAATTAAAATCTACTTAGTGAAAGCGTTTCCTCACCATCATTTTCATGAATCGGAGAGAAAATTTATGACACTCTTATGGTGTATGTGTTCCTATCCATGTGAATTTGTCAAAACCATAATCACAAGACAAGGTTAGTGACAAATCCAAACTATTATGGATTGAACTTGTGCAGTCTTAACTTCTTGCCACCTGGCAACACAAGGGCCTGCCATTGCTTCCAAGTTGTTATGTAACCAACTGAGAACTCTCAGAACTCATATGCAAAGCCAACTTTAACTGGAATGGGCACAGAAATAGGAATATGTCAACACGATAGGTTATAAACCTCAAGTTGTGTGCTAGTGATAAACTATAGGTTTTCCTTCTTGATTAGATCTAGAAGCCTTTTTCAAGATCTTTAAAACTCCCATTGTCCTCTTGACATATAAGACTCACTTGCCAAATATTCAATAGATAGTGCGGATTCTTTATCAAGACAAACACTTCACACAATTGGCCTTAGTTCATCTTTGTTTTATACAAAATATCACAACTTACCAATTTCAAATGTACAAGAGTAGGACACATTTTACTCTTACATTTGACAAGTGTTATAAACCTTTCTTTAGGATATGTCACTCAAGTTACAATCATGGAGTATGACTCTAAGACTTGTTTTGGAATGAAGTATGACTCATCTTCTTGGTTTAACCACTTCAACAATTCATGATTCCTCTTCTTAGCTATAAGAATGCACTAAGATGTCCGTAGAGGAGCAATTGTGATATGGTTTCTTAATCATTAAGATGATCACTCAACATGATACTAAAGTACTCTCCCATCTTTTCATATTAGAAATTTTTTTATCTTTCTGCCTAATTTGATTTTTCTAATTCGTCCTGCAATACATCGAACCTTTTTTCAATGTTTCAGAATTATACTTAAACTGGTAAGTATAACCATATTTACTTAACTTTAGTAAATCATGACGAATAGTCTTAACGATCTTTTGTGGTGAACTTGACCAGTGCACAAGAATGTGTACTCGATCCCTTAGTCCTTCACTTGACTCACATATACATGTAAAAAAGGAATTACTCTTAATTTTCCAAAGTTGAAAGTTCTCATTCATCATACTATACAACTTGCATGATTCCAAGTTTCAGTCCAATTGAAACCTTGGGTGATGAGAATCTTTCTTTATTTGGTAAATTTAGACACTACCACAAATGAAAGAATCAAATTCATATTTCCATTATTGTAAGAAACATATAAATATCAAAAAGCCATTGCAAGGAGATATATACTAAAATAAAATCAAAATTTTATTTATTTATAAAAATGCGGAAAAAAAAATTCCTTACAATGCAACTTTAAATGAAAGCTATGCTATTACATATTTCCTAACAATCTATCATAACTCTTTAAGTAGTAGCTCAAGAATCCGATCTTCGAACCCTGCAATTGAGATACATCTTCGCGATCAGATTCAACATACTCTTTCTTTAAGTGTCCTTCCCTTTGCTTGATTCTGCCAAACACCAAAATGTAACCGAGTCACATTTTGTATTAAGAATCATCAATAAGGAACTTAACAAAGTTAGATAACGGACTTGCCTGAAGCAGAATCAAACTTTCTGACTAGACCTTCTCTTAGATCTTTCAAGTAGTTAGGGCAGCTTTGCAACCAATGCCCTTTCCTTTTTGGCAATAGAACCATATGGGCCCTTTAGGAATGGTACATGAGACAATCTCAGACTTTACCTTTCTCTTTACCATTTGGTCAACCGATTTGACTATGGCCGATCCTTTTTCATTGGGAAGAGAAAGCTTTCTGGATTTCCAATGTCACCAATCTGTCAATGTCCATGGTAGTTTGGGAAGTTGATCTACTAATCAAATTTGCTTTACCAGAGCTCCAAATCATTTCTGATTCAGCAGCACCAAGCAAATAGATAAGATCATTAAGGGTCATGTCATAGTCTTTTACATAGTAGTCCATAAGGAAGCTCACTATGTGACTTAGAAAGTGATTGAACAACCAACTTTCTCACAACTTTGACACCTAACTCTCCCGACTTGTCATTATGTGACTTCATCTCCAAGATGTGATCACACATAGACCTTGCTTGCCAATAGGGCTTGAGTGACCTTGAAATTGTGGGATAGGGAGGATAATTGGAGGAGGTGGAGGAATTGAAGTATGATTTCCATGATCCAGTCACGGGACATCATGTTCATTATGAAAGCTTATTCCAAGAGTTTTGTGAATATCATAATTGTCTGAACCAGACATCTTTTGGGAGATATTCAAGATAGTTGATTTAAAGTCCTTAATATAACACCCAATATGAAATATTAAGGCTAGGACCTAGCACAATATTTTATAAATTGGAAGAGGGATGCTGTAATCCAAGCTATAAAATATTTGAAGGTAGGCGAATGACGATTCACCAATTTCCACCATGAAAAACAAAATAAATTATTAGGTTTTAATTGGTTTTGAAACTCCTAGATCTTTTGAGATTCATTGAACTTTCAATGGCATGTTTCAATCTCGAGTGTGCCCTTCAGGTTTTGTGACTGAGATGTTGATGATCACAGAATAAGGTGTGAAGTAACCATGCAAATTACTTGGTACCCTTAATGTATTACCCCTCAATCGATGTGCCGGTTAACCACACGCGCTCCATCAATACTATGATAAACATTAAGTTACCCTTTGCCTACCTTTTTAAGTCCAGCTAGTGTGTCAGTTAACCACACGCGCTCCAATAACCGACTTAAGCAACATGCAAAGTGTAATTTCATGGGTTAGCACCTTATTCACTTTTTCCTAAAGTAACTAAGATTGGGAATTTATAAAAGATTTATTTACTTTATATTCATAATTAATACTTTTAATGAAGGGAGAATTCTAGTCCTTGTCCTACCCGTTCGGCTAACGACCCTCCACCAATCATGGAAGCGGTGGGTGAGAGTGTACACCCATTAAGTTGCCATTTTATAGGCAGCAACCTTATACCCCTGTAACAACGTAAAATTTCCAATTTAATTTTTAATTTTTAAACCACAAAATGTATATCATATCATAATCTCAAATCCAAAACAACAGTGTTTTCAAAAAAAATCCCAAGATCTCTCTAATGTGAACTCCATCGGTGTGGGTGTGTACGAGTCAAGCCGTCGCCTTCCCACGGTCCTCGCTGGTACCTGAGACATCAAACACAACAACTGTAAGCATAAATGCTTAGTGAGTTCCCCAAAATACCACATACCACAAGTACGCCACTCGAGGCTAACCCGACCCTCCGGTCAAGATGTCTCAGCGAGACCCTCCAGTCCCACAGCTCGTCGGACCCGACCCTCCAGTCCATTCATAGCTCATTGGGCCCTCTAGCCCGGTCTGAATCGTTGGACCCTCCGGTCCGGTCTATATAATCATACAGCATACAAATAACACATAGCATGTAATCTCTAATATAACACATAATCTCATACATAGCACATAAGACCCTCTGGTCAACTTAGAATACCACTCAAGGTACGTATAGTGAGAAGACTCACCTCGCGTAACTCGGTAACTCGGAAAACCTCGAACTCGGTGAATAGGACCTAGCCTCCGCCTAATCATATGAAATATACACTCGTCATCAACAAAATTTCCCAAGGCTAGACCAAACTCTCTAAACACTCTTAGGAAGGGTAAAAGACCATTTTACCCCCTGCTTGGCTCAAATACACTAGAGTTGACCAAACCCTAAAAGTCAACATAAATTCAACCCTCTCCGTGTAACGACCCAATTTTTTATTTATTTATTTTTTTTTTTTGATATTACTTTAGAAAAACATTAATAAATAAAACGTTGTCTAAATAAAAGAAACATTGTTTGTTCACACCATAACACATTGCAACCATGTTCTCAAAAGCCAAACCGTACATCCCATCAAAACATCAGAGTACAATCCCAGTAAATCTCATAAATGCGGAAACCGAAGAGTGTGTGTATGACGTGCCGCTACCGCGTCGGCTCCTTCCCCTTCGATGCAGAGGTACCTGAAAACAAAACTGAAAACGTAAGCACAAAGCTTAGTGAGTTCCCCCAACGTACCGCATACCATACACACACATAACATATATATACTGCCAGGCTATTCTGGGGTGCCTGACTACTCGGTACGGCCATTCTGGGGTGCCGACCTACCCATACGGCCATTCTGGGGTGCCGTCTTACCCGTGTCAAGCCATTCTGGGGTGCTGACTACCCATGTCAAGCCATTCTGGGGTGCTGACTACCCGTCGGTCCTAACAACCGACCACAGGGACTGGTCCCCTCATACTACCTCTATCGCATATAACATAACAAGCCAGCATGCAAACATATAATCATAAACTGTCAGACGTATCTGGGGTGTCTGACTACCCTTCGGTCCTAACAACCGAACTCGACTACTATCACATACAACATATCATGCTAGCATATAACATGTCAGGTACTCGCGAACTTAGATGATATCACAAAGACAATCATCTATCATACAACTCCTACTGGTGGGTCGGCGTTGTGGCCTTAAACCCACCGCTACTGGAAGGTAACTCACCTCGAAGTAGCTGCTGAACTGATCGGGAACTAACTGAATGCTGCTGCTCCGGGAGTCCTCCGGCTGCAATTTCCACGACATACAAAATCAAACACTGCTAACTGTCCTTTAGGTAAAATGACCATTTTACCCCTGGATTAACTATAAGCCAAAGCTGGAGTCAACTTTCAGTTGACCCGACTCGCCGAGTGGATCACCACTCGCCGAGTCCCTAGCAAACCAATGTCCTGGGTCCCTGGTTCTACTCGTCGAGTCGGGCTATGACTCGACGAGTTCACCTTCTAACTGCCATTCAACACCTTCATCCTACTCGCCGAGTTGTATGAACAACTCGTCGAGTTCATCTTCATCCGACGAACACTTTATGCTAAGACTCGTCGAGTTGTATGAACAACTCGCCGAGTCTGTTCTTGAGCTATGAAGATTGCCTTGGACTCGCCGAGTCAGGGCATTGACTCGCCGAGTCCTAACATGGGTGAGTTCAGCTCCCAACTCACCGAGTCACCCCCTGTGACTCAAGGCTCAACTCGACACATGAAGAAGGGACCAATTCGGTGACTCGCGACCAGACTCGCCGAGTCACCTATGCGACTCGCCGAGTCGCCTCCATGCACTCCTTAAATATACCAATTTGCTCGGTTCCAGACCATGCCATTCATAGATCTGGACTTCTAGGACACGAATCACACGTAAAGTTTCCAACTTTACGTGTGGATATTCACCAATATGGATTATAGGGCTCAAAATGACTCAAAATGGTAGATCTAGGGCTAACAAGCCTCATGAGGCCAAAAAGCTAACAGATCTGAGCTCCTGGAGCTCAATCTTACATAGATCCAAAGGCCAAACGCCTTATTACAACATATAATGAACATGCAAACTTGGGGAATTGACCAAGAAGGACCCAAATGAAGTTTTAAGCATAGAATCAAGGGGAAAACGGGTTATACCTCAAAGGAAAGGTTGAAATGACACAAGGATGGCTGATCTCCTTCTCCTCTTCTTGATCTACTCCTCTTACTCTCCAAAACCTTCAAGAACACACCAAGAATACCTCAAACTCTCAAGGAAACAAGGGAAAACGATGTAGGGGGAGTTCTGGGGGTGAATGGGGACGAGTTGGGGCGGAATGAGAGTTTAAATAGGGTGCAAACCCTTGAAACTTAGGGTTTCATCCCGCAGCGGTGACTCGCCGAGTCCAGGATATGGACTCGTCGAGTCGCCCACTTAAAACGCGTCCTGAGTCTCGTCCCTACTCGGCGAGTCGGACCCTATGACTCGCCGAGTCTAAGGCTAAATTAAGGCAATGCTCAAATAAAATTCACATACCGGAAACCAGGTGCTACAAATCTCCCCCACTTATTTTAGACTTCGTCCTCGAAGTCTGCCGCCTGATCCTGAAACAGCTCGGGGTAGTGCTCCATCATCTCGTCTACCGGCTCCCAAGTCCACTCTGAACCCTTGCGGTGCTGCCATTGCACCTTCACTAGCTCCACCCTCTTGTTCCTTAAATCCTTCGACTTCCAGTCGAGGATTGCGACTGGGCGCTCGATGTAGTTCAGGCTGTCATCAACCTGAATATCCTCCAAAGGTACTACTGCAGAATCGTCCACTAGGCACTTCCGCAACTGCGAAACATGGAAAGTGCTGTGGATCTGGCTAAGCTCGGCTGGCAGATCCAGCCTATATGCTACCCTGCCCACCCGGGCTAAGACCCTGAACGGTCCGATGAATCGTGGGCCCAACTTGCCCCGCTTCCTGAATCGGATGACGCCTTTCCACGGCGACACCTTCAGGAGGACCATATCCCCGACCTGGAACTCTAAATCGGATCGACGCTTGTCGGCATAACTTTTCTGTCGACTCTGAGCAGTCTGAAGCCTGCTCCGGACCTGCTGTATCCTCTCAGTCGTCTTGAGCACCACTTCGGTGCTTCCCATAACTCTCTGGCCAACCTCGCCCCAGCATATCGGGGTCCTACACCTCCGTCCGTACAACATCTCGAAGGGAGGGCGGTCGATACTCGCGTGATAGCTGTTGTTGTAGGAGAACTCAGCCAAAGGAAGATAGGTATCCCAGCTACCACCGAAATCCAGAACACACGCCCGCAACATGTCCTCCAAAGTCTGGATGGTCCGCTCACTCTGTCCATCTGTCTGCGGGTGAAAGGCGGTGCTGAAATGCAGACGAGTACCCAACTCGTCGTGGAATCTCTTCCAAAACCTGGAAGTAAAACGCACATCCCTGTCCGAGATCACCGATACTGGCACCCCATGCCGTGCCACAATCTCCCTGATATATATGTCGGCCAATTTCTCGGCCGATATGCTCTCCGGAATCGGAATAAAGTGAGCACTCTTGGTCAATCTATCCACGATGACCCAAATCGAATCCACTCCACGCGCGGTCCTGGGAAGCTTCGTGATAAAATCCATCGTGATATCTTCCCACTTCCACAGTGGAATGTCCAACGGCTGCATCTTGCCATGCGGCCTCTGATGTTCGGCCTTGACCTTCCTGCAGGTCAAGCACCGCTCGACGTACCATGCCACATCCCGCTTCATGCAGGGCCACCAATAGTCTAGACGAAGATCCCTATACATCTTCGTCGCCCCGGGATAAATAGAGAATCGGGACTTGTGCGCCTCCTCCATCAAAATCTGACGCACGCCCCCATGATACGGCACCCACACCCTACGGTGTAGTGTCAATAACCCTCGGCTATCAAAATCGAAGGAGGAAACCTGACCTACTACGCGCTCGTTCTTCCGATGCTCCTCCTTGATAGCCTCCTGTTGAGCTTCCCGAATCTGCTCCAACAGGGGAGTCACCACAGTCATCCTCAAACAGGCGTCCCTGATCGGCGCCGTCTTGCGGCTAAGCGCATCGGCCACCACATTGGCCTTTCCCGGGTGGTAAAGGATCTCGCAATCATAATCCTTCACCACATCCAACCACCGACGCTGCCTCATGTTCAGATTCGGCTGGTCCATGAGGTACCTCAAGCTCTTGTGGTCCGTGTAGATGGTACACCGAACCCCATAGAGGTAATGTCGCCAAATCTTGAGGGCAAATACCACCGCCCCCAACTCCAAATCGTGCGTCGGGTAGTTCGCCTCGTGAGGCTTGAGCTGCCTCGAAGCGTAAGCAATGACATGCCCCCTTTGCATCAGCACCGCGCCCAACCCAGAAATGGACGCATTGCAATAAACCACGAAATCCTCTACGCCCTCCGGCAGGGCTAAGATCGGCGCCTCACACAATCTCTGTCTCAGCGTCTCAAACGCAGCCTGCTGCTCGGGTCCCCACCGAAAGACCACGGCTTTCTTTGTCAGCCGCGTCAGGGGCACGGCTATCTTGGAGAAATCCTGGATAAATCTCCGATAGTAGCCTGCCAATCCTAGGAAGCTCCGAATCTCAGATGGGGACTTCGGAACCTCCCATCTCATCACGGCCTCAACCTTGGCCGGATCGACCAGAATCCCGTTCTGGTTGACGAGGTGCCCCAGAAATTGCACCTCGCGCAACCAAAACTCACACTTGGAGAACTTGGCATACAAGCTCTCCCTCCTCAGGGTCTCTAACACTTCTCTCAAATGCTCCTCATGTTCCTCCCGGGTCTTGGAATAAACCAAGATATCATCGATAAAGACTATCACAGACCGGTCCAACATCGGTCTGCATACACGGTTCATGAGGTCCATGAACGCGGCAGGAGCATTGGTGAGCCCAAACGGCATCACCACAAACTCGTAATGGCCATAGCGCGTCCGAAACGCGGTCTTTTGCATATCCTCCTCCCTGACCCTCATCTGATGATAACCCGAACGCAAATCAATCTTGGAGAACCAAGATGCACCCTGAAGCTGGTCAAAGAGGTCATCAATCCTCGGGAGCGGGTAACGGTTCTTCACCGTTACCTTGTTCAGCTCCCGATAATCTATACACATCCGATGCGACCCATCTTTCTTCTTCACAAACAGAATCGGGGCTCCCCAGGGCGAACTGCTCGGCCGAATAAATCCCTTGTCCAGCAGCTCCTGCAGCTGCGTAGACAACTCCTGCATCTCGGGAGGAGCCAACCGATACGGTGCTTTAGCTATCGGAGCCGCACCGGGAACGAGGTCAATCCTGAACTCCACCTGTCGCTCCGGAGGTATCCCAGGTAGTTCCTCCGGAAAAACATCAGCAAAATCTCGAACCACCGGGACCTCGCTCACGGTTGCCTTACCCGCCTCCCGGGTGTCCATCACGTACGCGACATAACCCGCGCATCCCTGCTGAAGGTAGCGCCTAGCCCTCGCTGCTGAACATACAGTGGGTCCACACTGCGGCCGCTCTCCATGAATCACTAACTCTCCCCCGCTTGGGGTCTTGACTCGCACTAGCTGCTGCGCGCAATCTATCACTGCCCCATTAGGGCTCAACCAATCCATACCAATAATCACCTTGTTCCCACGCAATGGAATGGGAACCAAGTCTACCAGGTAACACTCCTCGAACAGTCGCAGGACACAATCTCGAAACACCATCGATGCTCGCACCGACCGATCATCGGCAATCTCTACCTCTAACGGGCAATCCAACTCGCCCGAAGTCTCATGAAATCTCTTGCTAAGAGCAAGAGAAACGAACGATCGGGATGCACCCGAGTCGAACAATACCTGAACCGGGATGCCGTTCACATGGAACGATCCTAATACACATGCATACACACGGAGCACATATCAATATCATCACAATGTAAAATAAAAGATAGAAGGAAGGAATCATACCCGTCACCACATCGGGCGCGGCGCGTGCCTCCTCGGCAGTCAACTGAAATGCCCGACTCCTTACCACTGGAGCCTCTGCCTTGCCCTGACGGCCATCCATGATCCGCAGGGTCGCTGGAGCTGGCGCCTTCACTGGCGCTGAAGCTGTCAACATGGGGCAATTGGCCTTCTTGTGGCCCCTCTGGTTGCAGTGGAAACACAGCAACTCCGATGTCTGAATAACGGTCGCAGGAGCAGTGCAATCCCTGCTGATATGCCCAAACTTGCCGCACTTGTAGCAGCCTGACGATCCCATCCTGCACGCCCCCTCGTGCGGCCTGCCGCACCTCCCGCAGCGGCTCGGTCCCGACTGGCCTTTCGGCCTCCCATCTGATCCCTTGGGCTTCTTCCCCGAAGCCCCCGATGACTGACCATTCTCAAGTTTCCGTTTCCGGATGTGCTCTAGATCTATCTCCCTCTCCCTAGCCCTGGCAATCATGGAGTCCAGGGTAGGGCAAGCCGAAAAACTAACATGCTCCCGAATGTCAGCTCGTAGCATATCATGGTAACGAGTCCTCCTCATATCCTCGTCACCTGCATACTGGGGCACCAACAAAGCCCTCTCCCGAAACTTGGCGGTGATCTCCGCCACGGTCTCTGTCGTCTGCCTCATGTCTAAGAACTCCCTGGCCAGCTCCTGAAGCTCGACCGCTGGCGCAAACTCTGCCCTGAACCTAGCCACAAAGTCCGACCAGGTCATTGCCTCGATAGCCGAGGCTCCCATCGAGTCACCCACTGACTCCCACCAATCTCGGGCCCGGTCCCGTAAACATCCTGCTGCGTACCTCACCTTCGACCCCTCGGGGCAGAAGCTGATCAACTGGGCAGACTCGATATCCGCAATCCACCGCCTGGCGACAATGGGGTCCTTCACCCCATGGAAATCCGGCGCACCACTGCTCCTGAAGTCCTTGAAGGACAGTGTGCGAGATCCTGACTGGCTAGAGGCCAAGTCGCTCCTGAATGCCCGTAGGCGATCTTCCATCATCTCCACGATCCCTTCCTTGATCGACCCAAAGATGATGGGGGTCGACTCAAGGATGCCCCTAGTGATCTCCGACGTGATGAACTCACGTAGCCTCTCCTCAATCGGCTCGGTGCCAGATCCCGAACCTGACCCCTCTCCTAACCCGCCATCTGTCGATCTCGGTCGAAGTACCACCATTCTGCAAAACATCAATAATAATCATTAGTGGTACTGCTACTTTCTGAGGGATCTCAACTACTTACAGGTTCCTTGGTCTCGTCTTGGCCTTCCTCGGCTCGGGTACGGATCCTCTGCTTTCAGTAGTACGGGCCCATACTACCTTCCACATCTATCCGTACCTTCTCCGAGGAATTCCTCGACTCCACCAACTCCCCTCTACTACTGCTACTCTCCGATATTCTCACCCTAGGCTTGCCCTAGGGAGAACTCAAGTTCAACACAACTGGTCCTCAGCTGCTATAGGTCTCCTCATAATGCCAGTTAGCCACCACCTAAACACCACCACCTGTGATGAGGATTAGATCATCCTTCAAGTAAAAGGCCCGTCCCTACAACGGTTGGACTCAAACAAGAGCTGCGCAATAGGGCCAGTTCCAACACTTTGGGATTATTCAACCCCGATTACATGTGGTGTGACGTGTTTACCTAGTGGCTCACTCCCATTACTCAGAATCCCACCGAGCACGAAGCAAGCAGCATTCGGATAAGGAAAAACAGACTCAAGCCAAAACTGTTCTTAAAACAAGAAACGACACTTAACATAGGATGCTAAGCTCATACTATCAGGCATAACCTAAACAGGCTACCCTACTGCTGTCTACTCAATTCTAGCATGCAATATTCAATAAGCTGCAACAAATAAACAGGCACATAAGGCATCACTCCTAGATCCTTAGCCTATTCTAGCATGCAATATTCATAAAGCTGATAAACATAACATAAACTTGTATGGGTACTATGGGGAATACTTACTTGAGCTCGGCCGGTTGCGCACGTCACACACTTTACTCTTTCTCGTGACTCTTTTCCGGGTTTTAAAGAATAATTGCTTTTGGAAAAATCTTTCAATCCCTCGGTTTGAGTCCAAACACTCCCGAAGGCGTGTCCGAATCCCTCAAACCAGGGCTCTGATACCAACTTGTAACGACCCAATTTTTTTTTTTTTTTTTTTTTTTTTTTGATATTACTTTAGAAAAACATTAATAAATAAAACGTTGTCTAAATAAAAGAAACATTGTTTGTTCACACCATAACACATTGCAACCATGTTCTCAAAAGCCAAACCGTACATCCCATCAAAACATCAGAGTACAATCCCAGTAAATCTCATAAATGCGGAAACCGAAGAGTGTGTGTATGACGTGCCGCTACCGCGTCGGCTCCTTCCCCTTCGATGCAGAGGTACCTGAAAACAAAACTGAAAACGTAAGCACAAAGCTTAGTGAGTTCCCCCAACGTACCGCATACCATACAAACACATAACATATATATACTGCCAGGCTATTCTGGGGTGCCTGACTACCCGGTACGGCCATTCTGGGGTGCCGACCTACCCATACGGCCATTCTGGGGTGCCGTCTTACCCGTGTCAAGCCATTCTGGGGTGCTGACTACCCATGTCAAGCCATTCTGGGGTGCTGACTACCCGTCGGTCCTAACAACCGACCACAGGGACTGGTCCCCTCATACTACCTCTATCGCATATAACATAACAAGCCAGCATGCAAACATATAATCATAAACTGTCAGACGTATCTGGGGTGTCTGACTACCCTTCGGTCCTAACAACCGAACTCGACTACTATCACATACAGCATATCATGCTAACATATAACATGTCAGGTACTCGCGAACTTAGATGATATCACAAAGACAATCATCTATCATACAACTCCTACTGGTGGGTCGGCGTTGTGGCCTTAAACCCACCGCTACTGGAAGGTAACTCACCTCGAAGTAGCTGCTGAACTGATCGGGAACTAACTGAATGCTGCTGCTCCGGGAGTCCTCCGGCTGCAATTTCCACGACATACAAAATCAAACACTGCTAACTGTCCTTTAGGTAAAATGACCATTTTACCCCTGGATTAACTATAAGCCAAAGTTGGAGTCAACTTTCAGTTGACCCGACTCACCGAGTGGATCACCACTCGCCGAGTCCCTAGCAAACCAATGTCCTGGGTCCCTGGTTCTACTCGTCGAGTCGGGCTATGACTCGACGAGTTCACCTTCTAACTGCCATTCAACACCTTCATCCTACTCGCCGAGTTGTATGAACAACTCGTCGAGTTCATCTTCATCCGACGAACACTTTATGCTAAGACTCGCCGAGTTGTATGAACAACTCGCCGAGTCTGTTCTTGAGCTATGAAGATTGCCTTGGACTCGCCGAGTCAGGGCATTGACTCGCCGAGTCCTAACATGGGTGAGTTCAGATCCCAACTCACCGAGTCACCCCCTGTGACTCAAGGCTCAACTCGACACATGAAGAAGGGACCAATTCGGTGACTCGCGACCAGACTCGCCGAGTCACCTATGCGACTCGCCGAGTCGCCTCCATGCACTCCTTAAATATACCAATTTGCTCGGTTCCAGACCATGTCATTCATAGATCTGGACTTCTAGGACACGAATCACACGTAAAGTTTCCAACTTTACGTGTGGATATTCACCAATATGGATTATAGGGCTCAAAATGACTCAAAATGGTAGATCTAGGGCTAACAAGCCTCATGAGGCCAAAAAGCTAACAGATCTGAGCTCCTGGAGCTCAATCTTACATAGATCCAAAGGCCAAACGCCTTATTACAACATATAATGAACATGCAAACTTGGGGAATTGACCAAGAAGGACCCAAATGAAGTTTTAAGCATAGAATCAAGGGGAAAACGGGTTATACCTCAAAGGAAGGGTTGAAATGACACAAGGATGGCTGATCTCCTTCTCCTCTTCTTGATCTACTCCTCTTACTCTCCAAAACCTTCAAGAACACACCAAGAATACCTCAAACTCTCAAGGAAACAAGGGAAAACGATGTAGGGGGAGTTCTGGGGGTGAATGGGGACGAGTTGGGGCGGAATGAGAGTTTAAATAGGGTGCAAACCCTTGAAACTTAGGGTTTCATCCCGCAGCGGTGACTCGCCGAGTCCAGGATATGGACTCGTCGAGTCGCCCACTTAAAACGCGTCCTGAGTCTCGTCCCTACTCGGCGAGTCGGACCCTATGACTCGCCGAGTCTAAGGCTAAATTAAGGCAATGCTCAAATAAAATTCACATACCGGAAACCAGGTGCTACACTCCGGGTTACGCTGCGCGTACCAACATGTACGTTGGGCGTACCCGAAGCTTCCACAGAATCGGGGTACGCGACACTCTACGCCGCGCGTACTGGGATTACGCCCAGCGTAACACCTAGTTCCCTTATCCCATTCATTTAGACCTTAATCTGTTAAGACTTTCGTCCAAAATCCAGATCCGACTCCTTTTATATGACTTAACCCATAAAGTCGAGACCTTTATGCCTTTGCATGGCTGTAGAGCTCACTTTGTGCTCAAAACACCATTTCTCTTTCCATAATGGGACTATAACTTATGCATGACACTAGATCCACGACCAAGACTGGATTTTTATGAACCCTTAACATCAAACACACTAGAAGAGGCCAGATTCATGCTCATGGAGACTATTTGCACACAAAGTCTCAAACTTTGGACCCAAAAACCCTAAAATGGTCCCAAAAAGCAAAACTTAAGAAGAACAAGGAAAGCTCTGATATTTTTACCTCAAAAGAGATCTCCAACCACTATAGAGCATGGATCTACACTTGTTCTTCCACTTCTAGCACCAACAATGGCTCTTCCTTCCCTTCTTCACCTTGAAAAGTTAGCTCCAAGCTCAAAACATACACATACAGGCTAAGGCACGGATCTCAGCTCTCAAGGGACTCACTCAAGGAATATGGTGGCTAGGGCAAAGGGCCATATGTTCCTTTTATAGTGCACAAGCTAGAAATTAGGGTTTGCATCTGTGCTCACTACGCCCAGCGTACCCCTGAGTACGCACAGCGTACTCGGTCAAGTTCGCGTCCAAATTAAGCACGTGAGTACGTGCGGCGTACACCACAGTACGCCCAACGTACTCGCCAATTCAACATACAACTCAAGGGACTAAACTAACCAACTTTCAAAATAGAAGGGCCATAAAGCTTACCTGAATTTTGGGCTGTTACAATTCTCCCCCAGTAGAACCAGACTTCACCCTCGAAGTCTCATGCTGCGAACAACTCCGGATGCTGCTCCCGCATCTCCGACTCCGGCTCCCAGGTCAGCTCGGACCCCTTCCGATGTTGCCACTGGACCTGAACCAGGGGCACTTCCTTGTTCCTCAGAACCTTGATCCTCCGATCCAAAATTGCAATCGACTTCTCGGCATAATTCAGAGTTGCGTCCACCTGGATGTCCTCCAACGGTACCACTGCCGACTCGTCGGCAATACACTTTCTCAGTTGCGACAGATGGAAGGTATCATGAATCTGGTCCAACTCCGCAGGTAGCTCTAGGCGATATGCTACCTTGCCCACCCTCGCGATCACCCTGAACGGCCCAATATACCGGGGCCCCAGCTTGCCCCTCTTCCTGAATCGGATCACTCCTTTCCAAGGAGATACCTTCAGGAGTACGAAATCACCGACCTGGAACTCGAGCTCAGATCGTCGCCTATCCGCATAACTCTTCTGACGACTCTGAGCGGTCAACAACCTTTGTCTGACCTGCTGGATCTGCTCTGTCATCTGAAGCACTATCTCCGTACTACCCATCATGCGTTGCCCCACCTCACCCCAGCAAATAGGGGTACGACACCTCCTCCCATACAACAGCTCAAAGGGTGGCATACCGATGCTCGAATTATGGCTGTTGTTGTAGGAAAACTCCGCCAAGGGCAAATATGTGTCCCAACTCCTGCCGAAATCCAACACACATGCTCGGAGCATGTCCTCGAGCGTCTGAATCGTCCGCTCACTTTGCCCGTCAGTCGGTGGGTGGTATGTGGTACTAAAATGCAGCCTCGTACCCAACTCCTCGTGAAATTTCTTCCAGAATCTAGAAGTGAAACGCACATCTCGGTCTGACACGATCGAGATGGGTACTCCTTGCTGCGATACCACCTCCCTTACGTATAGCTCTGCCAATCTTTCCGCAGAAGAACTCTCACTAATAGCGAGAAAGTGGGCGCTCTTCGTCAATCGGTCCACTATCACCCAGATCGCGTCGACACCCCTTGCCGTTCTCGGCAATTTGGTGATGAAATCCATGGATATCTACTCCCACTTCCACTCTGGAATCTCAAGTGGCTGCAGCTTACCATGCGGTTTCTGGTGCTCGGCCTTAACCCTACGACAGGTTAGGTATCTCTCAACGAACCACACCACATCCCTCTTCATAAAGGGCCACCAGTACTCCCTCTTCCGATCCAGATACATCTTAGTGGCCCCGGGATGGATCGAAAACTTCGATCTGTGCGCCTCCTCCATCAAGATAGTACGCGTCCCGCCCACAAACGGTACCCAAATCCGACCCTGAAAGGTCATAAGCCCTCGGCTATCGGAAACAAACCCTGAAACCTGCCCGATAACTCGCTCTCTCTTACGGTTCTCCTGTCTCACTGCCTTGGCCTGGGCCCCTCTGATGGTATCCAATACCGGAGTCATCACCGTCAACCTCATACAAATATCCCGCATTGGGGCACCCTCTGCCCTACGACTCAGGGCGTCGGCTACCACATTAGCCTTGCCCGGGTGGTACAGGATCTCGCAATCATAATCCTTTACCACATCCAGCCATCTCCTCTGTCGCATGTTCAGATTGGTCTGATCCATCAAATACTTCAAGCTCTTGTGGTCGGTGTATATCGTACACCGAACCCCATACAGATAGTCACGCCAGATCTTGAGGGCGAACACCACAGCCCCCAACTCCAGATCGTGGGTGGGATATCTCGTCTCATGAAGCTTCAACTGCCTCGATGCATACGCGATCACATGCCCTCTCTGCATCAACACCACTCCCAACCCCGATATCGATGCATCACAGTACACTACGAAATCCTCCATCCCTTCTGGTAGTGCGAGCACAGGAGCTTCGCACAATCTCTGGCGAAGGGTCTCAAACGAGGTCTGCTGCTCTGGACCCCATGAGAAAGTAACACCCTTCCGGGTCAACTTGGTAAGTGGCACGGCGATCTTGGAGAAATCTCTGATAAATCTCCGATAGTAGCCTGCCAGCCCTAAGAAGCTCCTGATCTCCGTAGGTGACCTCGGCACCTCCCAACTCATCATAGCCTCAATCTTGGCTGGGTCAACCAATATCCCATTCTGGTTAACGAGATGCCCTAAGAACTGGACCTCCCGTAACCAAAAATCGCAGTTGGAGAATTTGGCGAAGAGCCTCTCTAATCTCAGAACTCCGAGGAGCTCCCTCAAATGTTCCTCATGCTGCTCTCTGGTCCTCGAATACACCAGGATGTCATCAATGAATACAATTACCGAACGATCCAACATCGGCCTACACACCCAGTTCATGAGATCCATGAACGCCGCTGGTGCATTGGTGAGCCCGAATGGCATCACCACGAACTCGTAATGCCCGTAACGAGTCCTAAATGCCGTCTTCTGGATATCCTCATCCCGAACTCTCATCTGGTGATATCCCGACCTCAAGTCTATCTTGGAGAACCAAGACGCCCCCTGCAACTGATCGAATAGATCATCGATCCTCGGTAACGGATAACGGTTCTTGACCGTCAACTTGTTCAACTCCCGGTAATCAATGCACATCCGGTGTGAACCATCCTTTTTCTTGACAAAAAGGATCGGCGCTCCCCAGGGAGAGCTACTGGGACGGATGAACCCTTTCCCTAACAGCTCTTGCAGCTGTGAGGATAACTCCTGCATCTCTGGCGGTGCTAGTCGATATGGTGCCTTAGCGATAGGCGCAGCCCCGGGAATCAAATCGATACGAAACTCCACCTGCCTCTCGGGAGGCACACCCGACAACTCCTTGGGGAACACGCCCGGAAAATCATGCACTATCGGCACCTCATCCACTGAACTTGGCCTCCCAGCGGCTTCTCTTACATCCGTCACATAGGCTACAAACCCCTTGCAGCCCTGCTGCAAACTCTGCTTCGCTCTGGCAGCCAAACAGAATACCGAACCACCACGAGTCCCCTCGCCATAAGCTGTCAGCGCTCCCCCACTAGGATCTCGGATCGTCACCAATTGATGCTCGCAATCTATGACAACCCCGAAACGGCTCAACCAATCCATGCCTACTATAACACAAACATCCCTCATAGCAATTGGAAGCAAATCAATCGGAAACTCCACCCCAAAGATCTCCAGCACGCATCCATGTATCACCTCGGTATCACATACCTCACGCTCATCTGCTATGGAAACACGCAGAGGTCGACTCAACGCCTCTCTCGGAATACTAATGTGTAACGCCCGGGTTTTCAGGGCTAAGCATTTTTGTCAATGTAATATTCTAGGTCAACTCTTGTAACCCTTTTTGAAGTAATAAAGATGGAATATTTGAGTATTATGTGAATTATGGGTGTTTATGTGTTTATTATTAAATTATAAATGTATAATTAATAAAGAATAAAAATGAGCGTCAAAATTAAAGTGTGAGATAATCCCGATATCTCTATATAAAGTTGTAGAATATGTATCAAGGTTTCCGTGCATATAAGGAACGCCGAAATCCGAGTTATAACGAACAAGTTATGACCCGTCGAAGTTTCACGACAGAACCGGCACGATACCGGGAAGCGTGAATAGTGAATTTACGATAGAGCGAGATTTAGCCTTAGCGATCTAAACGAAAGTCGTAGAATATGTTAAACTAAGAACATCGATAAAAAGAACGCCCAAATCTGACTTCGTATGAAGAAGTTATGATTTTTCGAAGTCTCAGAATAGCAGTGTACAACTCGAAATTCGAATATTAGATCGAGCGGTTTTTAGCCGACACGACCTAAACGTGAATCGAAGATCTCGTTGAGAGTAGCGTAACGAGAAAAAGATGGGCGAAAACAGATGTGGGATGAAGAAGTTATGAGGATTTAACGGACCAATCGTGTCCCGGCCCGTTAATAATATAAAATTTAAAATCGAGCCAAAATTAGCCGACGAAGTCTTAACGAAAGTTGTAGAGTACGTTCCCACCTTCGCGTGGATATAAAGAACGTCAAAAACGGAGGTCGTACGCGAAAGTTACAAATTTTTGAAGTTGTAACTCGAAATTGCGAAATCTGATGCTAGAACGATGACGTGGCAAGATCCTAACCGTCGCTTGCTGAACACGGTCCTCGCTTCGGATTGCGACACGCCACCCCTCGCTTACGCCCCGCGTCCGAGGCCTGTACGCCCAGCGTACCTTCGCTCCTATCCCTCCGAGTCCGAGTGCGAGCCAGCTGGTGCGAGCTGGCAACCTTATCCGAGCTACGCCCAGCGTAGCGCTGCTGGACGCCCCGCGTAGACAGAGGCTTCGCAACCTATAAAAGGGTCCGAAGTCAGCCTCCATTTTCACACCAAAACCCTTTCTCTCTCTAGTTTCTTTCTCTCTCTACAACCCCAAACCACCCCTAAGCCCTAGATAGAGCCCCTTAGCACCCTAGGGAAGCCCCGAGGCTACCGGAGTCCTGAGAAAAAGGAGTTTTTCGGTTTCGAAACGCTGCTCCAATTAAGTCCCGGTTTTCGATAAAATTCGCTGTAAGTATGCTACGCTTACGCAATTTTTAATATAGCTTTCAAATAATTATAGGAATGTTATTAGGTCCTCAAAATAATTATTTGGTCTATTATTATGAGTTATATCGAGTATTATTAATGCTTAATAATACCCGGACTAATTAATTTGTCGCGATTATCGTTAAACTAAACCCTAGTGGTATCGATACTAGGTTTTATCAAAGGAATATCGTTTTGAGAGTATCGAAGCGCTGTCCGAGTGCTGAGTCACCACCTAATCAAGTGAGTGCATAGTTACTTTCAACATACACATAGATATGAAGTATTTTATATAAATTACGTGCTATGTGTGCATATTATCTGAATACTTGCTATCTATGCCGGATGAACATTGTTATACATGTTTTCAATGATTTAAACTGTATACGTATTTTATATCTACGAAAATGTTGGGGTAAAACATGGGTAGATGTAATAGGTGATGTGTGATAAAATGATGAGAGGCCTCGATGTTGATGTTGTTGATTCTGTCATCTAGCGGAGTATGGATGACGACCACAGACTCTTCTAGACAGTCCAGTGGAACACTAGCAGGCTCGCAACCTGTAGGTGTTTGTGAACGATGTGTTCACCGGTGTACTCCATCCCCCACATGGTTGCCTTTAGGACATTTATTGCTGAGGAATCCCCTTAGCAGTAGTGTCCGTCCCGATGATGATCCTTAGGCTAGGTCCCTTATGATAGGTGATTAGGGACGTAAAGTGAGGATAACGGGAACGGGTAATCAGGTTATTGTTGATTGATGAAATTAATAAACTTATTTATTGTGGGTTGAAAACCCTATGTGCTCACCAGGCTCCCAAGCCTGACCCACTCAGTTTTATGTATTACAGGTAGTGGCGCTTGAGCATAGTTATGATGTTTGACGAGGGATTACGGATATAGGCCTGTAGATACGAAATAATGTAGTAAGGCTTATATTGTACTGTTTATGCTTTTGATTTGTATGAACACGACATCCCGTGTCTTTTAATTAAATACATTTCTATGGAAATGCTTTTGATAAATCTTTATCATATTTTGTTTTGGGACAAATTCCGCAACACTTTTATTTAAAATGTTACTCTAATTTTTAAACAAAGCATAAACAAACCAGTCTTTTCTGGCCGTAATTTTGGGGATGTCACATAATGTGTCGACTAAAAGTCACAGATATGAAAGACCGACTCGCACCGGAGTCGAACAACACTAATGCAGGTACAGAACTCACAAGAAAAGTACCTACGCATAACATATAGCAATTACAATAGCATAAACTCAACATAAAATAGATAAAGATTACATACCCGCCACGACGTCAGGCGTTGTGCGGACCTCCTCCGCAGTCAACTGGAAGGCTCTCCCCCTAGCCCTCGGTGCTTCGGCCTTCACTGGCCGGGTCTCAGTAGCTCGAACCGCAGGTGCAGATCGCTGCGCTGACCTCTGAAGCTGGGGGCACTCAGCCTTCCGATGGCCGGTCTGGTTGCAATGAAAGCAAACCGAGAACCCCTTCGGACAATCTCTCACGAAATGTCCTTCCTTCCCACACTTGTAGCATACCCCAGTCTTGCATGACCCATCATGGCTCTTGCCGCACTTCCCACAAGTGCGGCCCCTCGAACTACCCGTCCTCGAATCAGTGGGCTTTGCCACGAACTCACGGATGTCCCTCCTCAGTATACTCAGATAACGGCTCATGCGAGCCTGCTCAGTGGACACCAATTTCGGGCAAAACAGCGCCCGCTCATGAAACATCCTCGTAATCACTGTCACCAACTTAGTCCCCTGCTTGAGGGTCAGAAACTCCTGAGCTAAACGTTCCCTCTCCACCTGGGGAACATACTCATCACGAAACATCACAGTAAACCTCTCCCAGGTCACTGCAGTCAGCTCAGCTGTCGAATAGCTCGCGGTTACAAACTTCCACCAGTCCTTCGCCCCCAAGCGAAGCTGGTTGAGTGCGAACCGCACCCTCAAGTGCTCCGGACACGAGCACGTATAGAAACACCCCTCTATGTCTGAGATCCACCTCATAGTGGCGATCGGATCCTGTGTACCATCGAACTCTGGTGGTTTCGTGTTGCTGAACTCTCGGTACAACAACGAATCACCACCCTGGGGTCTCATAGCAACAACAGCAGCATCAGTCAAGGCAGCGTAACGCTCGTCAAACCTCTCGATCAGTGTGGTCTTAATAGACCCAAACATCTCCGGAATCTCGACTCTGATGGCAGCAGCCACTTCCTCATGGATGATCCGACGGATCTCCTCATCACTCACCCCACTGCTCTCGGCGGTATGGCGTGTCCCGACCATGATCAACCTCCGAAATACAACATAAGAAATATCAGGGACACTCTCGAGTATACTCACACTCGATAACTCAATCATCCTCACTTCTGGTACCCCAAGGATTCTTACTTGGACTGCGCACCAATCCGGTGTTTTCAATAGTATGGGCCCAATACTATTGTCCAAATTGAATCAATATACAACCCAAGTCCTCCTCCTAGGATCCCAATTCGTAAATACTCTACTCTCACTATGCACTGGCTACCCTCAGTAGACCTCTCATGAGCTCCTCACTGCTACCTACTCACTCTCAAAGTATCTCATAGCAGCAGTAATCTCCTAGGCTAAGGCATCACAAATCAGGCCACTCTAGTCCTCATAGGAGTACCTAGCCTCTCTAACATGCATAACATAATATCTCGTAACTCATAACATATAATGTAAGGGTATTTTGGGGATTCACCGTTCGGGCGCTGGCTGACCGTACGCACCATCCACTCTGCTTGTTTCCAAAACTTCTTTTTCTTTTTAGAAAATTTGCATTTTTGGTTGTAAAATTTCTCAAATCCTCCGTTTGAGTTCAAATACGCCCGAAGGTGCATTCGAATCCCTCAAACCAAGGCTCTGATACCAACTTGTAACAACGTAAAATTTCCAATTTATTTTTTAATTTTTAAACCACAAAATGTATAAAATATCATAATCTCAAATCCAAAACAACAGTGTTTTCAAAACAAATCCCAAGATCTCTCTAATGTGAACTCCATCGGTGTGGGTATGTACGAGTCAAGTCGTCGCCTTCCCACGGTCCTTGCTGGTACCTGAGACATCAAACACAACAACTTTAAGCATAAATGCTTAGTGAGTTCCCCAAAATACCACATACCACAAATACGCCACTCGAGGCTAACCCGCCCCTCCGTTCAAGATGTCTCAGCGGGATTCTCCAGTCCCGCAGCTCGTCGAACCCTCCGATCCAGTCATAGATCATTGGGCCCTCTGGCCCAGTCTGAATCGTTGGACCCTCCGGTCCGGTCTATATAATCATACATCATACAAATAACACATAGCATGTAATCTCTAATATAACACATAATCTCATACATAGCACATAAGACCCTCTGGTCAACTTAAAATACCACTCAAGGTAACGTATAGTGAGAAGACTCACCTCGCGTAACTCGGTAACTCGGAAAACCTCGAACTCGGTGAATAGGACCAAGCCTCCGTCTAATCATATGAAATATACACTTGTCATCAACAAAATTTCCCAAGGCTAGACCAAACTCTTTAAACACTCTTAGGAAGGGTAAAAGATCATTTTACCCCCTGCTTGGGTCAAATACACTAGAGTTGACCAAACCCTAAAAGTCAACATAAATTCAACCCTCTTCGGGTTACGCTGCGCGTACCAACATGTACGCTGGGCGTACCCGGAGCTTCCACATAATCGGGGTACAAGACACTCTATGCCGCGCGTACTGGGATTACGCCCAGCGTAACACCCAGTTCCCTTATCCCATTCATTCAGACCTTAATCTGTTAAGACTTTCGTCCAAACTCCATATCCGACTCCTTTTATACGACTTAACCCATAAAGTCGAGACCTTTATGCCTTGCATGGCTGTAGAGGTCACTTTGTGCTCAAAACACCATTTCTCTTTCCATAATGGGACTATAACTCATGCATGACACTAGATCCACGACCAAGACTGGATTTTTATGAACCCTTAACATCAAACACACTAGAAGAGGCCAGATTCATGCTCATGGAGACTATTTGCACATAAAGTCTCAAACTTTGGACCCAAAAACCCTAAAATGGTCCCAAAAAGCAAAACTTAAGAAGAACAAGGAAATCTCTGAGCTTTTTACCCCAAAAGAGATCTCCAACCATTGTAGAGCACAGATCTACACTTTTTCTTCCACTTCTAGCACCAACAATGGCTCCTCCTTCCCTTCTTCACCTTGAAAAGTTAGCTCCAAGCTCAAAACATACACACACAGGCTAAGACACGGATCTCAGCTCTCAAGGGACTCACTTAAGGAATATGGTGGCTAGGGAAAAGGGCCATATGTTCCTTTTATAGTGCACAAGCCAAAAATTAGGGTTTGCATCTGTGCTCACTACGCCCAGTGTACCCCTGAGTACGCCCAGCATACTCGGTCAAGTTCGCGTCCAAATTAAGCGCGTGAGTACGCGCGGCGTACACCCCAGTACTCCCAGCGTACTTTCCAATTCAACATACAACTCGAGGGACTAAACTTACCAACTTTCAAAATAGAAGGGCCATAAAGCTTACCTGGATTTTGGGCTGTTACAATTCTCCCCCAGTAGAACCAGACTTCGCCCTCGAAGTCTCATGCTGCAAACAACTCCGGATGCTGCTCCTGCATCTCCGACTCTGGCTCCCAGGTCAGCTCGGACCCCTTCCGATGTTGCCACTGGACCTGAACCAGGGGCACTTCCTTGTTCCTCAGAACCTTGATCCTCCGATCCGAAATCGCAATCGGCTCCTCGGCATAATTCAGAGTTGCGTCCACCTGGATGTCCTCCAACGGTACCACTGCCGACTTGTCGGCAATACACTTTCTCAGTTGCGACATATGGAAGGTATCATGAATCTGGTCCACCTCCGCATGTAGCTCTAGGCGATATGCTACCTTGCCCACTTTGCCCGTCAGTCGGTGGGTGGTATGTGGTACTAAAATGCAGCCTCGTACCCAACTCCTCGTGAAATTTCTTCCAGAATCTGGAAGTGAAACGCACATCTCGGTCTGACACGATCGAGATGGGTACTCCTTGCTGCGATACCACCTCCCTTACGTATAGCTCTGCCAATCTTTCCGCAGAAGAACTCTCACTAATAGCGAGAAAGTGGGCGCTCTTCGTCAATCGGTCCACTATCACCCAGATCGCGACGACACCCCTTGCCGTTCTCGGAAATTTGGTGATGAAATTTATGGATATCTGCTCCCACTTCCACTCTGGAATCTCAAGTGGCTGCAGCTTACCATGCGATTTCTGGTGCTCGGCCTTAACCCTACGACAGGTTAGGTATCTCTCAACGAACCACGCCACATCCCTCTTCATACAGGGCCACCAGTACTCCCTCTTCGGATCCAGATACATCTTAGTGGCCCCAGGATGGATCGAAAACTTCGATCTGTGCGCCTCCTCCATCAAGATAGTACGCGTCCCGCCCACAAACGGTACCCAAATCTGACCCTGAAAGGTCATAAGCCCTCGGCTATCGGAAACAAACCCTAAAACCTGCCCGATAACTCGCTCTCTCTTACGGTTCTCTGGTCTCACTACCTCGGCCTGGGCCCCTCTGATGGTATCCAATACCGGAGTCATCACCGTCAACCTCATACAAATATCCCGCATTGGGACACCCTCTGCCCTACGACTCAGGGCGTCGGCTACCACATTAGCCTTGCCCGGGTGGTACAGGATCTCGCAATCATAATCCTTTACCACATCCAGCCATCTCCTCTGTCGCATGTTCAGATTGGTCTGATCCATCAAATACTTCAAGCTCTTGTGGTCGGTGTATATCGTACACCGAACCCCATACAGATAGTCACGCCAGATCTTGAGGGCGAACACCACAGCCCCCAACTCCAGATCGTGGGTGGGATATCTCGTCTCATGAAGCTTCAACTGCCTCGATGCATACGCGATCACATGCCCTCTCTGCATCAACACCACTCCCAACCCCGATATCGATGCATCACAGTACACTACGAAATCCTCCATCCCTTCTGGTAGTGCGAGCACAGGAGCTTCGCACAATCTCTGGCGAAGGGTCTCAAACGAGGTCTGCTGCTCTGGACCCCATGAGAAAGTAACACCCTTCCGGGTCAACTTGGTAAGTGGCACGGCGATCTTGGAGAAATCTCTGATAAATCTCCGATAGTAGCCTGCCAGCCCTAAGAAGCTCCTGATCTCCGTAGGTGACCTCGGCACCTCCCAACTCATCATAGCCTCAATCTTGGCTGGGTCAACCAATATCCCATTCTGGTTAACGAGATGCCCTAAGAACTGGACCTCCCGTAACCAAAAATCGCACTTGGAGAATTTGGCGAAGAGCCTCTCCGATCTCAGAACTCCGAGGAGCTCCCTCAAATGTTCCTCATGCTGCTCTCTGGTCCTCGAATACACCAGGATGTCATCAATGAATACAATTACCGAACGATCCAACATCGGCCTTCACACCCTGTTCATGAGATCCATGAACGCCGCTGGTGCATTGGTGAGCCCGAAGGGCATCACCACGAACTCGTAATGCCCGTAACGAGTCCTAAACGCCGTCTTTTGGATATCCTCATCCCGAACTCTCATCTGGTGATATCCCGACCTCAAGTCTATCTTGGAGAACCAAGACGCCCCCTGCAACTGATCGAATAGATCATCGATCCTCGGTAACGGATAACGGTTCTTGATCGTCAACTTGTTCAACTCCCGGTAATCAATGCACATTCAGTGTGAACCAGCCTTTTTCTTCACAAAAAGGATCGGCGCTCCCCAGGGAGAGTTACTGGGACGGATGAACCCTTTCCCTAACAGCTCTTGCAGCTGTGAGCATAACTCATGCATCTTTAGCGGTGCTAGTCGATATGGCGCCTTAGCGATAGGCGTAGCCCCGGGAATCAAATCGATACGAAACTCCACCTGCCTCTCGGGAGGCACATCCGACAACTCCTCGGGGAACACGTCCGGAAACTCATGCACTATCGGCACCTCATCCACTGAACTTGGCCTCCCAGCGGCTTCTCATACATCCGTCACATAGGCTACTAACCCCTTGCAGACCTGCTGCAAACTCCGCCTCGCTCTGGCAGCCGAACAGAATACCGAACCACCACGAGTCCCCTCGCCATAAACTGTTAGCACTCCCCCACTAGGATCTCGGATCGTCACCAATTGACGCTCGCAATCTATGACAACCCCTAAACGGCTCAACCAATCCATGCCTACTATAACACAAACATCCCTCATAGCAATTGGAATCAAATCAATCAGAAACTCCACCCCGAAGATCTCCAGCACGCATCCACATATCACCTCGGTAGCACATACCTCACGCTCATCTGCTATGGAAACCCGCAGAGGTCGACTCAACGCCTCTCTCGGAATACTAATGTGTGGACTAAAATTCACAGATATGAAAGACCGACTCACACCCGAGTCGAACAACACTAATGCAGGTACAGAACTCACAAGAAAAGTACCTACGCATAACATATAGCAATTACAATAACATAAACTCAACATAAAATAGATAAAGATTACATACCCGCCACGACGTCAGGCGTTGTGCGGACCTCCTCCGCAGTCAATTGGAAGGCTCTCCCCCTAGCCCTCGGTGCTTTGGCCTTCATTGGCCGGGTCTCAGTAGCTCGAACCGCAGGTGCAGAACGCTGCGCTGACCTCTGAAGCTGGGGGCACTCAGCCTTCCGATGGCCGGTCTGGTTGCAATGAAAGCAAACCGAGAACCCCTTAGGACAATCTCTCGCGAAATGTCCTTCCTTCCCACACTTGTAGCATACCCCAGTCTTGCACGACCTATCATGGCTCTTGCCGCACTTCCCACAAGTGCGGCCCCTCAAACTACCCGTCCTCGAATCAGCGGGCTTTGCCCGCTTGGCGGCCGGCTGCGACTGCGCCGGTAGCCGATCACCCCTCTGAGACTCGGTCTCCTCCCTCGCCTGTGTCTCAAGCTCAATCTCCCTCTTCCGGGCATTTGCCTGGAGCTCGACAAATTTATGGTAAGTCGAGTTCGCCTCGAACTCACGGATGTCCCTCCTCAGTATACTCAGATAACGGATCATGCGAGCCTGCTCAGTGGACACCAATTTCGGGCAAAACAGCGCCCGCTCATGAAACATCCTCGTAATCACTGTCACCGAATCAGTCCCCTGCTTGAGGGTCAGAAACTCCTGAGCTAAACGTTCCCTCTCCACCTGGGGAACATACTCATCATGAAACATCGCAGTAAACCTCTCCCAGGTCACTGCAGTCAGCTCAGTTGTCGAATAGCCCGCGGTTACAAACTTCCACCAGTCCTTCGCCCCCAAGCGAAGCTGGTTGAGTGCGAACCGCACCCTCAAGTGCTCCAGACACGAGCACGTATAGAAACAACCCTCTATGTCTGAGATCCACCTCATAGTGGCGATCGGATCTTGTGTACCATCGAACTCTGGTGGTTTCGTGTTGCTGAACTCTCGGTACAACAACGAATCACCACCCTGGGGTCTCGTAGCAACAACAGCAGCATCAGTCAAGGCAGCGTAACGCTCGTCAAACGTCTCAATCAGTGTGGTCTTAATAGACCCAAACATCTCTGGAATCTCGACTCTGATGGCAGCAGCCACTTCCTCATGGATGATCCGACGGATCTCCTCATCACTCACCCCACTACTCTCGGTGGTATGGCGTGTCTTGACCATGATCAACCTCTGAAATACAACATAAGAAATATCAGGGACACTCTCGAGTATACTCACACTCGATAACTCAACCATCCTCACTTCTGGTACCCCAAGGATTCTTACTTGGACTGCACACCAATCCGGTGTTTTCAATAGTACGGGCCCAATACTATTGTCCACATCGAATCAATATACAACCCAAGTCCTCCTCCTAGGATCCCAAGTCGTAAATACTCTACTCTTGCTATGCACTGGCTACCCTCAATAGACCTCTCATGAGCTCCTCACTGCTACCTACTCACTCTCAAAGTATCTCATAGCAGCAGTAATCTCCTAGGCTAAGGCATCACAAATCAGGCCACTCTAGTCCTCATAGGAGTACCTAGCCTCTCTAACATGCATAACATAATATCTCGTAACTCATAACATATAATGTAAGGGTATTTTGGGGATTCACCGTTCGGGCGCTGGCTGACCGTACACACCATCCACTCTGCTTGTTTCCAAAAATTCTTTTTCTTTTTAGAAAATTTGCATTGTTGGTTGTAAAATTTCTCAAATCCTCGGTTTGAGTTCAAATACGCCCGAAGGTGCATCCGAATCCCTCAAACCAAGGCTCTGATACCAACTTGTAACAACGTAAAATTTCCAATTTAATTTTTATTTTTTAAACCACAAAATGTATATCATATCATAATCTCAAATCCAAAACAACAGTGTTTTCAAAACAAATCCCAAGATCTCTTTAATGTGAACTCCATCGGTGTGGGTGTGTACGAGTCAAGCCGTCGCCTTCCCACGGTCCTTGCTGGTACCTGAGACATCAAACACAATAATTGTAAGCATAAATGCTTAGTGACTTCCCCAAAATACCACATACCACAAATACGCCACTCGAGGCTAACCCGCCCCTCCGTTCAAGATGTGTCAGCGGGATTCTCCAGTCCCACAACTCGTCGAACCCTCCGATCCAGTCATAGATCATTGGGCCCTCTGGCCCGGTCTGAATCGTTGGACCCTCCGGTCCGGTCTATATAATCATACAGCATACAAATAACACAAAGCATGTAATCTCTAATATAACACATAATCTCATACATAGCACATAAGACCCTCTGGTCAACTTAGAATACCACTCAAGGTAACGTATAGTGAGAAGACTCACCTCGCGTAACTCGGTAACTTGGAAAACCTCGAACTCGCTGAATAGGACCTAGCCTCCGCCTAATCATATGAAATATACATTCTTCATCAACAAAATTTCCCAAGGCTAGACCAAACTCTCTAAACACTCTTAGGAAGGGTAAAAGACCATTTTACCCCCTGCTTGGGTCAAATACACTAGAGTTGACCAAACCCTAAAAGTCAACATAAATTCAACCCTCTCCGGGTTACGCTGCGCGTACCAACATGTACGCTGGGTGTACTCGGAGCTTCCACAGAATCGGGGTACGCCACACTCTATGCCGCGCGTATTGGGATTACGCCTAGCGTAACACCCAGTTCCCTTATCCCATTCATTCAGACCTTAATCTGTTAAGACTTTCGTCCAAACTCCAGATCCGACTCCTTTTATACGACTTAACCCATAAAGTCGAGACCTTTATGCCTTTGCATGGCTGTAGAGGTCACTTTGTGCTCAAAACACCATTTCTCTTTCCATAATGGGACTATAACTCATGCATGACACTAGATCCACGACCAAGACTGGATTTTTATGAATCCTTAACATCAAACACACTAGAAGAGGCCATATTCATGCTCATGGAGACTATTTGGACACAAAGTCTCAAACTTTAGACCCAAAAACCCTAAAATGGTCCCAAAAAGCAAAACTTAAGAAGAACAAGGAAACCTCTAAGCTTTTTACCTCAAAAGAGATCTCCAACCACTATAGAGCACGGATCTACACTTGTTCTTCCACTTCTAGCACCAACAATGGCTCCTCCTTCCCTTCTTCACCTTGAAAAGTTAGCTCCAAGCTCAAAACATACACACACAGGCTAAGGTACGGATCTCAGCTCTCAAGGGACTCACTCAAGGAATATGGTGGCTAGGGCAAAGGGCCATATGTTCCTTTTATAGTGCACAACCCAGAAATTAGGGTTTGCATCTGTGCTCACTACGCCCAGCGTACCCCTGAGTACGCCCGACGTACTCGGTCAAGTCCGCGTCCATATTAAGCGCGTGAGTACGCGCGGCGTACACCCCAGTACGCCCAACGTACTCGCCAATTCAACATACAACTCAAGGGACTAAACTTGCCAACTTTCAAAATAGAAGGGCCATAAAGCTTACATGGATTTTGGGCTGTTACAACCCCCCTTATAGATTGGCTCGTGAATGAGGTCTACTAACGGTAAGACTGACTTGCTCTTATACATATATATATATATATATATATATATATATATATATATATATATATATATATATATATATATATATATAACTTATAATATTATAAAGTATAAGGGTTGAATTTTAACTTCTAAAATTCTAGAGATTGGAACTAAAGTTTTTAAAGTGACTTTACATGTTCCAAAACTTGAAGGCAGGTTTTGTAACATTCAAAACTTTTCATCTTTCATAACTTATGAGTTAATGGTTTAATAAAATGAGTGACTTTTCATTTTATGTTACCTATGTGTTTAATAATGGACTTTAAAAGAATGACTTTTGGTAATCCATAACTTGAGGACAAATTATGGATTCCATTAAAACACATAATGATCAAGAATTAAACTAACTAGTAAGTTACAACAATTCCTATGATCTTCTAAAATCACAAGTTCATGAACATGCATATCAACAATTTCAAGAATCATAAAGTTAACCATATTAAACTTGAAATTTTGATAATAGCTATTGAAAATGGATTAGCATAACCATTACACCATGTAAAACAGGTTTTATAAACCAAAACAGTTTAGGGTAATGTTTCTAGTCAATTTCAAGCAGCAAAAGTCGAAAAACTGCATTATGGGGCTTCTACTCATCGAGTGCAAGAACCTACTCGACGAGTAGGATGAGTTTATGCTTGGACTCGTCGAGTCTCCCCATGGACTCGGCGAGTCCACTATCCAGACAACAAGATTTTCAGTTTTTTTTTCACAATTTTGCATCAAATATCAAGTAAACAAGCCAAGACTCTGATACCACTGTTGGGTTTTGAGCATTCTAACACTCCTATTGTGTACATGCAACCCTACAAACCTTGGATCTATGTTTTATCTATCATACATGCAAAATTTATTTTCCAAGGTTCATAACCTATCTAGCATACATGGGGAATTTTTAAACATAAAAGATAGTAAGAAATACACACCTTTAGTTGCTTGGATTCCTTGAGAACCTTGTGAGCCTAGCACCTCAAGTGTGATGCCTCAAATGTCTCACACAACATCAAATACATTTGGAATAACCTTGAGAGAAATGGAACACTTCTAAAAACGGCTATACCCTCTTGTTCACACACTAGTGCCGATTTTGGTTGCTCACATATTCTTTTTATAGTGTGTCATAAGTAGGGTTACACCATGTAAACCCTAAATTGACATGGTTCTTCATTTCCATGATCCATGGGTTCAAAAACACCATGGAGCATCCTATGGGTTTTAGCCCAACTTGATAACCCATGGAGCATTAGCCCACTATATAAGTATGGGCGATTTACACAATCAACCCATATATTTAATTAGTCTTCTTTTGATCACTTAATTAATTCTTCATCAATACTAATTAAATAATATTATTTATATATTAGAACTTATAATATATTAATAAACCTTAAGTGTTATTTCTCTCATTTTGGTCTATCCAAATGCATGATGCCATGCAACCCAAATGGACCATGCTAATCGGGTCATGTACATTCTAGAATAGTTATGAACTTAGACACCTAATCCAACAGAGGTTGAGTTCAATATTGACTTAGTTTCGGGTTAGGCTTCAATAGCCATGGAAACTTATTGTTTTGCACCTCCTGAGATGCAAGAGTTGTCCACACATCTTCAGGTGTTGTTGGATAAGGAGTTTAGTCAGATAAGTAGTTAGCCTGGGGAACACCTATCTTGTTTGTCAAGAAGAAGGAAGGATCGTACTGGATGTACATTGACTACATAGAGTTGAAGAAGCTTACAGTGAAGATTCGTTATGTGCTTCCAAGGATCGGTGATTTTTTTGATCAACTTCAGGGTGCGTCTTGGTTTTCCAAGATTGACTTGAGGTCAGGATACCACCAGATGAGGGCCAGAGATGATAATATTTAGAAAATGGCTTTCAGGACTAGTTATGTATATTACGAGTTCGTGGTGATTCCATTTGGGTTCATCAACACATCGACAACATTCATGAATTTCATAAACCAAGTGTGTAGGTCGTTGTTGGATCGATCGATGATTTTGTTTATTGATGATATATTGGTCTATTCTAAGACCAAGGAGTAGCATGAGGTGCATTTGGAGGAGGTTCGTGAAACTTTAAGGAGGGAAAGGATTTATGCTAAATTCTCCAAATGTGAGTTTTAGTTATGTGAGGTTCAGTTTTTGTGACACCTCGTCAACCAAAATGGTATCTTGGTCTATCAAACTAAGATTGAGGCGGTGATGCAGTGGGAGGTTGTGAGGTCTCCATTTTAGATTTGGAGTTTCCTAGGTTTGGATGGGTATTATCGGAGGTTCATCCAAGATTTTTCCAAGGTAGCAGTACGTCTGACTCGTTTGACAAAGAAGAATGTTGCTTTTCATTGGGGGCCTATATAGAAGGTACCGCTTGAGATCCTAAGGCATAAATTATACGAGGCACTAGTATTGACCCTCCCCAAGGTTGTTGAGGATTTTGTGGTTTAATGTGATGCATCGATTATGGGTTTGGTTGTTGTGCTTATGCAGAAGGGTTATGTCATTGCTTATGCTTCAAGGCATCTGAAGCCTCAGGAGGCAAATTATCCTTCTCACAACTTAGAGTTAATGGGCTTATGGTTTTTGCCATCAAGATTTGATGTGATTATCTATATGGGGTTTCGTGTTCCATCTACACAACCATAAGAGTTTGAGATACTTGATGGGTCAACCAAATCTGAATATGAGGCAACATAACTGGCTCGATGTGGTGAAGAATTATGATTATGTGATTTTGTGCCATCTGGGTAAGGCTAATGCGGTGGTTGATGCTTTAAGTCTCAAGGCAACAACTACTCAAGTTATAAATCTATGTTTGAGGATGAATATTGTTCCTCAAGTGTTGGAACTGATCAAAGGGTCATGGCAATCAAGGAGAAGAACCGAAAAAACAAGAGGGTAGTTGGTCAGGTTTTAGCTTTTGACATTGAGAACCGAGGTTTATTGACTTTGCATTATAGGGTTTGGATTCCTTATTCGGGCGAAACTCGATAGACATTGATGGAGGAGGCCCATAAATCTAAGTTCTTGATTCGTCTAGGGGCGACGAATATATACAAGGATTTGAGGCATATATATTGTTAGCCCAATATGAAGTGGGATGTGGCTTGGTATTTGGAGATATTTTTGAGATGTAGGAAGGTGAAGGTTTAGCATCAAATACCTCACGACAAGTTGTGGCATTTGGATATTCCACTGTGAAACTGGGTGCATATTACCATGGGTTTTATCACCAAGATACCCAAGACTGATTGAGGTTCGAGCGTTTTGGTCATGATGGATCGATTGACCAAGAGTGCTCAATTTATTTCTATTTTTGAGATTTCATTGACAAAGAAGTTGGTAGATATCTATGTTCAATACATAGTTTATCGCCATGGCGTTCCAGTTTCTATGGTTTCTGATAGAGGTGCAAGTGTAACACCCTAAATTTTCAAACAAAATTTTCATTTTCAAAATCACATAATTCTCAATATCACATTTCAAAATCCAATATTGTCAAATTGTTAAAAAAAAAATCCATAATTGTTTTATAAAATCCAAGATCCTCAAAAACATAAACTCCATCTCGTGTGTACAATTAAGCCGACGCCTTCCCGCGATCATGAGAAGTAGCTGAAACACATATCACATAACACAGTAATGTTGGATTAATGTCTAAGTCCATAACTATAATTGGTAAGACTTGACCCGAGCCGGCATGGTCCATTTGGGTTGCATGGCATCATGCAGTTGGATAAACTATAATGAGATAAATAACACTTAAGGTTGAATAATATATTATAAGTTCTAATATATTAATAGGATTATTTAATTAGTATTGATCAAGAATTAATCTAGAATTAATTAAGTGATCAAAAGAAGACTAATTAAATATATGGGTTGATTGTGTAAATCATCCATACTTGTATAGTCGGCTAATGCTCCATGGATAATCAAGTTGGGCTAAAACCCATAGGATGGTCCATGGATGCTCCATGGTGTATTTGAACCCATGGATCCAAGGAAATGGAAGGCCATGACAATTAGGGTTTACCATAATTGTAACAACTATATAAGATCATATTCTTTGGGAAAAATCAGCTACTATGAATAATAAGAAAGGGCTAGCCGATTTTAGGAGTGTTCAAGTTTCTCTCAAGTTATTCCAAGTGTATTTGGTGTTGTGTGAACCATTTGAGGTGTCACACTTGAGGCACTAGGCACTCAAGCTTCATGAAGACATTCTACATCAAAGAGGTATGTATTCTATCTTGTTATATTCATTATTTTGTATGCTAGATTAGGATAATACCTTGGATGTTCATAATTGCATGTATAATAGAGAAAACATAGATCCAAGGTATTTAGGGTTGCATGTACACTTAGGAGTGTTAGAATGCTCATAACCCAACAGTGGTATCAGAGCCTAGGCTTGTTTTCTTGTTGTACTTGCAAAAGTAGCTGAAAAAATCGAGTTTTGATGTTGTCTGCACTGCAGACTCGCCGAGTCCATGAATGGACTCGCCGAGTCCAAGACAAAATGCATCCAACTCACCGAGTTGGTTCATGCACTCAACGAGTTAGACCCCCTGATAGCATATATTTGATTGTTTTGGCTGGAATTGGACTAGGAACATTACCCTAAGATGTTTTTGGACTTATAAACTTGTTTTTGATGTGGTAATGTTCATGCTAATCCAATTTCTAAGATAATTGTCATAATTTCAAGATTTGTATTAGTTTGTATGTTCATGCTAATTTCTTGAAGATTGATGATTTGAATTATCTTCTTCTTAGATTAATAAAAAAGTTGTGTGAAATAGTTGATTTCAATCCATTTTAATCTAAGAGTTGATTCCAAAGTGTGTTTTTGTAACTTGTCCTCAAGTTATATGAAAAGTCACATTTAAGAATCATAAAACTCATAAAAGTTGGCAAAGGTTACAAAATGAAGAGTCTAGTTCTAATTAAATGGTTTTATGACTCCATAACTTGTCCTCAAGTTATGGAGGTTCAAGAGTCTCTTCATTAAATAATAAATAAAAAAAATGTAACCTTAATTAGTTCCATAAGTTACAATATAAAAAAAAAGGTTATTTTTTTAATTAGTTTAAAGTCTTCCATAACTAGTCCTCAAGTTATGGAACTTGAAGAGTTTTTAATTAAAACTACTTTAAACTCATAAGTTATGGAATTAATTAGTTTTGAATAGTTTCAAAACTTGCCCTCAAGTTTTGGAATTTATAAAGTTTTCCCCATGAATACTTTAATTCCAAGTTAAGCCCTTAGAATTTTAAAAGTTAAAATTCAACCCTTATACTTTATAATATTATAAGTTAATAATATTTATATATATGTATAAGAGTAAAGTCAGTCTTACCATTAGTAGGCCTCATTCACGAAGTCGGTCTAAAGGGGGTATAAGGTTACTGCCTATAAAATGGTAGTTTAATGGGTGTCCACTCTCACCCACCGCTTCCTTGACTGGTGGAGGGTCGTTAGCCGAACGGGTAGGACAAGGAATAGAATTTTCTCTTCATTAAAAGTATTAATGATAAATACTAAGTAACTAAACTCTTATAAATACCCAATCTTAGTTACTTAGGAAAATGTGAATAAGGTGCTAATCCATGAAATTACACTTTGCACTTTGTTTAAGTCGGTTAGTGGAGCGTGTGTGGTTAACCGGTACACTAACTCGTATTTAACAAGGTAGGCAAGGGGTAACTTAATGTTTATCATAGTATCTATGGAGCGTGTGTGGTTAACCGGCACATCGATTGAGGGGTAAACACTTAAAGGTACC
Organism: Lactuca sativa; assembly: GCF_002870075.4. Classification (NCBI taxonomy): domain Eukaryota; kingdom Viridiplantae; phylum Streptophyta; class Magnoliopsida; order Asterales; family Asteraceae; genus Lactuca; species Lactuca sativa. The sequence continues at coordinate 267,460,637 of NC_056627.2, forward strand.
AAGTAATTTGCATGGTTACTTCACACCTTGTTTTGTGATCCTCGGCATCCCAGTCACAAAAACTGAAGGGCACACTCGAGATTGAAACATGCCATTGAAAAATTCAATGAATCTCAAAAGATCTAGGAGTTTCAAATCCAATTAAAACCTAATAATACATTTTGTTTATCTTGGTGGAAATTGGTGAATCGTTATTCACCTACCTTCAAATATTTTATAGCTTGGATTACGGCGTCCCTCTTCTAAGTTTTAAAATAGTTTGTTGGGTCCTAGCCTTAATATTTCATATTGGGTGTCATATTAAGGAATTTAAATCAACTATCTTGAATATCTCCCAAAACATGTCTGGTTTAGACAATTATGATCTTCCCAAATCTCTTGAAACAAGCTTTCCTAAATGAAGATGATGTCTCATGGATATCATACTTCTTTCACCTCCTCCAATTATTCTCCCTAACCCACAAGTTCGTAAAAGTTTAAGGCCACTCAAGCCCTATTGGGAAGGAAAAGTCTAGGTGTGCTCATATCTTGGAGATGAAGTCACATACTGACAAGCCGGGAGAGTTGGGTGTCAAAGTATTGAGAAAGTTAGTGGTTTAATCACTTTCTAAGTCACATAGTGAGTTCCTTTGGGACTCCTATGAAACAGACTATGACAAGACCCTTAATGATCTTATCTATTTTCTAAGATCAACTTCCTAAAACTTTATGGACATTGACAATGATGACACTGGAAATCTAGAAAAAGCATTATCTTCCCAATGGAAAGGGATCGGCCATAGTCAACTCGGTTGACCAAATGGTAAAGAGAAAAGATACGTCTGAGATAGTCCCATTACCAAAGGGTCCATATGTTTATATTGCCAAAGAAAGGGGGATTGGTTGCGAAGCTGCCAAATTTACCTAAGGATGTTAAAGTCAATAAGTTTGACTCTACTTCAGGTAAAGTCCACTTTCTAACTCTGCTAAGTTTCTATTCTGAGATTCTTATTACATGATGTGATTGGGTCACTTGTTGATGTTTTAAGAATCAAAGAAAAGTGAAGGAACTTAAAGAAAGAATATGTTGAATCCGATCACATAGATGGATTTCTATCGCATAGTTTAAAGATCAGATTCTTGAGCTACTTCTTAGGAGTTATGATATTTTGCTTAGGAATAGATAACAACAAGTTTTCATATGGATTGTAAGGATAAGTTTTTCCGCAAAGTTTTTAAAATAAAACGAAATTTTAGATTTTATTTATTTTGTGTATCCTTACAATGGCGTTTGTGGAAATTTTTGTTGCTTATAAGATTCCATTAAGAGAAATATTAGAAATATGAATTTGATTCTTTCATTTGTGGTAGTGTCTAAATTTACCAAATAAGGAAAGATTCTCATCACCCAAGTTTCAGTTGGATAGAAACTTGAAATCATGCAAGTTGTATAGCATGATGAATGAGAACTTTCAAGCATTGGAAGAATTAAGACTAACTACTTGTTCACAGGGATGTGTGAGTCAAGTAAAGGATAGAGTACACTTTCTTGTGCACTAATTAAGTCCATCACAAAAGATCGATAAGACTATTCGTCATAATTTACTAAAGCTTAGTAAATATGGTTATACTTACAAGCTTAAGTGTAATTCTGAGACATTGGAAAAGGCTCCAATGTATGACAAAGCGAATAAGAAGAATCAACTTAGGCAGAAGGATAAAAGTTTCTCAAATGGGAGAGTACTTTAGTATCAGTTTTTGTGATCATCTTAATGATTTTGAGACCTTATCACAATTCATCCTCTAAGTGCATTTTGATAGCTAAAAAGAGGAGTTATGAATTGTTGAAGTGGTTAGATCAAGAAGATGATTCATACCTCGTTAAAAAAAACAATTCTTAGAGTTATACTCTAAGATTGTAACTTGAGTGACATGTCTTAAATAAGGTTTAAAACACTTATCAAATGTAAGAGTAAAAGTTTTCTACTCTTGTACATTTGAAATTGGTGAGTTGTGATGTTTTGGATAAAACAAAGACCAACTAAGGCCAATTGTGTGAAGTGTGTGTCTTGATTAGAATCCACACTATCTCTTGAATATCTGACAAGAAAGCCTTATATGTCAAGAGGACAATGGGAGTCTTAAAGGTCTTGAAAGTATCAAGAGCTAATCAAGAATAAAACATGAAGTTCTTCACTAGCACACGACTTGAGGTTTATAACCTATCGTGTTGACATATTCTATGCCCATTCCAATTGAAGTTGGCTTTACATATGAGTTCTTACAGTTTTTAATTGGTTACATAACAACTTGGAAGCAATGGCAGGCCCTTGAGCTACCAGGTGGCTACAAATTAAGATTGAGTTCAGTCCATATGAGTTTGGATTTGTCATTATCTGTAACGCCCGCAGATCCGGGCTAGCCGATTTAGAGGCAATAAGGGTCGAAAATGACTTTTCAACAAAAAGATTATTTAGAATAAATAATTTTAACCAAGTTGTAGAATATGTCTCAAGGTTTCCGTACATATAAAGAACGCCGAAATCCGAGTTATAACGAAGAAGTTATGGCCCGTCAAAGTTTTACGGCAAAACCGGCACGACATCGGGAAGTGTAAAAAGTGAATTTACGATAGAGAGCGATTTAGCCTTAGTGATCTAAACAAAGTCGTAGAATATGTTAAACCGAGAAAATTCATAAAAAGAACGCCCAAATCTGACCTCGTATGAGGAAGTTATGATTTTCTAACATTCGGCTTAGCAGTGCACAACCCGAAACTCGAATTTTAGTTAGAGCGGTTTTTGGCTTACGCGACCTAAATGAGAGTTGAAGATCTCATTAAAAGGAACTCAACGGTAAAAAGATAGACCAAAACGGAGTCCGTATGAAGGAGTTACGAATTCTTCGCGGTCATTTAACGGTCTAAACGCCTCCTACTATTAAATTTGAGATCGGTCGAGAATTAGCCGATGGGGTCTAAATGAAAGTTGTAGATATTGTTTTTACCTACACGTGGAAAAAAAAGAACATCAAAAACGGAGCTCGTATGCGAAAGTTACGGGGTTTAGAAGTCAGCAGGGTGCTGCTGCAAAAAGGGTGACGTGGCTGAATATGGGCCAAGGCTTTCTCCCCAAGGAAAGCCATCAGGTGATGACACGTGGCACTGACTCGGCGAGTCAGTAAACCAACTCGGCGAGTCCGTCAGGATTTCACCCTATAAATAGAAGTGTCGGGTTCTCTCATTTCTCACACCTTTCCCCACTTCTTTCTCTTTCTATACTCTCTCTCTAGCCTATCATAACCCCCCTAAAGCCTAGGTAAACCCCCTAGCACCCGAAGGAAGCCCCGAGGCTTCCGGAGTCCCAAAAAAAAAGAGCCTTTCGGCTCGGGAATGCTGCTCCAGCGAAGCCCGGTTTTCAAGAAAACCAGCTGTAAGTGAGCTATGCCTACCCTATCTTTAGTATAGCTTATGTTTTAATATAGTAATGTTATTAGGAACTTATAATAAGTATTTGGGCTATTATTATTAGTTATATTGAGTGTTATTTAACGCTTAATAAATAATAATAATAGCTAGACTATTAATTTGTCGCGGTTAACGTCAGACTAAACCCTAGTCATATTGATACTAGGTTTGTCGAGGAAACCGTTTTAAGAGTAACGAAGTGTTGTCCGAGTGACGAGTCACCACCTTCCCAGGTGAGTGCATAGTTACTTTCATCTTACACATAGATATGAAGTATTTTATATAAATTACGTGCTATGCGTGCATATTATCTGAATACTTGTTGTCTATGCTGGATGAACGATTTTATACATGTTTTAAATTATTTAAACTGTATATATATTTTATATCTACAATAATGTTGGGGTAAAACTTGGGTAGATGTAATAGATGGAATATGAGTTGGATGATGAGTTGAGAGGTGTTATAGACCACGAGGTGAGGGTGAGAGGTGGATGATGTGAGAAGCCTTTTTCGCAAACGATGTCCCCGTCATTCAGCAGAGTATGGATGACAACCACGAACTATTCTAGACAGTCCAGTGGAACACTAGCAGGCTCGCAACCTGTAGGTGTTGTGAACGATGTGTTCACCCAGTGTACTCTAAACCTTGGTGACCATGCAGACTTGGTGCCAAAACCTTGGTGATCATGCAGACTTGATGCCTAAACCCTGGCGACTATGCAGACTTAGTGCCTGTTGTGTAGACCATGGCAACGATGGACTTCATGCCGATTCCTTAGGATGATCCTTAGGAATGAATGAACGAGGAATATTTGATTCTTAGGGTAAGTCCTTAAGAATAGAAAATATAATGGGGATGGGTAATGGGGTTTAATTGCTTGATTGTTTAAACATAATAATTATATTATTGTGAGTTGAAAACCCTATGTACTCACCAGGTTTCCCAACCTGACCCACTCAGTTTATTTATATCACAGGTGTCGATATTAAGTGACATTACACTGAGAGATTAAAGAGATGTAGATCACTAGTGTAAATAAATGTAAGTTTCGTTTATGGTTATGTTCCTGTATTGACGATGACATCCCAAACGTTTTAAAATGAATAAAATACGTTTCTTCGAAAATGTTTTAATAACGTATTTATCATGTTTTTCTGGGGACAAATTCCGCAACATTTTTATTAAAGAAATACTCTGATTTTTATAAAGCATAAACAAAATCGGTCTTTTCTGGCCGTAAAAATGGGGATGTCACATTATCCTTGTCTTGTGACTATGGTTTTAACAATTCACATGGATAAGAACACATACACCATTAAATCTAAGTGTCATAAGGTTTCTCCCCGACTCGTGAAAATGATGGTGAGGAAACACTTTCACTAAGTAGATTTTAGCTAGATAACAATTGTGATATTTGCATTCTCAAAGTCGTTAGTGGAGCTGTGTGGTTAACCGTCACACTAACATGGACTTGTGAGAAGTGGAAAATGTCTAAACAATTGAGACTATGATTACGACATCCCTTTTCATAGCTCTAAAATTGTTTAGACACACCTGTGAGCTATCTAAAAGAGGTGTATGATTTTGATAAAGTTTTATCAAAACAATCTAGTATCAGAAATCTGAACTTTGGTAAGAAATTCAGTTAATTTCTGAGTACATGTCAAAGCTAGTGGGAGCATAAGTGTTATTCTAATAATCATCATGTTAGTGGGAGCATGATAATTATGATAAAGGTTGCAAGTTAGCAATGTTAATTATAGAAAACAAAAGTTTCAATTCGTGAGGCTGCAGTGGTTGAAAAAGTTGTTTTGCTATAATTAAGGGAGAGGAAATTATACTTCATTTCAATTCTAATAGCTTAGATTGAGATTTTAATCAAATTTAGTAAAGAATATATATGAATTTCATGTTGGAATGGATCAACATAAGGAAATTCTATATATGGATTCATTATTTGCGTTCTAAAATTCGATTATGATTACGACATCCCTTTTCATAATCTAAATTATGAGAACTTGGCAAATAGAAATGAAAATATTATAGCAAAAGACTGGTTTAGTCTTTATGTGAGACATCATGAATCGTGTCCCATATGCTTCGGATATAGGATCGATTACATGTGCTATATTCATCCTGTCTAAAATTTTCCAGATGTCTGGGGAATTAAGAAGGGAAAAGGTCTAGAACTGGATATGACTAAAACAATTAAGCAATTGTCGAGGACAATCTAAGGTTTACCAAAGATTGGTTGCTCAGGGATAGTTGGAAGTATAGTGTTAATTGTTGTAAGGACCATATTGACATATTCTGAAAAGAGGCAACTCTTGTTTAGAAGTGATAGTCAAAAAGGGAATGTGGAAACGATCCCATTGGTGGAAGTTGTTAAATAAGTCTGTATAAGATTAGGAAACTTAATGAAAGAAGGATGTTTCCAAGGATTTGATCTTCTTTGGAATGCTCTGTAATGTTTGTTGTCAAATCTTTGTGACTTTGTGCATAATCATTACAAGAGAATCATTGCATATAAGTTGAGAATCTAACAAATTTAGGTGAAATGGGATGAATGTGGAATTCCTGCATTTGCCATAAGAATTCGTGTAACGCCTATGTTTCCGGGCTTGCCATTTTTAGCAATGTAATAGTCTAGGTTAACCTTTGTAACCCATTTTGAAATAATAAGAGTGTATTATTTGAGTAATATGTGTTTTGTGCTTAATTGCTTAATTATGTGGTTTGATTAATTAAGAATAAAAATAAGCGTCAAAATTTAAGTGTAAAATAAACTTAACATCTTTGAATAATGTTGTAGTAGTTGAAACGAGGTTTCCGAATATATATAGAACGCCTAAATCTGACTTCGTATGAGGAAGTTATGATTTATCGAAGTTTCGACTTAGCGGTATGCAGCCTGAAATACTCGATTTGAGATCGAGCGGTTTTTAGCCGAAGCATTCTAAACGAGGATCGAAGGTCTCGTTGTTGGTATCGAAGCGATAAAAAGTTAGGCGAGAACGGACGTCAAACGAAGAAGTTATGAATTTATAACGAAGTTTTTCTGTCGCGGCCTATTAAAAATAAGTAATAAAAATAAAGTCAAAATTAGCCGACGGAGTCTAAACGAAAGTTGTAGATCGTAGTCTCACCTTCGCGTGGATATAAAGAACATCGAAAACGGAGTTCGTATGAAGAAGATATGAATTTCCGAAGTTTATTAAATAATTTGTATTTATTTTTAATCTTTAATTTCGGCATTATCCGAAGGGGAGTAAGCAGTCCGATCTGAGGTACGCCCCGTGTACTCCGAGGATGTCGACACTCGCACTTGAGGACTTCGGATACGTAAGCAGTGACGAATTCGGACGCGTACGCCCCGCGTACGCCTGTACGCCCCGCGTACTCCGAGGCTCCAGCCTCCTATAAATAGGATGCGAGGGCAGCCGGCTCTTTTGCTAATTTTCTCTCTTATCTCTCCCGTTTTGCATCGTTTTGCGTGCCAGAAATACCCCGAAGCCCCGGTATTATTCTCAAGCCCCGAGGCAAGTCCCGAGATCCCGAAGATCCCGAGAAGTGCGGTTCCCGAGTCGAAGCTCTGCCCGCGAGAAGTTCGATTTTTGTGAAGATCTTCCAGATCTGCTGAGGATTATTACTTCTGCAAGACGTAGTGCTGTCCGATCGTCTTCTGATCAAGTGAGTGTATACTACCTTTCATAAACACGATAATAATACAAGTATGGTTCGAGTGTATTAAGTATATTGTTGTTTATATGTGTGAGTGTGTAGTTACTTTCTTCTAACGCATGATTATGAAGTATTTTATACGAAATACGTGTTATGTGTAGAATTTGTTGTTATGTGTGTGAATGTATGTTCACCCTCTTCCATCTCATAGATCTGAATTGCTTTCTATGAAATACGTGTTACATGGGTATGCCTCGTCTGTTATGTGGAATATATATTGAATGAAAATGATATACAGGTTTCAAACTACGTATGAAAGTATATATTTTATCTACTAATATGTTGGGTAGAACATGGGTAGATAGTTGGTGTGTAATAAACAGATGAGAGGCCTCGATGTTGTTGTTGTTTTTGATCTAGTTATTCAGCGGAGTATGGATAACGACCACAGACTCTTTTTAGACAGTCCAGTGGAACGCTAGCAGGTTCATAACCTGTAGGTGTTGTGAACGATGTGTTCACCGGTGTACTCTATCCCCCTCATGGTTGCCTTTAGGATATCTATTGTTGAGGAAACCTCTTAGCAGTGATGTCCGTCCCGATGAAAATCCTAGATTAGGTCCCTTGAGATAGATGTTATTTTAGGGACGTAAAGTGAGGATAACGGGAATGGGTAATCGGGATAGTGTTGGTTGGTGAAATTAAATATAACTTATTTATTGTGGGTTGAAAACCCTATATGCTCACCAGGCTCCCAAGCCTGACCCACTCAGTTTTATTTGTATTACAGGTAGTGGCGCGAGGGCATAAGATGGTTGAATCATCAAGTTGTTTTGATTACAAGTCTGTATATGTATATATATTTGTTGAATGACTTGTAATGTTATCGTTTATGCTTTATGGTCTGTATCGGAACATGACATCCCGAGTTTTGATTATATAATGAAAATGCATCTCCTGATGAAATGCTTTGATAAATATTATTTTATCATGATTTGTTTTGGGAACAAATTCCGCAACTCTTTCAAATCAAAAGGATTTACTCTGAAATTATTTATAAGCATAAATGAAAAAAATCGGTCTTTTCTGGCCGAGATTTTGGGGATGTCACAGTTGGTATCAGAGCATTAGTTTAAGCGAACTAGGAATTTGTAGGATTTATAGACTTAAACTTAGAATGCTAAGTGGAATTGTGAGTTGTGTGTCTCTTGGATTTTAGACACGAGCACTAGTTTATTTTAGGAAAGTTGCCTAAAATGCTTTTATGTGCTAAATGTTATATGTTGCCATATATGATATTAATTGTTCGGATCTACGGTCTGTTGCCGACCGGATCTGGAAACCTTATGTGTGTAGGATTCTAAGCGTATGTTTACGGTATTAGAACTAGCATGTAAACGTTTCGGTGTAATAAGGATGATTTGAATATCTATCGTGAATGAGGATCTAATTTCACCTTATTCGGTGTGTAGATCAAAAATGGTGAGAACAAGGAGTGGCGTTGGAAACGCAGATGAAAACAGGAATCAACCGCCAGTTATTGAGCAAATCCCTGCTGTAGCAGCAGCACCAGAACCAATAACAATGGCTGCGGTGCAAGCCATGATTCGGGCTATGCTAGCCGAACAAAGGGAGGAGATACGACAAATGTTGCATGATAATAGGGATGAACCTATCATACCTATTGAGGAACCCGAATTGATTCCCGAGCAATCGGAGGAAGGGAACAATAGTCGCATTATGAGTCAAGTTGGGACTCAAGGAGAACGAAGGAACGATCCGGAAAGGATAAACAACAAGGATGGGCGAATGTACAAGAACTTCTTGGGCGCCAAGCCGCCAAGTCTTTCTGGAAGCCCAAAGCCTGTTGAGATAATGGATTGGATCTCCGAAATGGAGATGGTATTTGAAAGTTGCGACTGTAGCAACAAACAGAAGACCGTCTTTGCGGTTAGACAACTGAAGACTGGAGTCTTGAGTTGGTGGAAGTTGTTGGCAGATACTATGCCACGAGGAGAAGCCCTGAAAATGTCATGGGAGGAGTTCTTGGAGCAACTAAGGGTGCAGTATTGTTCAGAAATAGATCTGATTGATCTGAACAATAAGTTCCAAAACTTGAAGAAGGGGAAGATGAGTATAGACGACTATGCTACTGCGTTTACTGAGAAAATGAAGTTGTTTCCGTACCTAGTGCCAACGGAACTCTCCAAGATTGAGAGGTTTGCTAATGGACTGCCTGCCAACTTTGGTCCGACAGTCAAGATGACAACTACTCTGAAAACGGCTGTTCGTGCAGCTAAGAATGTGGAGGCCCAGCAGAAGGAAAAGGGTCTGGAAAGGACAGATGTTGGTGAAAAGAGGAAGTTCGAAGGAACTTCAGGGTCCAACAAGAAAAACAAGTTCTCGAAGTCTGGTTCGAGGGGAAGTGGAGGCGAAGCAAAATGGTGCGACAAATGTAAAAAGAAGCATCATGGAAGATGTGAGGTGGCAAACACATGCTACAAGTGTGGAAAGCCAGGGCACTATGCCAATGAATGTACCCTCACTAAGAAAGTTTGCTATGGTTGTGGTAGGGAGGGACACATGTCGAGGGACTGCCCGAAGAAGAAGGAGGCAGCTAGACCCAACATTCCACCAAAGCCAAAGGCGAGAGCATTCCAGATGACGCTAGAAGCTGCTAAAGACGAAGCTGATGTCGCTTCAGGTACCTTTCTCGTTAACGAATTGCCTGCCCAAATTTTATTTGATTCTGGAGCCAACTACTCCTTTATATCGCATGAATTTGGTAGAAAGCTAGCTTTGCCTGTTGTTAGACTAGATGATGCCTTATTAGTCGAAGTTGCTAGTGGCAAGTTTGTACCTGTTAGCCATCGTATGAAGAACATCTTAATTGATCTGAATGGGAATAAGTTCCACGAGGAATTATTGCCTATAGAACTAAACGGTTTCGACATCGTTTTGGGAATGGATTGGCTTAGCGCCAACGATGCCGAAATTTTATGCAAGAAGAAAATAGTCAAAGTAAATCCACCTGGGAAAGATTTGTTTATGGTGTATAGGGACAAACGCAGAGTGAATTCTGGAATCATTTCGTTGATGAAAGCCAGAAAATGTTTGACCAAGGGGTGTACATCATATCTAGCATTCGTGATTGATGCTAAGAAGGAAAAGAAGGTGATGCAGAATATTCCAGTTGTGTGTGATTATCCGGAAGTATTTACCGAAGTTCTTCCTGGATTACCGCCTGATAGACAAGTGGAGTTTATAATAGACTTGTTGTCAGGGACAACGCTAATAGCAAAAACACCTTATCGATTAGCACCGACGGAGATGAAGGAGCTGATGATGCAACTTCAGGAGTTATTGGACAAAGGTTTCATTAGACCTAGTTCATCACCCTGGGGAGCTCCGGTGTTATTTGTAAAGAAGAAAATGGAAGTATGAGAATGTGCATTGATTACAGAGAGCTGAACAAGGCAACAATAAAGAATAGATATCCATTGCCAAGGATTGATGACCTGTTTGATCAATTGCAAGGTTCGAGCTATTTCTCGAAGATCGATCTAAGGTCAGGATATCATCAGCTAAAAGTAAGAGAGCAAGATATCGAGAAGACTGCATTCAGAACTAGATATGGACACTACGAGTTCTTGGTTCTGTCGTTTGGACTAACCAATGCTCCGGCAACATTCATGGATTTGATGAATAGGGTTTGTAACCCGTTCCTTGATAAATTTGTGATAGTGTTCATAGACGACATTCTGATTTACTCGAAAAGCCAGGAGGAACATGGCAGACACTTGCGGGAAGTGTTAGAAGTTTTGAAGCAGGAGAAGCTGTATGCGAAGTTCTCCAAATGTGATTTTTGGATTCGTGAAGTCCAATTCTTGGGTCACGTGGTCAACCAAGAAGGGATAATCGTTGATCCAGCAAAGATTGAAGTTGTAATGAAGTGGGAACAACCGAAGAGTCCCACGGAGATTCGAAGCTTTTTGGGATTAGCTGGATATTACCGAAGGTTTATCCAAGGTTTTTCTTCGATCGCTACTCCGTTGACAGCTTTGACCCACAAAGGAGCTACTTATGCTTGGAATGATAAGCCTAAAGAAGCATTCGAGAAGCTAAAGAAGAAGCTATGCGAGGCACCGATACTTTCTCTACCTGATGGAGTTGAAGACTTCGCTGTTTATAGCGATGCGTCTGGGGTTGGATTGGGTTGTGTTTTGACCCAAAGAGAAAAGGTGATAGCATATGCGTCTCGACAACTGAAGGAGCATGAAAAGAACTACCCGACTCATGATTTGGAGTTGGCAGCGGTAGTTTTCGCTCTGAAAATATGGAGGCATTACCTCTATGGCACGAAGTGCAAACTTTTCACTGATCATAAGAGTCTCCAATATCTCTTTAATAAAAAAGAATTGAATATGAGGCAACGACGCTGGCTAGAATTACTTAAGGACTACGACTGCGAGATACTTTACCACCCCGGTAAAGCTAATGTTGTTGCTGATGCTCTCAGTCGGAAAGTCAATCTTGAAAGGAAAAGGCCAAGAGCGTTGAGAATTGAAGTTTTCTCGACTATTATGGAAAGTATAAAGAAAGCTCAAGAGGAAGCTTCTGAAAAGAATGACCGAAAGGAGGAACGTTTGGGCAAAACGTTGGTGTTCGGTGTAAACAGTCACGGACTGAAGGTGTTCCAAGATCGGATTTGGGTACCTAAGTCCGGAGGAATTAGAGGTCTTCTGATGGAAGAAGCTCACAAAACCATGTACTCGATTCATCCTGGTAGCACTAAAATGTATAGGGACCTGAAACCCTACTACTGGTGGCCGACGATGAAGCTTGATGTTGCAAAGTATGTGGCTGAGTGTGTGACTTGCGCGAGAGTAAAGACACAACATCAGAAACCGTATGGGAGTTTAGAACCTTTTCCTGTGCCAATGGGTAAGTGGGAAGACATTGCTATGGATTTTGTCACTAAACTGCCCAGAACAAAGAATGGTCACGACATGATTTGGGTGGTCGTTGATCGATTCACTAAGAGTGCGCATTTCATAGCGGCCAAGGAGAAATGGTCTATGGAGAAGCTTGCGAATTCTTACGTGAAGGAAATTGTGAGGCTTCACGGTGTTCGTTAACGATTGTGTCGGATCGTGATAGTCGTTTCACCTCACGATTTTGGAAAAGTCTACAAGAGGAACTGGGTACCAAGTTATGTTTAAGTACAGCTTACCATCCGCAGACTGATGGTCAGAGCGAAAGAACGATACAAACACTTAAAGATATGCTAAGAGCATGTACCCTAGAATTCCTAGGTAATTGGGATGAACATTTACCTTTGGTAGAATTTTCCTACAATAATAGTTTCCACTCGAGCATTAAGATGGCACCTTATCAAGCATTGTATGGATAGAAGTGTCGTACACCGTCTTGTTGTCTTGAGGCTGGGGAAAAACAGTTTTTGGGACCGGAGTTGGTTCATCAAACTGCTGAAAAGTTGAAAATAATTAGGGAAAGAATGTTAGCAGATCAGGATCGTCAAAAGAGCTATGCTGACAAGAAGCGAAGACCGATGACTTTTGAGGTTGGGGATTCGGTTTTGCTTAAAGTCTCGCCGTGGAAGGGACTTATAAGATTTGGTAAAAGGGGAAAGTTGAGTCCAAGGTTTATTGGACCGTTTACAGTTCTTCAGAGGATTGGGAACCAAGCTTACAAGCTCGAACTACCAGAAGAACTGAACGGAATTCATAACACTTTTCATGTGTGTTATTTGAGGAAGTTCACGGGAGAAGTTCCTGACATAATTCCAATTTCTGAATTGACAATTGATGAGAACAAAAGGTTGATTAAAGAACCAGAGGAAATTATTGACCGAAAGACTAAGAAGTTGCGACGCAAGATGGTTGGGTTAGTACTTGTCCGATGGAAACACACGAATGGGCCGAATCTCACCTGGGAGACGGAGAGTGACATGATGGGTCGCTATCCGCATTTGTTTGTTGATGTGTGATTCCGGGGACGGAATCATTCTAAGGTGGAGAGAATTGTAACGCCTGTGTTTCCGGGCTTGCCATTTTTTGCAATGTAATAGTCTAGGTTAACCTTTGTAACCCGTTTTGAAATAATAAGAGTGTATTATTTGAGTAATATGTGTTTTGTGCTTAATTGCTTAATTATGTGGTTTGATTAATTAAGAATAAAAATAAGTGTCAAAATTTAAGTGTAAAATAAACTTAATATCTTTGGATAATGTTGTAGTAGTTGAAACGAGGTTTCCGAATATATATAGAACGCCCAAATCTGACTTTGTATGAGGAAGTTATGATTTATCGAAGTTTCAACTTAGCGGTATGCAGCCTAAAATACTCGATTTGAGATCGAGCGGTTTTTAGCCGAAGCATTCTAAACGAGGATCGAAGGTCTCGTTGTTGGTATCGAAGCGATAAAAAGTTAGGCGAGAACGGACGTCAAACGAAGAAGTTATGAATTTATAACGAAGTTTTTCTGTCGCGGCCTATTAAAAATAAATTCAAAATTAGCCGACGGAGTCTAAACGAGAGTTGTAGAGCGTAGTCTCACCCTCGCGTGGATATAAAGAAAGTCGAAAACGGAGTTTGTATGAAGAAGATATGAATTTCCGAAGTTTATTAAATAATTTGTATTCATTTTTAATCTTTAATTCCGACATTATCCGAAGGGGAGTCAGCAGTCCGATCCGAGGTACGCCCCGCGTACTCCGAGGATGTCGACACTCGCACTCGAGGACTTCGGATACGTAAGCAGTGACGAATTCGGACGCGTACGCCTGTACGCTCCGCGTACTCCGAGGCTCCAGCCTCCTATAAATAGGATGCGAGGGCAGCCGGCTCTTTTGCTAATTTTCTCTCTTCTCTCTCCCTTTTTGCATCATTTTGCGTGCCAAAAATACCCCGAAGCCCCGGTATTATTCTCAAGCCCCGAGGCAAGTCCCGAGATCCCGAAGATCCCGAGAAGTGCGGTTCCCGAGTCGAAGCTCTACCCGCGAGAAGTTCAATTTTTGTGAAGATCTTCCAGATCTGCTGAGGATTACTACTTCTGCAAGTCGTAGTGCTGTCCGATCGTCTTCTGATCAAGTGAGTGTATACTACCATTCATAAACATGATAATAATACAAGTATGGTTCGAGTGTATTAAGTATATTGTTGTTTATATGTGTGAGTGTGTAATTACTTTCTTCTAACGCATGATTATGAAGTATTTTATACGAAATACGTGTTATGTGTAGAATTTGTTGTTATGTGTGTGAATGTATGTTCACCCTCTTCCATCTCATAGATCTGAATTGCTTTCTATGAAATACGTGTTACGTGGGTATGCCTCATCTGTTATGTGGAATATATATTGAATGAAAATGATATACAGGTTTCAAACTACGTATGAAAGTATATATTTTATCTACTAATATGTTGGGTAGAACATGGGTAGATAGTTGGTGTGTAATAAATAGATGAGAGGCCTCGATGTTGTTGTTGTTGTTGATCTAGTTATTCAGTGGAGTATGGATAACGACCACGGACTCTTTCTAGACAGTCCAGTGGAACGCTAGCAGGTTCATAACCTGTAGGTGTTGTGAACGATGTGTTCACCGGTGTACTCTATCCCCCTCATGGTTGCCTTTAGGATATCTATTGTTGAGGAAACCTCTTAGCAGTGATGTCCGTCCCGATGAAAATCCTAGATTAGGTCCCTTGAGATAGATGTTATTTTAGGGACGTAAAGTGAGGATAACGGGAATGGGTAATCGGGATAGTGTTGGTTGGTGAAATTAAATATAACTTATTTATTGTGGGTTGAAAACCCTATATGCTCACCAGGCTCCCAAGCCTGACCCACTCAGTTTTATTTGTATTACAGGTAGTGGCACGAGGGCATAAGATGGTTGAATCATCAAGTTTTTTTGTTTACAAGTCTGTATATGTATATATTTGTTGAATGACTTGTAATGTTATCGTTTATGCTTTATGGTCTGTATCGGAACATGACATCCTGAGTTTTGATTATATAATGAAAATGCATCTCTTGATGAAATGCTTTGATAAATATTATTTTATCATGATTTGTTTTGGGAACAAATTCCGCAACTCTTTCAAATCAAAAGGATTTACTCTGAAATTATTTATAAGCATAAATGAAAAAAATCGGTCTTTTCTGGCCGAGATTTTGGGGATGTCACAATTCGGGAGTGTGAAATTAGAATTATTGAAAGTTTGGTCAATTGGTTTATTTCACAAAGTAAGGTTCATAGACAAACATAGTATGCATACTTGGTGTATGGCATGACTAGTGTTTGGAAAACATAGTGTACATGCTTGGAGCATGGGACAACTATTGTTTTAAATTCTAGAATAAATTTGATAGCTAAAACAGTATACAATGAATAATGTGCAATCATATGGTGATAAATAAAAGGTGTTTTATTTATATTCATAAGTTCTGAGACCATATTAGATTCATTTATTCTTGTGTTTCACTTTGTGTGTTTTGACTTCCATAATAACTAGGTTATTCTTCCGGAATGACTAAGTTATTCAAACCATCCACAGTCGGTCATATGTTGGAAGTAGATATGAATCAAGACTATCATGGGTTGGCTTGTAGAGGTCCAAGTTGGTGGACAAAGTTGTGCTACAACACTCATGAGTGCTCATAAGTTCTGAGTATTGGATTCAGCCCGTGCTCATTTGAATCACTTCGTTGATTTTATCACGAGTGATTATGAGACGATAATATCTTATATTCTTCAAACCTAGAGAAATAAGTTGGTACTATGAGTTGATAGTACATTGATTGCACGAAAACGCATTGGTAACTCGATGTTATAAAACGTGCCTTTGTGTATGATTCAACAAGTAGCAGAACAACCCATATGAGTCGAAGTTTATCCATTCCTTTTACCTTCGGGATAAAAGTGATATGTGGGCCCCTCGAGGATTTAATGATGACACATGTGAGTGCTTGGCCAAGCCAGGACTGATTTGATTTGTTCAATCAGTCAGTCATCATGAATCAGACGTCGGGAAACAACAAATGGACAGAGAGAATGATTGATAATCCATGTCTCAGTCCATACGATATCCAAAATGGAGGAATATATGATCACTTATCTAATGGACAAGTCATTGACAAAGGTTAGAGTTCATCGGCAAGGTCAGAGTTTGACGGAAGCTTTTGAGAGCTACGATTGCCAGTCGGTTCTTGAAGTCATACTTGCAATAATAGTTTTAGACTTATCCAAGTGGGAGACTGTTGGATTAATGTCTAAGTCCATAACTATAATTGGTAAGACTTGACCCGACCCGACATGGTCCATTTGGGTTGCATGGTATCATGCACTTGGATAGACTATAATGAGAGAAATAACACTTAAGGTTGATTAATATATTATAAGTTCTAATATATTAATAGGATTATTTAATTAGTATTGATCAAGAATTAATCTAGAATTAATTAAGTGATCAAAAGAAGACTAATAAATATATGGGTTGATTGTGTAAATCACCCATACTTGTATAGTGGGATAATGATCCATGGATAATCAAGTTGGGCTAAAACCCATAGGATGGTCCATGGATGCTCCATGGTGTATTTGAACCCATGGATCCAAGGAAATGGAAGGCCATGACAACTAGGGTTTACCCTAATTGTAACAACTATATAAGATCATATTCTTTGGGAAAAATCGGCCACTATGAATAATAAGAAAGGGATAGCCGATTTTAGGAGTGTTCAAGTTTCTCTCAAGTTATTCCAAGTGTATATGGTGTTGTGTGAACAATTTGAGGTGTCACACTTGAGGCACTAGGCACTCAAGCTTCATGAAGACATTCTACATCAAAGAGGTATGTATTCTATCTTGTTATACTCATTATTTTGTATGTTATATTAGGATAATACCTTGGATGTTCATAATTGCATGTGTAATAGAGAAAGATCCAACGTATTTAGGGTTGCATGTACACTTAGGAGTGTTAGAATGCTCATAACCCAACAAGTAAGCACAAAGCTTAGTGAGTTCCCCAAAATACCATACACATCTCATTAGCCTCTCATGGATATATCTCGATAAAGACACTTCGGTCAATGTGTCTCAGTGGAGACCCTCCAGTCCCACAACTCAATAAATCTTGGAATAATACACAGCATAAATCAAAAAGATATAATGCATGGTATCACATAACTCAGAATAAGCATACAAGACCCTTCGGTCACACAATGTGACAACCTGAAAGTTTTTTTCTTTGAAAGCTCAGTCAGTCAACTCAACTTAGTGTCAGACTCATTGCTAAATGAGTTCTAGCATTGTTAAAGGTCATTCTAAGGATTTTTAGCCTGGTGAATTCATGGAATAAGTGTTTGGAAGTATCAGCGGAAGTTCTAAGCCATCCAGCGAACCGTAAACCTCCTCAAAAAGGTGTTTACGGTCGAGACCTTGAGTTTACGGTCAGGGTGACCGTAAACTCCTCCCTATATATATGGTGGATGATCATTTTAGTCATTCTTTTCCTTTCCAAGCCTAGAAGTCGATTTCTTTCCCAAGGATCTTAAGGTTTTGCTTCAAACTTCAATAATGTAAGTGATTCCTTCCCTTTTGGAGTTAATACATCTCTTCTTCTTGATTTACTCTTGAATTCTTCCACAAATCTCATCTTTTGAGTCTAGATCTTCAAGATCCTCAAGAACATCAAGAACACCTAAGTGTTTTGGGCCGAAAACCCCCTCATTTGCCTCCAAATCGTGAGTACCTTCCTCTTATACTTGTATCTAGTTAGGATTCTTGTTTATGGACTTGAAATCGTCACTTTATCCAAGAACAAAGGTGTTTATAGTCTAAGTGTATCTCCTTAGACCGTAAACCCTAATGAAAGGTGCATTAGAGACCTTAAACCCTCCTAAAGCCTAGGATGGAACTTAGAACCCTTCGAAATGCTTGGAAATAATCCTATGCACAAAAGGATGTGAGTTTACAGTGGTAAACTCACTAGACCGTAAACCATATTACTGTAAGGTTATTAGACCGTAAACACATGGGAACGTGAACCCATGGAACTGTAAAAACATAGGACCATGAACCATTTTGACCGTAAACTCTTATGATCATGCCACATGGACCGTAAACTCAATAAGGTGGCCATACACCCTAATTATGCAATCATATGTGATTGTATCGCTTAAATCTTAGAGTTTCCTAGTCTATAAGGGTGTTACCCTTCTTAATTGGTGGTTTATATGCTAATTACTTACATGTTCATGTCATTATATGTTATTAGGATCTTTGTGTGCTCAAGGTTACACCTGACACTCTGCAATCATCTTTCAACCATACTCCAGTATCACTCACTATAGGTGAGTTCATACCCCGTAATCAATCTTTTAAACTGTTTTAAATGCTTTTAAGGGGGGGGGGATACAAGTTGAACACAATGATAATTGTGTAAATGTTTGTTATAAACATCTTTCAAAAGATGGCTTATGTCTTTTATAAGTGATCAAAACATTTCAAAAACTCTTTTAAAGTTAGGTTACCTTATAGTTAACAAAAATCCATTTTAAAAGTACAAGCATAACTTAGTAGTAAAATGAGTCTTTCCTTCAAGTCAGTATCAGTTCAAGTGAACATACTAGTAAACTATAATAGGTATAGTTTAGGGGTTCAGTTCATACAATAACTAGTACAAAGAAGAACATACTATAACAATTACAGGGAGGAACATACTATAACAAGTACAGGGAGGAACATACTATAACAAGTACAGGGAGGAATATACTACAACAATAACAGATAAACAAATCAAATATTACAAACTTATACTATGTCCCTAGTATTCTAGGAAGACATTGTATCCTTAGCTCATTGTTTGTAACAAATAAGGGTATTAATATATCTGTCCGGGTTTGTGTTGACACTAGTACGATTATACGTACTTGAGTTAGGAGGCACAAGGTGATAAAATATAATAATATATCTTTCCGGGTTTGCGTTGACACTAGTACGATTTCACGTACTTGGGTTAGCAGGCACAAGGTGATAAAATATAATAATATATCTTTCCAGGTTTGCGTTGACACTAGTACGATTTCACGTACTTGGGTTAGCATGCACGAGGTGATAAAATATAATAATATATATTTCCGGATTTGCGTTGACACTAGTACGATTTCACATACTTGGGTTAGCAGGCACAAGCTGATAAAATATATTAATATATCTTTCCAGGTTTGCGTTAACCCTAGCACGATTACACGTACCTGGGTTAGCAGGCAAGAGGTGATAGCAATATATTGAAACCAAAATTATTTATACAGAGCACACTTATAAATATATGACAATAATAAATAAAATGTACAATTATACAAAACTCACATCAGTACCGACAAAGGCGTCAAAGTAAAAAGTTTCATTACCTCTAGTAGTCGTCCAAACATACTTTTCAAATAAAACATTTGGTGTACAACACTAGAAACTTACCAGTAAAAAGTTTAATCCATTTTATTAAACCATTATAACTTAAAGGACCTTAGGTGATTAATTCTATAATACCTTAGCTTATACATCAGAGTTATATATAATTAATACCCGATAGATAGTTAGATGTGTGTCTTCTACCTCAATTCTTGTTCCTTGTTTGGTTGTGGGCTTAGGGAAGATTCACACAATTAACTATCTATTCGTTAATAGATTATATATAGCTAGTATAACCTAAGAGATTATAGGAGAAATCACAGTGGTTACTATTTTATTATAAGAAATAAGGGTTTTCTTAAAAGAATCTATTCATCAAATATAAAGGAACTATTGCAATTAACTCCATGAGTACCAAGTAAATACTACAGGGTTATATACAGAAATGATCTAACAACCAATGGGATGTGTGCCATCCGCCTTATTTCCTGTTCCTTGTTTGGTTGTGGGCTTAGGGCAGATACACACAATCGATTGTTTGTTTAGTCTGAGTTTTATTTAACTTGTATCCATTTAGTACTCATAGAAAGGATTGTTGCGTTATTTTTACTTATCTTTCATCAAAGCATGAAATATAGGATTTCTGGAGGAACAGACAAACTTTTCTAAACAAAACTTACAACTTACTACATCTTACTACAACTTTCTACAACTTACTCACATCACTAAAATCTTATGAACTCACCAACTTAATTGGTTATCAACTCTTTCAAAATAAGTTGTATTCTCATGAAACTAGTAGACAGGTACACGCTGGGAATTTAGAAGGTGGAGCAGTATAGCTTCAAGTCTTGTTTTGTTATTTGCTTATGTACTATATGTTTTGTGAGCACATACTTTTTAAACACTTTTTTCTAATGAAATAGTTGTTTATTACTTTGATTACTATGATGCATGTCTTGTGATACTAAACATGACGTCCTCCGCCCCTGAACGTTTCCATAGTTCCGGTTTTGGGGTGTGACACACAATATCACCACTCAGGTAAATATAGTGAGAAGACTCACCTCGTAAGTAAGCAAGTAAACCTCGTACCGCTCGAACCGTCTAATCCCCGCCTACATGCCATAATCATTTCTAATTAACACTTATAACCACAACTCTAAATAAGTTAAGCTAACCCCCCCCCCCCCCCACCTCTCTAACTATTGGAATGGGTAAACGACCATTTTACCCTCTTCATGGTCTCCAAGGTCCATAGTTGACCAACCCTAAAAGTCAACAGAAGTCAACACTTGAGTAAACAATCCATGTTGACCTAACTCGTCGAGTGCATCTATGCGACTCATCGATTTCCTTCATTTCCTCAAAAGTGTCATGAAAGTCCAACTTAACTCGTCGAGTAGTCACACCAACTCACCAAGTTATAACGCATCCAGACTCATCGGGAAAACCCTAACCGATTCTTCGAGTCGGTTCATCAACTCGTCGAGTTCGCTAAGTCCATTTTCTCTTTCAGACGATTTTAAGTGGGAATAAGGTCCCAAACTCTAGATCTAGCCTCCCAAGGCTGTAATACCACGTAAAGCTGCAAGATTTACGTCCATGCATGCCATTTAAGGCTCGAAATGCCAAAATAAGCTCTATATAAGGTTTAATGCATAAGATCTTGCCCCTAGCTTGATAAAACTTGGATATTTAGGCTCAAGGGACCTCTTATTGTCCAGATTTGAACTCTTCACTCAATGGCAAGCTCACACAACTCTAGAACCCGAAAAGGATGGGAAAAAGGCCCTAAAACTTCCTAGAAAGAGATCTAATAAAATGAATGATCAATGTGGTAACTTTTTACCTTTAAATAGAAGCTAGTATACAAAAATACTTGATCCAAAAGCCTCTTCTCATGCCAAGGCTTGATGCTCTTCACTCCTCTTCCAAATGTGCACTAAAACACCCAAAGTTAGCTTCTCTTTCTCTCACAAACAGATATACACGATTAGGGTTTCTCATAGAGGTTTAGGGTGATAAGGGAGGCGGAAATGAGGGCTTAAGGTCCTTTAAATAGGACACAAACCCGGAAAATTAGGGTTTTCTCACCCAGCTCCTACTTGTCAAGTTAGGGCTTCCAACTTGTCGAGTAGGCTCTAAAAATCACGCGACCATTGCTCCTCTACTCGGCGAGTTGGGGCACCCAACTCGTCAAGTTGCTCTGACATTATGAATATAAATTAATTTAATATGATACCTGGGAGTCGGGATGTCACTATTCTCCCCCACTAGAATCAGACTTCGCCCCCGAAGTCATTCTCCTGAAACAACTCTGGGTACTGTTCACGCATCTCGGACTCCGGCTCCTAAGTCACTTGAATCCCTTCTGATGTTGCCACTGAACCTGAACCAAGGGCACCTCTTTATTCCTCAATACCTTTACCTTCCTATCCATGATCGCTATCGGTCTCTTGTAATTCATGCTTTCATCAACCTGAATGTACTCAAAAGGGACCATTGTTGTCTCATCGCCTACACACTTCCTCAGATGAAACACGTGGAAGGTGTTATGAATTTGGCTCAACTCTACAGGAAGCTCCAATCGGTAAGCCACCTTACCCACTCGGGCGATCACCCTGAAAGGACCAATGTAGCTAGGGCCCAAATTGCCCCGTTTCCTGAAACAGGTCACCCCTTTCCATGGGGATACCTTCAGGAGGACGAAATCTCTGACGTGGAACTGATCTATATATATATATATATATATATATATATATATATATATATATATATATATATATATATATATATATATATTACATCATATATTTATACTTTTAGTTATAAGTATGCTTATTATAGAACAAAAGGTACTTATTATGTTTAATATTTGTTATGTATCATAAAAGA
This sequence comes from Lactuca sativa, assembly GCF_002870075.4. Classification (NCBI taxonomy): domain Eukaryota; kingdom Viridiplantae; phylum Streptophyta; class Magnoliopsida; order Asterales; family Asteraceae; genus Lactuca; species Lactuca sativa. Next base: position 267,483,104 of record NC_056627.2, read on the forward strand.
CATGCTCGGAAGCACATGGAAGCTGGAAGCTGGAAAATGCAAGCTTAGACAAGAAGAAGACACAAAAAGGATATTGTTGGACAGCTTGACCCCTAGTCAGTATTTTGACCATATCTCATGACTCGTAACTCCGATTGATAAGGTTCAAAATGATATGAAAACTAGACACAATTTCGGATGACTTTCATGTTTTGAGAAAAGTCGGATTTTCAACCACCACGACGTGGTGACCCCACCACAACGCGGTGAATGGAATCTTCGCGATTCTTGACGCCGACTTGGAGAATACGGGATAAACTTGAGGACCACGCCGTGGTGCCTTTACCACATGGTGGTGTCGAGATTTTTGGTATATATATATATATATATATATATCGGACATTAGGTCGATTCCAGGGGAGAGAGGGTTGAAGGCTGCGACTATTAACGAAAAAATACGCTTCCAAGACCCCTTTGAGGGTAGAATTCAACTAGAGATCAAAGGATAAAGAGATTGGAGCAAGGATTCGCATCTACACATTTAGTTTGCTTAGTTTAATCATGATTAGTCTAGTTTCCCTTATGTTTATGTGTTTTCCGGTTGTGATTATGGGCTAAAAACGTTTGCTTTCGTTTAGTTAAATGAAACCTAAAACTACAAGTTAGTTTCTTACTTTATGGATTATATGAATTTGGTTTATGCATGTGTTTGATTATCATTACCTAGCATGTTAAAGTTTGTAATTGTGTTGCTTAATTTCAAGTGTGGTGTAGCTTAGTGACCATTAAATTACATGAACTTGATTACCTAGTGATTTAGTTACCATTAAATTGCTAGAGCTAGGATCAACCAAATCTTAGATAAGTAATAAAAATAAAAATTTAGATGTGTTGGAGAACATAATTGTGACCATAATGGTGTTTGCTTAGATAAATCTTACATAGCCTATCTATAATGAATAACTAGTTTTGTGTTTTGCTTGTGTATGACAATACAAGGTAGGTCATGAATTGGTGAAAATATTAGTAAATTTGTACTTGAATTGCTAATTACAATAACTTGGAAACCAACTTCATTAATCCATAAATAAGAACTAACCATAGGAAAAAGGTGGATTCCAAACTAAACGAAAGTTTTTAGTATATTAATTACAATCGCTTTTATTTGAGTGCTTAAGTTTTTCTGAACTTGTAAAATCAGATAAAACCCCCACTTTTAGTTGTTTTTCTTAGTTTAGTTTTTAGTAATTATTTTATTAATTAAATGTCATTCCCTGTGATCGACACCCGACTTCCCCACGCTATACTATAACCTGACTAGGTATACTACCTATAGGTGCATAGTTAGTATAAGTTTGTTAGGTTATAAATTTAAAATTTGATAGGTATATTTTGTGCACATCAGGAACTCTAACTCGGATCGTCGCCGGTCTGCGAAACTCTTCTAACGACTCTGGGCCATCAGTAACCTCTGTCTGACCTACTAAATCTGCTGTCGTGTTGAGCACTATCTCAGTGCTCCTTATCACCCTGTGCACTACCTCTCCCCAACAAATGGGAGTTCAACATCTCTTCTTGTGCAAAAGCTCGAAGGGAGGCATACCGATACTAGAGTGATGGATGTTGTTGTATGAAAACTCAGCCAAGGGGAAAATAAGTGTACCGACTTCCACCGAAGTCCATAACACATACACGTATCATGTCCTCAAGCGTCTGAATTGTCCGCTCACTCTGCCCGTCTGTTTGTGAGTGATAGGTTGTACTGAAGTGCAGCCGGGTACCCAACTCCTCATGAAATTTCTTCCAGAACCTGGAAGTAAATCGCACATCCCGATCTGACACTATCGATGTTGGCACCCGGAGTCGTGCCACCACCTCTCAAACGTAGATCTCGACCAATTTCTCAGCAGAAGAGCTCTCACTAATTGCCAGAAAGTGAGCACTCTTCATCAACCGGTCTACAATCACCCATATCGCATCAACGCCTCACACGGTCCTCGGTAATTTAGTGATAAAATCCACAGAAATTTGATCCCACTTCCACTAGGGAACCTCCAATGGTTGTAACATTCAATGAGGACGCTGGTGCTCCACCTTGACCTGGCGACAGGTCAAGCATCTCTCAACTACCCAAGCCACATATCTCTTTATATAGGGCCACCAATAATCCCTTTTCAAGTCCAAATACATCTTGGTGGCCCCCGGATGGATCGAGAATCTCGACCTATGGACCTTCTCCATCGAAATACGTTGAGCTCCACCCGTATATGGCACCCATATCCACCCACGGAAGGTCATAAGCCCCTGACTATCTGTCCCAAACTCAAAAATTTGTCCGATCACCCACTCCCTCTTACGGTTCTCTGGTCTCATGGCCTCTACTTGGGCCTCTCGAATGGTATCTAGGACTGGAGTCATCACCATCATCCTCATACACACGTCTCGGATCGGAGCATGTAACAAACCATTATTTCAAACCTATGTAATAGTGTAGGTCAATTTGTAATTCTTTTTAAATTAATAAAGAGAAATTTTGGCATACTATGTATATTTACATAATTGACCCTCAAAAATAAATTATTAAATAATCTCAACTGGGATGAACCAAGTGATAGAGATTGTAACAAGGTTTCCAAAAATATAAAGAACACTAAAATCCGAGTTATAACGAAGAAGTTATAACCAATCGAAAATCCGCGACAAAACCGGAAAAACGTTGTTCAATGTAAAAACTAAATTTTTAATAAAAAGCTTTTTAGCCTTAACAATCTACATGAAAGTTGTAGTTTATGTTAAACCGAGAACTTTTATAAAAAGAACGCCAAAATCTGACTTCGTATGAAGAAGTTATGATTTTTCTAAATTTCAGTATAGCAGTGTACATCTAAAAACTCGAAATAAAGATCAAGTGGTTTTTAGCCGGCACAACCTAAACGAGAATTGAAGGTCTCGTCATTAGTAGTACAACGGTAAAAAGACAGACAAAAACGGACGTCGTATGAAGAAGTTATGAATTTATAACGGATTCCCGTCCCGGTCTGTTTAAAAAAATAATATTAAAAATAACGTCAAAATAAACCAACAAAGTCTAAACGGAAGTCGTAGAGTATAATTTTACCTACGGGTGCATATAAAGAACGTCAAAAACGGAGTTCGTATGCAAAAGTTATGATTTTACAAGTTTTGGCACAAAAATAAAGAAAAATAGAAAAACTGGGAATTTTCGCATGAACAGTAATGCCACGTCACCCTGGCATGCGAAGCCTCCACGTGTTGGCTGCTGATTGGACCGAAGCCTCGCTTGTCGTCTTCTGATTGGACCAACTCCGCGGTCCACTAAGCTTCGGACAGCCTCGCATGGGACACACCGGAGACACCCCTCGCACGCCCCTTGCAGCCTCTCCTTCGCACGTGTCTTCTTCCCATTGGACCGAGGTCTGGTCCAATCCGAGCCTACCACCTCCGAACCGAAGCTGCCTCCCTTCGCAAGCTGTCAGCCTCGCATTGCCTCACATAAGCCTCAGAACCGAGGCTTCGGCCTATATAAGGCATGCGAGGGCTTCCGAAAATTTTCACTTTTTCACCCCAAAAATCATTCTCTTTCACATTTTCCACTCCCCTAAGCTCATATACAACCTCTAAAGCCCCGGTATCAAGACTCGAGCCCAAAGCAAGCCATGAAGCCCCAAAATTCCCGAGAAGTAACCTCTCTCCTGTCAAAACTCTGCCCGATTTGAGCCGGTTTCTCAACAAATAAACTCTTTTTCGTGAAACGAAACTCTGTCCGAATTACCACCTATCATGTGAGTTCATACCCCCGTAATTTCATAATTTCTACTGTTTTAAGGGGGGAAATACAAGTATAACACAACAACTTTGTGTTATAAATAAATGATTTCAAATCACGATAAAACAATTTTAAAGCATCAAAAATACTCCAAATATTGAACTCTTTTATAAACTTATATTTTTCCCAAATATTCATATTTGCATATATATATATATATATATATATATATATATATATATATATATATATATATATATATATATATATATACATATATATATATATATATATATATATATATATATATATATATATATTAATATAAATAAGATTTAAAAGGCTTAGGACTAATAACTCATTCTAGGTCCTTTTCCTTGTTTGGATGTGGACTTATAGTACCGGTTATTTGTCCGAATGTCGTTTAACATTTTACTTATATATATAAAATTGTATATGTATATAAATATAAAAGTTATTTCATTAAGTTTAATTACCCTTTGTAACATGTGGAGCAAAGGATTACATGCAAAAATAGTTATTTACCAATTCGTAAAGTACTTATAAATTATAATAGGTATAATTTATGATGCATAGAACAATTATTCATAATACAAGTATACTAGAACACATTGTTTTACATGAAACAAGGGTTTTGATTCAAGACAAAACAAGGGTTTATACTTATCAAATACATGTTTGGAATACTAGTTCAAGAATATACTATCAATCATTTATTTCAGAATGATTGGGTTTTCACATCTAATATACATGTAACGTTTATATGCTTTTTATGAGGCATTCAATTCTGGTTGTTTAATTCATTTTAGACAACCAAGGTAAAGCCCTGACATTACAACTAGAATCTCCAGTCCGAGGATCGAAACAAGTTGTGTGTAACATCCGGTTTCATAGGTATTATATTTTTGTTCTTTTATTTTGGGTGTTAAGGGGAGACTCGGCGAGTTGGCGTCTAGACTCGCTGAGTATGGTCGCGTTTTCGTATGCGAGTTCACAGCTAGACTCGGCAAGTTCATGAGTGGACTCGGCGAGTCCACGCTGTTTAATGAAACCCTAATTTCCAGGGTTTGAGACTTATTTAAAGGGTCTTAGGGTCGTCATTTTGCGGCCACCAACCCCCAGAGAGAAACCCTAAGAGATCTAGAGCGTTTGTGAGGAAGGAGAGGCCATTCTTGAACCTTTTGTGGGTGTTTTTGCAAGAAGGAAGTGTTCAAGGCAAGAGGAGGCTGAAGGAGGTGCGATTTTGGTGGTTTTTGAGCTCATAGAGATTGTATTGAGGTATTATTCTCGGACCTTCTTCAGTTTTTGGTGTTGATTCTTAGTGTTAGGGTTTTCTAACCCTTTTAGAGGTTGATTATATGCAGCATTTGGTCCCTTCTCGAGTTTGTGTTCTGGATCTGGACCCAAAGAGGTCCATAGTCCTTAACCCTTGGAGCTTTATGAGTCCTTTTGGGAGCCATGAGCTAGGAATGTCATTTTTGGGGCTAAATCACCATTTTGGACCATTTAGATGTTATATGAGTGCCAAGGTCCGAACTTTACGTGATTATCATGCTTGGGGAGGCCAGATCTATGATTGTATGGAACAGATCTGACCTCAGGAGTTATATAGAGTTTGTGCATGGCATGAACTCGCCGAGTCCGAAGAACAAACTCGGCGAGTAGTATGAAGGTTGCCCGTTAATCACTCGGCGAGTAGACTTGCCAAGTTGGGGAATAACTCGGTGAGTCAGGGAGAGTCGGGGGAGTCTGAGTTCAATTTGGAACTCACCGAGTTGTTCTTGAGACTCAGCGAGTTGAGTCGGGGTGGCCCTGTGATTCATGCCAGGTGGAACTCGTCGAATCAGGGGAAGTACTCGACGTGCCAAGAAAGGGTCTAAGAGAGTCAGTGGACACGTGTGGACTCGCCGAGTCGCCCTAGTGCACTCGACGAGTCGGGTCAAAGTTTGACGTTGACCTTGTTGACTTTTAGGGTTGAGTACAGTTGTATTTATGAGAGTATTTACTTTATGTGATTAGGCGGAGGCTAGATCACATTTCTACCGAGTCAGATACTTACCGAGACATCGAGGTGAGTCTTCTCACTATACGTTACCTAGAGTGGTATTATGTGTTGACCATATGGTCTTATGTGTTATGTATGAGTTATGTGCTATGTGATATATGTATGCGTATGATGTTATAGACCGGACCGGAGGGTCCAACGAGCTATAACCGGACCAGAGGGTCCAACGAACTACAGGACTGGAGGGTCCCGCTAAGACACGTCGACTGGAGGGTCGTATTATAGCCTCGAGTGGCGTATATGTTGTATGCGGTATTTTGGGGAACTCACTAAGCATTTATGCTTACAGTTGTTGTGTTATGTGTTTCAGGTACTAGTGATGAGCGCGGGAAGGCGCCGGCATGATTCGTACACACTTATGGAGTTTATGTTTGAGATTCTGGGGAGATGTTTTGTGATGATAACAATTGATACAATATGTTTTGACAATATTTTATGAGTAAATGTATGTTTTAAAAATGAAAAATTGTTTTGAAAATTTACGTTGTTACATTGTGTGTAGATCTATATCGGGATTGACAACCCCGCACTCAGGTTGCTAGCTACAGTCAGGCATACACGCCAATGAGTGGCAATTGTTATCAACAGTTTAAACGCTCACAAGGCGCTTGTTTCAGGCGTTCATGTCTTAGTATGGTTATAATAACTCATTAAAAAGATATTAACAACACGTTAGTATATAAAAAACTAAACATAAGTACATCTGCAAAGTACCAGTTTACAAAATACAAATTACAATGGTATACTACATTTTTCAATAACATCTGGTGAAGCCAGGCACACTCTCAGTTACAAGTTTTACAAATAGGACGGTTTTATGGGAATAAAACTACTTTTCACATACCACAGAAAATATGGGATTTTCTAGAACAGTTTTCATATTCAAAATACAAAGACACCCATTCAAACATAAAGACTTATGTACTCACTCAACTTATTGTTGATACTCTCTTTTCAAATTACTTGTATTCTCAGGGAAATAATTGCAGGTACTCCCCGAGCTTTTTGAGAAGATGGAGCCATTATGAGTCTTATCTTCTTCTTTTGTATAACTATTTTGGTTCAATATACAATGACTAAACACATGTAAATATTATACTTTTAAATACAATGGTTGTTTGTACTTTGATTACTATGATGCATGTGTTGTGCTACTACAAATGAAGTCCTCCACCCTCGAACGTTTCCGCCGTCTGGTTTGGCGGTGTGACAGAGCATTCACTACTCTGCGACTCAAGGCAATGTTCTACCACATTAGCCTTCCCAGGGTGATACAAAATCCCGCAGTCGTAGTCCTTCACCACATCCAACCACCTCCTCTGTCTCATATTCAGGTTGGGCTGATCCATAAGGTACTTCAGGCTCTTATGGTCCGTATATATAGTACATCGGACACCATAAAGGTAGTGGCGCCAAATTTTGAGGGCGAACACCACAACCCCCAACTACAAATTGTGGGTGGGATACCTCGTCTCGTGAGACTTCAACTGCCTCGATGAATATGTTATCACATGTCCCCTCGACATCTGCACGACACCTATCCCTAATATAGATGTGTCATAGTAAACTACAAAGTCCTCTACTCCCTCAGGAAGGGCAAACACTGGAGCTACGCATAATCTCTGGCGAAGAGTCTCAAATGATGTCTGCTGGTCAGGCCCCCAAGCAAAAATTACACCCTTCCGGTTCAATCTGGTAAGAGGAACAACGATCTTGGAGAAATCCCTGATAAATTTTCAGTAGTAGCCTGCTAGGCCAAGAAAATTCCTGATCTCGGATGGGGTCCTCGGCACCTCCCATCTCATAACTGCCTCAATCTTGGCCAGGTCAACCAAAATCCCACTCTGGTTAACGAGGTGTCGTAGGAATTGGACCTCTCGTAACCAGAAATCACACCTAGAGAATTTGGCATAAAGCCTCTCCGTCCTTAATATTCCAAGAATCTCCCGAATATGTTCCTCGTTCGGCTCTCTGGACCTCGAGTACACCAAAATGTCGTCGATGAACACGATCACTGACCTGTCCAACATGGGCCTACACACCCGGTTCATGAGATCCATGAATGTTGTCGGTGCGTTGGTGAGTCCGAAAGGCATCACCACAAACTCGTAGTGCCCATAACGAGTCCTAAAGGCCATCTTCTGGATATCCACCTCGCAAACTCTCATATGATGATACCTAGATCTCAAATCAATCTTGAAAAACCAAGACGCCCCTGCAATTGATCGAATAAATCGTCAATCCTCGGTAGTGGATAACGGTTCTTGACCATCAGCTTGTTCAACTCCCGGTAATCGATGCACATCCGGTGTGAACCATCCTTTTTCTTGACAAAAGGATCGGCGCTCCCCACGGTGAGCTACTTAGTCTGATAAATCCCTTCCCCAGCAGCTCCTAGAGCTGTGAGGATAACTCCTGCATCTCGGGCAGCGCCAGGCGATAAGGTGCCTTGGAAATACAATAGGTGTCGCAGTGGGAATCAAATCAATCCGGAACTCCACCTGCCTCTCGGGAGGTACACCTAGTAACTCCTCGGGGAAAACATCCAGGAACTCGAACACTATCGGAACCTCGAAGATAGAATTTGGCCTCTCAGTGGCAAGCCTCGTATCTATCACATGTGCTAAAAAGCCCATACATCCCTGTTGTAAACTCTGCCTCACCCTGGCAGCAGAACAAAAAGCTGACCCAGATTTGGTCTCCTCACCATACACCGTAAGTACTCCTCCACTAGGTTCTCGTACGGTCACCATCTGACGCTCACAGTCAATCACAACTCCAAACCAGCTCAACCAATCCATGACCACTTTGACACAAACATCACTCATCGTTATCGACACCAGATCTATTGGGAACTCAACACCAAAAATCTCTCATACACATCCCCGAAATACATCAGTGACAAAGCTATAGAAACCCTCAGAGGTCGACTCAACGACTCACGTCTGACACTAATGTAATTACTAAAAGACAAAGACACGAAGGATCGACTCGCACCCGAGTCAAATAACACCAAAGTAGGCACATAAATGAAGGGAAGAGTACTTATATACAACACAGTATAAGCATAGACAAATCTCAAAATTACAGGAATAAGGAAATATGTACTAGCCACGACATCAGGTGTTGCATGGACCACCTCCGCTGTCAGCTGAAATGCTCTCACACGAACTCTCAGGGTCTCGGCCTTCACCGACCGACTATCAGTAGCACATAAAGCAACAGGAGCAGAACCCTAGGTTGATCCCTGAGTGAGCTGAGGGCACTCGGCCTTCCGATGGCCAGTTTGGTTGCAGCGAAAGGAAATTGCAAATCCCTTAGGGCAATCCATCGCCATATGTCCCTCTGCTTGGCATTGCTCTGAATCTCAGCCAATGTTTGGTATGACGATTTCGCCACGAACTCCTATATCTCTCTCCTTAATATGCTTAAATACCGGCTCACACGTTCCTGCTCAGTAGAAACATACTCAGGGAAAAACAACGCCCTCTCATGAAACATCCTCGTAATCTTTGTCATAGTTTTTGTCTTCTGCTTGAGAGACAGAAACTCCTGGCTAACCATTACCTCTCCACCTGTGGATCATACTCATCTCGGAACAATTATGTAAACCTCTCCCATGTCACTGCAACATGGTCTGCAAGAGTAAAGCTAGTAGTCACGAACTTCTACCAGTCATTCGCTCACAAGCAAAGCTAGTTCAGCGCAAACCGAACTCTCAGGTGCTCTGGGCATGAACACGTGTAGAAACATCCCTCAATGTCAGATATCCATCTCATAACAGCAATCCGATCCTATGTCCCATCAAGCTCTGGTGGCTTCGTGTTGCTGAACTCTCGTAGCAACAACGAGTCGCCTCCCTATGGCCTAGCAGCAGCTATGGCTGCGGACTACGGTGGCTGCTACTGCAGTAGCAGCAGCCGCCTCAGTAATAGCAGCATATCGCTCATCGAATGTCTCGATCAACGTGGTCTTAATAGACCCAAGCATCTCTAGTATAGCCTCCCTGATACCTGCGACCACCTCCTCCACAATGATCATGCGAATCCCCTCATCACTGGTCCCACTGCTCCCGGGGTTGTGGCGAGTAAGCACCACAATGTCTCTGAAACATAACATGAAAATCATCAGAGACTAACTCAAGTACACACACGGAGCAAATAGCAGATAAGATCAATCAATAGCATACCCTAGGCTAAGGCATTATGAATCAGGCAACTCTAGTCCTAATTTCTGAAATACCAAGCCTATCCCCTAGCATGCAACCCTAATATCTTATAAGTATCTCATAATATAACAAGTAATGGTATTTTGGGAAATCACCGTTCGGGCTCTGGCTGATTGTACACACTGATCAGTCTCGTTTTCTCTTTAAAACTCTTACTCATCTTTAGAAAAATCATTTTTTTTCAGAAATATTTTCTCAAACCCTCATTTTGAGTCCAGCCATACCCGAGGATACATTCGAATCCCTCAAATCAAGGCTTTGATACCAACTTGTAACACCGTAAATTTTCAAACAAATTTTTCATTTTCAAAATGACATAATTCTCAATATCACATTTCAAAATCCAATATTTTCAAATTGTTAAAAACTCAAATCCATGATTGTTTTATAAAATCCAAGATCCTCAAAAACATAAACTCCATCTCGTGTGTACAATCAAGTTGACGCCTTCCTGCGATCCTGATAAGTACATGAAAAAAATATCACATAACACGGTAAGCATAAAGCTTTGTGAGTTCCCCAAACACACACATCTCATTAGCCTCTCATGGCTATATCTTGATAAAGATCCTCCGGTCAATGTGTCTCAGTGGAGACCCTCCAGTCCCACAACTCAATAAAGCCCGGAATAATACACAACATAAATCACAAAGATAAAATACACGATATCAACTCGAAATAAGCATACAAGACCCTTCGGTCACACAATATCACCACTCGGGTAAGTATAATGAGAAGACTCACCTCGTAAGCAAGCAAGTAAGCCTCGTACCCCTTGAACAGTCAAATCCCCGCCTACATGCCATAATCATATCTAATTAACACTTATAACCACAACTCTAAATAAGTTAAGCTAACCCCTCTATCTAACTCTTGGAATGGGTAAAAGACCATTTTACCCGCTTCATGGTCTCCAAGGTCCACAGTTGACCAATCCTAAAAGTCAACAAAAGTCAACACTCGAGTCAACAGTCCATGTTGACCCAACTCGTAGAGGGCATCTATGCGACTCGTCGAGTTCCTTTGTTTCCTCAGAAGCGTTGTGAAAGTCCAACTTAACTTGTTGAGTTGTCTCACCAACTCGCCGAGTTATAACGCTTCCAGACTCATCGGGAAAACCTTAACCGACTCGTTGATTCGGTTCATCAACTCGTCGAGTTCGCTAAGTCTATTTTCTCTTTCAGACGGTTTTAAGCAGAAATAAGGTCCCACACTCTAGATCTAGCCTCCCAAGGCTGGAATACCACATAAAGCTGCAAGATTTACGTCCATGCATGGCATTTAAGGCTCGAAATGCCAAGAAAAGCTCTATATAAAGATTAATGCATAAGACCTTGCCCCTAACTTGATAAAGCTTGGATCTTTTGGCTCAAGGGACCTATTATTGTCCAAATCCGAAGTCTTCACTCAATGGAAAGCTCACACAACTCTAGAACCCGAAAACGATGGGAAAAAGGCCCTAAAAATCCATAGAAAGAGATCTAACAAAAGAAATGATCAAGGTGGTAACTTTTTACCTTCAAATAGAAGCTAGTACAGAAAAACACTTGATCCCAGAGCCTCTTCTCATTCCAAGGCTTGATGCTCTTCACTCTTCTTTCAAATGTGCACTAAAACACCCAAAGTTAGCTCCTCTTTCTCTCATAAACGGATATGGATGATTAGGGTTTCTCACAGAGGTTTAGGATGATAAGGGAGGCATAAATGAGGGCTTAAGGTCCTTTAAATAGGACACAAACCCGGAAAATTAGGGTTTTCTCACCCATCTCCTACTCGTCGAGTTGGGGCCTCCAACTCGTCGAGTAGGCTCTAAAAATCACGCGCCCATTACTCCTTTACTCGGCGAGTTGGGGCATCTAACTCGTCGAGTTTCACTGAAATTATGAATATAAATTAATTTAATATGATACCTGGGAGTCGGGATGTTACAGTAAGGTTTACTTCGAGCTTTTGGAAGCAATTTCATAAGGAGTTGGGCACACGACTTCACTTCAGTTTGACGTATCTTTTGGGTTTTATATGCAACTATACACTAGATTAAGGTAGTGGGAACATTCAAAAATCATCCTAGGTGTACATGTACCCTAGGATCTAAATTGTACTATTATAGCAACGTACTTGTAAAACATGAATATGAACAATTAAAAGGGAAAGGATTACTAAGCTTTAAGACATAATCATATTTTCCCTTGACCACATGTAGATCTTGAACTCCGTGCAATCACTTGGAAGGACTATCACCCAAAGCAGGATGCCTCTAATGGCTCACACCCAAAATACTAAAAACCTAGAATATTTAGGAGAGAGGATAGAGGCTTGACTTGTGTAAGTCTCCAATAGCTTTGTATGTGTCCCCATTCTCCACATTAGCACTCTTCTGGACCTTTGTAAGTGTCCAAGGCTCGATTTTTATCATTCCAATTTGCTTGATCTTGAGTTTTATTCCCTTAGCTTCTTGTTCTTGAATGATGGAATGGTTAGACCTCATAAAGTTTGCAACTTTATGAATCTCTAGGTCAAGAGGAGTTAATAGTGTTTTGGATGTGGATTATAATCAAGTTTTGATGTCATGCATAGAGATTAGGTCATAAATCCTAATTTTGATCTAATATGGGTTCAAGACATGCATTAGACATGTATGTCTATAAAACCAACCTTTGGGATAGTTTTGGTGTTTGAATCACTTTTGGAAAGGATGGGCTTCAGACTTTAAGGATCGAGTGCTTGTTGGTGAAGCTCTTGTATTATTAAGCTTTATGGATTGAGTTTTGAACCTTTTTGGGTAGTCCCAATGGATAAAGTTGGAAACTTTATCCTTCTGGACCACATTATAGACTAGATCTGAGATGTGGAGCTCTTGGAATCAGAGAAAACAATTTAATGTATTAAGCTGTTGAAACTCAGGTGAATAAGGCGCGGTGGCGAGCCAACACGGCGTCTGGCCGGGATTTTTCCCGACTGATTGAATGTTAGTGGAACACGGCGTGGCCAAGGAGCAATACGACGTGTTTGATCAACATGGACTATTGACTTTGACTTTGACTTTTGACTTTGACTAGAAGCTTGACCATGGTTAACCATGAGATATTTTTGGCTTATGATGCTAGTGGATTGATCTTTGGATTTTGACAAAGTAAGGAAAAGGGTAAACTGGACTTTTACCCTAAAAGGTTTGGTCATTGGGCCATGTTTGGGCCTAGTATGATTATTTAGTAAATGATCCTTTTGGATTGTAAGTTTGGGCCTGAGTCTTAGACCAATCTAGGTAAGGGGTAAATTAGTATTTTTACCTTAATTATGGACTGATGGTTATGGATTACAATCCAATATTAATTGAGTGTTATTTTGTATTGATATCTCATGGATTTGTCGGGGATTTGACCAGCCCATGGTTTATATGTTAGGATGCTAGATGTCTGCGTGAATTTTGCATGTGTTATGTGATGGCATGTTTACTGGGCAAGGCCCGACGCCAGGCGTGGCCTGATGAGTATATTGTATGCCAGTTATCAGTGTGTGTTTTTATGTTACTGAGCAAGGCCCAATGCCGAATGGGGCTTGATGATTGTATTGTATGCTATTATCTTTGTGATTATCGCATGTGTTAGTATGATTATATGTTTATATGATTATATGTATCGGGTGGTGCCCGATGTCAAGCAGGGCCTAGTGATGCACAGATCTGTAAACCGAGCGGGGACCGAAGCCGAGTGGGACATGATATCGGGTGGGGCCCTATGGAGGGCAGGGGCCTAGAATGTGATTTATTATGTTTGGTATGTGGTATCTTGGGAACTCACTAAGCTTTATGCTTACAGTTTTTAGTTTATGTTTCAGGTACTTCGATTTTCAAATGGAATAGCCCATGAGGACTGCAGAGCACACACCACCTCATTCTGTATTTTCTTGATTTACTCTGATAAGAAATGGTGATTGATACAATTGTTTATTTGGATTTATATGATGATGTTTTGGGAATATTAGCTTTAATCATTTAAAAATGAAACTTTTGGTTCCTATTTTTGGGATGTTACATGTGTCTTTTAGTAACCTATGTTATGATGAATGATGATACAAATATTAATAATGGGAAATGTGAAAGCTAAAAGAAAACATGATGACTCATAAGACGTCTAGAGGAATTTACTGGGGTGGTACCTCCCATTCGCGAAGTAGATGTCCTGAAAGCACAATGTCTTAGTGGATTAATTTGTTCTTTTCATCTTGGTCTTGGAAATTGAAAATGAAAATGAAAATGAAGCTAATAAAATGATAAGAGAAGAAATGATACTTATGATATGACATGGTATGTTATTTATGAAATGAGTGAAAATCTTTTATTGTATGTATGAAAGTAGTTTTCTTTGAAAATGATTGAAAACGTTTTATGGTCTAAAACTCACGTAGCTCATGAAACATTTTGTCTAATGTATCTCTTTTTAATGTCACGTATCACAGGTTACACTTAAGGAGAAAAAATTATAAATAGAAGTTAGAAGTTTAAGAGATAGAATTGTTATATTAGGCTTGATGAATTTAAATTTGTCATATATTTCCTTTTATTGTTTTTCTTCGGTTTGACTTTTCCGTATGGTCTTCCTTGAGGACAAGGAAAGGTTAATCTTTGGTTTGATTTTTCCGCATTGTCTTTCTTGGAACATTTTGTTTTATATAATTTATATTTTTGTTTCATTTTAGTCATTTTTATAAATTAGTTTTTATCGCATTTAACATTTTGAGAAACCCCTATCATTTTAAATTTTGTTTTGTATAAATTGAATGCATAGAGTTGATTTGAGCCAAATGCATGTGGATTCGATCCTTATTGTCGCTACTACAATTCATTATTATATCGTGTTGCATTTTGGATTTATATTTGGTGGTCTCGACAGCCACCATAACTGTAATCATCAACAATCCATAAGAAGTTGATGACGATAATGGTAAAGATTTTGGGGGTAGTCGTCGATGGTGGAATATGGTTTAGAGGGAGCTGGTGAGATATGAATGTGAAAGAGATAAAATTGCTATTTAATTTCATCAGCTCTTGATTTTTAGAGATTGAATTTTGTAATACCCAAGTTACCCTTACGTCCTTTTTTATAAACTAAGACAACCATTAAATTTGTTTTTAATTACAAAACTGTCACTTTGAATCTAAGCTATCATTTTTTTATCTAATGGTCAAGAAAGGGTTTCCATGTTCTCAAGAATATATAGGTTCTTAAAAGTATTTGACACCAAGGAAGTAATCCAAAACGTCGGAATTTAAAACAATCAACGGCGAAAAGAAGGGTTGTAGATTTTTACAATGGACGCACATGCACCAGATTATAACAAAACTCACTTCTTTTTTTAGTTTAATTTTTTTTAGGTCATGTTTTTATCGAAAAAGAAAACCAAATATACCGTTGTTCATGATTTTTCGTCAAAAATGATATATAAAATATGAACTTTATTTTTTCAAAAAAAAACCCACCTCATTTATTTGTTGTTTAAAAAAGTTAAGGTCTATTTTGTATTGAAAATAAATTAATAAATATATCAAAATTTATATTTTTTGGTACTCTTTAAACATAGATTCATATTGATGTTTAAAAAAAATCGAAAGTTCAGTTCAGATTCATATTGTGAATCTGCTCAGATTCACATTGTGAATTTGTTCACATTCACGGTACGAATAATAGTAAGTGAGATTCACATTGTGAATTCTGAAAACTAAGTTATATATAGTTCAGATTCACAATGCGAATAAATCTATTTGTTGATTTTATAAAACTAATTTACGAGTAATCAAAACGTTAAAATATTATAAAACTACATGTAAATATATTTCGACTCATATCTAAATTTCACTTAATTTGTGAATGATCAAAGAGTTGAATAGTAAATCAGATTCACATTGTGAATATTAAAATTGAAATATTTACAGTTTAGATTCAATGTGTAAATCTGAACTGATCGAGTTTTTTTTTTAAACGATGTTGGTGTTTATTAATAGAGGACAAAAAACTAATATTTTTGGTATATAATTAGTTTTTTTCATAAAAATAATCCTAAATAATGAAAAAAACAACAAATCGAAATAGGTTTTTTCGAAAAAATAATGTTTTTTTTATATATTATTATGGATCTCTATGGAAAGATGACGAAAAATCATAAATAAAGGTATATTCGATTTTTTTTCGATAAAAAATGTGGCTTATAAAAATTAAATGAGACAAGAGGTGGGTTTTTTTTGGTAAAGTGATGGGTTTTACGGTATAATCTGAATTATGTATATCCAATTTACAAGTCTACATCCATTATATTGGCCGTTGATCATTATGATTTTTTTACGCTCACGATTGGTTCATTGTTAATAATAATTCTCTATTGAATCTCAATATATATATATATATATATATATATATATATATATATATATATATATATATATATATATATATATATATATATATATACACTACACATAGGGAGTGGTTCAAATCGTAAGAGTGTTTTTGTTATATTAACATTTTGTATATATATCAAGATTGTAAAAATCGTTTGACGGTAGCTCGACGGTTGACTGGTGTTAATGTATTAATCGGTCTTGACGGAGATTAATCGGGGAGCATAAATTATTAATAAAATATTAAAATTACTTAAATATTAATATATCTTAACAAAAATAAGTACTTCAAAATTAGAAAATAAGAAAAGTTGTAATTTGGAAATTAGAAAATACAAAAATATGAACATTTTGGTATAATATTTAAAATTTTGGAGTAAAAAAAAATTGTTTTTTGAATTTTTTTTAAATTTCTAATTTTTTTTTTACTTTTTTCGATTTTTTGACTTTTGTTGACCGATTAATCCTGCCAAGGTCCGATTAATCACACTAAACCTGATTAATCCTAAATTTCCGATTAATGTCCAAATCATCGACGGTTGGAGAACGTCAAACGATTAATAGCTTATTTGGTCTATTTCCTTTTTTTTGTACTCAATATACCATCGAACTTATTGTTTGTGTTCACCATAACCCTTTGACCGACTATCACATGTTAAAAGCCGGTCAAAAGGTTTATGGTGAACACAAACAACAAGTTTGATGGTATATTGAATACAAAAAAAAGAAAATGGACCAAATGAATAAAAACGCAAAAGTTAATTACCCTCAAAAGACAAAAGTTAATTACCCTCGAGAGTCATTTTCCCTGACTGAAATGGCATGCTTAGTCCCAAAAAGTACATACAAATCAATAAAAAAGATAAGTACATAAACACGACATACTTGACCTACTATAAGTATTTGAAAACTCACAAAAATATATTTACATCATCTTTCGTTTAAACCGCAATCATTTTTCGTTTAAAGCGCATCAACTTGTTTATTCATACAATTAATTTATTCGTTCATATATCATTGTTTTCTATTCATATATTCATTTCCATCTATTCGAACAACCAAATTTTTTTTTCGTTCCTCTCAAGTTCTTTTAAAGTTTATGTGTATTTGTTTCACCGTGTCTATTTTTTCCACCTCTAAGATTAAAGCTTTTCGAATAACTAAACATGAATCTCATTTTTTTTAAATATTTAATAAAACTACTTTCTTTTAATTTTTTTTAAGCACACGTCACATTTGGACATTTTGTAATGGTGTTATTTCATGAATTATATAGTTACAAATATATAACAATTTTAATTTGTATATTTAATAAACTAGATAATTAGTAAAACATTATAAAGTTATAAATATGCAATATAATTAATACGATAAAATAATGATGTTATTAAATGAGGGATATAAATAATTATCTTAGATAAATAAGTAGTTGATAAATAACAAATGGTCGATGGCATATAGTAAAAAAAATTATACAATCTAAGGTTAGAGGGAATGGTGTCACATTATACGTCGGCGTTATGTATAATTTCTGTGTGTCTTCCACCTGCAGTTTACCAAAAAGAGAGCCGCAATCCAAAACTATGCTAGAATAACACGAGTAACCCTTTGACTAACATATTTGACAAAACATGCTTAATCAAAGAATTCATGATATACAAAATCTACCATTATGTCAAGATCCACAACAAAATAAATAAAAACAGAAATAAATAATGAGATTGAACATTAAAAATACAATATTTTCATCATCCCCCACCCCTTCAATATAATTATTTATTTTTGTTACTAAAATTATCAACTAGATCCATTTTATTAACTAAAAATTCATGTTGCTTAAAACTCAAGGATTTAGTTAAAATATCAACAGTTTGATCAGATGGTGAAATTTTTACTAATTTTAAAACACCATTATAAATTTTTTCACGAACAAAATATGAGTTAATTTCTAAATGTTTAGTTCGCTCATGAAAAGTAGGATTAATGGCTAACTTAATAGTTGAGTCATTATCAAAATACATAGGAAAAGGAGACAACCTTTTAATACCGAATTTAAACATAACTTTTAACACCCAAATAATCTCACAAGTAGGTGTGACAATTCTCGAATCAACCCATAACCCAACAATGACCCAAATTGAAAATAGATGAGTTTGGGTTGAGATTTTTGACTGAGCAACCCGCCAACCCGTTTATTTCGTGAGTTGGGTTGAGTTACCTGTTTGGTTCGCGGGTCAACCCGCTAACACACACACACACACACACACACACACACACACACACACATATATATATATATATATATATATATATATATATATATATATATATATTACATTTATAAAAAATAGATATATTTAAATATTATCGAAATCTAATTTCCTTCCGTATTCGTAATATTTCGTATCATTGTATTCCTTTCGTATTTGTATGTGGTTAGTCTGCGTTTGCGGTGGCCTAATCAAAAAAGAAAAACACATGTTATTTTTAGATACTCACGAGTCACGGATGAAGAACGCATCCACTTTATATGAGCGTTTTCATTTTTCAATTTTATTTGGATGTTAATGAATTTATGAACTTATCTTGAAAACCTCTTTTTTATGTTAATTATTTTAATAACTTTATGACTTTACGTTGAAAAAACCTCATTTTTAAAAATACGTTGCTTATTTATTAAACGGTTTATATGGGTTAGGTTCGACCCACTAACTTGTGAACCCGCGAACCTATATACTTAAACGGGTTATATGGGTTGGGTTGGATTGAAGTTTCCAACCCACCAACCTGTGACCCGCCAAGCCGCCAACTCATATATTATATGGGTTGGATTGAGTTTATGTTTTGTGACCCGTCAACCTAAACCCAACCCGATTGTCAGGCCAACTCACAAGTTATAGACCCAGGCGCTTTGTATTCAGACTCAGTCGAAGATCTAGAAACAGTAGACTGTTTCTTTCTTTTCCACGAAATTAAGGAATTATTAAAATAAACCATATATCCAGTAACAGGCCTACGAGTGTACAAACATTTTGCCCAATCAGCATCAACATAACCTTTTAATTCAAAAGTATTTGAATTTGTAATTGATATTCCTCTTCCAGGATTACTTTTTAAATATCTCAATAGTCTAAAAGCAACATTTAAGTGAGACTTAGTTGGTTTATGCATAAACTAACTAAGAACTTAAACTCCATAAGAGATGTCAGGTCTAGTTATAGTAAGATAAATCAATTTTCCAATAAGCTTTTGAAATTCAATAATATTTGTAACTCCTCGTTCCTAAGAGTACTTAATTGTTAGTCCCCGGGATTTAAGAGGAAGGGTTTTTTGGTCATCTTGTGGGAAAAGTGGAAAAAGAGGGCCAAATATGAAATTTGGGGACATGCCGAGTAAGCCTAACGTAAGTTGGGATTACGCCTAGCGTAAGGGCGTAAGTGGACGTGGGTGCAAGGTTGAGTACGCCCAGCGTACTAGAGGTACGCCCAACGTACTCTCAGAGTTCTAAAACCCTAAAATTAGGGTCAGCCACTATATAAGGAACATGTTGGTTCATACCCTAGCCTCCATAAGCTCTCTCTTAACCTCAGAAACCCTAGATAGCCGTTCCACCTCCATTGTTGGGTGTGTTTGGCCTTAAAAAGCTTATTTTGGCAAAGGAGAGGCTAGAAGAAGAAAGTGGAAGTTGTCAAAGAAGGAGTGGAGTGGCTGGAGCTTGTAGATCTGGAAAGATATCATCCTTTGGAGCCTATCTGAGGTATAAAGCTTCTTGCTTGTCATTTATATTGCATAGATCTAAGTGTTGTGAAGTTTTGACATCATTCTTCTCCCAAAAGTCCTCATCTTGATGCATGCTTTTAGTTGGCCGATATTATCTGTCCTTTCAGACCTTTGGTGAGGTCTTGAGTGAGAAAAATGAGGTCCCAAGGGTTGTGGTTGTTCCATGTGTGAGATAAGTTGGTCTTAATGGACTAAGACCTTGTATTAAGAGCTTTATGGACGTCCCAAGTGATAAAGTTTGAGACTTTATGAATCTTAGGCATATTTGGCCTAAGGATCTGAAGTTTGAGCTTAAGAGCTTAAGCCATTAAGAAGTTATGAGGACTTAATGAGCAGCGAAGTTACGCCCCGCGTAACTTAGGAGTACGCCCCACGTAGCGGGTCAGTGCCCCGATCCCCAGTTGCGAATCAGTGTGTACGCCCAGCGTACCAAGGAGGGTACGCCCAGCGTACTCCCTCTGTTGGGTTTTTCATTTTGGGCCTTAGGGATTGGGCTGGTGGATTTTGGGCCGTGACCGGACATTATGGATGGAGTATTGTGGACCCATTAATTATTATGGACCATGGGTCTAGACCCATTTGGTGTGGTGGGCCCAATTTAGTAAATTGGGCCAATAGTGGGCTTTGCTTTAGACTTTTGGACTTTGGGCCATTAGTGGGATTGAGAGCTTATCCAGTGTTGGGCCGAAATAAGTTAAGGGTAAATTGGTCAATTTACCCTTGGAAGGGTATTGTGCTTAGCCTAATGATTATTTGTGCTATGATGGCTAGTTCGGGATTTTCGGTGAGGCGGTGATTCGCGAATCTGCTTTTTCAGTTCAGAGTTTCGGCAGTGCGAGGTGAGTTATCCTCACTATATCAACAGGGTCTTAGGCACCAAGGCCGGCCCTTTATCGGATTGAGATCCGGGTATTGGTTGTTATGTTATTGCTTTGATATGTTTGCATCCTGGTAGTTAGGATGGTATATGTTAGAGACCTGGTTAAGGTCGGAATCCTGTTATGTAGGATGATGTTATGCTAGTGACCGGTTAGGTCGATATCCTGGTTAGGATGATGATATGTTATGTGATCTGCTAGATCGGCTTGTTGACTGTGAATTGTTATATGATTGTATGTTTATGTGAACATGGTTGTTGGACTGGAGTTGGGTTGAGGCGGGTCCTGCTTTGTGCTGTAGGCCAAGATACCCAGGGCGGACCGGTTGTCCCAAAGGCCCAGCGAGAGGTCCGGATAGGCTGTAGGCCCCAAGAGGGCAGACCAGACGTGCCGAGGCTCGGAGAGTGGACTAGGCCGACTGAAGGCCCGATGCGGGCGGACCAGTCATACTGTAGACTCAGAGAGTGGACCAGGTGGATTGAAGGCCCGGTGCGGGCGGACCAATCACACTGCAGACTCGATGTATATGGCTAGACTCGGAGGGTGGACCAGGTGGACTGTTGGCCTGTGCGGCGGACCAGTCACACAGTAGACCCGAAGTGCATGGCTGTTCTGTGATCGGATATGATATGGCATGTTATGCGTGTATGGTATATATGGTTGGTATTTTGGGGATATCTCACTAAGCTTTCAGGCTTATAGTTGTGGTTTAATGTTTTCAGGTTCTTCAGGAGACCGTGGCAAGGCAAAGGCGTGATCGTACCGCTCCTCATGTTTATGTTGTGATGTGATTCTGGGAAGACTCTAAATTAATTGTATTGAAAACCTTTTTGTAATAATTTAATGAAATCGGGTTGTTTATGAAAAGTTTAAAGTGGTTGGAATTTTATGGTCGTTACAAGTTGGTATCAGAGCCTTGGTTTGAGTGAATTGGAGGAACACTCGTGTGAATCCAGTCTCAAATCAGGGAGAGTTTTCAAAAGAGAATTTAAAATGGTTTTCAAAATGAGTAATGAGTAAAAGGAGGATGCGGAGGTACGATCAGCCGGAGCCAGTAAGTAACCCCAAAATACCATACATGATATTTGTTTTTGAGCTTTGATAGAATAGCATGCTAGTACTAGGCTAGAGATCTTCAGGGTTTCATGATAGTGTTGCCTGATTTATGATGCCTGCTAGCCTAGGGTCCTCTGTGGGAGATTTCCGGTGTTCCTCTAGGAGTGAGGATTGAGCGCTTGTTATGTATGTTTTTCACTAGGGTGTTGTGGTAGTACTTCATACAAATATGGGTAGGTGTGGAAGGTAGTATGGGCCCGTACTACTGAAAGCACAGGACCCATACGCGTATTAGGGAAACCATGACCTCTAGGGTTGGGTTGAGAGTTGGTTCTCGGGATAGTGGGAAGTGTCTGAGATTTTGTGGTGTTTTTCAGTATGGAGATTCTGAGGCATGCTGGGAGCGGATCCGGGTCAGGATCAGGAGCCGGAGAGGGCGGTCAGGGTGGGTCGGTACCGCCCGATGCTGTGGGTCAGATGAGTACAGGCGAGTTGGATGCTAGGATTCGTGAGATCCTGCATGATGAGGTTGCTGCGTTGTTTCGGGCCGACCTGTCAGAACTGTTTGGGTCGATCAAGACCGCCATGCTTGAGTATTTTGATGAGCGCTATGCGGCTCTCACTGAGATGGCTGCCGCGGCGGCTACAGCGGCTGTAGCAGCGGTAGGGGGAGGAGCCGGTCGAGGTTTTCAGTATCGGGACTTTGATAATACGAAGCCTCCTACTTTTGATGGAGTTCAGGACCCGATTGTTGCTATGAGATGGTTGTCGGACGTGGAGGGGTGTTTCTTCACGTGTTCATGCCCTACTGATCAGAGGGTGAGGTGTGCTCTGAACCTGTTGAGGCTCGGGGCGAAGGATTGGTGGAGATTGACCACGGGATCATATTCGGATGCGCAGAGGGCTACAGTTTCATGGGATCAGTTCAGAGAGATGTTCAGCACTCGTTATGTTCCGCGGGTTGAGAGGGAGAGATTGGCTCAGGAGTTCCTTGAGTTGAAGCAGGATTCGGAGTCGGTGACGGAGATCACCAGGATGTTCACTGAGAGGGCGATGTTTTGCCCTGAGTTCGCTTCGGAGCAAGCTCAGATGTACCGATATCTGAGCATGTTCAAGGGGGATATCAGACAGTTTGTGTCTACGCAGAGGTGCGGGACTTTGTTGGAGTTGCAGGAGGCCGCCAGGCGGCGTGAGTTGGAGATTGAGTTGCAGTTGTGAGAGCTGAGGCAGGCTCCGGTGCAGTCGCAGCCGGCGCCGAAACGGTCCAAGACCGTTGATTCTAGGGTAAGAGATCAGAGCAGCCACATTTTTGGAAAGTGTGGGAAGGGTCACACCGGAGTTTGTAGGTCCGGTGGTGCATGCCGCAAGTGCGGAAAGGAGGGGCACTATGCGAGGGATTGTCGGCAGTCAGCGCCGGTTCGGGATTTGAGGATTTGTTATCATTGTCATCAAGTTGGGAACTTGAGGGTCAACTGTCCACAGCTTGCTGCAGGACCGGTGCAGGCTCCAGCACCGGCCACTTTGAGGATCACGAGTGGAGGTCAGGGTGGAGCGGAGCCCCCAAGGGCTCAGGATCGTGCTTTTCAGTTTATAGCAGAGGAGGACAGAGCAGTGCCGGATGCAGCTACGGGTATGTTTCTTTCTTGATGTCTTGTTATCTTGAGATTATTGTGGAGTATTGTTTATCTGCTAGTCTCATTGTGTGGTTTTCAGTGTGGTATTCGTTGTTCTTTAAGGGTTATGGTATGGCTATGGGTTAGTGTTGGGGATTTCGTTGGTTATCATTCATGAGGGTTATTAGTGGAAATCTGGCATTTGGTCTGAATGTCGGGTAGCATCTGCAGTCCGAGGAGGGGTTAGCTGAATATCAAGTTCCTTTCGAGCACGGGATGATCAGTGTTGATATGTGATTTTGTGAAGGTTGCTAGTGCTAGTGGGAATCAGTTCGCGTGTTCGTGTTTGTGTTGTGTAGGGTTGTTGAGGGAGGTCGGTGATGGCGACCGGTAGTTGATAGTCAGTGTTATAAGTGGGGGAGAATTGGAAAATTCTCCGAAAGATCGATGAGCATTGGAGATTGTTTAGCTGCTTGGGATTCAGCAGTGTTTCTGTCAGCCAAGAGCGTAGGCTGGTATGAATAAGTGGCAGGCATGCGGGGCGGGATATAGACCAAGGGTATTTGATTGTAGAGGGCCTGGGATCAGGCCGGGATTGAGTATGTATGATGGAGATAGAGTTCGGAACCCCTAGAGGGCTAGAACAGTATGCATGGGAGGATTTCCTGGAGAGATAACTCGGAAGAATGAATGCTAGTTGAGCGGTCCGGGTAGACTGAAGGCCGATAGGCGTACCAGTCAGGCCGAAGGCTCGGAGAACGGTCCAGGCAGGCTGAAGGCCCTGGAGGGCGGTCCAGATTGGCTGAAGGTTCTGAGAGTGGTCCAGATTGGCTAAAGGCTTGGTAAGGCGGTCCAGTCATTCTAAAGACTCTGTATGTATTGCTAGATCGGTTCGAGGAAATGGATTGAGTATGTCGCAATGTGTTAGCATTAGAAGGTCTGGCCCCGGGTATTGATATCAATTAGAGGAGATAGTGCATGGACTCGAGAGTCCTTGCGAGCGGATTCAGAGCATGTGTGTTGCATGGATAGCGGTTATGCTATAGGGAAGTGGTGTAGCGTTGGGCGAACACCGTGGCACTTGTCGCAGTGACAAGGAGGCCAAGTGGATTTCCTTGGTAAGGAAAGAGAGAGGAATGTAGCTCCGAGAGGGAGTGTAAATTCACGGAAGCGAAAGCAGCAGTGCAGAGTTATGATTGGAGTGATCCAATTATGGTCTTTGAGCAGCATGATTGCGGCAGTGGTATGGAATCACATCCGGATGGGATGTCTGCTGAGGTTGCGGAAGGATTTCCGCGGGGGTAGAGCCAAGAGGCTCGGAAAGGATGCAGGGATGGAGTCTTGGATTCCCAGATTGAATCTGATCAAGGAATTGTGTATGTAGTGGTGATTCATCCTGGGGGATGTTTGGAGGTGTCGTCAGTGTGACGGGTTTTCCCATCCCGAGGGTGCTAGAGCTAGTTCAACATGTGCATGCGATTGTAAGAGGAGGACTCGTGGGAGTGCTCTGAGGCTGAAGAATATGTCATTCTGTCAGCATGGAATGGATAGAGTTGGACTCGGATCGGGAACCCGGTGGTTCAGGGTTATATCTAGCTCGTAAGACTCAAGTGATTGTTGTAATCAGGATCGAGAAAAGTGCCATGGAGTGGTACTCGGTTGATAAGTGTGGAATCTGATAAGTGTGGTTATCAAAGGGTGAAGCCGGTGGCCGGCTTGAGGCGGTGGTCAGAACACCGCAAGAAAAGGGAAAGTAGAGTTTCGGACTTCGAAGGGCGTGTCTTAAGGAACCTGGTTGGGTTAATGCCAGGTGGTGTGTTGCGGGAGAAGTTCTAGAG
Source organism: Lactuca sativa (assembly GCF_002870075.4). Taxonomy (NCBI): domain Eukaryota; kingdom Viridiplantae; phylum Streptophyta; class Magnoliopsida; order Asterales; family Asteraceae; genus Lactuca; species Lactuca sativa. The sequence continues at coordinate 267,508,743 of NC_056627.2, forward strand.
TAGAGTTGCCGCAGGCTTCGAGGGCGAAGACTAATTTAAGTGGGGGAGAATTGTAACGCCCCGTTCCTAAGAGTACTTAATTGTGAGTCCCCGGGATTTAAGAGGAAGGGTATTTAGGTCATCTTGTGGGAAAAGTGGAAAAAGAGGGCCAAATATGAAATTTGGGGATACGCCGAGTACGCCCAGCGTAAGCTGGGATTACACCCAGCGTAAGGGCGTAAGTGGACGCGGGTGCAAGGTTGAGTACGCCCAACGTACTCTCAGAGTTCTAAAACCCTAAAATTAGGGTCAGCCACTATATAAGAAACATGTTGGTTCATACCCTAGCCTCCATAAGCTCTCTTTTAACCTCAGAAACCCTAGATAGCCGTTCCACCTCCATTATTGGGTGTGTTTGGCCTTGAAAAGCTTATTTTGGCAAAGGAGAGGCTAGAAGAAGAAAGTGAAAGTTGTCAAAGAAGGAGTGGAGTGGCTGGAGCTTGTAGATCTGGAAAGATATCATCCTTTGGAGCCTATCTGAGGTATAAAGCTTCTTGCTTGTCATTTATATTGCATAGATCTAAGTGTTGTGAAGTTTTGACATCATTCTTCTCCCAAAAGTCCTCATCTTAATGCATGCTTTGAGTTGGCCGAGATTATCTGTCCTTTCAGACCTTTGGAGAGGTCTTGAGTGAGAAAAATGAGGTCCCAAGGGTTGTGGTTGTTCCATGTGTGAGATAAGTAGGTCTTAATGGATTAAGACCTTGGATTAAGAGATTTATGGACGTCCCAAGTGATAAAGTTTGAGACTTTATGAATCTTAGGCATATTTGGTCTAAGGATCTGAAGTTTGGGCTTAAGAGCTTAAGCCATTAAGAAGTTATGAGGACTTAATGAGCAGCGAAGTTACGCCCCGCGTAACTTAGGAGTACGCCCCGCGTAGTGGGTCAGTGCCCCGATCCCTAGTTGTGAATCAGTGTGTACGCCCAGCGTACCAAGGAGGGTACGCCCAACGTACTCCCTCTGTTGGGTTTTTCATTTTGGGCCTTAGGGATTGGGCTGTTATTGGGCTGGTGGATTTTGGGTCGTGACTGGACGTTATGGATGGAGTATTGTGGACCCATTAATTATTATGGACCATGGGACTAGGCCCATTTGTTGTGGTGGGCCCAATTTAGTAAATTGGGCCAATAGTGGGCTTTGCTTCGAACTTTTGGACTTTGGGCCATTAGTGGGCTTGAGAGCTTATCCAGTGTTGGGCCGAAATGAGTTAAGGGTAAATTGGTCAATTTACCCTTGGAAGGGTATTGTGCTTAGCCTAATGATTATTTGTGCTATGATGGCTAGTTCAGGATTTTCGGTGAGGCGGTGATTCGGGAATCTACTTCTTCAGTTCAGAGTTTCGGCAGTGCGAGGTGAGTTATCCTCACTATATCAACAGGGTCTAAGGCACCAAGGCCGACCCTTTATCGGATTGAGATCCGGGTATTCGTTGTTATGTTATTGCTTTGATATGTTTGCATCCTGGTAGCTAGGATGGTATATGTTAGAGACTTGGTTAAGATCGGAATCCTGTTATATAGGATGATGCTATGCTAGTCACCGGTTAGGTCAGTATCCTGGTTAGGATGATGATATGTTATGTGATCTGCTAGATCGGCTTGTTGACTATGAATTGTTATATGATTGTATGTTTATGTGCACATGGTTGTTGGACTGGAGTTGGGTTGAGGCGAGTCCTGCTTTGTGCTGTAGGCCAAGATACCCAGGGCGGACCGGTTGTCCCGAAGGCCCAGTGAGCGGTCCGGATAGGCTGTAGGCCCCAAGAGGGCGGACCAGACGTGCCGAGGCTCGGAGAGTGGACCAGGCCGACTGAAGGCCCGGTGCGGGCAGACCAGTCATACTGTAGACTCACAGAGTGGACCAGGTAGATTGAAGGCCCGGTGTGGGCAGACCAATCACACTGCAGACTCGATGTATATGGCTAGACTCGGAGGGTGGACCAGGTGGACTGTTGGCCGGTGCGGCGGACTAGTCACACAGTAGACTCGAAGTGCATGGCTGTTCTGTGATCGGATATGATATGGCATGTTATGCGTGTATGGTATATGTGGTTGGTTTTTTGGGGATATCTCACTAAGCTTTCGGGATTACAGTTGTGGTTTAATGTTTTTCAGGTTCTTCAGGAGACTGTGGCTAGGCAAAGGCGTGATCGTACCGCTCCTCATGTTTATGTTGTGATGTGATTCTAGGAAGACTCTAAATTAATTGTATTGAAAACCTTTTTGTAATAATTTAATGAAATCGGGTTGTTTTTGAAAAGTTTAAATTGGTTGGAACTTTATGGTCATTACAATATTTGACAACAAATTCTCACTTTTATCTATATCACTAGAATTAACAACTAAATTTGTTTCAAGAGGAGTATTAAAAGGCTTACAACCTAGCATACGATAATCATGCAAAACTTCCTGACAACATTTTCTCTGATTTAATCAAAGACCTCCAATAGTATTAACAACCTCAATTCCTAAGAAATATTTTAAAACACCAAGATCTTTAATAAGAAACCGAGTCTTTAAAAATTCTTTAACCTGATTCAACTCAGTTTCATGACTACCAGTTAATATGATATCATTAACATAAACAAGTAAAATAGTAATAGAATTTCCAACATTTCTGGTAAATAAGGATTAATCACTAACACTTTGCTTATAACCAAATTTAAACAAGACAGAACACAATTTTTCATTCCACATTCTAGGAGCCTGTTTAAGGCCATATAAAAACTTAACCAATTTACACACTCTAGTATCATTTTTAGTATGATAACTAGGAGGAAAAGACATATAAACATCTTTAGAAAAATCCCCATATAAAAGGCATTATTAATATCCAGTTGATATAGAGGCCATGAATTGTGAATAGATAAAGAAATAACAATACGAATTATAACAATTTTTGCAACAGGTGTGAAGGCTTCTTCAAAATCAATTCTTTTTCTTTGGTTAAATCCTTTAGCAACTAAACTAGCTTTATAACGTTCAACTTCCCCATTAGTTTTATATTTAATCCTATAAACCCATTTACACCCAATATTTTTTCTGTTTTTAGGAAGAGAAGATATATCCCAAGTATGCTTACGATAAAGGGCTTCCATTTCTTCATTCATGGCTCTGACCCAGTTGGGACCAGAGGAAGCCTCTTCAAAAAATTTAGGTTCAATCGTCTTATTTAAATTAGATACAAAACATTTAGTATCATCATTAACAAAAGAATAGTTAACAAACCTTTATATACCATAGTTATGTTTACCCTCAATGATATAATCAGAAAATTTAGCACGCATGCGAGACTCTCTTCTAGACCTAGATGACCCAACAGATTGTTCAAGTGAAAGGAAGTTAAGAGAATGACTAATTTACTCAGAATTAAAAAAGGAGTTGGAACTGAACCATCGGTGGGAGGCATAGTTGCCTCACCACTCTGGTTTTTGAAATCACTAGTACTTGTCTCATCTAGTGTAACATCTTGGTTTCTAGGTATGAGGTTTATTTCTTAAAAGGCAAGTCCCCCTTGGAACTCGTCAAGTTTTTGGAATAAACTCGACACGTTGAAGACTTTTGGGCCGCATATATTTTTGGACCAGCTTGGCAAGTTGGTGAAGGAAAACTTGACGAGTTGGTGGTTGATTAAGAAACCCTAATATTTAGGGTCTTGTACCCTATTTAAAGGCCTTAAGTACCATTGATAGGCCTCACTAGTCACCCCTCTGTCCAAAAGCCCTATAATTAGTGCATCTTGTCCCAAGTTGAGTATGTGAGCTTAAAAGTTGCTTCTTTTGGTCCCATTTTGAAAGAGCTTGAAGTTGGTGGTGCTTAGCTTGAAGGGGAAATCTTTGGATCCATAATCTCCTTGTGTTTTGCTGCTCATTTGAGATAAAAAGTCGGAATCTTGTTCATCTATTGACTTATGTCCTTGATCAAGTTTGTCCCAAGGGGTGTTTGTGGTAACCTAATTGTGTTTAAGGAAAATATGGGCTTAGGATAAGGTCCTTATGGGGTTCGGCCCAATTTGGAATATTGGGCCATTAGTGGGCCTTTGTGGAACTTCTGGTTTTGATCCTCAGTTTGGTTCCTATTAGGTCGGGGGTAAAATGGTCATTTTACCCCAAGTATGGATTATGGATTATAGCATGGAACGGTGTGTTGTTGGTATTGATAGCTCGGGAAGTCGGGAGGGAAACAACTAGGGATTACTTTCGGAGAGCTTCTGCATTTGAGGTGAGTTGTCCTCACTATACTTGCGGGTCGAAGGCACAAATGTCGGCCCATTGGATTGATATCCTGTTATGCATGCTATTTGTCACACCCCAAAACCTAAATGGTGGAAACGTTCTGGGACAGAGGACATCATGTATAGTATCCCAACAATGCATAATAGTAAACAAGAAACAACATCATCCATTTCATTAATAATATGATTTTTATACAAGTGTGTTCTGTGTGTAGTTTATAAGACACCAAAAATATGAATCAAAATAAAAGATGAGTCTTGAAGGCTCCGTCTTCTCAAAACGTGGTCATCGGTACCTATCTACTGGTGACCTGAGAATACAAGTTATTTTGAAAGAGTAGATCATCAGTAAAGCTGGTGAGTTCATAAGTATTTTAGTGTCATTGCTTGTTTGAAAGTATTTGTAAATGTTTGATGTAAAGGTTTGTAAGTGTTTGTAGTAGATGTTTGAATCACCTAGAAAATCCTATATTTTCTACTACAAAGTAGCCTTCAACCAAGGCCCAAATGTCCTGTGTGCTGTGTTTTTTGTAAAAGTTTGTATCTTTCCCAAGTATGACTATCATTACCAAAATATAGATTACATTACCGTTTATGTGAGAAGATCACAATGTGAATGCAATGGGAAAATAATAGTGTACAGTAGTATTGTATGTAAGTAACTACCAATGTACTAACAACCTTACACCAGTTTGTTAATTAAGGTAAAATGTGTTATGATTGTAACGCTCTAAGGATGCTAAGTGTCAAGTGAAGACTTGAGCACAACGGATCCTAATAAGCACATGACGACACACACATACACACACACACACACACACATATATATATATATATATATATACGTGTTTATACAACTAATCATGAAAGTTAACACACCCTAGGATTTAGGAAACACTTAGATTGAAGTGTTAGAAGTACAAAGGGTTGCATCTAAGGGTGTATGGCCACACAATGGTGTTTACGGCCAAGGAGTTCACGGCCTTAGAAGTTCATGGCCATAGGATTATGGCCTGATGAGTTTATGGCCGTAAACTCATGATGATTTGTGCCAAATGGTGTTTTAAGGTGTTACAAACAACAAGGAAATGTTCTAGGCTCAAATCCAAGCCTTAGGAAGAGTTATGACCACAATTGCACCCTAAACAAGGGTTTACGGCCAAAGGAGATGCTCTTGGCCGTAAACTCCTATTGATATTGGGAAATGGATGTTTTCAAGGTGCAAATAACGTGTTTCAACTAGATAACAAGTATAGGGAAGTGATACTTACGATATAGAAGCTAAAAGGGTTGATTTCGGCCCAAAACACTAGTGTGTGTTCTTGAAGATTAAACCCAAAAGATGAAGTTAATGGATGAAATCAAAGGGTGATGCTAGATAAGAAGATGTATCAACTAATCAAGGGATGAAACACTTACATTTTTTAAGAATAAAATGAAGATCCTTATGATACTTGAGAGAGAAACCAGGTTCTTGACTGGAAATGGTGCAGAATGAGGGAAAAGTGAAGGAATAACACACATAAAGCCAAGAGTTTACGACCACCATGAGTTTACAGACGTAAACTCATGTGTCCTGGACGTAAACTCCTCATGAAGGAGTTTATGGCTTGATTGATGGTTTTGTACTTCAGCAGACACTTCCTAACACTCATTCCTTGGATGTACTAGGCTTAGAACACTCATACATACCCTAAACAGTGCTAAAAGATAGCAGAAATAAATCTGAATTTGATTGAGTTGAAATGTTGTACAAGATAGAAATTTTGGGTTGTCACATCATTCCTCCGTTAGAGAGAATTTTGTCCCGAAAGTAGAGTTTAAGCAATTAATTAGTTACAAATAACTAAGTAAAAAGATGAGGATATTTCAGTTGCAAATGATCCGTATGCTCCCAAGTGAATTCAGGTCCTCGCTTGGCATTCTAGCGAACCTTCATTATTGGGATACGACTTTGAATGGTTCTCTCACTTTGTCCGTCAGTCTGTGGATGGTAGGCTGTACTCATGTCCAACCTCGTTCCTAGGGAACTTTGTAGCGACTGCCAGAACATTGAAGTGAATCTACTATCTCTATTTGAGATAATGGATATAGGAACACCATGCATAATGGATATAGGAACACCATGCAGTCGTACGATCTCCCTGATGCATGTTCTGGTTAGCTTCTCCATCTTGTTAGTTTCTTTGATGGACAGGAAGTGTGCAAACTTCGTTAACTTGTCTACGATCACCCAAATGGTATCGAGACCACCCGTTTTCTTAGGCAACTTGGTTATGAAGTCCATCGTGACCTGCTCCCACTTCCATTCAGGTATCTCCGGTTGTTGAAGTAAACCCGATGGTTTCTGGTATTCAACCTTATCCTTTGCGCAAGTAAGGCATTTACTCACGAAGGTAGCAATCTCTGCTTTCATGTTAGCCCACTAGTCTAACTTTTTAAGATCCAGATACATCTTATCTGAACCTGGGTGGACGGAATATTGAGTGTTGTGCGCTTCAGTCATGACCAAATCTCTGAAACCACTGTGTTTCGGTGTCCAGATCCGATCCATGAGATATAAGGCTCTGCCACCCTTGACTTCTAGGTTCTTAGCCATCCCTCTCAGGGATTCACTCGCCACATTTTCAGGTTTCAAAGCTTCGAGCTGAGCCTCCATAATTTGTGTGGACAAGTGTGAATGGATAGTCATAGTCAATGATTTGACTCTACGACCAGAGTATTCTTTCTGACTTAGGGCATCAGCTACTATGTTGGTTTTACCCGGATGATAACAAATTTTGCATTCATAGTCACTGAGTAGCTCAACCCACCGTCGTTATCTCATATTGAGCTCCTTCTGGTCGAATATATGTTGTAGGCTCTTATGGTCTGTGAAGATAGTGCTTTTCGTACCATACAAGTAGTGTCTCTAGATATTCAGAGCAAACACTACTACTCCTAACTCAAAATTGTGTGTGGTGTAGTTGACCTCGTGTGTCTTTAGCTGCCTTGAGGCATAGGCGATGACCTTACCTCGTTGCATCAGAACACAGCTGAGCCCTTGATTGGATGCATCGCAATAGACCACGAAGTCTTCTATCCCGTTTGGGGAGGGATAGTATCGGTGTGGTGCATAAGGCTCATTTTAGCATTTGGAACGCTTTATCTTGTTTCTCTTCCCAGTCAAAGGCCACGCCCATCTGGGTCAATGTTGTAAGCGGTTTTGCAATCTGTGAGAAGTTCTGAATTAACCTATGATAGTAGCCAGCGAGGCCTAGAAATTGGCGAATTTCTGTAGGCGTCTTCGGTGCTAACCAGTTCTCAATGGCCTTTATTTTGGAAGGGTCCACATGAATTCCCTCTTCACTAACAACGTGACCCATGAATTCGACTCTTCGAATCCAAAACTCGCATTTAGAGAACTTTGCGTAGAATTTCTCTTATCGTAATGTTTCCAAGATATGGCACAGATGTTGACTGTGCTCCTCCTTACTATGAGAGTAGATAAGTATGTCATCAATGAATACAATGACAAACTGATCCAAGTAAGGACGGCATACCCTATTCATTAAGTCCATGAATACTCCGGGCGCATTAGTCAATCCGAATGGCATCACAACAAACTCGTAGTGTCCATAACGAGTTCGGAAGGTTGTCTTCGAAAGATCTTCCTCTAACACTCGTAATTGGTGATACCCGGATCTCAGATCTATCTTTGAAAAGTAATTCTCCCCTTGTAGTTGGTCAAAAAAATCGTCTATGCGAGGTAGAGGGTAACGATTTTTAACGGTAAGCTTGTTTTGTTCTCTATAGTTGATGCACGTTCGAAACGATCCGTCTTTCTTCTTGACGAACAAGACTGGTGCTCCCCAGGGTGAGAAGCTTGGTATAATAAAGCCCTTGTTGAGCTGTTCGTTAAGTTGACCGGATAGTTCCTGCATCTTAGCTGGTGCTAGATGATAGCACGATTTGGCTACTGGGGTATCCCCTGGAACTAAGTCGATTCTGAACTCGACTTGACGTTTCTGAGGTAATCCTGGGAGTTCTTCTTGAAAGATGTCAGGAAAGTCGCGTACCACTGGAATATTCTTTGTCTTTCGTCTCTTGGCTCACATCGACAACATGGGCAAGGAATTTGCGACATTCCTTTCGCATATACTTCTGGGTTTGAATGCTCGAGATGATACGAAGGTTCGTGTTGGGTTTGTCACCGTAGACAACTAGAGTTTTGCTAGACGGCATATTAAGGCGGACGGCCTTTTCGTAACACATGATGTCGGCAAGACGCAGACTCAACCAATCCATGCTGATAATGACGTCGAAACTTTTAATTGAGACCGACATGAGGTCGATTGAAAATGAATGGCTATCTAGAGTTAGAGTACATCCTATGTATATACTGCTAATGCTCTCAATCTTTTCGTTAGCCATTTCTACAGTGAACGGTTCTTTAAGTGTTCGTGGTTTTTGCTTAAGTAAGCGAGCAAATTTTTGGTTCACGAAACTCCTCTCCGTTCCACTATCAAACAAAATGCATGCAAAAGAGTTATCAAGGAGAAACGTACCAGCGACCACTGTGGGGTCGGCAACTGCTTCCTCGTGGCCTATAGCCAAAACCCTTCCCACTCCACCGGCATTCCCTACCTTAGGTCAGTTCCTTTTGTAGTGGCCTACCTCGCCACAACCGTAGCAAGCCTTGCCCACACCAGCACCGGGGACTTGGTTGATTGGCCTTGTCGGAGCTTTGCAGAAACGGGTCGTGTGCCCCTTCCTGTTGCAGTTAGAGCACTGCATTTCATGACAGGGTCCAGTGTGGTGGAAGTTGCATTTGTTGCACTTTGGCAAACTCCCCTCGTACTGCTTCACCGACGCAGCAGCGGTAGGTGCTATCGCAGCATGAACCGCCACGACTTGCTGCTTTTTGGCAGCTTTCTGCAAAGCATTCTTCTTGTTGTCATCACAGAATTTCCGCTTGTTATCAGTGGCTTTGGAGGTTTCTGAGATGGCTAGAGTTGTTGTTGTTGACGGGGTACAGACCCCATAGTCAATGAGCCGTTGTGCCAATCGCTTGGCACTATCGAAGGTAGCGGGGTTTGAAGCTAGTACATTCTCCTGAAATGGAGGCACTAGCCCCCATATATACCTCTCCACCTTCTTTGCTTCAGAAGGGACCATTTGAAGACATAGCGCTACCAGATCGCTAAATCTGGCAGTGTAGGAGACTATGTCAGAGCCCTTCATGGTTAGGGTCCAGAGTTCCTGCTCCAGCTTCAGAACTTCGCCCCTTGGTCAGTATTCTTTGATCATGAGCTCCTTCAGAGCTTCCCAGCCGATAGCATTCGCCACTATAAGAGATAGTGACTTGACATGGCTATTCCACCATGTCAGGGCTCGGTCAACGAAGGTGTAGGCGACAAATTTTACCTTGCTCCCTTCCGAATAGGAGCAGATCTCAAAGATCGACTCCGTCTTCTCAAACCATTACGAGAGGGCAATGATTTTGCCAGTTCCATTGAAGGCCCTGGGTTTGCAGTTGGTGAAGTCCTTGTACGAGCACTCTCTGGAGCGGACTAGGCTTCAACAATAGTGGGAGGCACATTAGTTCCACTCCCACTGGTACCGGTCGAGGTGAATTGTGCCAGAGTTGCTATAACAGTCGCATTCATAGCAGCTTGGATAGCCGCTGGGTTGTATTGAGGAGGAGGAGGTGAAATTTGATTCAGAGTTATTGGAGTAGTGCGCCTCGCTGATCGACGTGGAGGCATTTTGTAGCTATAAGATCACAAAGATGAAGATATTGATAAGAATTTAATAGAGAGAATGACAAGAGTGACTCATGGACTAACTCTCCATAGTCCAACAACACAATTGAAAGTATGATTGAATGTGAATCTAGTACTAGAAAAAAGAAAGCATTTGGATATTAATTTCCATGAGATTAGATATCTGTCAATAATAATTGTATTACAGATGTAGCAAGTTTGGAAAAATGACCTAAAAGTAGGTCTTACATCATACCAGGATAGGAAAATTTTAACAGAACTAAGACCTAGTAAGACTTAACAAGTTCAAAGTCTTATCATAGACATGAAACTAAAACTAGAGCTTTGACCTAAGTTACATCCGAAAGAGAAAGTTGAGTAGGCTCTATCTACGACGAGAACCACTAGAATGAGTCCTTGATTCTACCAGACGACGCTACATATCCCTCATGTGTCTTTCATATGTTGCCTGCCGAGCTCGAATTTCCCTGACTTCAGCTTGGGTTGTATTAAGATCTCTCTGCAGGGCCGCATTCTGGTTCTGAGTTCTTTCAAAAGCAGACTCCAGATGGAGAATGCGAACGGTATTGACTCCTGCATCGGCAACAACTTCGATGATTCGGTTGATGGCCACTCTACCCTGATCATCATTTCGAGCAATCCTGTGGACCAGAATAGGCAAGAATCTGTCCGCTGAGCCTCCTTCACTCAAGTTATAGAAGATTCGATCACCGTTGTAAGGTAAGGTTTGACCATGTTCATGACTCCATCTGTTCAAGTTTGTTGCACATAGAGGTGTAAGACCTTGAAATGCTGGACGAGGGTTAGCATTAGGGATTTGAGCCACTAGGGATAGATTATTGACTTTTGGCTCGGAGTCAGAATCCTTCGGATTATATGTCCCCAAGCCTACTTGTGTTGTATAACAACTGCAATACTTTTGTTATGTCCTAGTGACACTGATTTTAGTATGAATACATGTATGTATACTTAGTTAAATATTTTATTATTTAAAAGTATAAACTCTTGGTCAGAGTATTTTAATCTCGTTGTGTTTATAGTTTGTATATATTTTATGGGTTGATATACTCAATTTACTATAAACAAAGCTCTGATACCAATCTGTCACACCCCAAAACCCGAACGGTGGAAACGTTCCGGGGCGGAGGACGTCATGTACAGTATCACAACAATGCATAATAGTAAACAAGCAACAACATCATCCATTGCATTAATAATATAATTTTAATTCAATTGTGTTCTGTGTATAGTTTATAAGACACCAAAAATATGAATCAAAATAAAAGATGAGTCTTAAAGGCTTCGTTTTCTCAAAACCTGGTCATCAGTACCTATCTACTGGTGACCTGAGAATACAAGTTCTTTTTAAAAGAGTAGATCAGCATTAAAGCTGTTGGGTTCATAAGTATTTTAGTGACATTGCTTGTTTGAAAGTGTTTGTAAATGTTTGATGTAAAGGTTTGTAAGTGTCTGTAGTAAATGTTTGAATCACCTAGAAAATCCTATATTTTCTACTAAAAAGTAGCCTTCTACGAAGGCCCAAATGTTATGTGTGTTGTGTTGTTTGTAAAAGTTTTTATCTTTCCAAAGTATGACTATCATTACCAAAAGATAGTTTACATTACCGTTTATGTGAGAAGATCACAATGTGAATGCAATGGGAAAATAATAGTGTACAGTAGTATTGTATGTAAGTAACTACCAATGTACTAACTACCTTACACCAGTTTGTTAATTAAGGTAAAATGTGATATGATTGTAACCATACTTGATCGACTAGTATAACACGACGTTGTAAGGCATCGAAATGGTATGACATTAGTCACCCGTAGACTTGCAGCTCCCACTGTAGCTAGCAGCAAGGTGTAGGATAGTCAATCCCGTATAGATCTATACAATAATTCACGCTCTCCCTCCAGGAGACTCTGGTTGCAAAATGTGATACAACAGTAGATTGCCATGCCATGAAGTAGTGGCTCACATTTACGTTATAGTGTTCTAGTGTTTGTATAGTATGTTCTAGTGTATTGTATGTTCTCTCTGTACTAGTGTATTGTATGTTCTCTATGTTCTAGTGTATTGCATGTTCTATCAGTACTAGTGTATTGTATGTTCTCTTTGTTTCTCATCATAATATGTTCTTTATGTTTCTCATAATAGTATGTTTGTATTGACTCATGAATGAACCGACTCTTGTATGTTTCTTTGTTCTAGTAATAGTAAGTAGTGACTTTCTAAACTATACCTATTATAGTTTACTAGTAATATTGTTTGTATAAATGAACATGTTTTCACACCTTTGCTACCCAAAGGTATTGAATTGAATGAAGAACTTTAATATCTATATACATACACATAATATATAACTGAGATTCAAACGACCTTCGGACAAACAACCGATACCTTAAGTCCACAACCAAACAAGGAACAGGAAATAAGGCGAGTTATCAGTCCTAGGTCTTTTCAATCCTACTTATATAACTACATCTATATAGACATGATTTGACAAAATATAAGTTTGAAATAGTTTAAGTAAAGAATTTAATATGTAAAAGAGTTTATAAAACGATTTGAAGCTGTTTGTTTGATATCACCATTTTGAAATATAAGAAATCTGTCTGTTTGATAGTTATTAATCAAATGTGATTGATATAATAACTATGATGTTTCAACTTGTATCCCCCTCCCCATAAAAGCATTTAAAATCATTTAAAAGATAAGTTAAGGGGTATGAACTCACCTGCAGTGAGTGACACGAATGAAAGATCGGTTTGTAGGATGCTAAGTGTCAAGTGAAGACTTGAGCACAACGGATCCTAATAAGCATATGATGAAACATATATGTATATAATTAGTGTTTATACAACTAATCATGAAAGTAAACACACCCTAGGATTTAGTAAACACTTAGATTGAAGTGTTAAAAGTACAAAGGGTTACATCTAAGGGGTATATGGCCACACAATGGTGTTTACGGCCAAGGAGTTCACGGCCTTAGGAGTTCACGGCCATAGGGATTACGGCCTCATGATTTTATGGCCGTAAAATCATGATGATTTGGGCCGAATGGTGTTTTAAGGTCTTACAAAAAACAAGGAAGTGTGCAAGACTCAAATCCAAGCCTTAGGAAGAGTTATGACCACAATTGCACCCTAAACAAGGGTTTACGGCAAAGTGAGATGCTCTTGGCCGTAAACTCCTATTGATATTGGGAAACGGATGTTTTCAAGGTGCAAATAACGTGTTTCAACTAGATAAAAAGTATAGGGAAGTGATACTTACGATATAGAAGCTAAAAGGGTTGATTTCGGCCCAAAACACTAGTGTGTGTTCTTGAAGATTAAACCCGAAAGATGAAGTTAATGGATGAAATCAAAGGGTGATGCTAGATAAGAAGATGTATCAACTAATCAAGGGATGAAACACTTACATTTTTGAAGAATAAAATGAAGATCCTTATGATACTTGAGAGAGAAATTGGGTTCTTGACTTGAAATGGTGCAGAATGAGGGAAAAGTGAAGGAATAACACACATAAGCCAAGAGTTTACAACCACCATGAGTTTACGGCCGTAACCTCATGTGTCTTGGCCGTAAACTCCTCATGAAGGATTTTATGGCTTGATTGATGGTTTTGTACTTCAGCAGACACTTCCTAACACTCTTTCCTTGGATGTACTAGGCTTAGAACAGTCATACAGACCCTAAGCAGTGCTAAAAGATAGCATAAATAAATCTACTTTGATTGAGTTGAAATGTTGTACAAGATCAAAATTTCGGGTTGTCACACTATTGTATTGTTATGATCTATTAGATCGGTATCCTGGTAGATAGGCTGTTGCTATGTTGTTATGATTTGTTAGATCAATATCCTGGTAGATAAGATGATGTTATGCTTAGTGATCTGTAAGATCTGTTTGTTTGTCTGATTGACTGGTTATATGATTGATTGTTATGTACATGTCGGCATATGTGTGTTTAGTTGGCTTGAGGCGGTCCTACTTTGTGATGAAGGCCAACAGACCTAGGGCAGTCTGGATAGACTGAAGGCCCTGCGAGGCGGTCCAGTCAAGCCGAAGGCTCGGGAGCGGTCCAAATAGGCTGAAGGCCCTACGAGGTGGTCCAGTTAGGATGAAGGCTCATGTATGCATGTTGTTGCCTGTTGTTTTTTGTGGTGGTACTTTGGGGAAACTCAATAAGCTTTGCCCTTACATTTTTGGTTTATGGTTTCAGGTACTTCAGTGGATCTAGTTGGGTGAAGGCGTGATCCTACACATCCTCACGTTTTGGACTTATGATTTTTGGAAAACTCTGATAATGTGATTGTTTTGAAAACTATGTTGGAAGAGATTCTGATTTTTAAATAATGTTTTGAAAATAATGGATTTTGTAAACTCTTTTATAGAGAAAGGGTTGTTTTGAAAAGTTTAAATTTTACTAAAATTTTATGGATGTTACATCCAGGTTGGTGGTTGCATCGTCACCATCACACTGGGTTTCAATTCTTAAATCATCCAAGTTAATAGAATCATTATTGTATTCATTAACATTAATATCATCATAGGAAAAAGGATCACAAGGACCACCACTCTTAAGGGACAAGTCAACAGATGTTGAACTCAATTTATAAGGAAAAAGACATTCGTAAAATTTTACATCCTTGGAAATAAAAGATGAATTAGTGTCAAGACTAAAAACCTTGTATGTCATTTTATCAGCAGAATATCCACTAAAAAGGTTGTATGCTTTTTTATTAGCAGAATATCCAAGCAAAACATATTTATCAGCACGTTCAAAGAATTTATCACTAACATTAAGTCTAACAACAAAACAAAGGCAGCCAAAAATTCTAAGATGTTCAAAAGAAGGAATTCATTTAAAAACAAGTTCATAAGGTGATTTTCCATTTAAAACTTAAGTAGGCATACGATTTATCAAAAAACAGAGGTAAGAACAATATCCCCTCAAAATTTAATAGGAATCCCAGATTGAAAAATCAAGGACCTCGCAACATTCAGAATGTGCCTGTGCTTTCTCTCAACAACTCCATTTTGTTGTGGAGTATAAGCACATGAAGTCTGATATAATGTACCATTATCAGTACAAAAATACTTCATACAAATATTAACAAATTCAGTACCATTATCTGAACGAATAATTTTTATTTTTGAATCAAATTGATTAAGCAAAAATTTTGAGAAAGAAACAAAACACTCAAAAACTTCTTCTTTATATCTTATGAGAAAAACCCAAGTAGCCCTTGTGTAGTCATCCACTATACTCATAAAATACTTAAAGCCTTCACGAGTAACAACTCTATAGGGTCCCCAAAGGTCTAAATGAATTAAGTCACCAAGACAAACAATGTTTTGTTGACTAACAGGAAAAAGACTCTCTAGATTGCTTAGCCTTATGACAGACATCACAAGGAGGCAAAGACTCATTACTTAAGTTTAGTTTCTCCTTTAAGGAACCCAAAACTTGATCATCAGGATGACCAAGATGACTATGTCATATAAGTTTAGAAACACAACATTTAGGACCAGGTATATTAGAAGAAATACCTGAGGGTAAATAGTCAAGGTAATATAAACCCACAGACTCTTAACCATTCTTCACCATCTCTTTTAACAGTAAATCCTGAATTTTACAGTTGTGCTTAGAAAAAAATTCACTGTCTTTACAAAGCTTATGAACAGATAGAAGATTAACATTAAAATCATGAACAACAAATACATCAAATAAGGTAAGATTAGATGACAACTTAAGTTTTCCAATTTTATTAATCATCGCAGAGGATCAATTTGGATGTTTCACAAGAAAGGTTGAGTTTAGATACATCCAAAATATCACTGACCTGAGATTCAGAAGCAATCATATGTTGATTAGCTCTTCAATTAACAATCCAAATCTGAGGAGTACTAGAACAAAAAAGATAGTCAGAACAACGAAACAAAGGATTACCTGCCATATTAGCAGTAACAACAACATCATCAGTAGTAGGGGTTTCACTGGTAAGATATTGATCATCACTTCCAGCAACATAGTCATATGAGATCGAAGACGGACTGCTAGAAGCTACATAAGAGGATTTATAGAAACAGGCTTCATCTGATTATTCAGACTATTTCCACTGTTTCTAGTTTTGAAATCTTTAGGATAACCTATTAGTTTATAACATATTTCAGTTAAATGACCCTTAAGACAACAGTGTTTGCAATGTAAGTCCTGATTTCTAGACCTACCTTGATTCTAATTCCTTTTAAAATCATTATCCCTTCTATTAAAGGCAGAAACCTAAACTTTGGAATTATTACCAGAAGACAAAGACCCATTCTTCTGAAGATATTCCTCTCTAGACAAAATGGAAAAAACAACTTTAACATTTGGAAGAGGACTTATTAACAGAATATGAAATTTTGACTTGACCGTAGGTATCATCAAGACCACTAAGAAACTGCATTAACTTCATGAGTTTAGAATGATCACTTAGTTTAGTTGCAGCTTCACAGTTACATGCACTTAAACTAGTTAGCCCATCAAATTCTTTCCAAAGAGACTTAAGAATATTGAAATAGTCAAAAAGAGAAGATTCATTTTGTTTTAAAGAGTTAATCTGTTGATAAACATTGAAGATAACTGAACCATCAAACTTGTTATAAGTATCATACAAGGCAGTCCAGATATCTTCAGCCTTTTCAGAGTAGACATAACTAGAATATATAGACTCAGATATCAACCCAAGAATCCAATAACAAACAAATACATTTACCCGTTCCCATTTAGAAGCCTTGAAAGCCTTAAATTTATCTAATTTAAAAGTACCATATACAAATCGTAACTTGTTACGAGCCCTAAAACCTCTTATCATATCACTACGCCATAGTCTATAGTTTTCATTTCTAGTTAAATTTAAGGTTATAATAGAAGTAACAACATTATTAGAAGAATGTATTAACTAAGGATAATCAAAATCAACAGGAAGGTCTTTACCACTACCACCAGGAGTTTTCCAGTCATGATGAACAATCAAACAAGAAATAAAAACAGACAACTGTGCTGACTTCAAGACCAAATGGTTACCATGGTTTGTTGGGACCCAAGTCAATCAACACATAGTCAAAGAAAACACCAAACAGCAGAACAATATTAAGAACAAAGTAACCGGTGTACTCAAGACATCTAGGATCTCCCATAACAGTTATATAAAAAATAAGAGAGAAAGGAACAAGAAACCCTCACAAAAAAAGATAACAGAGACGACGAGAGATCGACTCTCTAAATCCGTTCTCTATTAAGAGTTTATCGTTGATGAAATCCCACCTCTCGAGAGTTATTTCAAATATAGAGATTGATCGATAAAGAGTAGATCCACACGCAATAAACCACCGCCACAGATAACAAGCAAGATGATCTACAAGATAAAAAAAGCACTCATAATACTAGAATCTTAAAGAAAAGGGAAAACGACGTTTCGATTTAGGAGTAGAAACCCTAAATCGAAGCGAAAACTCTAGATTTTCACTCAAATAGAAGGAATCAAAATATTACCAACATAATTCTTTCGATCTAAACAGATTGAGTGAAGATCTACAGGGAAACAAAGAAACAAAAGAAGATACGAAGATACCTTTCAACTGTCGACATCGAAACACCGTCAATCGTCAGATAGCTTAAGATTTGAGCTGTGAAGCTCTGATACCATGTCAAAAACTCTAAAAACACAATATGCACACCATCAACGATACTTAAGGACAAAGAACCAGAAGGTTTTCATGCACTTACACTGAAACCTCACTACAAAAACTCTCAGATATAACACTCAACCTAAATTGAACCGATCATACATGATCAATCAATAACAATGAAAAATAAGAAGAGAGTATAACCCTAACCCTAACTCTGTATATCGTAAACGAGAGAAAAGAGAGAGAGTTGAAACTTGTGTGTGTGTTAAAAAATGATCATCATAGCTCCATGAACTATATTTATACTTCGGGTCAACGAATTCAAGTAGACCCATGGATTGGGTAAAGATCTGCGTGTTTTCCACCTACAGTTTATTCCACCTACAGTTTACCAAAAAGAGAGTCACAATCCAAAATTATGTCATAATAACACGACTAACCCTTTGACCAACATATTTAACAAAACACGCTTAATCAAAGAATTTATGATATACAAGATATACCCTCATGTCAAGATCCATAACAAAATAAAGAAATAAAGAAATAAATAATGAAATTGAACATTAAAAATACAATATTTTCAACATATATTGTCACACAAGCATTCTCTTGGTGTCAATGTAGATATAATGGGTCGTTTACTTGGATGGCTATTGTGTAATTTGTTTCCTTGTTTTGTTCTTCTAGCTTCTTGCTAGTTTTGGTTATTGATATTTCCGCCGTTCAAAAAAAATAGAAGAACAATAAGTAATAAATAAGCTTTCATTCAAATTGTTCTAGATCGTAGTACCAACCTTAGGATCACAAGATCTCTATCTATCTAGTCCCACACCTATACTTTAGTTTAGTCTTATTACCTTAATTAGAAAATATATATTAGTTCACAAACCGCAAGTAGAGCATCACACGACGCCCCACCATGCCTCACAACTTTGTCCTTTGAACTTGAAATTGACAATAACATCGCCCACCCAGGTTTAAGCTTTTGTTATATGATTTTGATCTTCGGTTTATGTTTTCTTGATTCTCTGCCTTTCAAGAACAATATGTTTTTTTTATAAGGTTTCCTCTTTGCAAAATAATGGAATCTTAAAGAAACATATTTGAGAGGTGTTGAAAAAAAAGAGAAACATATTTGAATTGGGAAATTTAATGTAACTACGGTCACAATTGAATATTTTGGGAATTTTTATAATTCAAACTCAGGGAAATATCTGAATCGTGAAGTGAAAAAGGTTGAGAATACATCCAACTCCGTACATGCAACTAAAGAACCTTTTTAGCTACACTTTTGTTGGAATATCTCTATATCCATATCACCTTGATTTTGTGCCTTTAACTTTTAAATGTACATATCACTGTGCTTAGCTAAAAATGGGTTAAATAAATAAATGATGATGTCAAACTAATGTATTAAATAAAAAGGTTTTTATTTCGTTTATTTAATAATTACATTATTATATATTAACAAAGTTTTATAGTTACATTTATTACACCATGCATTTCATGTTCCTCGAATCCATTTTAACTCATACACCTTATTGCGCTAAAGCCTTTCAAGGACTGCTTGTCCAATTCTAGCAAATAAACGTATTGAAGCAGACTTACGACGTCGTTGCGTCACACCATTTTTCTTATATATATATATATATATATATATATATATATATATATATATATATATATATATATATATATAGAGAGAGAGAGAGAGAGAGAGAGCTAGGTTCAAATGTTTCTAGCAAGTATTGTGTGCATGTATGCACCGATGAGAATTTAGGAATAATTTAATCATTAATTAAATTAATAAGGGTACATTAGTAATATTACACATGTGCATTAATTAATAACCAAAATTAAGAATTGATGGTTTTATTTACCTATTAAAACCCTACCCCACTAAACCCTTCAATCATAATAAAAAAACAATTGACTCTCTTCATCATCGGTCTTCCTCCAGCCGCCGCCTAGCACCTTAACAACCCCACCCCCTCATCGGTATTCTCTGATCATCAGCATCACGTACTGTTCCCTTGGCCATGACCAATAGATATCGAACTGAGAAGTAAGAATAGATTTCTTTCATGAACTTTATTTTCACTCGATTTTGTTTTCTTCGATCGCAGTAAGTAAGTCGAAGTGTAACTCTAAAGCACTCTACTTTCGCACCTTCAATTTATGGCATGATGCACAGGTTTGTTTATCCTCCCTTAGTCACTTTGCTGGTGTATCTGCCTATTTGTGTATGTACATGTATTATCTTGTTTTCTTTTTGGTGGTGGTGTAGGAAAGTCTCAATTGGTGTTGGCAATGGTATCGGTGGTTGAAAGCCCTTTGTCAAACATCATAATTGTGGTGGAGGAGGGTGATTTCGATTGGTCTTCGAATCCAATAGGCTTAGGTTCATTTGTGATTCAGATTTTGATTTCTACATTTGTGAGTTCGATTTTGATTTCCTCTCCAACAACGCCTCCTCTCCAGTTTACAGGTTCTATAATTTTTTTAAACAATTTTATTTTTTCTTCATGACTTCAAATCACTTAGATTTTCAATAAATTTGATTGTTTTTTATTGTTTCTTTTCTTTATTCCACATCAGGTCACACTTATGTGGTTGTTTGTTGGTGGTTTTCCTTTTACACAGAAGCATTTGATAATGTACAGAAGGTGTTCGATAGAATGCATAAGAGATGTTTCAAGCCAAATTCCTGGTAATTGACTAATTCTCAGTAGGATACCATTAGTGTTTGTTTGTTTGTTTTTTTTTTTTTTTTTTTTTTTACTTTTTCTCTCTTGCAATGTATAAAAAAACCCAATTTGTGTTGTTTTTTAGAAGAAATTAGTCTATTATGATGTGAAAGTTGAGTATGAGGTGTGAATGGATTTGTGTGTATTCTGTCAGAATTTATTTATATAAATTCATTCTTTCAGAATGTTTGCATTCTTTTAGAATGAATTAGTGTTTATTGTTGGACTTTGATGTTTTTGTTGCCTTTGTGATAGGAATGGCTTGAAACTTGATTATGTTTTCTTTGTGGATTTAGATTTTGAAGACGCTAAAATTGATGTGGAGAAGGAAGAAAACATAGAGAACGAGAGTGTATTATACCAGAATGTGTTATGCTACAATGTATAAAGTGTTGCTAAAAAAGTAATATTCTATTAGAATAGATTAGTGTTTTTGTTAGATTGTGATGTTTTTTTTCTTTTTTCTATCAGAATGTTGTTATTTATTCAATGAATCATAATCATACAATGTAATTATTTGGATATTATTAGTTCAAGAATTGATTTTGTGTATTCTTTTTAGAATGTATTTACTAGTTTATGGTTGGCATTCTGTCATTCTGACAGAATATAATCGACGAATATATTTATTAGTTTATGGTTAACATTCTACCATTCTGATAGAATAAAATCGAATTTCTAATTTTGAATTAATTTAAAATATTCAGATTTTTAAAAATAAAGGAATTAATTATCCCTAACAATCCGAAAATTTTCTTTTTTAATATAGGTTAATTGACTAAAATGCCCTTATGCTGAAATTTGTGTGATTATATGGTATATGTTATCCTATTCTACTATCATAAACCCTGAGATCATTACCTTTGATTATATTCCATCCGATGGTCCAGATTTGTGCATTCTGGCACACAATAGTTACTAGAGACAAAATAACCTAACCCTATATATATATATATATATATATATATATATATATATATATATATATATATATATATATATATATATATATATATAGGGAGTGGTTCAAATGAGAACCATAAAAGATTAAGAACCCTAAGAACCCCCATTAGTTAGTAAATATTTACATGATATTCTTATTGAACATGTGAAAATCCTTTTTTTTTTTTTTTTATCTTTTTGATACAAAAATGGCAAAATTGTAATTTTTGCAGTATAATATTTTCATTCTTATATGTTCTCATATTTGAACACAAAACTTATATAAATTACATGTTTATATAGTACATTGATAGTTTAATTCACAACTTAATACAAACCATTTTATAATAATTCACAAACTTATATGTAAACAAAATAATGCATTAATAACATATCTACTACATTTACAGTCTAATAAAACCATTTATTTCACTCATTTTGAATTAAATGCAAAATTATTATTAAAACTAATGTATTCTTACATACTTATACATCACAAAAAATAAATATATTCAGAAAAAAAATTAACAAAAAAATTTATACATAAACCATTCATATTTTAAAATTGTGAATTTAATATATTAAGCCGTGAATAAAATTTACATTATTTCAAAAGCAAACAAAAAAATTATAAAATAATCACAGCTTAATGTCAATTCATTCACAGCTTAATACAATCAACTCATAATTTAATACACAAAATTCACAGCTTAATATAATCAATTCATAGTCTAAGAAGAAAATACACAGTTTAATGCAGTCAATTCACAGTTTAAAACATAAAAATCATAGTTTAATACACAAAATTCAAAGTTTAATATACAAAAAGTATGCATCCACAACCATATTTTCAACTTAACACTCTTTATATAGTCAATTCAAAGTTTATGCACAAAATTCATAGCTTAATACAAGTAACTTCATAGTTTTATACACATAATTCACAACTTAATCTAGTCAATTTACAGTTCAAACAGGAAATTCACAACTTAATACAGTTAATTCGTAGTTTAAAAAGAAAATTCAATGCTTAATGCAATCAATTCACAGTTTAAAACACAAAAATGACAGCTTAGTACACTAAATTCACATTTTAATACTCAAAAAGTAGTGTTCACATCCATATTATCAACTTAAAACACTTATTACAATTAATACACAATTTAATATAGAAAATTCACAAACTAGTATAATAAATTTAAAGTTTAATTCAAAAGAAATTATACATTCACAACCTAATAGCAGTTAAAACTAAGATTGCCAAAATTATACGAAAAATGAGAGATCAAAACATCAAATTCACACATTAACAGAAAAAAAAAGAATTATATCATAGAGATCCACAACAAATGCCAATAGAAAAGCATATTATTAACTGAAAACTTTTAATTCATAGTTAAATATAGAAAAATCATTGTTTAATACAAAAAAAGTATGTATTCAAAAGCATATTATCAACTTAAAAATTTAATACAATCAATTCACAGTTTAATACAATTAATTCCTAGTTAAATATACAAAGCTCACAGCTTAATATAGTCAATTTACAGTTTAAACAACAAAATCACAGCTTAATGCATTTAATTCACAATTTTAAACACAAATATCAAAGCTAAATACATAAACTTCATAGTTTAATATACAAAAAATATGCATTCACAACTAAATTCACAGCGTAATAACTTACCAAATTTCATTGAGGCATTTCATCAAACACCTTGTCTACATCTTTTTTTCAGAACTTCCTTTTGTAAACACCATACACACCAGAGCTAACCTGAAAATGGACAAACACATCAGATCACAACTTAAAACTTTAAGACCTCTACAAAAAACTAGACAAATTAAGAGTAAACTATCATATCTAATAGAGATCTAAAACACATTAACTAAGATATGAAGTAAACCAACACATTAGAGCTTGATCGGGGAAGAATTTGCTCAAAATAAAAACAAAAAACTCATTTTGACAAGCTCTGGAAGAACAGAAATGAATGAAAATACTAAAAGCATGTACACAAAAGAAATAAAATGATTTTACCTGTAATATCCGTCAGATCTGGAACAAAAAACACGTGAAGCTTGTCAGTCCCGTAAGGAATCACCATCGACAGATCGAAACCACAAAACTAACACTAGTGACAAGAGATTATAGTTATTAAAACTCAGATTCACTTAGATCTAACCAGATCTGGACATATCTAAACTATGAACACCATGAGAAACAAGAAAAAACCATCAGAATCTCATATTTAACCAGATCTGAACAAGAAGCGCCAAAAAAGTCGTCAAAATCACGAATCTGTCAACATGCCACCACATGCGACAGAAAGATGTGGTTGTTCACCAAAGATCATATAGATCTAGATCTAGAGATGAAAACAACAAACAAATTTCGTAGATCTAGATCTAGAAAAGAAGAAGACGAAACCCGATCAGAAGAAATTAGTTCCAGATCTAGACAAGAAGAAGAGAAAACCAGATCTGAAGAACGCAGACCTAGAATCATGAGCACGAAGCACAAAAATGCACTGCTCTGAGACGTTGAGGTGGTGGTTCAACATCAGAGGAGGTCGACGTTGCTAGTGGTTGTTAGCGTCTTCAGCGGTGACGGAAAGACGGTTCGAGATCTGAAGTTCCGACGAAGAATGTAGGTGTTTTCGCAGGTGATTGGAGGTTGTGACAGGGGAAGAGGAGTTGGTTCTTAATTACAGCTTATGTCATTCCGTGTTTTGACAAAAATTTCCATTAATTAGTTGGTTCTTAGGATCTTAATCTGTTTTGGTTCTCATTTGAACCTTTATATATATATATATATATATATATATATATATATATATATATATATATATATATATATATATATATATATATATATATATAGGGAGAGGATCAAATGAGAACACCTAAAAGGTTGAGAACGCGAGAACAGTTGTAGACCAATCATTTTTAGAGGGCATAAATGGAATTTTACCATCTAATTAAATTATGATTTCCTAAATTATAGTGATTATGATGACAATTACCCAAAATATCTCATTTTTTAGATCCTATTTTTTTAATAAACCAATAATTAAAAAAATCATGATTTAATTTCTATCTAAAAAAACGTTTTTTTTTTTTCATTTCATTTTTCATTTTTATGTTTCATTTTTAGCAATCAAATACCAAGAGAATGAATAATTTATCGGTTCACCTCATTTATTTTAAAAAAAATATATCTTCATAAATAATGATTTATACATTTCATTTTAAAATGAATAAAATTGTAAATTATAAATGAATTAACTCAGATGTATTTATGAATACACTTGTAAAATCATAAATGAGTAAAACCCGAAAAAAAAAGATTATAAAATCAACTAAAATGATACTCATATATAAATAAATAAATAAAATACATTTCTATTCATATAAGAATATAATTATAATAGTAAATGAATAAGTTACAATATATATTTTTTTGATACGGAAACTAGTACTACAATTACAATCATAAATGAATAAAACATCTTTGCGCTCCTTCCGAAATCTATTGGTGTCGGTGTTTTATTTGGTAAATCTTCCACCTCCCACTATATGCATGTTTATTCATTGGATCTGCAAAAATGTTAAAGAAACAAGTATGTATAATTAAATAGTCATTCACACATAAATACACTGATATTCACAAATGAATACACTCTATTCATAAATAAATACAAAATAAAAATAGTGTAAAAATTATTATTTCTTATTCATCGTTCCGTGCCAAGAATAACCACCAGAATGGGGTTGTGTTTCCGGTGAAATCAAAAGAGGCAACCGCCTCTTGGCTTTTTCCCCTCACCTGCATTGCCGTGGCTGCTTTCCTTACTCCTCTCGAACCAGCCTCATGGAGTATTCATTGATGATTAACTGCAAATGAGACATTTGACATTGTATTCATATAAGATTACAACTGAAACATAAAGGGTTTGTGACTTGTAACAACTTACTGAATGCAAAAGAAAAGTACATCGGGTCCAACAGTTATCAGATTAGCAAGAAGAACTGCTCATGACACCAATTGCAACTAAATATTTAAACAAGCAGCCAAACAGGATGGATTGATTTCAAAGAGGTCTTCCAAGTTTCATCTTCATACAAGATCCCAATTGGAGAATGAACACAAAATTGAAGCCAAACAGGATGGATTAATTTCAAAGAGGTTGCCATCGTTAAAATTTGAACCCAACGAAACCCTAATGAAACATCCGAATAAAGAAAAAAAACGGAAGGCGAAAACTATAGGGTTTCCTTCGAATCTCAGCGATACAGATTACAGCTTCAGTCTGGCATCCATTGTTAACATTCACTGAAATCAACTAAATTGATCAAAAAAAACAACTGTGTTCGCATCAAGGTTTTGAGTAATCGGAGACAAATATACCTTTGTGTGATCTATTGACCTATAATCTCTCTTGATTTTGATCGCAAACCCGTGATTGTCTAGGGTTGTCACAGTGGCTAAGGCGGCGGAGGAGTAAGGACTTGAGATCCTTCTTGATGGCAGGCATTGTTAACATTCACTGAAATCAACTAAATTGAACAAAAAAACAACTGTATTCGCATCAAGGTTTTGAGTAATCGGAGACAGATATACCTTTGTGTGATCTATTGACCTATAATCTCTCTTAATTTTGATCGTAGAACCCGTGATTGTCAAGGGTTGTCACAGTGCCAAAGACGGCGGAGGAGTGAGGACTTGAGATCCTTTTGATCTTCTATCATTGTCGTTTCAGTAATTAGGGCTCGGATCTAGGGGATAGAGATGATGTTACTAAGCAGAGAGGAGAATGGTACAAAAGATGGAGAAAGCGGTGGAGACGATGGTGGAACAGAGTGGGCTTATTCCGAAATCGATGTAAAAGGAGCAGTGGGAAGCGGTCGAATAGATGAGAGAAAACCGTAGGGGAGAGAACGAGTGATTTTAGGAGTTGTTTAAAATAAGGGAATGATTATTTACCATGATACCCTTTTCTTATTTTTAATTCAAATTAATTGAATTTAAACATTTTAATAATAACAAAACTTTTAATTAATTATAGCCTTAGATCTAAGATAATAGATGGATGAGATCCGTTCTCGCGTTCTCAACCTTTTAGGTGTTCTCATTTGATCCTACTCCTATATATATATATATATATATATATATATATATATATATATATATATATATATATATATATATATATATATATATATATATATACTGACCGTTTACCCGTGCCAAGCGAATAGTGTAAATAATTTATTTCAAAATTAGTTTCTTGTGACGATTAGTTATTTTGAAATAACACATGACGGACACATCTCACACGGACATAATGTTTTTTTGTGGGGGTAGGATGGGTGGGTTAGTATGTCTCGGTGTAGTTCATTTTGTCAAATAGTCCATTTTGGCAAATATCGTACTAAAACATGTCATTTTCAAAACAACACATGATGCATACATAAAAGATCTAATGTACAATAAAAACTATTTTTATATGTTGACAACAAATTGTTAATAATAAACCAGTTTTTTTAAGGATTGTGACTTCCTGTAGGTCTATCCACAAGTTTGAGCAAGATCTTTTAGAGGCTCTAGAATAGCAAAATAATGATCTAAGATTCGATTTTCTCTCTTAAAAAGAGTCACTAAAAACACATATTTAAATCCTTACACCAAATTTCACACAAATGAATTTCAATCCAATCCTGTTATGCTGAAGAAGTGTTCAAAATGTTAAATTATCTCAAAACAAAAATGGTCAGGTTTTTAGAACTTCAGGTAAAAAAAGAAGAGAAATGATGATCAAATCATCACTATTTGATAGCAACTCTTCCAGCAGAAACTCTATTTTTTTTTTTACATTCTCTTTCAGACATTTTATCAAACAGTTTCTTTGCATCTATAAATTGGACACATAAGTACAGGTTCTTGAATAAAGATCATATATAAAATACAAAAATAACATATAAAATATCAAGAATTTGAGCTTTTTCATACATGGTGCATATGAAGATCGATCCTACGATTTCACGGTTGCTTTTAACGTCTTGTAGTTGTTCGGATTCTAAAACGAAAATGAAACTCAAATCAATTTGGGGAAATCAAACATAGAATTTAGATAGTAATGTCAAAATAAAACATGAATCAGGGCCATTCATTTTTCTATTTAGACCGATAATTAGCAGGGGATATTAGATGATTTTACATACTACACGATGATGAGAAAGTGACGAAAACGGAGTGGTGGTGTAGTAGTTGTTCGTGTTAGATAATTATGAGATCGCATCATATATATATATATATATATATATATATATATATATATATATATATATATATATATATATATAATGTTATCATTAAATCCAGTTATTATGGTAAGAATAAAAATTGTTGATGGACCGATTTATAGAATATTTACTTATCTTGTGGGTTGAGTTTCCGGTTTGACTCAAGATCCTCAAGATCCCTTCCATCTTTCACATTAGTGTTTATATCCATCTATAAATACATGTGATGAGGAGTAACTCAACACACACGCAATTACCTAAACAAATTTGTGAGTCTCATTGCTGAGGGTTCTTAGAGGTGGTCTTGAGATCAACTGGAGAACCCAACCTTAATTCTTAGATCCGAAGATCATAATGAAATAAGGTATGTAATCATTATTTTATGTTTAAGTTTTCTTTTAAGCAGATTCGAGATTAAAGATCCAGAGTTTATGCTTCGGTGTTCATGTTTTGGTTATCAAAAATATCCAAAAATTAGTATCAAAGCCTATTCGAATCACTTAGTAGAATATATATTTGAATGAATTAAGATCACAACCATAAGCATCCTATGATTACCCTTCCGATTTTATGTTTTCTTTTAAACACGTCCTTATTTGTTTAAAGTTTTATCCACATGTCTTCTCCAACTTTTGGTAGACATTATGGTATGTAGCAGCCTTTGCTCTTTACAATTTGGTTTCATTTTTTAATAAAAAAAATCATGGTTAAATACAATTGTGTATGATCAGTGTACCTTTGTTGCTGATTTTGTTTAAGTAGCAAGAGGTTACAAATTAACGTGTGTATAAAAATTAACCTTACAATGAAGTGACAATTTTTTCTACCATAACATTTAAATATTCAAATTATGAAATTATGGTACAAATAAGTATTTAAAATTATGGTGAACGAAATTGCTCAATTAAATTGACTAGCTATTTTAATATATTTAACTTGTATGGTTAATTTTGGTAAGTAATATTTAATTATTGCAAATTTAAACTTGTGAGTAAATATTTAAATTATGGTATGAGTAAGTTTTATATTTAAAATATATTTACTTGCTTATGTTAATTAATTCTTCAATTTGATTCACAAATCATATTATAAGTTTATTATTTTGGGTATTTGCATTTTGTTAGTTGAACACGGATTTGATTTTAAAGAAATGCATATGCTTTGATTTTGAAATCTTGATACATGTATTTGTGCTTGTGCTTTCATTTCAATGAGATTCCCGTCTTAGCTTCTTATTATTCGTGGTTATTTTAATATATTGGTTGTTTCCAAAAAAAAACTTATGCGTTATTTTTTTAGTATGTATTACTATTGTATACATTTTGGATTTAAAAAAAATGGTACAACTCATTTTTATATGACATATTAACATCTTAAGACTAAGAGACTATAGATAAAATTTTGGGTTTTAGATTTTTTTTTTTAAGTTCAAGCATTTTATAGTGGTTTTAAGACATTTTGTCAATATATTTGTTACATCAAATCTCCATAATAATATTGATTCTCAATATTATAATAGCCTTATATGTTTTGATTGAATACTTGAATATTTGAATCTTTTGGCTTTTTGATATTGTTTTTTGTTTTTAGGTTACTGATTATTATAATACTAGATTATAACTCACGTTAAACGCTGGAGAACGCATTAAAAAACATACAAATGTCTGCAGATATTGCATAATAATTATTAAAAAAAATATGGTTATTGGTATTATTGAAATGTGCAGAAGATACATTGAAATTGATAAATATCTATAATCGTTGAAGGACCTTTTTGTACACAATATTTTTTGTTTTATTAGTTGAACGACATTCTTCGTCACAAATAAATACCTTCAAAATCATAGATAATTACATTAGATTTGACGAAAGATTGATGGGTAAAACATTAGAGACAAAAGTTTTAGTTTTTTTCTTGAAAAAGATGAATCTTTACTTGAATCTATCACTTTGTTTTAGTATTAATGTTGTTTATAAAAGTTAAAAATAAATATATATGCATATTGGTAAGTTTTATTATTTTATATGATGAAATTAATAATTATAATGGGGCAATATTATCTAAAAAATAAATGCTTGAAATATTTTTGGAGGGGAAAAATCGGGATCATTAAAATTTTATATAAGGAAAATACAAATTTTGATTGGGTGAAATTATGATGAAATTACTGACGAATATTATTTTGGAAGGACTTGTATTTTCTAAGGTATAATACTATGACAAAATTTGAAATATATATATTTATTGTGTAAATTTATAAATTTTATTGCTTATAAAATCAAAATCGCAATGCACTTTGTATCCACTTAACACAGTTACAACAACTCAAATGAAATTTAGAAGTTGCAATTCAAAACATTATAAATTAAAGTCAAAGTACATTGCTATTAACTAAATCTGTTAAAAACCATGAATTATGGACAAATATGTCAAATTAATAGTAGTATAATATTGATAATTAAAAACACCGAAGGGTAAATGATACTTTTCAATCATCAACAACCGTGCAATCCAAACAATGTTAGAAAATTTTAATTATGCAAGACACATACATACATACAGTTAATCAAAAGTCACTATACTTTTTCTCATGGACATTTTATCAAACATTTAGTGTGCAACATCAAATGCAAGATTAAAAAGACAAAAGTAAAAGATTGAAAAACTAATATTAACATTTAAAATCAATATTATTCATGCTTTCACAAATCCAACACTAATGAGAATAAAAAATTAAATAATATTAATAAAAATTAAGAACATCATATTAAAGAAAGAACATAGATGACGAACGTGATGCTACAAAGGGTGATGTTGTTCGAATGTGATGTTGCAAAAGGTCTGAAGAAAACATAATGTACGAATAGCAACACATGATTTATACATAACTTTTAACAATGACTATGGAAAAGATATCAAATTTCAAATCCCATAATCTTATAGATACATTTCATATAATAGATGTGAATTGAAAGAATATACGAAAGATGTCAGCTAAAAACATGATTTTAATTAGGAAGGAATGAAATTTACTTTCAAAAATTATGATGAGGTTTAAATGAGTTGAATACATTCCTTTTATAAATGATGTTAACATTAAATCGGTTAGTCAAATTTTCAAATTTAGTCGATATTAATTTTATTTTATTTTATTTTAGGATGATATCATCAAAATGATCCATGGGTTGAAATTAATCAAGAAAACACAATGAATAACCTTGATTGTTAAAAGTGATATCATAAGGTTTCTCTTTTAATATATATAAATATTGTTACCAAAGTAACCTCTATTATTTTAATCAATTTGGTTATACGGTATTTGATTATGTGAATTGTGTTCCACCTAAATGTATATCTTATATATAATTTTGCAGTTTGACAAATATTTCAGGTTGTCAATAAACTACAATTATGACATGTTTATCTATTTTCAGAATAAATTATCTGACACAATATATTGCCAAAGTGATATTTTTTGTGAAAATTAATTTACAAAGAACTTAAATTTTATGGTTTGTGTTTATTAATGCGGATATTAATCGACCCAAAAATAGATTAATATTTGGCCGGATAAACATATGTTTAATGAAAAATATGTAACAATTTTTTAGGTTACATGTCATTAATAAGTTCAATCCAAAGATGGACTAATTAAGTGACATGATATATTGTCAATTCTTATTATTAAAGTGTATAGTTTATGTGTTTATCAATGTCGATATTAGCCGAACCAAAGGTAGAATGATGTTTGGCTGAATAAACATATATGTGGTGATAAACGTGTGGTGATTTTTTGGTTCCATGTGATTAATAAGTCAATCCAAAGAGTGGCTTGTTAATTGACATGATTTATTGTCAATGTTTATCTCTAAAACAAGGTTATCTCCTGCAAGTTAGTATTACTGTCCAAAGACTTGATATTAATGTTGTGTCGATACCTTGTAAAGATGTCATAACTTGAATTTATTGATTACGGTTTATGGATGAATGTGCATAAAAATAGATTTGCTTATTTTTGAATTATGATATTATATCTACTAACATTGATCACATTGATGATTCATGTACTCAATGAGATTAACTTTGAGGAATGGAATGAGGGCATTATGTTAGTTCTCAATTGCATGGATATTGACCTTGCATTTTTTGGATAGAGCAACATTCTTTGAGGATGTTGAGTTTGAGGGAGAAACTAGGTTAAACCATTGTCCTTAAGGAGGAATCAATCTTGATTCATATTATTTCTTTCAATAGTATGCAGATTATGAATCAGTGATCGACATTGTTATTCAACCTCCTATTCAGAATACACAAACTCTAAAACATCAACTTTGGGTATCCTATGCGTGGTAACACATTTTTCATTAATACTTTTTATCTCTTTTGGTTTTGAGGTAAATATAGTTAATGATTTTGTGTATCACAAACTTTATCTTTCTGGTTTTGGGTAGATATCTATGCAACTCAAGTTTTGATCATAAGAAAGCAACCAAATGGATTTTGAGATATCTATATATAACAAACGACTATATGCTCAACTATAGGAAATTTAGATGTTTTTGAGATCATTTTTATTAAGAATATGATTTTATTAGATGTCAAAATGGTTACTGATCCATATCATGATACTTTTACATTTTAGCATGATGAGTCATTTCATGGAAAAGACTTTGGTAGCTTCTTCCATAATGACAGCATAATTTGTAGCATGGAATATGGATGCAGAAATTTGTCACGAGGCTACACATTATTGGTATTGAAAGACCACTAAAGTTGTGATAATCAGTCAGCAACGTTATATTCCAATAACAGAAGCTCTATTAAGTCAAAACATATTGACATCAAGTTTCCTTCTGTTAATATAATAATGCAAAATGGAAATATATATATATATATATATATATATATATATATATATATATATATATATATATATATATATATATATATATATCACATATGAACAAACTCCATAAAAGCGGATCCGCTCATAAAGGGATTGCCTCCCTAGGTCTTTCATGAGCATACTACACACGTTAGTGTGATATTTGGTTTTAGTGGGAGTTTTATGATGTTTTATGTGTTGTTTAACAACAATTATATTTTTCTGTACAAAATTAAGAATTCGGTTAACTCCATTATTAGTTACACTTATTTGAAGTTCGATCTCACTTCAAGTTAAAAAGGAACTCGTTGGAAATCTATTTAGATTTTAAAACTACACATCATATTTAATCTATGTCGTTCGTTATATATGTATCCCATTGATAGGTTCAGTTACATAAATTGTAACAAATACCGCTTTGATCCTATACTATAATGATTAGTGAACGAGATTGCTTAAAGGTACCAATATTATGATAGCATTCATTAAAGTGCTTATACAGTTATACGTACATTTATATATTTGTGGTCCAGTGGGAGATTGTTAGATAACTATGGGACCAAATCACACACACACATACACACACACACACACACATATATATATATATATATATATATATATATATATATATAGTTTTATCATAAAATCCAGTTATTATTGTAAGAATATAAATTGTTGATAGACCGATTTATAAAATATTTACTTACCTTGTGGGTTGAGTTCCCGGTTTGACTCAATATCCTCAAGATCCCTTCCATCTCTCACATTAGGGCTTATATCCACCTATAAATACTTGTGATGAGGAGCAAATCAACACATACGAATTTACATAAACAAATTCGTGAGTCTCATTATTGAGGGTTCTTAGAGGTGGTCTTGAGATCTTCTGGAAAACCCAACCTTAATTCTTCTGATCTAAAGATCATAATGAAATCAGGTATGTAATCATTATTTTATGTTTAAGTTTTATTTTAAGTAGATTTGGGATTAAAGATCCAAAGTTTATGCTTCCATGTTTATGATTTGGTTTTCAAAAATATCCAACAGTTAAAATTTTTTATCTAAGGAACTACAATGGATATGCAGAGTAGGAAGACGATTATAAGGAAGAAGACAAAGCGGGGAAAGAAATAAACTTGAGTTACCAGTGGTGTAGCAGTGGCGAAGACGAAGGTGGTGGGTGGAAAACTTTGAGATCGTTGAAGTAGTAGGGGTACCTAGTAGCGGAGAAGGTGACAACATCTAGGGTTTATGGTGGTTTTTTTTTACAGAATACGAGGGATGACATTGTAGTGATCGTGTTTAGGATTTTTTTAGAGAGACAACGATGGTGAGTGGTTGAAGGCAACACCATGTTGACTGAAATGAGCGATGAGATGCAATATAAAGTGTATCTCATGTTGACCGATTCAATCGGTTGAATGTGAGGAAATACCGATTCAATTTTGACTGATTCAAGAGTTTGTTCAGCTTGAGATAATATATTTAAGAGACGACTAGTTCTTAGCTTTGACTTTTTCAAAATTTTGACCGGATTATTTATTCACAATGCATAAACTTATTGTACATATTACATAAGGGCTTGTACAACTTAATTTTCAAATGTTGACCAAACTAAGATTTATGATTTGGTAATGCATAAAATGATTGTAAATAGCACAAAAAGATATATATATATATATATATATATATATATATATATATATATATATATATATATATATATATATATATAGTTCATTCAGGGCCGATCCATTGGTTTTTTATATGCGGGGTGAAATGATAAAATAATGCACCTCAAGGGCGGTTTTAGGGGGTCCACGGTGGCACCACCAACCTATGACTTTTCCGACCACAGTGAATTTTTTTTCGAAATTTTTATATTTTTATATTATCGTGCAACACCTGACTTTCCCGTGACACCTCTACTATGATATCCTGCGTCAGCCCCTCATGCCCCTAAGTCCAAATTTTTATTTTATTAAATATCTACTTAAATAAATAAATATATACATAAATTAATATAAATATCTACAATAACTAATGAAACTAACTACAAACCATTAAATCAGTCACTTGTTTATTATCAAAACACAAAAAATAAAAACAATCATGTACTTCTTAATTAGAAAAACCAAACAACAAACAAAATCCATGTACCATGTCCTTTTCTTTTATTTGATTCCATTTACCATGTCCTTTTCTTTTATTTGATTCCCAGAACTGTGGAATGTGGATGTTTTACACCTCAATTAATTTGATTATCAACTATCAGCTAATCACAAATTGAGGTGGAATCATGTTATCACTTATGAAAGTTTCCACAATTATAGTTCAATCAAAAAACTTACTTCTTTTCATCACTGTTTCTCTCATTAAACCATTTTTACATTTTAAGCACAACAAGGTAGGGCCGACCTTATTCTTTTATGTGTTAAGATAGGGCTTAGGGCACCCAATAGATAGGGGCTCCGTTTAATTTCAATCTAAGTCTACAGTCCGAGTATCCAAAAAAATACGCTGCATCGATTCTTCAAGCAATCAAGTCTATCGACTTAGTACACACAACGATTAAACTTCCTTCTTTTTCTGCTTTCTCCAATCGGCAATCGATTCAAGGCTTCAAGCGACAAGCGATCGCTGCTGTCTTCACTCTTCAGCTCTTCTTGCAATCTTGCTTCTTCAATCTCGCCTTCTCGGTTTCTCTTGATGATCGACTGCTATTCTTCTCAATTCCCATTTGTTGTCACGGACTCAGCGGTAATATGCACGATCACTTTTCAGTTTTGATTTTTCGATTATCTCTGATTATCTAATTGGGGTTAATAGCCAATTAATTAGGGTTAATCTTGTGACAATGGACATTAGTCACATTACACAACCACAGATTTTTCAAATTTCAAGTTTCAATGAATTATCATTTGTTAAACTGTTAAACTGTTAGAAGAACCGATACATAGAATTTAGTCTTGTAGGATCAGAAGTTATTATTCTAGTAATCCACTTGATTGGCTGATTGCAATCAGGAATGTTGACAACTTGACATTGGCAGACTACATATGAATGTTTTTTTCTTTTTTCATAATAAATCAACTTTATTTTCAATCTAATCTAATGAATGTTTTTTTTTCATAATAAATTAACATGTGATAGTATTGGACAATGTTTGGTTCCTAATTATTGACAAAATCATGTGGAATTGCAATGTAAGATTTCAGGTAGATTTGTCATTTGTATATAATTGATTTCATTATAAATATAGCATACAAAATAGAAAACGTTTTGAATTTATATTTTTGGTGTCACATAACCGTTAACTCAATTACCTAAAAAGTTTAAGTTGTTTGGCCTCATAATTTGGTTTTGTTTTGAATGACATTCTTGTTTGACATCATGTTATATAATTTCTTGTGATTAAAACACAATGTTTTATTATTAAGTTATGTAATTTGTATTTTAATTGTTTTGGCTTTATCCAAATGGCATGAATGATCAAAGTTGTTAATCTTTTCAATTTTCTGATTTTTTTATTCCAGATTGGAAGATTCCATTGTCCATTGATTCCATTGTTCACTGATTCCAGATTGGCTGATTCCACTGTTCACTGATTCCAGATTCACATATTCCATCGTTTTTTAACTTTTCATTATCCCAGGGGCGGTATAATCCTAATCCATATCTTATAAATTTATATTTATTATTAATCAAATAATTAATAATCATGTCAAAGAGAAAATACGAATCCGGTGCTTTAAAAAGGAAACGAAAAATGCAAGAAGAAGCTTTTATAGATAAACAAAAAGGGTCGTTTTTAAAATATATAGCTACAAACAAAAACATTGAAAATGAACAACAAAAAACTAATGTTGATAATGAACAAGAACAAGCTAATGTGAACCAACTAATATTGAAAATAATAATGAACCAATTAATATTGAAAATGATAATGAAAAAACTAATGTTGAAATTGATAACGAACTAACTAATAGTGAAAATAATAACGAACAAAGTAATATTGAATTTGATAACGAACAAACTAATAGTGAAAATGATAACGAACAAACTAATATTGAAATTGATAACGAACAAACTAATTGTGAAGATGATAACACACCTTTAAACATATATGATCCAAGTAGATGAATAATATTAGTACTAATTTAAGAGATTTAATCGGAGATAAAGGTCCTATTAAAATTTATGATTTTAAATTTCCAAAAAATCAACATTTAAGAAGCTTTATTACATCTCTTTATATGCAAAAAATACCAAATTGAGAAAAATACGAACGAACATGGTTGGTTTATTCCATAGTTGTAGATAGAGTTTTTTGTTTTTGTTGTAAATTATTTAATGTGAATACATCTACATGTTCGTTAGAACATAAAGGTAATAATGATTGGAACAATATTTCTAGTATATTAAAAAGACACGAAGCAAGTAACGGACACATTCTTAATATGAGGTCATGGCTTGACTTAGAAATTAGATTAGCAAATTATAAAACAATTGACAAGAAAATCCAAGAACAAATAAATAAAGAAAAAGAACATTGGAAAAATGTGTTAATAAGAATCATTGTTGTAGTAAAAACTCTAGGAAAAAATAATTTAGCATTTCGTAGAACAAATGAAAATATTTATGAAGAAAATAATGGTAATTTTTAACTATAATTGAAATGATTGCGGAATTTGATCTTATTATGCAAGAACATATTAGTAGAATTAGTGACAAAGAAATTCATAATCATTATCTTGGACACATTATGCAAAATGAACTTATTAGTTTATTAGGAGAAGAAGTTAAAAGTAAAATTATTAAAAAGGTAAAAGAGGTTAAATACTTTTCAATAATACTTGATTGTACTCCTGATACAAGTCATAAGGAACAAATGTCAATTATCTTACGATGTTTAGATCTTTTAACAACTCCAATTGAAGTTAAGGAGTACTTTCTAGGATTTTTAGTTGTAGATAATACAACCGGTAAAGGCTTATATGATGTTATAGTTAATGAAATTAAAAATATAGGACTAGATATAAATAATGTTAGGGGTCAAGGTTATGAAAAAGGATCAAATATGAAAGGAAAACATCAAGGTGTACAGAAACGATTGTTCGATATTAACCCTAGAGCATTCTACACTCCGTGTGGTTGTCATAGTTGAAATTTAGTAATTTGTGATATGGCTAATTCGTGTGATAAAGCTAGTGAATTTTTTGGAGTTATACAACGTATACATTCGACATTTGCTTCGTCAACTCAAAGGTGGAAAATATTACAAGATAATATATTATAACATCCCAAATTTCAGAAATATGATATAAGGGCTTAAAGTGTAAATTGAGGACGCTACTTGACGAGTAGGTGCGATTACTCGTCGAGTTGGAGCGGGTTCTAGTCGCGATTTAAGTGACCAACTCGCCGAGTCGGCGGTTGGACTCGACGAGTTGGTGTTGGGAAGATAAAACCCTAATCTTAGGGTTTTCACCCTATTTAAAGGACCTTAAGTCCTCACCTTAGCCTCTTTATCACCCCTTGAGAGTCAGAAAACCCTAAAATCATGTGTGAGCCTTTGGAGTGAGCTTGGAAGCTTTGGAAGGAGATTCTAGCAAAGGAGGCTTGCAGATCAAGTGTATAACATCAAGGGACTCATATAGATCCAGAATCTACTTCATTTTGGGCACATTTTTTAGGTAACAAGTTGTTACCTTGATCCCTTCCTTTCTAGATCAACTTATGGATGGATTTGGGGCCATTTTAATATGTTTAAGATCCATTTCGGATTATGGGTCTAGATCTGAGGTTGCAACTTCAAATCTAGACTTGCCTTGGTCCAGTAAATCATAAAGAATCAGCCCTTGGTTTAGTTGTGAAGCATTCTTGCCTTAAACCCTAGCCCTAGCTTGTTTTGAGCCAATAGCACCTTGTACTCACGTAAAGTTGGCAGCTTTACGTAAGAGTCATGCCCTAGGAGGATGGATCTACAGTATGGAGCCTCTGCATGGCTCAAAAAGTGACTATATGGATGAAGGACCGAAGAGACTCGGCGAGTCGCATGGGTTGACTCGGCGAGTCATATGATGATGAGCATAGACTCGACGAGTTGGATGAAGAATTCGGCGAGTCTGTTCTTGGACTCGGCGAGTTATAGCGCGAAAACCCCCAACCTCTTATGGTTAAGACTCGGATCAGTGAGTTGAGTGGTGACT
This sequence comes from Lactuca sativa, assembly GCF_002870075.4. Taxonomy (NCBI): domain Eukaryota; kingdom Viridiplantae; phylum Streptophyta; class Magnoliopsida; order Asterales; family Asteraceae; genus Lactuca; species Lactuca sativa. The sequence goes on from NC_056627.2 coordinate 267,547,566, forward strand.
CAATGAGTTGGACAGGATAGGACTTGGAGATTAATGGACTCGACGAGTCATGGGGTAACCCGGCGAGTCGAGTCGTGATATGAGAGCCTTCTAAGTTTAAGAACTCGGCGAGTCAATGGATTGACTCGCTAGGGTCAATCAGGAAGGTTAACTTGGACCAGGACTTTGACTTTGACTCGTTTGACCTTCAATGGCATTATGGTAATTTGGATATTTATGTCGATGTACCATTGATGGCTATAGGTGTTGGAGTCTGGGGCAGTGCTTTGGGATTGTGCTTTCGTGGTTCGGTTCGGCAGTTGCAAGGTGAGTTATCCTCACTATACCCAGGGGTCTAAGGCACCAAGGCCGGCCCTTTGATTCGTTATTTGAGATAGTTTCTGTTGTGATATGTTAGTTGGCATTCTGGTAGAAAGGATGATTATGTGTTAGCATTGTTGGTTAGATCGGTATCCTGGTAGATTGGATGTGGCTATGCTTAGTGGCCTGTAGTTGGTCTGATTGTCTGTATGCTGGTAGGACATTACCTGTTATATGTGCGCATGTTTGAATAGTAGTAGAGGGTATTCCATCCCAGTAGGATGATAGGGCCCTAGTACGTGTTTCTGTAGACTTTATATGATTATCTGATAGGTGCACATGTTTGTTAGTGTGTGGGCATTCCAACCCAATGGTTATGGGCCAGGAGTATCCCATCTCGGTAGGATGATTGGACTTATAGTAGGTAGGGCATTCCAACCCGATGGTTGTGGGCCAGGAGTATCCCATCCTCGTAGGATGATTGGACTCATAGTAGGTAGGGCATTCCAACCCGATGGTTGTGGGCCAGGAGTATTCCATCCCGGTAGGATGATTGGACTCATAATAGGTTGGCATTCCAACCCGATGGTTGAGGTCCTGGGGTATTCCATCCTGAGGGATGATTGGACCCATAGTACTTGTTGTTGTATGTGTAGATGTCTGGGCATTCCAACCCGATGGATGTGGGCCAAGAGTATTCCATCCTGGTAGGACGATTGGACTCATAGTATGTTGGCATTCCAACCCGAAGGTTGAGGGCCAGGGGTATTCCAACCGGATGGTTGATTGGACCCATAGTATGTTGTTCATTGTTGTATGTGTATAGTTATGTGTGTATGGGTATTTTGGGGGAACTCACTAAGCTTTCGGGCTTACAGTTTCAGTTTATTGTTTTAGGTACATCATGAGATCGTGGCATGGCCTAAGCTTGATCGTACCGCTCCTCATATTTCATGATTTTGTGATTTGATTCTGGGGATACTCTGATGTTTAAACTATTTTGAAAACAAGTTGTAATAATTTAATGGTTTTTGAATGGATTAAAATGTTTTAAATTGGCGTAAATTTTATGAGTGTTACAAGTTGGTATCAGAGCCTTGGTTTGAGTGAATTGGAGGAACATTCGTGTGAATCTAGTCTCAAATCAAGGGAAGATTTTGAAATGGTTTTCAAAATAAGTAAAGGAGGATGCAGAGGGTGCGATCAGCCGGAGCCAGTAAGTAGACCCCAAAATACCATACAGTTATTTGGTTATGTGACATGTTAGAACAACATGCTAGTACTAGGCTAAGGATCTTCAGGAATTGCATGATAGAATTGCCTGATTATATGATGCCTGCTAGCCTAGGGTTCTCTTTATATGAAATTGACATCATTATTGTAGTTATTTAGTGTATGCATCATGGTTATACATAACTAAGATCTTATAGCCTGAGAATGTTTGATTTAGCCTTATGTTCTGTTCTTGTATGATTGGGAGCTTAGGGTAGGATTGGATATTCGAAAGTCTATAGGGTCCAGCGTTATGTATGACTAGCATACACTAGTGCTACAGGGTTGTGGAAGTTTCATGGATGGTTGGGTAGTGAGAGGCAGGGAGGCCATATATGTGATATATAGTATTCCTCTAGGAGCGAGGAATGAGCGCTCGTAGTGTCTTGTATATGGTTAGGGTGTTGTGGTGATACTTGAGACAAATATGGGTAGGTGTGGAAGGTAGTATGAGCCTGTAATACTAAAAGCACAGAACCCATATGCGTATCGAGGAAGTCAACCCTAGGGTTTTGGTTGGGAGATAGTTTGTCACACCCCCAAACCGGAGCGGCGGAAACGTTCGGGGGCGGATGACGTCATGCTCAGTATCATAACCATAGTGAAGAAAGTAACACACAACCATCATAGATATAATTTAAAAGATTACATTGTTTCCAAAATACATGTTCCAAAAATACATGTTTTCAATTAAATTACATATGATGATAAAATCTAGCAAAATAATATACGCCTTAGCGTCTTGACTTCAGAAATCTTGCGGTTACCTGTATTACTGATTACCTGAGAATACAAGTTGTTTTGAAAAGAGAGTATCAGCATAAAGCTGATGAGTTCACAAGTATTTTATAAAAAAAAAATATGTTGTTTCCTTAACGTTTGTTACAAGTTTGTTTCCAGAAAATCCAATATTTTCTAAAAGATTTGTCGTAAACTGAATTGAAACAAGGCCTAAGATATGTAAGTAAATCGTCATACTTAGGTGTGTGTTTTATATTTAAATAAAACTCCTTTGTATAAAGCCTTAGAATTTCCATGAATTTTATGTTGTGTTAATGTTCCATGCGAGATGTTATAATCATACTAAAGACTAGATGGCCTTGAATGCGACATTCTTCAGGCGTAGGAAAGTTATGACACTTGTCACCACAGACCTGCTGGTCTAGCTGTTGCAAGCAGCTCAGGTGCGGGTTTGTCGGACCCAGTATAGATTTATACACAACAATCACATTCTCACTCCAAGAGATTCTGATTATAACTAAAGGACTTTTCTGTGGTACTTGGAGTACCCCGAAGGAGAATGTCTCACAAATATTCATTAACGAGTTCACGTAGTGTGTAGTGAAAGTTCATTTTGTAAATCGATAATGTTATTGTTTTCCTTTGTTAAACGAAGTGTTCAAAACTATACCTATTATAGTTTATCACAAGTGTAGTGTGATGGTATGGAACCTTGTTACGCATGTATATGTATTTCAAATAAAAGACATTGGAAATACTAAGTGTAAATCTTACACACCTTGCTCAACATGTTACAAGGTGTGAATAACTCTTAAATATGTATTTGACAGTTTTACCCTTAACTGTCAATGTTTTTGAGTAATTATAGAAAAATCATCGTAAGTCAAAAACTGAATCCACAAACTTTGGGTATTTGGAAAAAGTGTATATAGTGTTCATGAATTTTCCCATAATTTTTGGTGGTCTCAAACTAGTGTGAAAATGTTCATTTTCACAACCGGGTCTGATTTAGTTGATGAAGTGATAAACAGTTTTGTAAAAATCACCATAAATTGTAGAAAAATCGTATGGAGATGTGCAAGTAGTCATTTTAAAGGTATAAATCTGAACTACCTGCATATTAAATAGTTTTGAAAAATATTAAGTTTAAGTTGGGTAAAACAGTTCGTGAACAGATCACAACTTTTCTGTTGTAAGCTGTCAAGTTGAGTTTTGAATATGTTTTGGTATTTTAACTTGTATCCCCCCCCCCCCCTAAAAACTGAAGAAACTAGAAAATATAGGGGTATGAACTCACCTTGAGTGATTACTTGAAGAGTGGAAGGTTGAAGTTAAGGAATATCAAGCCAAGAGTACTCGATGAACACATAAAAGTTTGGATGATCCTAAGAACGATTCTTTGGCGTTAGAATGTGTGTAGATGATTTAAGGATGTTATGAAAACATGAAATAACACGTGAGTTTAGAGGAAATACTTACCAAAAAGTGCAGTAGCAACTCAAGAACACTTGCACAAGGTGGTGGAAAGTAGAGAGAAAGAAGCTTTCGTAGGGTGATATGAGAAGTGTGTAAGTTTGAAATGAGCAAGTAACTCAAGAAATCCTCCAGGGATTTCCTTATATGGAAGGTTGCTGGAGCAACTTGTGAGTTTGAAGTGATGTGTGCATTGGTTTGTGTGATGTGGATAAGGTGGCAAGTGAGAGGGTGACACATGGAAGGCAAGTGGGCATAATTGACCCACTTGTGGGGTAAATATCATCTTAATATAAAATAATGATTTTAATTAATAAATCCTTGAGAAATAAATAAAATAATAGTTATGGGGGTTAAAAATAATAAAAATATGAATTTTGTGAAAAAATCCCGTCAAAAACGGGCTTAGGAGGTGAAAGTAGTCGAAAACCGAACAATAGTGACCGAACCTGCGAGGTTCGGCTCTTAGGAGTGTGAGAACCGAGAGGGAAAGGAAGGAACCGAGAGCTGGCCGAGGGTCCGAAGTTCCGAAGGGGGATGCGAGGGTCTCGCAGGGGGAGCCGAGGCTTGGTCCTCGTTGATGATCTTCGGTCCGAGAGGCTTCTGACACTTTCGGTTCTGACAGGAGGGTTTCGGCTCCTAAGAGGAGTTTCTGTTCCTAAGAGGACTTTCTGTTCCTAGGAGGAGTTTCGGTTCCTAAGAGGAGTTTCGGTTCTATAAGGCTGTTTTCCTAGAAATCTTACTGTTTTGCGTGATTTTTGACCAAGTTAAGGGTCAGGATGACCCGGATGACCAGAAAAAGTTTGAGAGAGATTTTGGGAGAGATTTTACATACTTGGAGAGATTTCACATTCTTTGAGAGATTTGGGAGAGATTTTACTTACTTGGAGAGATTTGGGAGAGATTTCACATACTTGGAGAGATTTCACATTCTTGGAGAGATTTGGGAGAGATTTCACATACTTGGAGAGATTTGGGAGAGATTACACATACTTGGAGAGATTTCACATTCTTGGAGAGATTTGGGAGAGATTTCACATACTTGGAGAGATTTGGGAGAGATTTCACATACTTGGAGAGATTTGGGAGAGATTTCACATACTTGGAGAGATTTGGGAGAGATTTCACATTATTGGAGAGATTTGGGAGAGATTTCACATACTTAGAGAGATTTGGGAGAGATTTAACCCTAGCCATTATTATCGCATAATCTCGCAAATGCAAGGTTCGTGAACCCCGTTACGCCTCGTTAATGGTCGTTTTAAGTCCCCGAAAGGGTCCTTAGCCGTGTTTTGATGCGTTTAATTCTCTTTTTAGGGCTTTTACATTGTTAACACATAGATTTTTCGAGACACTTGAATTTTTGACATACAAATGCACATTTTTATTCATGGAATAACTTCTAACATACAAGCACTAATTAAATTCGACCGGTTTGACTTGTTTGACTTTGACTAGAATTTAACGGTTGTCACATAGTTTCTAGGCTTTTATGAGGAATGTCTAATGTCCTTCTTGATGGATTTCAGTATGGTGGTTACGAGGCACATTGGAGCAGAATCCGGTTCAAGATCAGGATCAGAAGAGGGTGGTCAGGATGGATCAGCACCACCCGAGGTCATTGGTCAGATGAGGACGGATGAGTTGGATGCTAGGATTCGTGAGATCCTGCATGATGAGGTTGTTGCAATGTTCTGGGCTTAGTTACCGGAAATGTTTGGGTCAATCAAGACCGCCATGGTTGAGTACTTCGATGAGCGCTATGCAACTCTTGCAGAGGAGGCTGACGTAGCAGCCGCAACGGCTGTAGCAGTGGCAGGGGGAGGAGCTGGTCGGGGTTTCAAGTACCGGGACATCGATAATACGAAGCCCCCTATCTTTGACGGAGTTCATGATCCGATTGTTGCGATGAGATGGTTGTCGGACATGGAGGGATGTTTCTTCACATGTTCATGCCCTACTGATCAGAGGGTGAGGTGTGATCTGAACCTGCTGAGGCTCGGGGTAAAGGATTGGTGGAGGTTGACTACAGGATCATATTCTGACGCGCAGCGGGCTGCGGTTACTTTAGATCAGTTCCGAGACATGTTTAGTACCCGTTATGTTCTGCGAGTTGAGAGGGAGAGGTTGGCTCAAGAGTTTTTGGAACTGAAACAGGATTCAGAGTCGGTGACGGAGATCACCAAGATGTTTATAGAGAGGGCGATGTTTTGCCCTAAGTTTGCTTCGGAGCAGGCTCAGATGACCCAGTACCTGAGCATGCTCAAGACGGATATAAGACAGTTCGTATCTACACAGAGATGCAGTACCTTGTTGGAGTTGCAGGAGGCCACCTAGAGGCGCGAGTTAGAGATTGAGCTCTAGCTGAGGGAGCAGAGGCAGGCCCTGGTGCAGTCGCAGCCTGCGCCGAAACGGATGAGGGCCGTTGATTATCGTCAGGGAAGTCAGAGGGGTCGCACTTGTGGGAAGTGCGGTAAGGTACATGAGGGAGTTTTTCGGTCTTCTTTTGGGTGCCACAAGTGTGGAAAGGAGGGCCACATAGCCAGGGATTACATGCAACATGCTCCAGCTACCGGAGTCTGACTTTGTTATCATTGTGATCAGGTGGGCCATATGAAGGCCCAGTGTCCCCTCTTGGCTGCCAGGCCAGTGCAGGCCCCAGCACCAGCCACATTGAGACTTACTGACGGGGGTCAGGGTAGAGCAGAGCTTCCAAAGGCTCTAGGGCGTGCATATCAGCTCATGGCCAAGGAGACCGGGACAGCGCCGGAGGTGACAGTCGGTATGTCTTTTCCTATCTTTTGTTCATATTGGTATTATGAGTTCCTTTTATTTTCCTGCATGAGTTGCTAGTAAGATTTGATTGTTATGGGATTCTAGAGGGATAGTATCCGGTGGTGCATTCAAGGGAAAGAGAGGTTATGATTCAGGGATTCAGAATCATCAGTGGAAATTCGGATTTCCATGAAGTTCGTTGTCTCAGATTGGGATGATTGAGTAACATACCTGCTTCGCCACCAGTAAACAGTAGTTAGTGCTCTAAGTGGGGGAGAATTGGAAATTCTAGGACGGGGCGTTGTTTTGAAAGATGTTGTCTGACGAAGTTTGGATGTCGGTACTAGAGTGGTGCAATAAGGCAGACCATTTATGTTACAGACCTTGTATGTAGTGTGGATCTATGAGCAAGCATGGAGGATACTGATATGCTATAGCAAACAGTGGGATTATCCCCTAAGCGTCGAAAATGTTGAGAGGTATGCAGAATACTCTTTATGGATTGATAGTTATGCGATCAGTTTCGGCGTATGTATACGTGTTATGGGATAACAACGTGTTCCAAGTGGATGATGTAGGTGATGGGTTTGAGCCATAAGAACTTTCCTATGTGCACATACAAACCATAATGCTTGGATCTAGGTTTCTCTAATTAAACATGCAATGTATCCAAGACTTTGATGGATAGATCTAATGAAAAAACATTCAAATCATAACATATGAAAATAGATCTAAAGGATTACCTTTAGTTACTTGCTTGAATCTTCTTTTCCTTGGAGCTTAGAGTCACAATTGTCACTTCTCTAATGGCTTACAAACACCAACTAGCAAGAGGATGATAAGTGAGAGAGAGAGAAGGGTGAGAAATCGGCTAGGGTTTCTTCAAATTCAAGAGTCTCGATTTCCTCAACCCTATGGGTGTATTTATACTAGTGAGCTTCCTAGGGTTTCACCCTTAAAACCCTAATTGGATAACATAGGCCCTAAGCAATCCAATATCCTTAATGATAAGCCTTGGACGATTTCTAGGCTCTTCCAAACCCTCAAATCATCCACCCCTTATCCATAAGGGAACACAGCTCAAAATACAACTATCATACAATTGACAGTTTATGCCCCTTTACTCAATTAATCTCTTTAAGTCACCAAATTAATTCATGATTAATTTATGACTTATATTAATCAAATAACAATATTATTATTCCTTATATTATACTCATAATATATATAAATAATATTTCTTCTCTCATTATAAATCATCCTGTCAAGTTGCTATGGCGAAGGCAACCCAAAAGGACCATGCACAACCGGGTCAAATACTTACGAAATATAGTTGCAGCCTTAGACACTATTCCAACAGTCTCCCACTTGGATAAGTCTAGTAACTATATATACAAGCATAATCCGATTAGCAATTGTAGCTCTCAAAGACGTTGTCAAACTCTGATCTTATCTGTCCTGTCCTTTAGATAAGGGATCGTACAGTCCTCTATTTAGATATTATGCGGACAATTCTATGGAATTAATTGTCTAGCATTTGGTTTCTTGATCTCATATTTATTTGAAATAGAACTTAATCGAACACATCAATTTAGTTCTGACCAAGCCCGACACATAAGTCAAATAAAATCATCGAGCGGCCGAGATATCGCTTTTACCCTCTTAGGATAAAAGTAACAGATAAACTTCTACTTATATGCATTTACTTATTCATTAATCAATTATAAACAACAATGCGTTTTATAACATCAATTTACTGATGCGGTTTCACATTATCAATGTACAACCAATTAACAAATAACAAACCATATATCTAGGTTTTAAGACCATATGATATTATCGTCTTGCGATCACCCTTTTTATCACATTCCATAAGGTGATTCCAGCAAGCGCGGGTCTGTTCCAATGCTTAAAACCAGTTCATAAGCACTCATGAACGTTGCAACAAACTTTTGCTATGTCTAATACCATTTAAACAATCGACACACCAATTCATGACAATCTTCATTCATACCTACTTCCAACATATGAACGATTGTGGATTGTTTGAATAATTCGATTATTCTAAATAAACTCAATTATTCTGGAAGTCAAAACATGCAAAGTGAAACAATAGTTAAACATTTAACATAAGACAGTAACTTTACTTATAAATAATACTCCTATATTTATTCATCAAATGTTAAATTACATTTATCTATTACAAGTTTCTAAAATTATCTAATCTAATCTAATATCATCTCTCAGTCCAATACTCCTAGCATGCTGCAAATAATTAACCCTACTCAGTCCTTTCGTAAGCGGATCTGTTGGGTTATCTTCTGACGATATCCTCCTAACCACGAGGTGTCCTTCTTCTACTCGATGTCTAATAAAATGATATTTTCTGTCAATATGACGAGATCTACCATGATCCCTCGGTTCCTTGGTCAAGGCAACCGCTCCTTCATTATCACAGAAAATTTCCATAGGCTCCTTTATGGCAGGCACAACTCCAAGATCACCAATGAAGTTTTTCAACCATATTGCCTCCTTCGACGCTTTGCTCGCTGTAATGTACTCTGATTCGCACGTTGAATCAGCTACGGTTTCCTACTTGGAACTTTTCCAAGTTACTGCTCCTCCATTAAGGGTAAATACCCAGCCCGACTGCGAACGGTAGTTGTCCCTGTCGGTCTGGAAGCTGGCGTCACTATACCCTCGCACCTTTAAGTCATCACTCCCCCCGAGGACTAAAAACCATTCCTTCGTCCTTCGAAGGTACTTAAGTATATTCTTGACCGCAATCCAATAGGCTCTGCCAGGGTTCCCTTGATATCTACTGACCATGCTCAAAGAAAAGGCTACATCAGGTCGAGTACAAGTCATAACATACATGATTGAGCCAACTGCGGAAGCGTATGGTACTCGGCTCATTTCTGCTATTTCGGCTTCGGTACTCGGACTTTGAGTCTTACTCAACTTGGCATTACTTTGTATCGGTAATTCTCCCTTCTTCGAATTTTCCATACTAAAACGTTTTAGTACTTTATCTAAGTAAGTGTTCTGACTAAGTCCTATTAGTCTCTTACTTCGTTCTCTCACTATCCTTATTCCCAAAATATAGGATGCCTCTCCGAGGTCCTTCATAGTGAAGCACTTCCCGAGCCAGGACTTAACCTCCTGCAGTGTCGGGACGTCGTTTACTATGAGTAGTATGTCATCGACATACAGAACAAGGAAGCTGACTATACTCCCACTGGCTTTGACATATACACATGATTCGTCTTTGCTTCGTACAAATCCAAACTCTTTGACTTTTTCATCAAAGCAAAGATTCCATCTGCGAGACGCTTGCTTGAGTCCATAAATGGACGTCTCAAGCTTACACACTCTATTTGGATGCTTCGGATCAACAAAACCCTCTGGCTGAGCCATGTAAACATCCTCAGCCAACTTCCCGTTATGGAAACCAATCTTGACATCCACTTGCCAAATCTCATAATCATCAAATGCGGCAATAGCTAGCATCACTCTAATAGACTTTATCTTCGCAACTGGTTAGAAGGTCTCATCATAGTCAACTCCGGGAGTTTGAGTAAAGCCCTTCGTAATCAATCGCGCCTTATATGTGTGTACATTCCCATCCACATCGGTCTACTTCTTGAAGATTCATTTGCACCCAACGGTCTTACGTCCGGGCACATTTTCAACCAAATTCCAAACTTGGTTATCATACATGGATTGAATCTCACTGTCCATTGCCTCTTTCCATTTTGCAGACTCTGGGCCTGCCATGGCTTCCTTATAGCTATTAGGTTCATCTAGATTTATTAGTGTACCATCACTAATATACGTGTCCCCTTCGGTAGTAATATGAAAACCATAAAACTGGGGTTGAACTCTAACTCTTTCGGAACGTCTAAGAGGTAAGGACTGGTCAATAGGTTCAACTGGAGTTTCCTCCTCGGGCTGAATGCCAGTGACAGAGGTTCCTTCATCGATCGATTCTTGAATCTCTTCAAGCTTGATTTGCCTCCCACTGTCTCCTTGTCTTATGAGTTCTCGCTCTCAGAAAACCCCTCTCCTCGCAACGAAGACAACATTATCAGTCGGTCTATAGAAGAGACATCCAAAGGATTTCTGCGGGTAGCCGATGAAAATACATCGCTCACTACGAAGTTCGAGTTTGTCGTGAGTATCTCGTCTTACGAAAGCCTCGCAACCCCAAACCTTGATATGTGCGAACTAGGGAGCTTTCCATGTCCACATCTCGTGAGGTGTTTTGGCAACCTTCTTTGTAGGGACTAGGTTAAGGATATGGGCGGCAGTCTCTAAGGCATACCCCCAGAATGAGATAGGTAGTGAAGCACGACTCATCATAGAACAAACCATGTCCAATAGGGTTCTATTACGCCTTTCTGACACACCATTCAACTGCGGTGTCCTAGGTGGCATCAATTGCGAAACTATTCCGCATTCTTTGAGATAGTCGTGGAATTCAAGACTTAGGTACTCTCCTCCTCGATCGGATCGAAGCATCTTGATTTTCTTGCCCAATTGATTCTCCACTTCATGTTTGAATTCTTTTAACTTTTTCAAACGTTTCAGACTTGTGCTTGATCAAGTAAATATACCCATATCTACTATAATCATCGGTGAACGTCACATAGAAGCGGTTTGCATCCTTTGTGGCGGATCTAAAGGGTCCACACACATCGGTATGTATGAGATCCAACAAACCCTCACCCCTTTCACACATACCAGTGAAGGGTGACTTGGTCATCTTTCCAAGCAAGCAAGACTCACACGTGTCGTCTTCCCTAAGGTCGAATGACTCCAACACTCCATCCTTTTGGAGTTGGGCTATGTGCTTCTTGTTGACATGTCCAAGACGACAATGCCACAAACATGCTTTATCCATACTATTGGAAGAATCCATGCATAAAACATCATTTCCTAGGTTATCTACAATCATAACAGTTTCATAAATTCCATTACATGGCATTGCTTCAAAATATAAGACACCGTTTAGATAAGCATAAATTGAACCATTCTCATTATTAAAAGAAAATCTAAATCCTTGTCTAAACAAACCATGAAATGAAATGATGTTTCTTGCCATATCTGGCGAGTAGCAACAATTATTCAAATCTAAAATCAATCCATTACTAAGCACTAAAGAATATACTCCAATCTTGGTCACAGGCGACGATCTTCTGTTCCCCATGATTAGATTTATTCTTCCACGCTCCACATCCCTATTTCTTCTTAGTCCCTGCAATTCAGAACAAATGTGGTAACCACACCCGGTATCGAGGAGCCAATAAATAGCATGAGATGAATCATTAGATTTAATTGTGTAAATACCTGCGAAATACGGCTTGATCTTTCCTTCCCTGATGGCTTGCAGGTATTTTGGGCAACTTCTCTTCCAATGCCCTATTTTGTGGCAATGGTGGCACTCTGCCTCCTTTGGGTTAGGGTTGGGCTTAGCAGGATCAACTTTGGTACCACTAGAAGAGGAACCATCTCGAAACTTTCCTTTGCGGTAGCTCTTAGACGGAGCCTTCCTTTTCTTGCCCCTTCCCTGCCCAATAGCTAAAACAGGAGCAGCGGGTGGATTGAGAGTTGGTGCAACAGAGTTGTCCTTGAGGTTGCTCTCAGCAACCCTTAGGAGACCTTGGAGTTTGCTTAGGGTGACCTCCTCCTTTTTCATGTGGTAGGTCATCCTAAATTGGTTGTAACACGGAGGCAAGGAATGAAGTACCATGTCGATAGCCAAATCTTCCCCAAAGTCGACATTCAACTTGCGAAGACGGTCGACATACCTTTGCATCTTTTGCAAGTGTATGGTTAGAGAATCTCCATGTCCCATTTTAGCAGAGATCATGTTAGTGAAGATCTCATAACGTTCCTGCCTCGCGTTTTGATGGCATCTCTCCAATAAGTCTTGATGCATTTCGTACAGATACATGTCCTCATAGGACTTTTGGAATTCGACGTTCATTGTGGCTATCATGATGCAATGAACCTTCATCGCATCACGTTCATGAGTCTCAAAAGCAGTCATTTCAGCCAGAGTAGCGACTTCTGGATTGATCTTCTCGAGCTTCTCATCAAGGACATACTCCTTGTCCTCGTAGCGAGAAATTGTGTGAATGTATCTTATCCATTCGCTAAAGTTTGTTCCATCGAACGTCACTTTTTGGCAGAGGCTCATCAATGTGAATGAGCTAGCAGCAGCGTTGTTCGCGTTTGACATCTACAAATAGAAAGGACAAAGATTGATTAGAATTTGAATCCCTAATTATCACCCAATAAGAAAAATTAGGGCTAGGATCCAACAACATTATTTACATATTAGAAAAGGGATGCCGTAATCCAACATGCAAACAATTTGAAGGTAAGTGAATGACGATTCACTAATTCTCCACCATGAAAACGTAACCTTAAGTTCTAAATGTATTGAGAATTCCTAGTTTTCGATGAGATTCATTGAACTTTTCAATGGCATGTTTAAATCTCGATATGCCCCTCTCGTTTGTGATTGGGATGTTGAGGATCACAAAGTGGGTGTGAATAACCATGCAAATCTACACGGTGCCTTCATTGTAACAATCACCTATTCGATGTGCCGGTAAACCACACACGCTCCACCGAACTATGATAAACAATGAATCACCCTTTGCCACCTATGCTTAGAACCAATTAGTGTGCCGGTAAACCACACACGCTCCACTAACTTCTTAGCAAGGGTGCAAAGTGTAATTTCATGGGATTGCATCAATTCACTTTTCCTAAAGTAACTAGGATTGGGAATTTGAAAAACATGTAGTTACTTTGTATTTAATATTATACTTTTAATGAGGAGATAGAGTTGCCCTATCCTACCCGTTCGGCTAATGACCCTCCACCGATCAAGCAAGCGGTGGGTGTGAGTGTACACCCATTAAGCGCCATTTTATAGGCAGCAACCTTATACCCACCTTATAGACCGGCTTCGTGAATGAGGCCTACTAACGGTACGACTAGCATTTTTAATTATACATACATACATATATATATATATATATATATATTAAGCTTGTAATCATATAGAGTATAGGGTTGAATTTTAAACTTGTAAAATTCTAGGGTTTGAAATTTAAATTGTCTAAATTAAACTTTTAATCATAAAACATAAATTTCAAAACTTGAGGACAAGTTTTAAACTTTTCAAAACATAAAGGATCAAATAACAAATAATTTAAATCAACCATTTAATCTCATAATTATCCATATTTGATTTATTTAAATGTTTCTTGCAAAACAATTTACCAATTCAATTAAAATAATCAATCAATTATCACATAAGGAAATTATTATTCAATTAATTGGTAAATATCTTGAATTAGGTCAAGGATATACTCAAATATATGTTAAAATCAGATTTATATTGACCCATTAAGATAAAGGCAAGTTTCCATAAGAAAAATAGCAAAAAATCCCGAAACTAGCTCCTTCTGACGCTCGAACTCGCCGAGTTGAGGCCTACTCGCTGAGTCCACTATGGAACTCGCCGAGTTCATCAGGAAGAAGGACAAAAATCGAATTTTGCAATTCACAAGCAATCAACCAATGCATCAATTCAATAGAAACCAATCAAGGCTCTGATACCACCGATGGGTTTGAGCCATAAGAACTTTCCTATGAGCACATACAAACCCTAATGCTTGGATCTAGGTTTCTCTAATTGAACATGCAATGTATACATGACTTTGATGGATAGATCTAATGAAAAAACATTCAAATCATAACATATGAAAAAACATCTAAAGGATTACCTTTAGTTGCTTGCTTGAATCTTCTTTTCCTTGGAGCTTAGAGTCACAATTGTCACTCCTCTAATGGCTTACAAACACCAACTAGCAAGAGGATGATAAGTGAGAGAGAGAGAGAGAAGGGTGAGAAATCGGCCAGGGTTTCTTCAAATGCAAGAGTCTCGATTTCCTCAACCCTATGGGTGTATTTATACTAGTGAGCTTCCTAGGGTTTCACCCTTAAAAACCCTAATTGGATAACTTAGGCCCTAAGCAATCCAATATCCTTAATGATAAGCCTTGGACGATTTCTAGGCTCTTCCAAAACCTAAAATCGTCCACCCCTTATCCATAAGGGATCACAGCTCAAAATACAAATATCATACAATTGACAGTTTATGCCCCTTTACTCAATTAATCTCTTTAAGTCACCAAATTAATTCATGATTAATTTATGACTTATATTAATCAAATAACAATAATATTATTCCTTATATTATACTCATAATATATATAAATAATATTTCTTCTCTCATTATAAATCATCCTGTCAGGTTGCTATGGTGAAGGCAACCCAAAAGGACAATGCACAACCGGGTCAAATACTTACCAAATATAGTTGCAGCCTTAGACACTATTCTAACAGTAGGGTAAGGTTCTGACATTGCGAAACTGATTAAGGTTGTGAGGTCATGGTTTAAGCCTCCTCGGAGGTGGGGAAAGTGAGTATCTCCAGGATGGAGATTTGGACACTAGAATTGAGAGTAGCGAGTTGATAGACTCAGTAGTGTAACGCCGAAAATTTCAAAACAATTTTTCATTTTAAAATAATCATTTAATTAAAAAAAAACACTTTGCTGAAAATCTCATACATAATCGAATTACAAAACATAACTCCATTTTCACCTGCATAATAAACCAGGATCCTCAAAACATGACTCTTTCTCTGGTGTGTACAATCGAGCCGGTGCCGTCCCGTGATCCTGAGAGAAACCTGAAACACATAACACAAAACACTGTAAGCACGAAGCTTAGTGAGTTCCCCAAAATACCACACATACACATATTAGCCACTCGAGGCTATAACTCTGTGGGTCCGTGGACCCTACTCTATGAACCCTCTGGTTCTAACTCTGTGAACCTTCCGGTTCTAACTCTGGGAACCTTCTGGTTCTAACTCTGTAAACATGCACAGCATAAATCACATAGAAATAATGCAGTACAACACATAGCATACAAATACTCTGTCACATAACTCTGGTTACCTACTCAAGGTAAAGTATAGTGAGAAGACTCACCCGGCAAGTAGAAAGCAGATATCCCCACACTTGAATCTCGAACTTGCCACCGCCTAACACATAAGGCAAATACTCTCGTGAATATAACTCTCGAGTCTAGGATCAACCCTCTCTTGACACCCTCTTAAGGGTAAAAGACCATTTTACCCCTCTCTTGGCCCAAAGGCCACATCGCTGACCAAACCCTAAAAGTCAACAAAAGTCAATGGTCAACTTTGACCGGACTCGGCGAGTGCACTAGGGCGACTCGGCGAGTCTACACGTGTCCACTGACTCCCTTGGATCCTCTCTTGACACGTCGAGTATTTCTCTGACTCGACGAGTTTCACCTGGCATAATCGCGGGGCCACCACGACTCAACTCGCCGAGTCTCAAGAACAACTCGGCGAGTTCCAACTTGACTCAGTCCACCTGTCAACCCTCTCTAATTCTCCCTGACTCACTGAGTCATCCCTTAACTCGGTAAGACCACTCGTTGAGTGGTTAGGACAATCTTCATGCTACTCGCCGAGTCTGTTCTTCGGACTCGGCGAGTCCATGCCATGCATTGACTCAATCTCGCTTCTGAGGTCAGATCCGCTCCAACAACTCATAGATCTAGCCCTCCCAAGCACATTCATCACGTAAAGTCTCAATCTTGGCTACCAAGCAACGCCTACAAGGCTTCTTTTGATGAAATGACATCTAAAATGGAAACCTAAGTCTCCAACTCAAAAGGAAAGGCATAAAGCATGGCATTTGGGACTCTCTGGACCTACTAAGGTCCAGATCTAGGTACCATTTCTCCATGGGACCTATCATACTCCAAATACAAGGCAAACAAGGCATGAAGAATCCCTAGATTTGGCCATATCAAGAAAAACACGAGAATAAGCTCTGAATGTTACCTCAATTAGCTTCCTCTGTCGAAATGGGAGTAGATCTAAGCTCCCCGACTCTCTTAGCTTGGCTTTCTTCTTCCTTTCTTGCAAATACACACTAAAATGGTGAATAATGGCCTCTTATCTCACTCACAAGAACTCTCAGCTGCTCTGGTGCTCCTAAGGTCGAAGGTAGCCGCAATGAAGGCCTTCAGGTCCCTTAAATAGGGCTCAGGACCGGGAAATTAGGGTTTCATTAAACAGCGTGGACTCGCCGAGTCCATTCCTAGGACTCGCCGAGTCCCGGTGTGAACCTGCGTCCAAAACCGCGATCCTACTCGACGAGTTTGAGCTCCAACTCGCCGAGTCCCCTTACAAAACACCAAAAATATATGAATAAATAACACCTGGGGTTCCGAGCTGTTACAATTCTCCCTCACTAGAACTAGACTTCGCCCTCAAAGTCTCGCTCTGCAAATAACTCCGGATGCTGCCCACCCATCTCACGCTCCGGCTCCCAGGTCATCTCGGATCCCTTACAATGCTGCCACTGAACAAAAACCAAGGGTACCTCCTTGTTCCTCAGAACCTTCGTCTTCCGATCTCCGATCTCCACTGGTCTCTCAGCATAATTCAGGCTCGCATCCACCTGAATATCCTCTATTGGAGCCACTGCCGACTCATCGGCTAAACATTTCCTTAGTTGCGACACATGAAAAGTGTCGTGAATCTGCCCCAACTTTGCTGGCAAATCCAAACGATAGGCTATCCAGCCTACCCTCGCGATCACTCAGAAAGGACCAATATATCGGGGCCCCAACTTGCCCCTCTTCCTGAATCGAATCACTCCTTTCCAAGCAGAGACCTTCAGGAGTACAAGGTCACCGACCAAAAATTCGAGCTCGGACCGGCGCCTGTCCGCATAACTCTTCTGCCGACTCTGAGCGGTCAACAACCTCTGCCTGACCTGCTGTATCTGCTCTGACATCTGAAGCACAATCTCTATACTTCCCATCACACGTTGCTCTACCTCTCCCCAGCAAATGGGGTCTAATACCCCCTTCCCTACAACAGCTCAAAGGGCGGCATACTGATGCACTAATGATGGCTGTTGTTGGAGGAAAACTCTGCCAAGGGCAAATACGGGCCACAATTTCCCCCCCAAAATCTAATACACATGCCCGAAACATATCCTCGAGCGTCTGAGTCGCTCGCTCTCTCTGAAGTGTCCACAGACATCACCATGGTAAACTCTAGCTCATTTCTCATATTCATCTTCGATACCGAGCACCAGGTCAGCTTTTGGCCCCACAGTTGAACCCCCAGAGGTGACACATAACATGATCCAAAACATCTCACTAACTTCTTCCCCGTGACCACTATCACGGCCCAGTGACACGCAAGTCATGAAATTCCCTTTTCCTCATAAAAATACAATCCAATCGAAGATCGACTCAGCTCTAACCTCTGGCGTTTGCTGCGCATATTCTCCCGCGCGCCTCGCTGACCCTCCCGACAGAAACAGAGACCCCAGTCTCGCCCTGGTTTAACCACTAGGCTCCAAAAACTCAACACTAGGGCTACTCAAGCCCTAAACTCTTCTGCATCAGGCACTTATCGGAGAACACTCCATCATCACACTCTCTTGCCGTCTAGTGGGTACTATGGCTTCCCACAACATTACGACAGCCTCTGACAAGTGAGTACTATGGCTCCCCGTAGTATCACAATGCCAACTAACTAGTGAGTATTACGGCTCCCCGTAGTACCACGACTCCTTCCCTCTGACTTGTGAGTACTACGGCTCCCCGTAGCATCATAACACCCTTTGACTGGCAAATACTACGGCTCCCCGTAGCATCACGACTCTCTCTCTCTCTCTGACTTGTGAGTACTACGGCTCCCCGTAGCATCACAACACCCTCTGACTGGTGAATACTACGGCTCCCCGTAGCTTCACCCTATACTCTCATTCTCATTACAACGCCACACTATGATCACTAACTCATGCACCGAAGACTATCATAGATAGTTACACACACACTTGCCCCGATATGCATTACAGACTCTGGCGGCAATCGCCATAACACAGAACCTACCTCTACGGAGATCCACTTCCTTAAATAATCCCTCTTGATGACAATACACGAAGGGCTCCCACTGGAACCGTGGATACATGATACATCCCCAGTCATCTTAACCCAAGACTCTAAATAACTCTGAAATCGGGACGCTATACGCGGAAACCACAGAACACCCTAACAGAGCATCACAATGTCCTGCCTCTACCACTGATTCCCTTACTCCCAACACCATACACACACAACAATACATTTCCTCTGAATCCCATAATAGTTTCTTATATCACTCGATGCGCAACTTCAGTGCATCCAAACACTTAATTGGAATACAAGGAAGGCGCTAACCCTTCAGAACACACTGATGATCCTCCGAAACCCTTTCCACTACTGCTCAAAATTCAAGCAAGAATACACATCCCAGCCCGGGAGTTGGCTACTCGATAATCTTCTACCCATATTTCAACCCAAAAGTTCTCAACTGCCCATACCATCATTACGAGTCTTCCACTTGAAACGACTCTGACCACCACCAGATTCCTGACCATTGACCACCCGCCGTGGAGACACCCATCCTTCTCTCAGGCATACACCACATGCATTATCTTACCCTACACCTTTCCTTGACCACCAATGACCCTGATCTCCTGAATTCAAGCCGCAGGTTTCTGCATCCAACCCCTAACCGCTCTTGCACAAATCTCTGGTTCTCTCAATAAACCACCCGGTTCTCCCCCACTTAGGGTTCGAACCATCACTATCTGACACATCAACAACCTCACAAACTATTTCCACCAGCAATAACGCACCTGCCCCTGGAAAGTGCTACGCAACGCCCGATAATCCCCTTTAAGGAAATCAATCGATATCATAACTCTGAACCTCAGATGAAATCCTCAAGAACTTCTCGTCACGACTGCCTCTAGTCGTTCCAAGTCTCGCACCAATCCAATACCAACAACTCAACTGTCCAATAACATCACTGACTCATAGACTGGACCACGAAATCATCATATTCCCCACTTCGACTCATCAACCAACGTTCCAACACATGGATCATCCCAAGAACAGGGACCCACTCCCATATTCAATACCCAACATAGATAGAAAAACCACTGCACTGATTAACTCGACCGGACTCCCCACTGATACCTCTACAATACGCCCTACTATACTCAAATAGGTGTAACGTGGTCCTAGACTATCTCAGTCCCAACTGACTATCTGCTCATGGTAAATCACTGTCTCGCAGCACACATGCTACCTGATACCCTGATGGAAAATCATCATCAATGACAACCTGCAGGGTTTTACCCCCAAACCCGAAACATAAACATCAGGCCTCTCATGTTCCGCACACGAACATAAATAGCACCACTCAGGTCATAGAAGGTGACATCTCCTCTATCGAATGATTGCTCAACTCATACCGAAATTCTCCCCTCCCTCTAACTCCTTACCAAAATACTCTGATATGCTCTTGACCTCCCTCTCAAGGGACGCCTCTTCGAACTCAATCATGGCCCACAGGCCTAAAAACCATAGCGTCCAATCTCTACCTCATCAATCGTGACCGGATAACCGGAGAACCACAAGCATCATTCACTACGAACCATGGTATTCATCCCATGACATCTCTTCTCAATATGCTCCCGTGTATGGTACCCGAACCATAACATCACTCCTCCATCTGCTCCGATGTATGGTACTCGAACCATAACATCATTCCTTCATCCGCTCCGATTTATGGTACTCGAACCATAACTTCACTCCTCGATCCGCTCCGATGTATGGTACTCGAACCATAACATCACTTCTCAATCCGCTCCGATGTATGGTACTCGAACCATAACATCACTCCTCAATCTGCTCCGATGTATGGTACTCAAACCATAACATCACTCCTCAATCCGCTCCGATGTATGGTACTCGAACCATAACACCACTCCTCAATCCGCTCCGATGTATGGTACTCGAACCATAACATCACTCCTCAATCCGCTTCGATGTATGGTACTCGAACCATAACATCACTCCTCAATCTGCTCCGATGTATGGTACTCGAACCATAACATAACTTCTCAATCCGCTCCAATGTATGGTACTCGAACCATAACATCAATCCTCAATCTGCTCCGATGTATAGTACTCGAACCATAACATCACTCCTCAGTACGCTTCGATGTATGGTACTCGAACCATAACATCACTCCTCCATCCACTCATTAGAACCTTCAGAATACTCCCTGTATCAAGTATGGGTCCTCTCCTTTCTGTAGTACGGGCCCATACTACTTGCCACATCTACCCATACTTTCCACACGGACTATCCCGGAGCTCCTAAGTAGCTGCTCGACCTTCTCGTTCACCAATTCCGTCGCGCGCTCGCTCCCCAACGAAATTCTCTACTCTGCTAGCGCACTCATCTGGCTAAGGTTACTCCCTGGGCTCTTCCTAGATTCCCACACTTCTCTGCCATCAACTGTTGAAGAGCTCCTAATGATGCCAGCCAGACCTCCTGAATATCGTCATATTCACTTGGTAGCTGACTCCCATCATCGAGAGTTCCACAAAGCACGAAGCAAGCAGCATTCGAGCATCGAAGAATATATATGACTCGCTCTGGGTGATAACTCTGCTTGCTCTGCTCATCCTCGAAAGTACCACCGAACTCTGCAACTCTTCCCCTCACGGGTTCTAACTATTCTTTCTCTAAGTCCCATGGTACTTATCGAGGTATCTCCCCTAGATTACTCCTCTACTCAAATCCCCTAAAGGATTCCAACTAAATATTCTCACTCATCACATACTCAAAAGCACATCGCATATAACAGCAATCCCTAGGCTAAGGCATCACAAATCAGGCCACTCTAGTCCTAAGATATGAAATACCTAGTCTGTCTCTAGCATGCAATAATATCTCATAAAGTGCATCATAAATATCTCATGACACAAAAGTAAGGGTATTTTGGGAAATCACCGTTCGGGCTCTGGCTGATTGTACACACTGCTCTTTCTCGCTTTCACTTTGAACTTTTATTCGCTTTAGAAAATTATTTCTTTGAAAACTTTTCTTACTTCCTCAGTTTGAGTCCAGATTTACCCGAAGGCGCATCCGAATCCCTCAAACCAAGGCTCTGATACCAACTTGTAACGCCGAAAATTTCAAAACAATTTTTCATTTTAAAATAATTGTTTAATTAAAAAAAAACACTTTGCTGAAAATCTCATACATAATCGAATTACAAAACATAACTCCATTTTCACCTGCATAATAAACCAGGATCCTCAAAACATGACTCTTTCTCTGGTGTGTACAATCGAGCCGGTGCCGTCCCGTGATCCTGAGAGAAACCTGAAACACATAACACAAAACACTGTAAGCACGAAGCTTAGTGAGTTCCCCAAAATACCACACATACACATATTAGCCACTCGAGGCTATAACTCTGTGGGTCCGTGGACCCTACTCTATGAACCCTCTGGTTCTAACTCTGTGAACCTTCCGGTTCTAACTCTGGGAACCTTCTGGTTCTAACTCTGTAAACATGCACAGCATAAATCACATAGAAATAATGCAGTACAACACATAGCATACAAATACTCTGTCACATAACTCTGGTTACCTACTCAAGGTAAAGTATAGTGAGAAGACTCACCCGGCAAGTAGAAAGCAGATATCCCCACACTTGAATCTCGAACTTGCCACCGCCTAACACATAAGGCAAATACTCTCGTGAATATAACTCTCGAGTCTAGGATCAACCCTCTCTTGACACCCTCTTAAGGGTAAAAGACCATTTTACCCCTCTCTTGGCCCAAAGGCCACATCGCTGACCAAACCCTAAAAGTCAACAAAAGTCAATGGTCAACTTTGACCGGACTCGGCGAGTGCACTAGGGCGACTCGGCGAGTCTACATGTGTCCACTGACTCCCTTGGATCCTCTCTTGACACGTCGAGTATTTCTCTGACTCGACGAGTTTCACCTGGCATAATCGCGGGGCCACCACGACTTAACTCGCCGAGTCTCAAAAACAACTCGGCGAGTTCCAGCTTGACTCAGTCCACCTGTCAACCCTCTCTAATTCTCCCTGACTCACTGAGTCATCCCTTAACTCGGTAAGACCACTCGCTGAGTGGTTAGGACAATCTTCATGCTACTCGCCGAGTCTGTTCTTCGGACTCGGCGAGTCCATGCCATGCATTGACTCAATCTCGCTTCTGAGGTCAGATCCGCTCCAACAACTCATAGATCTAGCCCTCCCAAGCACATTCATCACGTAAAGTCTCAATCTTGGCTACCAAGCAACGCCTACAAGGCTTCTTTTGATGAAATGACATCTAAAATGGAAACCTAAGTCTCCAACTCAAAAGGAAAGGCATAAAGCATGGCATTTGGGACTCTCTGGACCTACTAAGGTCCAGATCTAGGTACCATTTCTCCATGGGACCTCTCATACTACAAATACAAGGCAAACAAGGCATGAAGAAACCCTAGATTTGGCCATATCAAGAAAATCACGAGAATAAGCTCTGAATGTTACCTCAATTAGCTTCCTCTGTCGAAATGGGAGTAGATCTAAGCTCCCCAAATCTCTTAGCTTGGCTTTCCTCTTCCTTTCTTGCAAATACACACTAAAATGGTGAATAATGGCCTCTTATCTCACTCACAAGAACTCTCAGCTGCTCCGGTGCTCCTAAGGTCGAAGGTAGCCGCAATGAAGGCCATCAGGTCCCTTAAATAGGGCTCAGGACCGGGAAATTAGGGTTTCATTAAACAGCATGGACTCGCCGAGTCCCGGCGCGAACCCGCGTCCAAAACCGCGATCCTACTCGGCGAGTTTGAGCTCCAACTCGCCGAGTCCCCTTACAAAACACCAAAAATATATGAATAAATAACACCTGGGGTTCCGGGCTGTTACAAGTAGCAATCTAGACCTGTGTTGAGAACCATGTGAGGGTATTCCAGTAATAGGTCGTAGGCATAGAGATCGTGATGGATATGTTCCTACTGTGGCAGTGTTGGAGTAGACGCATTGTTAAGGTTCGACGAGTCATACTCGGTTATGTCGAATCAGAGAAGTTTAAGGGAGCTGCAAGGTATGACCCTTGAGTTCCAGGTATGGTTGTAGGCTTGGGTCATGTAAGTAGTGGTATTCCAATCTAGGGTATTCCATCACGAGGATGACCGAACCCTATGATTGATTGGACTTGGTGTGTTTGGTATTCCAACCCAAGGGTTGATTGAGCCAAACATGCATGAGAATGCGAGGGTATACCATCCTTAGGATGACTGGACCCGTTATAGGCGCACCTAGTATTCCAGCCCGAGGCTGATTGGGCCAGATACGAATGGTTGTGTGATATAGCTAGTTAATTCATGGGAGTTGCTAGAAGCTGAAGGATGCATCATCTTGTCAGCGCGAAAAGGGAATTGATTCAAGAAGGGGACGTGATGAGTTCCAATATTGCGAGTTACTCAGGTTATCGCTAGTTTGGAAAGGGAAGGATAATTTGGCACTGCGAGAGGGCCCAATGAATTAAGTATCATGATAGGAAGGTGACAGTATCATCTGGTGATACTTGGTTGATGTGTGTTGTCATTAAGTAGAAAAGGCCGACGGTCGGCTTGGAGTATTGGCAGGATACTTCATAAGAAGAAGCTAATTTAAAGGGGTACGGTAGTAGCGTCTGGAAGGACCTGATTTGATTGGGAAATCAGAGTCTGCAGTTTAGGGGTGTTATCCAAAATTGTGTGATGTAGTACGCTTCGAGGACGAAGCCTAATTTAAGTGGGGGAGAGTTGTAACATCCCAAATTTCAAAAATATGATATAAGGGCTTAAAGTGTAAATTGAGGAAGCTACTCGACGAGTAGGTGTGATTACTTGTCGAGTCAGAGTGGGTTCTGGTCACGAGTTAAGTGACCAACTCGCCGAGTCGGCGGTTAGACTCGACGAGTTGGTTCTAGGAAGAGAAAACCCTAATCTTTGGGTTTGCACCCTATTTAAAGGACCTTAAGTCCTCACCTCAGCCTCTTTGGCACCCCTTGAGAGTCAGAAAACCCTAAAATCGTGTGTGAGAATTTGGAGTGAACTTGGAAGCTTTGGAAGGAGATTCTAGCAAAGGAGGCTTGTAAATCAAGTGTAAAGCATCAAGGGACTCGTATAGATCCAAAATCTACTTTAGTTTTGTAACGCCTGTAGATCCAGGCAAGTCAATTTAGAGACAATAAGCATCAAAAATGACCTTTTGATGGAAGATTATTTAGAAGTATTAATCTTAACTAAGTTATAGTATATGTTACAAGGATTCCGTACATATAAAGAACGCCGAAATCCGAGTTATAATGAAGAAGTTATGACATGTCGAAGTTTCGCGAAAGAACCGGCACGAAACAGCGTGACGTAAATAGTGAATTTAAGTTAGAGCGATATTTGGCCTTAGCAATCTAAATGAAAGTCATAGAATATGTTAAACCGCGAGCGTGCATAAAAAGAACGTCTAAATCTGACTTCGTATGAGGAAGTTATGATTTTTCGAAATTTTGGGTTAGCAGTGTACAGCCCGAAGTTCGAATATGAGATCGAGCGATATTTAGCCGAAAGAATCTAAATGAGAATTTAAGATCTCATCGATAGTAGTGCAATGACGGAAAGACAGACGAAAACGGACGTCATACGAAGGAGTTATGAGTTTATAACGGAGTTTTTAGTCTCGGCCTACTAAAAATAATATAATAAAAGTAAAATCAAAATTAGCCGACGGAGTCTAAGTGAAAGTTGTAGATCGTGTTCTTACCTACGCGTCTATATAAAGAACGTCGAAAACGTAGTTCGTATGCGAAAGTTATGAATTTCTGAAGTTCGGGGCGCGAAACCCCAAAACTATCAGAGACCACGACGTGGAAACAGTGCCCATGATGTGGCATGGCTTCTGACGCCTTCTGGATCCTGCAGAGCAAGTGGACGATGACGCATCCAATGACGACCAAGCCCACGACGTGGAAGAAGTGCCCACGAGGTGGAAAATCAGAAATTTGCCCTATAAATAGAAATCAAGGGCCAGCCGAGTTTGGTTGCTCATTCCCTCATCTCTCACCGTGTTACATCGATTTACGAGCAAATAAATGCCCCTGAAGCCCCGATATCATCCCGAGACCCAAAGTGAGTCCCGACGCTCTGAGATCCCGAGAAGAAAAGAGTTTCCGAGCCGAAGCTCTGTCCGCGAGAAACCCGATGTGTGAAGATATCCCGGTTTCACCGAAGAATACTACTTCTACAAGCCGTAGTGCTGTCCGATCATCTTCTGATCAAGTGAGTGTGTAGTTACTTTCTTCTAACACATAAATATGAAGTATTTGCTATGAAATACATGTTATGTGTTTATATATTGTTGTTTATTGGAGATGAGTGTGGTATGGATGTTTTATATAGTTTTTAAATGAGTTAAACTCTATATGTATTTATATCTACAAATATGTTGGGTAGAACATGGGTAGATGATATAGTTGGTGTGTGATGAAAGATGGTATGAGTGAACCTTGGCAGCTATTGTCTTAGTGCCTAATAAAGAACCTTGATAACTATTGTCTTAGTGCCTAACAAAGAACCCTGGCAGCTATTGTCTTAGTGCCTAACAAAGAACCCTGGCAGCTATTGTCTTAGTGCCTAACAAAGAACCCTGGCAGCTATTGCCTTTGTGCCTAACAAAGAACCCTGGCAGCTATTGTCTTAATGACTAACAAAGAACCCTGGCAGCTATTGTCTTAGTGCCTAACAAAGAACCTTGGTAGCTATGGATTTAGTACCGTATAGAAGAACCTTGGTAGCTATGGATTTAGTACCATTTAGATGAACCTTGGTAGCTATGGATTTAGTACCGTATAGATAAACCTTGGTGAGTATGGAGTTAGCGCCTGTTAAGTGAACCTTGGTGACTATGGAGTTAGCGCCTGATAGCTATGGATTTAGTACCGGATAGATAAACTTTGGCAGCAATGGACTTCATGCCAATTCCTTAGGTAAATCCTTAGGAATTAATGAATGAAGGATAATTGGTTCTTTGGGTAAAACCTTAAGAAATAAAGAAGATAATGGGGATGGGTAATTGGGTTGATTGCTTGATGATTAAATATAATAATTATATTATTATGGGTTGAAAACCCTATACGCTCACCAGGCTCCCAAGCCTAACCCACTCAGTTTTCTTTGCATTAAAGGTAATGGCACAAGAGTATAAGTTGGTGGACTTGATGAGAGATTTTGGATTATAGATCAATAGTTATAAATAACTGTTGTAAGGTCTATTTTATACTGTTTATGCTTTTGGTCTGTATCAGAATATGACATCCTGATATTTTATTATTTAATGAAAAGTACTTTCTCTTTGAGAAATGTTTTGATAAAGTTTTATCATATTTTGTTTGGGGAACAAATTCCGCAACTGCTTTCTGTAAAAGATTACTCTGATTTTAAAAACAAAGCATAAATAAATCGGTCTTTTCTGGCCGTGAAATTGAGGATGTCACGGTTGGTATCAGAGCATTAGTCTAAGCGAACTAGGAATTTGTAGGAAATATCTAGACTTAAAATTAGAATTCTAAGTAATAATCGTGAGGAGTGTGTCTAAAATATGTTAGGTAGTACACCTAAATTGACACAAGCACTAGTTTATTTTAGGAATTATGCCTAAAATGCTTTTATGTGCTAAATGTTTTGTGTGATAGCTATATCAATGCTATTATTTGTTCGGATCCATGGCCTGTTGCCGACCAGATCTGGAAACCTTATGTGTGTAGGATTCTAAGCGTATGAGTACGATATTAGAACTAGCATGTAAACGTTTTGAAGTGATAAGGAGATTTATACATCTATCGTAAATAAAGCTTTCTTATCTTAAAATTCTCGCCTAAGTACATCGAGCGTCTGCTTGTGTGTACCAAACGTTATGGTGAAGACTCGTAGAGAATTGAGTAAATGGAGGAAATGAAAGGCTTATGATAGTGAATGACAACTATCGGAAGATATCGTAAGAGTGGTATCTTGCCTTTAGAATATGTCTGATAAAATAACGGAACGTTTAGAGGAGTACGATACATCTAAAGTACACCTTCGATTGGCAAGATGATGGAACATTTGGTGTAATTCTTGAAGTTGTCCCATCGTCTGGAATTTCCATCACCAACCGAGTTGAAGTAGAATTGATGAGTGAAGATACGCATGGAAGAAGTCCTAGTAGAGTTTAGGAAATTTTGTATGATTAATTGGACACATTAGTATGTGTTAAATTGTTTGGTGATTTTAGGACTTGGGGACTGCGAGACAATACTTGGGACGAGTATGAGTAGGTGTGAATAGTAGTAGAGATCTATACTACTGGAAGCACAAGTCTCACGCTTGGATCAGGGAAAGTCACAAGGTTACCAAGAAGTTAGTGGTTGATTCCGTTTTTATTCAAGTATGTCGTTACCTTTGTTTAGGTAATGACTAAGAAGATGATTGATATTCTAACCCTAGTGGTCATATCAAATTGAGTCCGACTACGATGAGTTTGTACTGTGGTTCATAGAACCAAGTTCGATGTAACATCTGACCTAAGTCAGAAGATTGAAATCAATGCGATCGATAGCATTGCACTTGTTGTTAAGGAAGCTTGTAGCTAGAAATGCTACAATAAAAAATATGATTATATGACATTAGAATATGAAGGAAGGTATATTCCATTCTGGAATATGACTCTAAGAGACTTGATTCAAAACGTTGCTTCATACGATGAGAGGTCATTAGAACATGACCCATCGATCTGTTACAATAGATAAAGGAAAGTACTTATCCTAAGAAGAAGGAGTCCTCAATAAGGATTTATTTTGTAACTTGAAGGTTACGATTGAAAGTCCAACATAGTACGAAGAGCAAATGCAAGATTAAGCATCATGATTATTACTTAGGATGGAGAGATAACATATGGAATCATTATACAAGCCCTATTTCGTTGATGATTCCGGGACGTAATCATCCTAAGGGGGAGATAATTGTAACGCCTGTAGATCCGGGCAAGTCAATTTAGAGACAATAAGCATCAAAACTGACTTTTTTATGGAAGATTATTTAGAAGTATTAATCTTAACTAAGTTATAGTATATGTTACAAGGATTACGTACATATAAAGAACGCCGAAATCCGAGTTATAACGAAGAAGTTATGACCTGTCGAAGTTTTGTGAAAGAGCCGGCACGACACAGCGTGACGTAAATAGTGAATTTACGTTAGAGAAATATTTGGCCTTAGCAATATAAATGAAAGTCATAGAATACGTTAAACCGCGAGCATGCATAAAAAGAACGTCTAAATCTGACTTCGTATGAGGAAGTTATGATTTTTCGAAGTTTCGGCTTAGCAGTATACAACCCGAAGTTCGAATATAAGATCGAGCGATATTTAGCCGAAACAATCTAAATGAGAATTGAAAATCTCATCGATAGTAATGCAACGACGGAAAGACAGACGAAAACGGACGTCATACGAAGGAGTTATGAGTTTATAACAGAGTTTTTAGTCTCGGCCTACTAAAAATAATATAATAAAAATAAAGTCAAAATTAGCCGATGGAGACTAAGTGAAAGTTGTAGATCTTGTTCTTACCTACGCGTCTATATAGAGAATGCCGAAAATGGAGTTCGTATGCGAAAGTTATGAATTTCTGAAGTTCGGGGCGAGAAACCCAAAACTGTCAGAGACCACGACGTGGCATGGCTTCTGACACCTTCTGGATCTTACAGAGCAAGTGGACGATGACGCATGCAATGATGACCAAGCCCACAACGTGGAATAAGTGTCCACGACGTGGAAAATGAGAAATTTGCCCTATAAATAGAAATCAAGGGCCAGCCGAGTTTGGTTGCTCATTCTCTCATCTCTCACTCGTATTGCATAGATTTACGTGCAAAGAAATACCCCCGAAGCCCCGATATCATCTCGAGACCCGAAGTGAGTCCCGACGCTCCGAAGATCCCGAGAAGAAAAGAGTTTCCGAGCCGAAGCTCTGTCCGCGAGAAACCCGATGTGTGAAGATATCCTGGTTTCACCGAAGAATACTACTTCTACAAGCCGTAGTGCTGTCCGATCATCTTCTGATCAAGTGAGTGTGTAGTTACTTTCTTCTAACACATAAATATGAAGTATTTGCTATGAAATACATGTTATGTGTTTATATATTGTTGTTTATTGGAGATGAGTGTGGTATGGATGTTTTATATAGTTTTTAAATGAGTTAAACTCTATATGTATTTATATCTACAAATATGTTGGGTAGAACATGGGTAGATGATATAGTTGGTGTGTGATGAAAGATGGTATGAGTGAACCTTGGCAGCTATTGTCTTAGTGCCTAATAAAGAACCTTGATAACTATTGTCTTAGTGCCTAACAAAGAACCCTGACAGCTATTGTCTTAGTGCCTAACAAAGAACCCTGACAGCTATTGTCTTAGTGCCTAACAAAGAACCTTGGCAGCTATTGTCTTAGTGCCTAACAAAGAACCCTGGCAGCTATTGTCTTAATGACTAACAAAGAACCCTGGCAGCTATTGTCTTAGTGCCTAACAAAGAACCTTGGTAGCTATGGATTTAGTACCGTATAGAAGAACCTTGGTAGCTATGGATTTAGTACCATATAGAAGAACCTTGGTGGCTATGGATTTAGTACCGTATAGATAAACCTTGGTAGCTATGGATTTAGTACCATATAGATAAACCTTGGTGACTATGGAGTTAGCGTCTGTTAAGTGAACCTTGGTGACTATGGAGTTAGCGCCTGATAGTTATGGATTTAGTACCGGATAGATAAACTTTGGCAGCAATAGACTTTGTGCCAATTCCTTAGGTAAATCCTTAGGAATGAATGAATGAAGGATAATTGGTTCTTTGGGTAAAACCTTAAGAAATAAAGAAGATAATGGGGATGGGTAATTGGGTTGATTGTTTGATAATTAAATATAATAATTATATTATTGTGGGTTGAAAACCCTATACGCTCACCAGGCTCCCAAGCCTAACCCACTCAGTTTTCTTTGCATTAAAGGTAATGGCACAAGAGTATAAGTTGGTGGACTTGACGAGAGATTTTGGATTATATATCAGTAGTTATAAATAATTTTTGTAAGGTCTATTTTATACTGTTTATGCTTTTGGTCTGTATCGGAACATGACATCCCGATATTTTATTATTTAATGAAAAGTACTTTCTCTTTGAGAAATGTTTTGATAAAGTTTTATCATATTTTGTTTGGGGAACAAATTCCGCAACTGCTTTCTATAAAAGATTACTCTGATTTTAAAAACAAAGCATAAATAAATCGGTCTTTTCTGGTCGTGAAATTGGGGATGTCACAAGTTTGGGCACATTTTTGAGGTAACAAGTTGTTACCTTGATCCCTTCCTTTCCAGATCTACTTATGGATGGATTTGGGGCCATTTGAGTATGTTTAAGATCCATTTCGGGTTATGGGTCTAGATATGAGGTTACAACTTCAGATCTAGACTTGCCTTGGTCCAGAAAATCATAAAGCATCAGCCCTTGCTTTGGTTGTGAAGCATTCTTGCCTTAAATCCTCGCCCTAGCTTGTTTTGGGCCAATACCACCTTGTACTCACGTAAAGTTGGCAGCTTTACGTAAGAATCATGCCCTATGAGGATGGATTTACAGTATGGAGCCTCTGCATGGCTCAAAAGTGACTATATAGATGAAGGACTGATGAGACTCGACGAGTCGCATGGGTTGACTCGGCGAGTCATATGATGATGGGATGGACTCGACGAGTTGGATGAACAACTCGGCGAGTCTGTTCTTGGACTCGGCGAGTTATGGTGCAGAAACCCCCCAACCTCTTATGGTTAAGATTTGGATCAGTGAGTTGAGTGGTGACTCAGTGAGTTGTACAGGATAGGACTCGGAGATTTATGGACTCGACGAGTCATGGGGTGACTCAGTGAGTCGAGTCGTGATATGAAAGCCTTCTGAGTTTAAGAACTCGGCGAGTCAATGGATTGACTCGGCGAGTAGGGTCAATCAAGAAGGTTAACTTTGACCAGGACTTTGACTTTGACCCGTTTGACCTTAAATAGTATTATGGTAATTTGGATATTTATGTCGATGGACCATTGATGGCTATAGGTGTTGGAGTCTGCTTCGGGATTGTGCTTTCGTGGTTCGGTTCGACAGTTGCAAGGTGAGTTATCCTCACTATACCCAATGGTCTAAGGCACCAAGGCTGGCCCTTTGATTCGTTATTTGAGATAGTTACTGCTGTGATATGTTAGTTGGCATTCTGGTAGAAAGGATGATTATGTGTTAGCATTGTTGGTTAGATTGGTATCCTGGTAGATTGGATGTGGCTATGCTTAGTGGCCTGTAGTTGGTCTGAATGTTTGTATGCTTGTAGGAGATTACATGTTATACGTGTGCATGTTTGAGCAGTAGTAGACGGTATTCCATCCTGGTAGGATGATAGGGCCCTAGTATGTGTTTCTGTAGACTGTTATATGATTATCTGATAGGTGCACATGTTGGTTAGTGTGTAGGCATTCCAACCCGATGGTTGTGGGCCGGGAGTATCCCATCCCGGTAGGATGATTGGACTCATAGTAGGTAGGGCATTCCAACCCGATGGTTGTGGGCCAGGAGTATCCCATCCCGGTAGGATGATTGGACTCATAGTAGGTAGGGCATTCCAACCCGATGGTTGTGGGCCAGGAGTATTCCATCCCGGTAGGATGATTGGACTCGTAGTAGGTTGGCATTCCAACCTGATGGTTGAGGGCTTGGGGTATTCCATCCTGAGGGATGATTGAACCCATAGTAGTAGTTGTTGTATGTGTAGATGTCTGGGCATTCCAACCCGATGGTTGTGGGCTGAGAGTATTCCATCCTGGTAGGATGATTGGACTCGTAGTATGTTGGCATTCCAACCCGAAGGTTGAGGGCCAGTGGTATTCCAACCGGATCGTTGATTGGACCCATAGTATGATGTTCATTGTTGTATGTGTATAGTTATGTGTGTATGGGTATTTTGGGGGAACTCACTAAGCTTTCGGGCTTACAGTTTCAGTTTATTGTTTTAAGTACATCATGAGATCGTGGCATGGCCAAAGCTTGATCGTACCGCTCCTCATATTTCATGATTTTGTGATTTGATTCTAGGGATACTCTGATGTTTAAACTATTTTGAAAACAAGTTGTAATAATTTAATGGTTTTTGAATGGATTAAAATGTTTTAAATTGGCGTAAATTTTATGAGTGTTACATATATCAAACCTAACACTTAAATCATTTTCACAAACTCGTTGGGAAAGTAGGGTAGAAAGTGTAAAATCAATTAGATTTCAAGCACCACAATTAAGAAAAGCACTTTTACAATTATCCAAAAGTTGTTGAGATCCAAAAATTAAAAGTGAAGCTAAATGTTTAGCTACATATGAACTTCAAAACTATGAATTTTTACTAGGAATGATTATTTGGTATGATGTTTAGTTTGCTATTAACACTCTTAATAAAAGTTTGCAATCAAATGATATGTGTATCGATGATGCTATAGATCAACTAAACGGATTTTTGTGTTTCTTTGAATAATATAGACAAAACGGATTTGAAAACGCTTTAGATTATGCAAAAGAATTGGTTTTAGAAATGAATGTAAAACCTAAATTTCGTGAAAAACGTAGCATTCAAATAAATAGACGATATGATGAAAATGTTGCTAATGAAACTATTAAAACTCATGTTCAGTTATTTAAAACTGATTACATTTTATATGTTGTAGATAAAGTCATTACTTCACTTAAAAGTAGATTTGAGCAATTTAACGAGTTCAAAAATATTTTTGGTTTTCTATTTAGTATAAAAAAAATTAAAATCATTTGATGAAAATACTTTAAAAGAACATTGTTTAAATCTTGAAAAATCTTTAAAGCATGATGATAGCTTAGATATTGATGGTTTATATTTATTTTATGAACTAAAACTTTTAAGACATATTGTATATTTAGAACGTGATACAATTATTAATATACTTAATTACATTAAAAAGTTTAGTTCTTTTCCAAATGGATATGTTGCCTATAGGATTATTTTAACTATTTTTGTAACCGTTGCCTCTGCAGAAAGAAGTTTTTCTAAATTAAAACTATTAAAAAATTATTTAAGATCTACAATGTCACAAGAAAGATTAACTGGATTATCTATTTTGTCAATTGAAAAACATTTAGTAAAAAAAATTGATTATGAAATTTTTATTAAAAAATTTGCATCTAAAAAAGCTAGAAAAACTAGTTTTATGTCATAAAATATATTCACAAAAACATATACATAAAAAAAATTTAACTCCGCCATTTGTAAAATTTTTAGTTTATTATTGTCGGTCCCAAGCTCGGATAAAAGATGAGGGTTTATAACATTAAGTATAGTAAATGTCAAAGGGCCCCAAACTTTTGGTCGTTTAGAGCCCCCAAACTGGTTGAGCCGGCCCTGATATCTGATACTATATAATCAAAGAAAAAATATCGATTGTCTATATCATTCAATGTAAAACTACAAATTTATACATAGTATAACTGAATTGAGAAATAAACTACACATGTTAATAAAATTATACATGACCGGTCCTCAACAATTAAATATTCTCAAAGGTTCAGGACGAGCTACAATAAAAAAGGTATTTATCGTTATTATATATATATATATATATATATATATATATATATATATATATATATATATATATATATATATATATATGGTTAGGTTCATTTGAGACAACCTATATTTTGTGAGACCGTGGGACGCATTTTTTTATTTTTTATTATTTTTTTTTAATTTTTTTTAGTTAATTCAAGTTCCGAAAATAATATTTAAATTTTTTTTTTTTTGGATTTTTCCATTTATTTTGCATTTTAAAATTATTTTTTAGAATATGTACAGTGTAATATTCTATTAGAATATTTCACGTATTTTTCAAAAAAATGGAATTTATTTTTATTTATTTTTATTTTTTTTAGTTAATTCAAGTTCCGGAAATAATATTTAAAAAAAGAATTTTTTGATTTTTTCATTTATTCTGCATTTTAAAATTATTTTTTAGAATATGTCAGTGTAATATTCTATTAGAATATTTCACGTATTTTTCAAAAAAAATGGAATTTATTTTTATTTATTTTTATTTTTTTTAGTTAATTCAAGTTCCGAAAATAATATTTAATTTTTTTTTTTAGATTTTTCCATTTATTCTGCATTTTAAAATTATTTTTTAGAATATGTCTGTGTAATATTCTATTAGAATATTTCACGTATTTAAAAAAAAAACAGAATTTTTTTTATTTTTTAGTTAATTCAAGTTCCGAAAATAATATTTAAAAAAAGAATTTTTGGATTTTTCCATTTATTTTGCATTTTAAAATTATTTTTAGATTTGGTCTCACGCTCTTACAAAATTAAAATGGTCTCAAATGAACCTGAAATATATATATATATATATATATATATATATATATATATATATATATATATATATATATATATATATATATATATATATATATTATATATTATAGACAAGTATTTTGTCGACAACTCAACGCCCCCATGATTATACCATTAGTGTAAGTCTAAGCATTTTCTAACCAAAACTCAGTGTTTTTACAACCACATAATTATTTTTTATTAGGCTTTGAAAGCTTCTTTTGAAATAATATTATATTTTATGACTAACACCATTTAAAATTATTGATGCACACACTTATAATCTATTATCAAAAAAAATCAATTATTAATTGTATTGTGAAATGGACAAATGGTTAACAATTTTTTTTTACAAATATCAAAATATATTTTGCGTTTTTGATTCTATAAGTTAGTAAATTATAGTAGAAAAAAAAACCCCTACAAAAGCAAAAAATATATTTTTAAGTTTTCGGATAGATTTCAATGGCAAGGGCTTTTTTTTTTTTTTTTTTTTTTTTTTTTTTTTTTTTTAATCTTACTCCTAAACTACATCTTAAATCCATTTATGTCTACGACAGACTTAAACCCTCAAGGCGTCAACCTAAAAAAGAAAGAACAATACCGAATACCGCTGAGCTAGAAACCCTTTCGTTTTAATGACACAAGTAGACATTGCTTTTGGTTCGGTAGTTATGGTTCCATCGCTCTACACTTCTTTATGATTGTCTTTGTCATCCTATTATTTGAGCATTTGTATTCAACTGAATATTATATATTATATATACTATTAATTGTTAAAAATTTTGTGAACATGAATCTTTTAGGATTTAGATTTTTACCACAAATTTTTTTGGATTTTAAACATTTGCCACAAAGCTTTTCTTTTCCGATTCTTATCTTTTCTTCTTTATTTGTTTTGATTGTGCAGCCCTCCAATATGACTTTCCACCGCCATTGACTGCATCTTTGAATATATTCGTCGTGCTTATCGGATTTCTTCACTTGATAACTCCTCCGCTCTATTCCCATTGTTGCATTCCAATCGAACGATGAGGTCGACTTCTACTACTTATTTGCGTTTCTATTTTGCCTCCGCATCTATCTCCGTCTGCTCTTGGCGGTCTCTGTTTCTTCTTTAGGTATGTGTTGTAATTCCTCTTATACATTCTCATGTCGGCAATTTTCTCGCCTTCTAGATACTTCCAATCCATTAAAGGTATGGTTTTGTTACTTCAAACTGTATTTCATTTGGCACGCCATTAATATCAGTTTCAAAGTTGAAGAGTGTTGTTGCTGGAAAAAAAATTGTGACGACGCTTTGACGAGAAACGCATCTGGTCGGTCATGTATTTATCATTCTTATATTTAGAGCACAATTCATGCAGGAAGGTAGGATCGAGGGGCTAATGCTCCATACTTCAACCAGTTACCTTATTATATGATGTTAATAATTGCAACGCACAGCTTAATGGGTATGTTGATGATTTGATGACTGGTGCATGTTAGGGTGGTGCTAAGGTGGTTCAGCTAGCTCTGCATATTAGTGAGGCTGTTGAACATGAGGTCAGTTGCAACAGAAAACTCGGTTGTTGAACATGAGGTTACACTACAACAAACGGGACCTATAGGGATGACAATTGTCGTCTCTATAGGTTCAAAAAGTCGTCCCTATAGCTGTCTGGGGCGATATGTCGTCCCTATAGCTCTCGTCTCCATAGCCCCGTCGCAATAGATCTGTATTGTCGTCGCTAAAGAACTCGTCGCAATAGCACACCTATAGAGACGACATATCATCTCTAAAGGGTTCGTCGCTATAATTTTTCCCATCACCATAGGTAAAGCTATAGAGACGACATGTCTTCTCTATAGATAAAATTATACACACGACATATACCTACCTATAGCAACAATGGATCGTGGCAATAGATTCTCCTATAGTGACGATTTGTAGTCCCTATACATTCACTTGTAGAGACGACATGTCGTCTCTAAAGGATGCGCACATGTTTTCACTTACACCCTACTCTCTTTTTTTTCTGTGTATTTTACCAGATTTCACAATCTCAAAATAGCTAAAGCAGTGTATCTACAAAATAGCTAAAACAATAAATTCAATTGCAACAAATAATGCTAAAGGATTTTATTACATGTTTTAAAGCAGTACAAATTAAAGGAAGATTCCCAAACATTACATGTTCTTGTTTGGAATTACCATGATCAAAATGAACGGTGATAAGCTGAAGATCAATACAAATTTCAACTTTCATTTTTGTCCCTCTAAACAAATAGTAGAGCTTTTTTGTTAAATATGCTTTCAGCAGCAGAGATGCAGCTTGCCACCAAAGGGTTTCCTCCTTGCTTTAGAGCACTAGGATGAATAATTCAAATGAACTGCTTTAACCCCTTCAATATTATACCCCTTTTCTGCATCCTACACATAATAATATAGAAAAACACAAACCAAAATGAGGGATATAACATGAAAAACGAAAAAAAAAAGAACAAAGCCTTGGTTTTTTTTATTGTTTTTGTTTCATGATATATATAATGAGGGTACTTTGGTATTTTAATAAAAAAAAGGACGAGCAAAATTAAATTCCTTCGGCGCTACCCTAAGAATGGTGAAATCAATCAAACAGGAAATTCGAAGGAATTGAATTGTGTCCATTTGGAAACAAAACACGGAGTGGAATGGAATCACCAATTCCAACTCCATAAACCAAACATACCTGGAAAAACAATGTAAGGAACACCCGGATGCCTGCTTTGCACGGCCCAACTGCCACAAAGGAACACCAGTGAATGCTTGCCCAACTATTCTGGCACGTTTTGCTTCTAAAGCTTTTGTAGCAACATCTGAAGAAGTAATTCCACCCTACAAAAAAAAGAAACTTTGTTAATATTACTTATTAGCCTTTTCATCCTCAATCACTCCTTCCATAGTACCATCATTCCTTTGCAAATGATTTTTGAAGTTGATATTCAGACTCTCAGAAGGAGCTGAAGTTTGAGGAACAATGATAATTAGCACTTAGATTGTTTAACAAATGATTTCTTGCATTTATCCCTACTAAAAATTCTTAAGGTACTCTCTTTTCTGCTGACTTCATTGCAAGTTTATCAACAGAAACCTATACAATTACAGGAACAAACGAAATCAGTGTGTGTGTATTTGTGTATGCATCCTCTCAATCACCTCAATGCTTCTCAGATTATGATCACATTGCAACTTGAGCTCTTCGACCTTTGTATTTTAGGAAAATCAGTAATGGTAATTTATTTAATGTGAAAATAGAAAACAAAAACTTTACATGGAGAATGAACATTAATTCATCTAAAAACTACTGGACCTGTTTTGTGGTCTTGGGGACATATACTGCCAAAGATTAACTTAAATGCTACACTTTTACATCATATCCAATGTGTACTTATCCATGTCGCTTTCAAGGAGGCTTGTGAGGAGAGGTAGTAGACAAGAACAAATATCCAATGTGATGGTGTCCATTTTTTCCGTCAAAAGACTCACAATATCTGCAGTCACCTGAATTGTAATAAAAAGATTAGGAGTCAAGACTAAAAATAATCAATCACCAATAGATGCATGCAATAAGAAGATATATATATTTTTACTCACAGAATGATCAGCCATTCTCTCCATTGCTCTAATTGCTGCTTTAATATCATTCCTATCCCAGCATCTATGAATCATCTGTAGATAACAAGAGAAAAAGTATGGGACGATATATAAACTTTTCCAATAGCATATATATAACTTGGATCTTATGAAATAAACAATGAGAATAAAGAAAAACCTGTAGTTTGGCTAGACGAGACTGCATTGAAGATACGAATTGATCATGTCTTCCCATTATATCTACAATAGCATCCTCCTCTGTGAGAGGTTCTGTTTCCTTTGCACTAGATTCAGATAACTGTTTTTGCGTAGATTCAGGATAATAGCAGAAGAAAGATTAATATTATCTTTTGTTTATATAGAAAACAAGACAATAAAAAAAGTGTCTGCATTAGAATAATGAGTATAAAACTATCTGCAAGTGTCATACCACAGTATTTGGCAATGTGTTGATAACAGAGCTCAAGTTGATGTCATTAATTCTCACTCAATGCTATTGAAATAAAAAAGGAAAATAAGTTACTTTGATTAGTCATAATAGTTGTAATAAGATTGATAAATAAAGGTTCAACATAACTCATCTGATTACATTACCTGAAAGAACTGGACCAGCATGCCCGAGAGCTTTATCTGTACCTGATGTCATAATCTATACAATGTATTTACAAAATTGAGTGGATTATGTGCTAAATGATTTTATTACATGATGTAAAACGGTACAAATTGAAGGAAGATTCCCGAACATCAGTAAAATAAACAGATCAGTGAAATACCTTTATGATTTTCGAAATTGGATGTTGTTGGAGAGTGAAGAAGCAGTCGTTGTCACAGGGGAATTGAAGCATCGTCGATAGTGAAGGTGGTTGTGCTGTGGAGTTGGGCTGGTAAAATGGCCGTCGATTTCGTATCCAGAAAGCAACAAATCTTCGATCAAAGAAGAGAGAAGATTGAAGGGAAGACTGCGATCACGAATTACCGAAGGAGATCGCTGGTAACAACGTTAGCAATGACAGTTGTTGCTACTGAGGAGGCCGAAGGTGAAGGTGTTCGACATATACCAATCGCCGATCGAGAGAGAGGAAAATGTGATAACCGTTGCGATTGAATAAGAGAGAGGGGATGATGTATTCTCGATTAAGGGAGTAGAAGCCTATGGGACGATCTGTCATCTCCACACCCTTAGACAAAACGACGTCCCGCGAAAATTCTCACCTAACTTGTAGACCCGCCAACTATCTGCTTAACTTTTTGCAACAACTGGTCGTCTCTATAGATTAACGAGTCAAAAAATGTTGGTCAACTCTATAGAGACGACATGTCGTCTCTATAGATAATATATAGAAACGCCTTTTGTCGTCCCTATAGCTATGGTCCCTACAGATGCTTTTTCTTGTAGTGTAGTTGCATCAGAGAAGTCAGTTCTTTTTATTCCCTTTTATAACATACAAAGATCGAAGTGTTCCTTCTTTCTAATATGATAAATCAGGCAAGAATACATATATACATGGACAGATCTAAACGAAAGGCTTTGTTAAATGAGAGCCCTGATGATTGTTCAAAAGTTGTGAATAACGACCCTTTATTGTTTCAACTTTGTATTTTTTTTGTAGATTGATTTCAACATATGTGTTGTCATTCAACCATAGATTGAAGATTGAAGGATGTAGAGGATTCATTCGGTCATGAATGGAAGGAAGTAGGTATTTTGTTTATTTTTCTTCATTTTTATAGCAAAGGTTTTTTTAAATTGATTTTACCGCTTCCTCGGTTCATCGCTACAGTGAAGTTGAAGTCAACTGGCTCATAGCAGCACAAATATCAACCCAATTTGTCAACCTTATTTTCACTAATATCGGAAGGATCAGCTTAAAGTTTTGTTTTTCTTTTTCTCTACTCAATTCTCAATTGGGGACCAATATTTTACTGCTGTGGTTCTTAATTTTAGGGATGGTAAGTTTGATTAAATGTTGATTGGTTTGCCCAGCAGGTGAAAAAACTCCAGCACCATCACTATCTATGGAGATACCCATATATTCCCAATTCCTTCCCCCCAAAAAAAACCTACTGTGAATTCATTTTTTTGGTTAAACACAATAAAAAGCAATACAATCTAAACAAAAAAAAAACCATTCTTATTTTACACTTATTATCCCAAAAAAGGGAAAAAACCTTATATGCATCGAACCGGTTATGAACCGTTTTGAAAAAACCGGTTTCGGTAAAACCGAACCTGTTTGTATAAGTTTGAATTTTTTTGGGGTTGGACTGGTTTGGAACCGAACCAGTTTCCAGGTAAACCGGTTTTGACTTATTAATTATAGACTGAAAAACCATTCATACTTTTTTGTTTCCAACGTTGATAACATCTTCATTATGTTCATCAGCTTCAGAATGAGGAAAACCATAGACTGGCTAGACGCCAGATTGAACGTGAAAAAGGCCGCAGAGAAGCAGTTAGAAGATGTGTCAGAAGACTTATCAGAAGGGGAAAAAGGAGAAAACATGAATGATGTATCTGTTCATATAATCCGTATTCCATTTGGTCAAAAAGACAAATATGTCCCTAAAGAGCTACTATGACCACACATCCCTGAATTTGTTGATGGAGCACTTGGACACGTCATCCAAATGTCCAAAGTTTTGGGTGAGCAAGTTGGTGGTGGATACCCTGTATGGCCTGTTACCATTCATGGTTATTATGCTGATGCTAGTGACTTAGCTGCCAGACAGTCAGGTGCCCTAAATGTTCCAATGCCTTTTACCGGTCATTCACTTGGAAGAGATAAGTTGGAGCAGCTTTGGAGACAGGGGAGATTGACAAAAGATGAAATCAATGCTACTTATAAGATCATGAGAAGAATTGAAGGTGAAGAGAATACTCTTGATGCCTCTGACATTGTTATCAGTAGC
This sequence comes from Lactuca sativa, assembly GCF_002870075.4. Taxonomy (NCBI): domain Eukaryota; kingdom Viridiplantae; phylum Streptophyta; class Magnoliopsida; order Asterales; family Asteraceae; genus Lactuca; species Lactuca sativa. Next base: position 267,589,183 of record NC_056627.2, read on the forward strand.
ACTAGACAAGAAATAGATGAACAATGGAGATTATATGACGGTTTTGACCTTGTGCTTGAAAAGAGACTTAGAGCTAGGATAAGGCGGAATGTTAGCTGTTATGGAAGGTTCATGTCTCGTATGGTTGTAGGTTTCCAAAAATACCCTTTACACATAATCAAATATTATGTACATTTTGTGTTATTTTTGGGAGAATCACGGAAAAAAGGCATTTAAAAATTCTGGTTTAATCTTTTATCCACTATTATATACTTAAATTTTTTTCCAATAAAATCATGGAATAATAGGCAACCTATCAGCCGTCTTTTTGTCATTCTATCTTCACGGAACAAGTAAGCCCTAATTTTTCGATTTCACATCAGTAATTAAATATTCATCGATTTCCATATCGTCTCAGTTTACTATTGATTTTTTTTACGGGTTACTATTTATTAGAGGATAATTTCTAGTATTTATTGTATTTATCTGTATACTTGTTTATCTCCTTTATCATAGGAGTAATTGTTGTAATCCTCTTTATATATTGTTATGTTAATATCAATACAATTCAAGGGTTTGATTTTACCCATTGTTACATGGTATCAGCCGTTCACACCTTCTTTCTCTCCCCTTCAATTTCTAATTTCTTCCTGGGATATTATTTTGGCTCCATCATCGTCCTCCTCTTCATCCACCGATGGCCCGTTCTCCATGAACACTTTATTACATATGCTGACTATCAAGCTTTCATCCAGCAATTATCTTCTCTGGCGCAACCAGATGCTTCCCATCTTCACCTATCAACAACTATCAGGGCATATCGACGACACTTCTTCTTCTCCGCCACCTACCATCACTGAAGAAAATAAAACTATTTCAAATCCTGCTCTTGCTCTCTGGAATGATGCAGATCAGCGTGCCATTATTCTCTTGCATTCATCTCTCACTGAAGAAACAGCGGCTAAAGTATTGGGTCTTTCCACTGCTCGACAGATCTGGCAAGCTCTTGAATCTGCTTATAGCAATTGCTCTGTAGAACGCATTCAATCCCTGCGTGATTCTCTTCGTCAGTTGACCAAAGGAACATCTTCTGTTCCTGATTATAGTCGTCGTTTCAAGGCCATCTGTGATCAACTATCTGCGATTGGACACCCGGTTGTTGAAATCGACAAACTACATTGGTTTCTTTGTGGCTTAGGACCATCCTATGAAACATTCTCTACAGCGATTCGAGCCACAAAGCCAGCACCCGTCTTTCGTGATCTTGTTACGCAAGCAGAAAGTCACGAGTTATTTTTGCAGTCCATCCATGGTGCTCCTACTCTTCCGGCCGCTTTTCATGTGCAACAACACCAATCATCTCCTGGTTGGGGTCGTTCCACCTCTTACCGTGGGAACAACTCTCGAGGTGGCAGGGGGCGTGGTCAAGGGAGACGACCTCCTCATTGTCAACTTTGCAGAAACAATGGACATTATGCGTCTTCCTGTCCAAATCTTCACACCTATGCCAGTCAAGCTGCTTCCTCAGATGAATCTTTATCGAAGGCTTTCCATGCCCAATGTCATGTCACCACCAACACTCCTGATTGGCATGTTGATTCCGGGGCCACTGCTCATATGACCCCAGATCGTGAAACCCTACATCACTCAGCACCATACCAAGGTAACAATGAAGTAATCTTTGGAAATGGCAAAAAGCTTCCTATCACTCATACAGGTTCTTCCATTATCTCAAACATCATTCCTTTAAGTGATGTTCTTGTCATTCCTAATCTCACAAAAAACTTATTATCTGTCAGCAAGCTTACCAAGGACTATCCTGTTGATGTCCTTTTCTCTCAACCTTTTTTTGAAATTCAGGATCGGAAAACAAAACTGGTACTTGCTAAAGGAAGCTGTCAAAATGGTCTTTATGTGTTGAAGGATGAACCTAAAGCCTTGGTTGCTACCTCTAGAGTTTCCAATCGAGCTTCTTATGAATTATGGCATGCTCGTCTAGGCCACGTGTCTTTTGATATTATTTCCCTTTTAAATAAGTTAGGTGTTTTATCTATTACTTCATTGTTACCAAAACCAACTGTTTGCACTGCTTGTCAACTTGCAAAAGGGCAACATTTATCTTTTAATCTAAATTACAAACGTTCATCTCACTCTTTAGATATAATACATTGTGATTTATGGGGACCAGCTCCCGTTTGTTCTAAAGATGGTTATCGATATTATGTTGCATTTATTGACGATTACTCCAGGTTTACGTGGTTCTACCCACTTAAAACCAAAACGGGTTTTTATTCGATCCTACCTGCTTTTATTAATCTTGTTCAAACTCAATGCTCGAGAAAGATAAAGGTGTTTCAAAGCGATGGTGGCACGGAATTTGTGAATCACACAGTCCGTAAAATTTTTGAAGACAATGACACACTTCATAGGTTTTCGTGTCCTTACACATCTCAACAAAACGGATGAGCGGAACGAAAACATAGGCATATTGTGGAAACTGGCTTAGCAATGTTGTTTAATGCTAAAGTTCCTGCATGTTATTAGGTTGATGCATTTACCACAGCTACATTCATAATTAATCGTTTACCTACTCCATTATTGGCAAACCAATCACCATTCCGCTTGATCTTCAATCGAGATCCACAATATGCCAACTTTCGTACATATGGATGTCAGGTATTCCTTTATTTGCGTGACTATTCCAAACACAAATTTGAACCTCGAAGCATTCCATGTGTATTTATTGGCTATAGTCCGCAACATAAAGGGTACAGGTGTCTTGATCCCGCATCTTCTCGTGTCTACATCACTCCACATACACGATTTAATGAGCAAGTGTTCCCGTTTCATGGTACATCTCTTGACCCAAATTTATCTCAATTAACTCTTACTACTTTTCTTGAAGAACTTCCACAGTCTCCATCATCTCTTGATGTGCCACCTCATCTTACTCCTCCTCTCAAAGCTCCTGAGCATACTATAAAATCAGCACCTTGTGCTCTTTGCAAGCCACTGGACTAACATCTAGACCGCCCTGCCAACCTTTTAAATGAACAGGTCCATACGGATGCAACTTATCCTTCTCCAGCTGTTTCGTCTACTACAACTCCTGCTGACCAGGCTCCTGTTTCATCTGATCATCCAGTCCCACGCACATCGTCTCTTATGCCATCACCTGAACCTCCCGTATCGAGTCATCCAATGATTACCAGGTCCAAGGCTGGTATTTTTCGACCAAAACTTCAGGTTGATCTAGCCTCCCTCTCTACTCACTGTCTTCATGTTGCATTACTATCGACAACTGAACCCAAAGGTTTTAAAACGGCAGCCAAAGATCCAAAATGGATGGCTGCCATGAATGAAGAATTTGAGTCTTTGCAACAAAATAAAACGTGGACCTTAGTACCACGTCCTGGTCTCACCAACATTGTAGGGTCCAAATGGGTCTATCGCATCAAATACCATTCAGACGGAACCATCGAACGCTACAAAGCCAGATTAGTTGCCCAAGGATATACTCAAATCCCGTGTCTCGACTACTCTCTCACATTTAGTCCGGTTGTCAAAGCATCCACAGTGCGAATTGTCATTACTCTTTCCATCTAGAATAACTGGAAGCTGCATCAACTAGATGTTAAAAACGCGTTCTTAAATGGTAACTTGACTGAGACGGTCTTCATGGAACAACCTCCGGGATTCATCAACCCTCAGTTTCCAAATCATGTGTGCAAATTATCCAAGGCATTATATGGCTTAAAGCAGGCACCACGTGCATGGTTTCAACGCTTAAGCGCCTTTCTTATTTCTTATGGTTTTATATGTAGCCGTGCAGACACTTCTCTCTTTATTTTTTTCAAAGACTCATGCATTATGTACTTATTGGTTTATGTTGATGATCTCATTCTTACGGGAAATAATGAATCTGTCATTGCCACCTTTATCTCTTGTCTGAATCACGTATTTGCCATAAAAGATCTTGGGGAACTAAATTACTTCCTCAGTCTTGAAGTTGCTTACATGGACAACGGTCTCTTCCTTTCACAGACAAAATATGCTCGAGACATTCTCATCCGTGCTGAGCTTTTGGACTCCAAACCTATCAGTACACCTTTGGCTCCACATGCATCCTTCACAATGGGCGGCCTGCCCTATTCTGATCCTACTCTCTATAGGTCGTTAGTTGGCGCCCTTCAGTACTTAACCATAACTAGACCGGACTTATCTTATGCCGTTAATCAAGTCTCTCAGTTCCTTCATGCTCCAACCATTGATCATTTCCAAGCTGTTAAGAGAATACTTCGGTATGTTAAAGGCACCATTTCTTTTGGTCTAACTTATAGCCGTCCTCACAAAGCTTCTGTCGTAGGCTACTCTGATGCTGATTGGGCTCGTTGTCTTGAAACACGTCGCTCTACTTATGGCTATTCAGTGTTCCTTGGTGGAAATCTTGTTTCCTGGAGTGCCAAGAAACAGCCAACGGTCTCCAGGTCCAGTTGTGAATCCGAGTATAGGGCAATGGCGAACACAGCTGCAGAAATTGTTTGGATCACACATTTACTTCGCGAATTGCATGCTTTACCACCGGACCGTCCAACGCTTCTATGTGATAACAAAAGTGCCCTATTTATGACTCAGAACCCAATTTCACACAAGCGTGCCAAACATATTGACTGGGATTATCATTTTATTCGGGAGCTTGTTAGCTCGGGTAAATTATACACAAAGTATGTTCCAACCAATCTTCAAGTGGCAGATATCTTCACAAAAAGTCTTCCGCGTGCACTATTTGAGAAATTCCGTGCAATGCTTCGTCTTGGTCCGCCACCTTTTCGATTGAAGGGGGGTATTAGAGGATAATTTCTAGTATTTATTGTATTTATCTGTATACTTGTTTATCTCCTTTATCATAGGAGTAATTGTTGTAATCCTCTTTATATATTGTTATGTTAATATCAATACAATTCAAGGGTTTGATTTTACCCATTGTTACACTATTCAATCATGGATGGAAGGATTGTATCTAATCTTCTTTCATGTTCAGTTATACATAGAGAAGACTCCCCTGTATTTGATGAGTACAAATTATGTGGTGTTTGCTTTTTTACAAAGTTTGTCTTATATTTTAAAAAATTAATTACATTCTTGCCATTTTCAAAGGTTCTTGAAGGCAAAGCTTATCGTCTAAATCATCCATGGGTGGGAACTATGAACAGATCAGAAACTGAATGGAACAGGAGTATTTTTATACAAGTACTGATTATGGACACCTGGTGAGTAAAATGGGTTCAGAATATCTACCAAAGCTTCTCTCACAGGTAAGGTCATTTTGATCTTTTCTTCTTTAAAAGCAATGACTTGTAGTATCAATATTTTTTTTGGATGATTTTATTAATAGCATTTGGAATCTGTAATTAAAGAAAAAAAAACTAAGAATTATTTCCTTGATAAATAAAGGTTTTAAAGAGACGGGAACTGAGGTGAATCGCATTGGAAGACCAATTGCAGTTGATGATGGAGTAAGAATCATTGTTTTTAAATGCTGATTTATTATTTTAAATTGATTGGCAGAGTTCTAACATGAAATTTATTATGCGTAATTGATGAAATTACCAACCTTAACGATAAGGTGATGCTAATTCATGTTACATGTGGTTTGTCTACTTTATTTTATTGTGATAAGCAGTTAACCATTAACTCATATTTGTTTGTGTCACTTCTTTTGGATCCCAAGACATGAAATCATTAAATCATTGGATTTACATAAAAGAGTAGGTAAACAGGTTACATATATATATATATATATATATATATATATATATATATATATATATATATATATATATATATATATATATATTTTTGTATAAAACAAATTTTCAAGTTACTTCTGGGTAACCAGATTGTAATATAATTAAAAATATATATATTATATGCAGGCGAGGACACTATGACGTTTGCAAAGGACTGGAACTCGTTATAATTTTTTCCCAATTCTTAGAAAGGTAAATCGTGTGTTCCAATTTTTAATCAGGTTTACTCTTTCACTCATCATTTCTAAACATTAATGAAACTTCATATATGAGTATTTCTGTACTTTACCAATTTTTACTTTTGCAGCCTCCATACTCCTTTCTTGTGACATTGGAGGAAAAGATGCAAACTCACCCGTTTATGAAGCTATACACAAGTTGACATAAGATTTGTATGAGTCAAATGACAATGCTGCCCTTGCCCCTTCACCTCTACCTCCCCTACGACGTTCAACAATCGGGATCTCTGGTAACTTGTGTAACTATTATCTATTATTGACGGTTGTGTAATTGGTTTAGGGTTGCCAAATATATCATGTATATGATTATTTAATTAATTTTATTTTTTTAATTAATTGTTCTTGCAATTGTTTCTTAGGCAAATATCCGGTAATAACAATGTACTTTACCATGAACTTCATATTTCTTAAGCATAAATAGCAACTTTTGACAAAATTTAGTAAAAAAAATGAATTTTGTTACTCAATTGTGATTATGTTTCATAGTAATTATGTGTCACTTTGTTTTCATTAATATAATACCATGTTCTCCAAATTGGTACAACTTCAAATAAGGGAAAAAAAACAAACACAATGTCAAAGGCTTGCATTATTCCCCTCTAGTTTATATTACATGATATCATTTGATACTATGTTTTTTGGACACTTCAAAATTGTCACTTGAATTAAGTTATTTCCGTGTAAATTAAATTTTAGTCGGTACCTAAAACATATGAGCCCTATTCATTTGTCAATAACTCTCTACCAACTCTAGTACTGTACGATAAAACTATTTTACATAAATATGGTACTCGTTAATATCACTTTAAGTAAATATTGAATTACAATAAATCCCTTTGACACACTGCTTCTCCAATCCTAGCAAAATAATCGAAACATAAAAATAGACCTTCTACCCAACGACATCCTAAACACACCATTTCTTTTTTCATATATAATAATTCTAACGAAACTAGTAAATAAAATTAATATACCATTTTCACAGGGTACTTATCAACGGAATCTTCCCAAGGATTATCAGTCGATGGTGCGACGGTTCGAACAGCCACCCAGACGGCGCTGTTGCATTTGAGGCCGCTTCCGAAGGCGATTTGCCAAACCCGGTTCCCTTTCTTAATTCTCCCTTTAGCTTCTGTGTAGGCCAATTCGTACCAAATCGAGCTTGATGACGTGTTCCCGAACCGGTGCAACGTCATCCGTGATGCTTCAACGTGCTCCTCCGTCAGCTGCAAATTCTTCTCCATTTCGTCGATCACCGCTCTCCCGCCGGCGTGGATGCAGAAATGATCAAACGCCAGCTTAAAATCCGGTAAATATGGTTTGATTTTTGAGTTTATGAGTTTTCTGGCTACGAGGTTGACGAAAAATAAAAGCTGTTCGCTGATTGGAAGTACGAGTGGGCCTAATGTGGTGATGTTTGACTTCAATGCGCCGCCGACGACCGTCATTAAGTCTTTGGAAAGCGATACTCCGGTGTTTCCAGCGTCGTCTTGATCTTGGTAAACGCATTTGAAAGCAGTGTCGTTGGAGCCGTAGTGGGTACGGACGACGTGGAGGAGTTTGTATTTTGACCGGCGTTTATCGGCGGACTTGTTTGATAAAAGCACGGCGGCGCAACCAACTCTGAAAAGACAGTTTGGGATCAGCATTGACTTTTTATTACCGAAGTACCAGTTTTGGGTGATATTCTCTGTACTGACGACCACCGCGTAGGTATTCCGGTGAACTTGTAGCATATCTTTTGCTAAATCAACGGCGATCACACCGGCGCTGCAACCCATCCCGCTCAGATTGAATGTCTTAATGTTTCCTCGGAGTTTGTATCTGTGAACGATCATGGAGCTTAGCGACGGAGTTGGATTGAAAAGACTGCAATTAACCACCAAGATCCCGATGTTTTTCGGATTAATTTTCGTCGAATTGAAAAGATTGTCAAGAGCTCCAAACATCACCTCCTCTGCTTCTTCTCTAGCAGTTGCCATCGATGGTACAGCCGGGATGGCATGAAGCGCCGCCGGGAGGTAAGTTTCCTCTCCGAGACCGGAACGTTCAAGAATCTTACGTTGAAACTCAAGCGACGACTCATTGAAGGCGCCGTGAAGTTTCGAATGGTCCATAAACACGTGGTATGGGACTTTCAGGTGGTCCGGCGGTCGGTAGCAAGAATATTCAACGAGATAAACGGGTGTGGGTCGGGTCGTACGGTAGGTTGTGACCCCGAACACGGCCGTACAAATCACGGCGAAGACGGCGAAGAGGTGGGATTGCAGGTGAGCGTAGAGGTTCTTGACATCTTCAAGATTCAGTTGGGTGGAGTGGACGGCGGTGACGACAATGAGAGGAAAGAGAGAAAGAGTGAAAAGATTGGTAATCAAGTAATGGTAGCCTAATTTAACGTACTTCAGTTTGACACTAGCCTGAAAATCTGGCAGTTTTGACGGTTGTTCGATTTGAATCGTGGCGGAGGGAGGGTGGGAGGCGGTAGCCATGTGACGGAGATGGTAACAGTGTTATGGAGTGTGGTGAGGGAAGCGAAGAGTGTTATATACAGCAAAAGATATATTTATTGTGGTTTCAGAGGTAGATGTAACCATCAATGGTCTGTTTCATTTCACCATATATTTTGATTCTGGGCAACTTGTCAAAGCTACTTTCCTTCTTTAATCTCCATTCTTCTCTCGAAAATACCTGACGTTGATTATTTTCATCAAATAAACAAAAAATGTCATTCCCCCTATGCTCTAATTTGTAACCGATTTGAATGATCTAAAGGTGAATCCGCAAAAAAAATAAAAATATCCGTTACTATTGTTTTTGTTTAGAAATATTAACTTTCCAGCTTGAATTTATTAGAAAGTAACATTTACTCACCTACTTTTTTTTATATCTTCACCAAATCCTCTGTGCTTCTCGTCCTACTTCATTCAATTTAGCATTTGATGTTGCATATTATGTGTTTAGATCTGTACGTGAATTTTATATTCTCTCAAGCTCTTCAAAGAAACTATGAAGGCATATTGAACGTTATATCATTGATGAAATCAACAAAGCCACAATTGAAATGTTTTAGAGTTGGTTTATTTGGTTCAATGTTTGAAGAATATCTCTATATCTTGTGGGGGAAAACATTAATTTGAGATGATTAACATCGAGGAAGATTATATTAATTTAAAAAAAAAACAAAGATAAAATACTAATATTGTTTTATAGGACCTATTAACATGAGTTCGAAGTTATTAATCTTCAAAAAATGTTAGAAATCCAACCCAAATGTTAAAAGTGTTAGAAAAACATATAAAAATTAATCAATATTAATCTTATTTTGTAAAAAAAAATCATGTATTTTAGAGTATTTTATTTTTTCGATAAAGATGAAACATATTTATTTCAAAATTATTGCACGTGAATGTTATATTCTCTCAAGCTCTTCAAAAAACTACCGAGGCATATTGAATTTTATATCATTGACGAAATCAACAAAGTCACAATTGAAATGTTTGGTTCACGTTTGAAGAATATCTCTATATCTTGTGGGGGAAAACATTAATTTGAGATGATTAAAATGGAGGAACATCATATTAATTTAAAAAAAGAACAAAGATAAAATACTAATATTGTTTTATAGGGCCTAGTAAACACGGGCTCGAAGGTATTTGTAACATCTTAAAATTTAAGACTTGGTTATTAAATTAATAACGTAAATAAATGAAAGATGATGTATTTAGTTAAATCATCAAAGATGAATCGTATCGTTAATTGATATGAAGTTTAGAAAGCTAAAAGTGAAAATAATAACATTTTAAAAGTTTAAGGGTCATTTGTAACAATTGGGTGAAATTTAGGTTTGACTAGAGATTTGACCAACTTAATAACCTGGATTAAGTTTGTGAAGATTAGGATGTAGTAGTATCAATTTGGAAATTTATTGAAGCTTATAAGTTAGTTTGGAGTTATCTTGAAACATCCTTTGCAAGGAGGGACCAAAAGTAGCATGTTGGGAAAGTTCAAAGCTAGTTAATGGGTCCTTTCTCTTATTTGCTTGGGAAGAATGTGATTGAGAGAAAGGAGAGGGAAATAGCGATTTTTTATCCTCAAGCGCTCCTATGGTTGATTCAAGTGGAGAGTTGATTGTCCAAGCAAAAGGAAGATGAATCAAAGGCTTTTTAAGGTAGAATCTCTTCTCCTCTAGCTCTCAAATTCGAATTCATGACTTGGGGGACACCCCAAGAATCATAATGGAGTGATATTGCAAATATTGTATGATTCTATAGGATCACACCTTTATCAAGTTGGCATATTTTGTATATTTATTATTAATATGATTATTAATAAATAATATTGATTCTTGTATTTTAATTAGAGAATAATTATTGTTTTATGAAAATAATAGTTATAAGAGAGTATAAATAGTTATTATTTTAAGTGGTATGAATTAATAAGTCATGCACAACATTTTGGACTAGTTGGATTCTTTTGTCTTTTACCTAAAGACAAAGTTCATATTTTATAAACTTAGAGTTTATAAAAATTAAAGAATCCTCCTCTTTTCAAGAGGTATGACCATAAATATTAAAATATGGGGGTTGCTTGTCAACCTCTAAGCTTTGTCTCCCATGCTTCTAAATGCTAGAAATATTTTAGAGTATTTTAATCAAAATGCCTTACTTTGCATGGACTATATAAGCGATGCATGAGGCTTGCATTTTTTTGATGAGTTTTATATACTATAACATCCTATGGTGCACATACAACCCTAAATACCTTGGATCTATGTTTTCACTAATTATACATGTAAATGGTTCCCAAGGCATTAAACCTATAGCTAGCATGCATTTGACATAAACCATATAAGATACTAGTTAGGGTAACATACCTTTTATATATATCTTGAAGTCTTGATGTATTTGGCCTTAAGAGCTTAGCCCCAATAGTGTGGAAGCCTCAAATAAAGTTGCAACACATCATGAACAAAGGTGGCTCTTGAGAGAGAATCTCCATACACCAAAACACCTCCATGAACCGCAAGAACATGTCTAGGCGTTTTTGGCTATGAATGAACATATTTATATGTAGGATTCCAAGGGTCATGGGTATAACCTAAATCCATACCCATGGGTGTTATGATCCATGGTTTATGTGGCCCAAATCTTTATGTATCCATACATAAACTTGGTCCAACATGGATCATAAGCCCAACATATATAAATATAACTAATTACCATAATTAGTCCCCATAGATTTAATTAGTCTCTTTTGATCACTAAATTAATTCTAAATTAATTCTTGATCAATACTAATTAAAACATATGATTTCATATTAATATATTAGAACTTATAATATATTAATAAATCATATATAACCTTCTCTCAAGAGTCAGTCCTAACAAATTGGCCTGATTATATGCAACCCAAATGGACCATGCTACTCTCTGGTCGAGTATATACCAATAATAGTTATGAGCTTAGACATCTAATCCAACAGTCTCCCACTTGGATAAGTCTAAAATTATTATTGCAAGTACGACTCCAAAACCCGACTAGCAATCGTAGCTCTTAAAATCCGTTTTCGAACTCTGACCTAGTCAATGACTTGTCTATTAGATAAGGGATTATATATTCCTCCATTCTAGATATCATATGGACTGAGACATAGATTATAATCATTGTCTCTGTCCCTTTGTTGCTTTCCGATTTCCAATTTATGACGACTGACTATTTGAACAAATCAAATCAATCCAGGCCCGGCCGAGCACTTACGTTTGTCATCACTAAATCATCGAGGGGCCCACAGATATCGCTTTTATCCCTATAAGGGTAAAAGGAATGGATAAACATCGACTCATATGCTTGCTCTATATACTTATCAAATCACACACAAAAATGCATTTTATAACACCAAGTTACAAGTGCGTTTTCACATAATCAATGTGTAACCGAATTGTAGACTGCAAATCATATCTCTTAGTTTGAAGAATATAAGATATTATCGTCTCATGATCACTCATGATAAAATCCATGAAGTGAGTCAAATGAGCATGAGTTTAATCCAATACTTGAATCTCATTCCAGGAGCACTCATCAACACTGCAACTATGTCTAAACCACCTAGACAAACTACAAACCCATTCATGACAGTCTTGCCTCAATACTTACTTCCAAAGTATGATTGATTGTGGATGGTTTAAATAACCTAGTTATTCGGGAAGTCAAAACATGCAAAGTGAAACACAATACTAATACTAATCATATATGGCCCAAACACCTTTGAGTCATATTGATTACTCATTATTCATTGTATAATGTTTTGAATAATCAACTTTATACTTGAATCAAAACAATAGTTGTCCCATGCTCCAAGCATGCATACTATGTATGTCTATGGTCCTTTGTTTGTGTAATAGATCAATTGGTAATATTTCAAATGATACTCATTTCACAATTCTAAATCCTTATCACAAATGTAAAAATACAAGATTCTTTACCATTTACTGAAATCTGTTAGATTCTAAACTTATATGCATTGATCATTTTGTAATGACTATGCACAAAAGTCACAAGGACTCTGCAACAGACATTACAAAGTATTCCAATGGAGAGCAATTCCATGGAAATGAAGTCTCACATTCAAAGTACATTCCTTTGAACATCCTTCTTACATTAAGTTTTCTAATCTTACACATATTTAATGAATAACTTCCACCTACGGAAGCATTTCCATATTCCCATCTTGACTACCACTTCTGAACAAGAGTTGCCTCTTTTCAGAATATGTCAAGATGGTCCTTCCAAAATTTACACCATACTTCCAACTATCCATAAGCAACCAATCTTTAGTAAACCTCATATTGTCATTGACAACTGCTTAATCATTTTAGTCATATTCGGTTCTATTCCATTTTCCCTCTTAATGCCTGTAATGCCCGTGTTTCTAGGCTAGGCATTAATATTGACATTATAGTCTAGGTTAACCTTTGTAACTCATTTTGAAGAAAGGAAAAGGAATTATGTGAATATTATGTGAATTATGTGTTTTATGCTTAATTATTAGGGTTTAATTAATTAAGAATAAAAATAAGCGTCAAAATTAAAGTGTGAGATAAGCCCGATATCTTTACATAAAGTTGCAGTGATCAAAACAAGGATTTCGGGGATATAAAGAATACCAAAATCCGAGTTATAACGAAGAAGTTATGACCTGTCGAAGTTTCGCGACAAAACCGGCACGGTGCTGAATGTCTTAAAAAGTGAGTTTTTGATAAACTACTTTTTAGCCTTAGTGATCTAAACGAAAGTCGTAGTATCCGTTAAACTGAGAAGTTCGATAAAAAGAACGCCTAAATCTGACTTCGTATGAGGAAGTTATGATTTTTCGAAGTTTCAACTTAGCAGTAGACAGCTAAAAACTCGAATTTTAGATCGAGTAATTTTTAGCCAACATGACCTAAACGAGAATTGAAGATCTCGTCATTAGTAGCACAACGATAAAAAGTCTGACGAAAATGGACGTTGGATGAAGAAGTTATGAATTTTTAACGGATTTCCTATCCTGGTCTGTTAAAAATAGTAATATAAAAATTAAAGCCAAAATTAGCCGAGGAAGTCTAAACTAAAGTTGTAGAGCGTAATTTTACCTACGCGTGCATATAAAGAATGTCAAAAACGGAGCTTGTATGCGAAAGTTATGGATTTTAGAAGTTTTGGCGCGAAAAACGAGAAAAATCCCCAAAACCGAGGAATTTCGCACACGTGGACATCGGCTACGTGTCCTCGCTTCACATCCGACGCGTGTCCAGAAATTGGCTGAGTCACCAAAGCCACCTGGCGAGGCGTGTCATGAGCTTCTCGAGTCCGAGGTTCGGTCCAGTAGAAATGCGACGCGTGCCTTTTCCCTCGTGCGTCTGAACCCTCACAGGTGCCACAAACCATCCCTACTTCGGACTAGACCGCGGTCCAATCAGGAGGTGACAGCGAGCCCCTTGCATGCGCAACCCACGTGCGAAGCCACCTGCCCCCTTCGGATCTGCTGCCACCTGGGAGCTTCTTAGCCGTCCGATCAGAAGCCTCCCCCTATAGGTAGAAGGCTGCGAGCCTTCTCGGATAATTTTAAGAAATTGTCCATTTTCACCCATTTTCTCATATTTCTTTCATCTTAACATCCCCTAAAGCCCCGAATCGATTATAATCCCCGGAATACTCCACGAAGTGCCCGAGAAGCCCGGAAAATTTATCTTTTCGGTTTCAAAGCCCGACCTTTGCAGAGCCCAGTTCCTTAATAAAACTCTCGGTTTTATTAGAAACGATCGTTTTAAGCAACGGATTACTGCCCGATTATCATCAAATCATGTGAGTGTATAGTCACCTTTGTCTTACACCTAGATATGAAGTATTTTATATGAAATACGTGCTACGTGTAATTATATTAATTGTTTAACCGAGGTGACTGTTGAATTGATGTTTTATACAAGTTTTAAACTGTATATGTATTTTTATCTACAAATATGTTGGGTAAAACATGGGTAGATAGTGATGTGTGATAAAAATAAAAGTGATGAGAGGCCTCGATGTGATTTGAGATCCAGTCATCTAGCGGAGTTTGGATGACGACCACGGACTTTCTAGACAGTCCAGTGGAACACTGGCAGGCCTGCAACCTGTAGGTGTAATGAACTAAGAGTGTTCATTCGTTGTACTCCATCCCCCTCATGGTTGCCTTTAGGACATATATGGCTGAGGAAATCCCTTAGCAGTAGTGTCCATCCCGATGATATTCTTTAGGCTAGGTCCTTGTGATAAGTGTTTAGGGACGTAAAGTGAGGATAACGGGAAATGGGTAATCAGGGTTATTGTTGATTGATGAACTTAATATGTTTATTATTACTGTGGGTTGAAAACCCTATATGCTCACCAGACTCCCAAGCCTGACCCACTCAGCTTTTTATGTTACAGGTAGTGGACCCCGAGCATAGTCGGTGGACGATGAAATATTTTTGGATTATAGGCCAGTTGTTGTAAATAACTGTTGAAAGGCTTATAATGTCTTGTTTATGATTTTGATATGTATCGGAACATGACATCCCGAGGTTTTGATATGAAATGAAACTATACATTTCTTAAAGAAGGTTTTGATAAACTTTTATCATGTTTTGTTTTGGGGACCAATTCCGCAACATCTTTTAAAAAGATTTCTCTGATTTTATTTTAAAAAGCATAAACTAAATCGGTCTTTTCTGGCCGAGAAATTAGGGGATGTCACAATGCCCTAGGAATTTGGAAAAATTAGAAAGGATGAATATTATATCACATGTAATCGATTTTATATCCAAAGCATATGGGACACGATTCATGATGTCTCACATAAAGACATGATACTAGACCAGTGTTTTGCTATAATATTTCTATTTCTATTTGCCATGTTGTCATAATTTGAATTATGAAAAGGGATGTCGTAATCATAATCAAATTTTAGAACGCAAATAATGTAATCATGACTAAATTTGATTAAAGACTTACAATCTAAGCTTTTAGAATTGGAATGAAATATAATTTCCTTTCCCTTAATTATAGCAAAACAACTTCCCAAACCCTGCAACTTTGCAAATTGACACTTTTGTTTTCTATAATTAACATTGCTAACGTGAAACACCTAACATAATAATCATACTCTTACTAACATGATAATTATTAGCATAACACTTATGCTCCCACTAGCTTTGACATGTATCCAGAAATCAGTTGGACTTCTAGAAATCAATAATTATTGACTTTCTTACCAAAGTTTAGATTTTTGATACGAGCTGCTTTGATAAAACTTTATCCAAGCTTTCCGATTTCATACACATTTCCTTAGATAACTCACATGTGTGTCTAACCAATTACGAAGAAGAATGCCGTAATCATATTGTTTAGACCTTTTACCATTCTCACTAGTCCATGTTAGTGTGCCAGTTAACCACACACGCTCCACTAACGACTTTGAGAATGAAAACATCACAATTGCTATCTACTTAAAATCTACTTAGTGAAAGCGTTTCGTAACCATAATTTTCATGAATCGGAGAGTAACCTTATGACACTTATATTTTTATGGTGTATGTGTTTCTATCCATGTAAATTTGTCATAACCATAATCACAAGACAAGGTTAGTGACAAATCCAAACTATATGGACTGAACTTGTTTAATCTTAACTTCTTGCCACCTGGTAGCACAAGGCCTACCATTGCTTCCAGGTAGTTATGCAAACAATTGAGAACTTATAGAACTCTCATGCATATTCAACTTTAACTGGAATGGGCACAGGAACATGAATATGTCGACACGATAGACTATAAACCTCAAGTCGCGTGCTAGTGATAAACAATAGGATTTATTGTTGATTAGTTCTTGAGACCCTTTTCAAGTTCATTAAGACTCCCACTGACCTCTTGACATATAAGATTCTCTTCTCTAGAACCATTCCTTGACAAAGCAAATATTAAAGAGTTGGTGCAGATTTTTATCAAGACAAACACTTCACACAATTGGCCTTAGTTGGTCTTTGTTTTATCCAAAACATCACAACTCACCAATTTCAAATGTACAAGAGTAGAAAACATTTTACTCTACATTTGATAAGTGTTTTAAACCTTCTCAACATTATGTCACTCAAGGCTCGATCTTGGAGTGTTACTCTAAGATTCAATTTTGGAACAAAGTATGATTCATCTTTTTGATTTAATCATTTCAACAATTCACGATTCATCTTCTTAGTCAAACAATTGCACTAGGATGTCCGTAGATGATCAATTGTGATATGGTTTTCCATAATCATTAGGATGATCATAAAACATGATACTGAAGTACTCTCCAATCTTTTCAGATTGGAGAAACTTTATCTTTCTACCTAATTTGATTCTTCTCATTCGTCCTGCAATACATTGAAACTTTTCCAATGTTTCATAATTTTACTTAAACTTGTAAGCACAACCATATTTACTAAACTTTAGTAAATCATGACAAATAGCCTTATCGTTCTTTGTGGTGGACCTGATCAGCGCATAACCAAGTATACCCGATCTCCTAGTCCTTCACTTGACTCACATATACATGTGAATACGGAATTAGTCTTAATTTCCAAAGATGAAAATTTTTCATTCATCATACAATACAAGCTGCATGATTCCAAGTTTCTATCCAACTGAAACTTGGGTGATGAGAATCTTTCCTCATTTGGTAAATTATGACTCTACCACAAATGAAAGAATCAAATCTATTTTTCAATATTGCTATCAATGGAATCATATAAACAACAATTTTCGCAAATTCCATTGTAAGGATACTTCAAATAAATAAAATCAAAAACTTTCTTTTTATTTTAAAATTGCAGAAAACTTATCCTTACAATGCAAATACATATGAAAATTATGTTATTATGCATTCATAAGCAATCTGTCATAATTCTTAAGTAGTAGCTCAAAATTCTGATCATCGAACCATGCGATCGAAATCCATCTTCGTGATCAAATTCAGCATACTCTTCTTCTAAGCTTCTTTCTCTTTTTTCGATTCTACAAAACATCAAAATGCGACCTAGTCACATCATGTAATAAGAGACTCCAAATAGGAACTTAAGAGAGTTAGATAGTGGATTTTACCTGAAGCATAGTCAAATTTTTTGACTTTTACCATCCTAGTGAACTTTCAGGTAAATAAGCCACCTTCGCAACCAAGACCCCTTCCTTTGGAAATAGAAACATATGGACTCTTTAGTAATGATACACGAGACTATCTCAGACTTAGCATTTCTTTTTACCATTGTGTCAAATGACTTGACCATGGCCGATCCCTTTCCATTGAGAAGATAAAGCTTTTCTGGACTTCTAATGTTACCATTGTCAATGTCCATGGAAGTTTGGAAGTAGATCTTCCAATCAAATTTTCTTTACAAGTGCTCCAAATCATTGTTGATTCAGCAACATCAAGCAAATAGGTAAGATCATTAAAGGTCATGTCATGGTTCGTCACATATTAGTCCTTAAAGAACTCACTATGTGACTCAAGAAGCGAATGAAGAACCTAGTCAACAACCAACTTCCTTAAGACTTTGACACCTAAATCTTCGGGCCTGTCTATATATAACTTCATCTCCAAGATGTGAGCACACATAGACTTTGCTTGCCAATAGGGCTTGAGTGACCTTGAACTTGTGGGTTAGGGAAAATAATTGGAGGATGTAGAGGAAATGAAGTATGCATAACAAAGGGATTAATCTCTCACCTTGATCGCCATGTGGGGTATCATCTTCATTAGGAAAGCTTTGTCCAGAAGGACAAGGAAGACCATAGTTGTCTGAACTAAACATCTTTGAGGGAGAAATTCAAGTTAGTTGATTTAAGTCCTTAATATAACACCCAATATTAAATATTAAGGCAAGGACCCAACACAATATTTTATAACTTTGAAGAGGGATGCCATAATCCAAGCTACAAAATATTTGAAGGTAGGTAAATGACGATTTACTAATTTCCACCACGAAAAACAAAAAGAATTTTAGGTCTTAAGTGAATTGAAACTCCTAGATCCTTTGAGATTCATTGAACTTTTCAATGGCATGTTTAAATCTCGATTGTGCCCTTCAAATTTGTGACTGGGATGCTGAGGATCACAAACAAGGAGTGAATAACCATGCCAATTAGCTTGGTACACTCAAAGTTACAACCACCTAATTAATGTGCCGGTTAACCACACATGTTCCATTGATCTATGATTAACATTAAGCTACCCTTTGCCACGCATTGTCAGTCCCAGATTAGTGTGTCGGTTAACCACACACGCTCCACTAACGACTTAACAAGGTGCAAAGTGCAATTTCATGGGTTAGCACAAAATTCACATTTTCCTAAAGTAACTAAGATTGGGAACTAATAAAGTTTAGTTACTTTAGGCTTATCATTATACTTTTAATGAAGGGATAATTAGAGTCATGTCCTACCCGTTCGGCTAACGACCCTCCACCAGTCAAGGAAGCGGTGGATGAGAGCGGATACCCATTAAACTGCCATTTTATAGGCAGTATCTTATACCCCCTTATAGACTGGCTTCGTGAATGAGGCCTACTAACGGTAAGACTGACTTTGTTCTTATACATACATATATATATATATATATATATATATATATACATATATATATATATATATATATATATATATATATATATATATATATATATTAGCTATTAATATTATAACAATATAAGGGTTGAATTTTAACTTTTAAAATTCTAGGGATTTAACTTGGAATTAAAGTATTCATGGGGAGAAACTTTACAAATTCCAAAACTTGAGGGCAAGTTTTGAACAATTCAAAAACTTTTCAATTTCATAATATATGGGTTTAATATGAATTTTAAAGACTTTAATGAAGAGATTCTTGAACATCTATAACTTGAAGACAAGTTATGGAGTTCATAAAACTATTTATGGGGAAAACTCTTCAAAAACATAACTCATGACTTTTAAAGACTCATTAACAAGAAACACTTTTGGTTTTCCATAACTTGAGGACAAGTTATGAAATCCATTAAAGACTATTTAGATCATCTAATAAACAAACAAACATGTCAAGAAAAACTATGATCTAGATTAAACTCATATGAACAAGACAATTCAAATCAAACAATTTTCATGTAATTAGCCTAACCATTAAACTAATACAAAACATGAAACTTTTGACAATTATCTTTTGAATTGGATTAGAATGATCATTACCACGTCAAAAACATGTTTATAAGTTCAAAAACAGCTTAGGGTAATGATTCTAGTCCAATTTCAGCCTTAAAAGTCGAAAATCTGCACTCTAGGCCTCCAACTCGTCGAGTGTATGAACAAACTCGGCGAGTTGGTGAGTTTTGCCATGGACTCGGCGAGTCCACTGTCCAGAATGCCAGATTTTCAATTTTTTAGCAATTGCATCAAGTATAATTGAAAACCAAGCCTAGGCTTTGGTATCACTGATGGGTTTTTTATACTACAACATCCTATATTGCATATACAACCCTAAATACATTGGATCTATGTTTTCACTAATTATACATGCAAATGGTTTCCAATGCATTAAACCTATAACTAGCATGCATTTGACATAAACTATATAAGATACTAGTTAGGGTAATTTACCTTTTATGTAGCTTGAAGTCTTGATGTGTTTGGTCTTAATAGCTTAGCCCCAATAGTGTGGAAGCCTCAAATGAAGTCACAACACATCATGAACAAAGGTGGCTCTTGAGAGGGAATCTCTATGCACAAAAACACCTCCATGAACTCCAAGAACATGTCTAGGCGTTTTTGGCTATGAATAAACATATTTATATGTAGGATTCCAAGGGTCATGGGTAAAACCCAAATCCATACCCATGGGTGTTATGATCCATGGTTCATGTGGCCCAACTCTTTATGTATCCATATATAAACTTGGTCCAACATGGATCATAAGCCCAACACTTATAAATATAACTAATTACCATAATCAGTCCCCATAGATTTAATTAGTCTCTTTTGATCACTAAATTAATTCCAAACTAATTATTGATCAATACTAATTAAAACATATGATTTCATATTAATATATTAGAACTTATAATATATTAATAAATAATATATTACATTCTCTTAAAAGTCTATCCTAACAAATTGTCCTGATGATATGTAACCCAAATGGGCCATGCTACTCTCGGGTCGAGTATATACCAATAATAGTTATGGGCTTAGACATCTAATAGAACATTTTTGGTGTGTGAAACACTCTTTTCTTCCTCCTTTTACTTCTCCTAAACCGTGAGTTTTATGCCTCTAGAACTCTCTCTCTTTTGCAGTTAGTTTGGTGGTTTAGAAGCCTTCTTGAGTTGTCTCCTTTATTGTTTATTTGAGTTAAGAACTTAAAGGTTTAAGTCACTCAAGAATACAAGAAGGAACTAGCATTCCAAGTGTCTTACTCTTGATGTTGGATACTTGTAGAGGAGATCATGTTCTTTGATCTTTACATCTTCATCAACACCCAAAACCAAGTGGGTTCAAAGGCTACAAAGGTTATCTCTAAAACATCATATGGTTGTTTTTATTTCATTATAACTTCTATAAATGGATCCACGATGGTATGGTTTTATTATGAAGTAAAAATAAACTTGTTATTCTTAAAGTCTTCCGTTGCCGATTTGTGTAAAAAACAAACTTATATTTCGTATCAAAACCCAACAGTGGTATCAGAGACATCTTTTATATGTTAGAATGATTTTTTATGTTTGATAATATTTGGTTTTTGGAAAACAAGCATGAATTTCTTATGGTTAAGAAAAAGCCATATTTGTCATCCTTGGCAACTTCTTGGTTAAAATTGTTTATTTTTATATATAACCATTTTTCATTCATTTTGGTTATATAAAATTGGCCTTAGAAAAAACAAATGGTTGTTATAATATTTGATATGTTGTTGTGTATAAACAAGTCATTTGGACCTTTGTTTGGTTGATATTTATTTATTCATAAGATGTAATAGATAAATATGTATTTTCCATTTGTTGATTTGTTGTAATAAATTAGTTAGACTAGTTGTATTTCTTTTTAAATGTAACAAGATGAAGAAATGACCTCCTTGAAGATTAGTTGACCATTTAAGACCATAATCCAAACCACAAGCTTCCACTTTTGGTTTTGGGCTTAATTATAGTCTTAATGGTTTAAGTGTTGCAATTTTCACAACATGAAGATTTGAAGTCCTTTTTGCAAGCAAGAGTTGACTTGGAAAGTGGGAGCTTGAAGACCTTTTGAAGTGTCCCTTAATTCCTTTAGGAAAGAGTTAATAATTCTTGTGATCGCTCACAAAAATTGTTACTAGACATGGCTTGGTTTACACACATTATAATGCATGTTTGTGATGTTTATTTTATGTTAAATATATGTTATGTTTTATATATAAAAATGGTTTTTACATGTCAAATAACATTTTTCATTAGATAATGTTACTTGGAGTTTGATTAAAAAAATATTTAAAAGATAACATAAGATGTTTATAAATGAATATCTATAAAAACGTTTACCGATTAAAACTCAATTTTTTTGTTGAAAATAGTTTTATTGTAAAACTTATAAATACCCAACTTTAAAATATTTGAAATTGTTTAAAAGATTTTTAAACATTATAGAAACTCCTTGTCTTTATAATAAATAATGAGTTTTTATTAAAAAGATTAAAATCGGTTTATAGCCACTAGTACAAAAATGACCTACAGACACACCAAAAAAGTGTGACTATATGCGTATAATGACATTTTATTTTTTCACTGAAAGTGTGACTGAAGGTAAAGCCATCGTGTGGGTCTTATGTCACTTTAAAATGTAGTGTTTGTATGATATCAAAACATGTGACCGTATTATAAAAGTGTGGCAAATGTGTACGTAAATTTTTTCCTTAAATATCCAATATTGTAGCGTTAAACCGTCAATAGACACATTTGTTTAGTAACTGCGGTGATTGTATATCATCAACTTGCGACATTCATGATGTTTTAGTGTGGTTGTTTTCTTTTATATTGTCACACAGTTTAAATTTTGTTAAGACTATTGTGTATCTTTTGTAAACATGTAATTACGGTGAGTATGACCATGTTTGCTAAATGGTCACATGTAATTAATTCCATAAGTGACGAATTGCTAATAATTAGTCACAAAAAACAATCAATTTTTGTGAGTATAGCCTATCGTATAGAGACACACAATTAAGTGAAATACAATCATAAGTATTATAAAGATACATATTTTGTTAAAATTAAGGACTATTCGGTATCGTAATAAGACTATTGGGTATATTTTAGATACATATAATTACGGTGAACATGACCATGTTCGGTAAATGGACACATATAATTAATTTTGTAAGTGACAATTTGCTAGTATTTAGTCACAACAAAAATCAGTTATGGTATTTATTTGCCACATTAATTGTTTTTGATTTTGTTATTGTTTAACTTAGTCACAAAAACTTTAGAATGAACATCATTTTAAAATAACTGTAGACTCATAATTCTTGTATATTATGGCTATTGTTAACCATTTAGTCACACGTTAAAAAATGATGTAAAGTAACCATAGTATAATTTTAGAGACATTGAAAACCTATAAAACATGACCAAATTTATATTAAAGCCACTTTAATTTAATATTTATTGTTACTTTTTCTACAATTTTAGACACATCAAAATAATTTAAATTGAAGTAACCAAACCCAACAATGTGAAACAAAAGAAAAATTCGTAATTTGATATCTTACATACTTATAAAGCTTGCATTTTCCCTTGATTGTCATGCATTTGAAACCCCCCAATATAATTTGCTAAAACCTCATGCATTTGAAACCCCCAAACCTTTTCACCTTCTTAATAATTAATCACACATAATCAATGGTAATTCATAGGAGATAATACTTTGCTAAAACCTCATGCATTTTGATAAGTTATAAAACAAACTTGAAGATCGATTAGATCTTTGTAACAGGTATTACGATGAACATAAAACAATAAATAAGACAAGTATGGATCAAAATATGTCGAATGATTAGATCAAACAATCCTCAGCAGAGCTCGACTAAGAACTTCCGCTGTAGAGGATTTAGGGTTACAAGAACAATAATAAAACTTCTGAATTAAGCTCTGATCAATCTATTCTATCATTACTATCGTTTACCTAAGATGCATGCAAGCACCTATATTTATAGTAAACCCTACTAGACTCACGGATGGATAGGCCCATACCGGAGATACAAAAATGGACTAGCTAACGAGCCCAATAGATGCAACATATTACAAAACACGACCCAACAATCTCCCCCTTTGCGTCAAATTGGAGCGAGACTACTTCTTCTTCTTGCTAGGGCCAGCAACAGGAACTTTCTTCGTAGTATCAAACAGACGAGAGATGTAACAACGTAAATTTTCAAACAAATTTTTCATTTCAAAATAAAGTATTTTCATTCAAAACAAGGCATAAATATTCCAAGTGTCATGTCAAAATACAAATCATAGAATTCCCAAGATCACAAAACATCTATCAGTGTGTACAGATCACGCCGGCGCCTTCCCACGGTCCTCGCTAGTACCTGAAACACATACATAACAACTGTAAGCATAAATGCTTAGTGAGTTCCCCAATATACAACTTACGCACATACGCCTTTCCAGGCCCTGACCTTCCGGTCCATGTGTCTCAGGGGACTTCCGTCCCTGCTGGGTAAACCTTCCGGTCCTACCCACGCCGACCTTCCGGTCCACAACACAACGCCTTCCGGCCCATAACATAATCGCCTTCCGGCCCGTAACATAATGCCTTCCGGCCCATAATATAATGCCTTCCGGCCCATAACATAATGCCTTCCGGCCCACATAACATACATAACACGTATAACAAATAACTTACCACATATAGCACATATATCACATATCATATCTGACCTTCCGGTCACACAGTCAAACCCTTCCGGGTACAGTATAGTGAGAAGACTCACCTCGTGAATATCGAAAGCTAGCAAATCCCGAAATCACTCGTGCTCGATCCGCCGAGCTACCATCTCCCTATAACATCATATATCTCTTATTAACACTTTTATCTTCTAAGTTTGACTATCCCTAAGAAGTTAGACATAGGTCAACTCTGGTCAACGGTCAACGGTCAACGGTCAACTTGACCGGACTCGGCGAGTGCTAGGGCGACTCGGCAAGTCTAGACGTCCTCACCAATTCTCTAAGATTCCCTTTCTACTCGTCGAGTATCCTCCTTGACTCGACGAGTTCCTCCTGGAAGAATCGCGGGGCCACCCCGACTCAACTCGCCGAGTCTGAAGAACAACTCGGCGAGTCCCAGTTAATCTTCAAGCTACTCGCCGAGTCTGTTCATCGGACTCGGCGAGTCCATGCCATGCAACCGCTCAAACTGCTTTCTAAGGTCAGAACTGCTCCGACCATTCATAGGTCTGGCCTTCCTAGACTGATTTATCACGTAAGGTCCTCATTTCGGTGCTCATAATACACCCCATGACTCATAATTTACATTTTGACCTAAGGCATAAGCATTCCAATCCAAAACCTCCATTGATTCCCGAAATGCTCCGGCATGGGACATTCTGGACTTCCAAAGGTCCCAATACAGGGTTCCAATCGCTTGGGGGACTAAGGTAACACTCAATCTAGCCACAAAAGGGTTCAATAAACCCTAAATCCATATACACATCAACATAGAAGAATGTAACTCGAAATATTACCTGAATAACGTGCTCTCTGTGTCTCCAATCCTCAGAACGTGACTTCTCTTGTTGTTCCCTTAACCAAGCCTCCTCTTCCTTGCAAAACAACACTTCCAAAATCAACAATGGTCTTCTACCTTGCTCCAGATGCTCACAATCGAATTAGGGTTTCTCTCAGAGGACTAGGGTGAACAATGACGGCCATAAGGTCCCTCATATACGTCCCAACCCTGAACGGTTAGGGTTTTCGCTAAACAGCGCAGACTCGCCGAGTCCATATCCGGACTCGTCGAGTCCAGTCGCAGACCCGCGACCAGATCCGCGATCCTACTCGTCGAGTCTAGGCTCCAACTCGCCGAGTCCCCTCTTAAAACACCCAAAATCATAAATATAACAATACCTGGAATTCCGGGCTGTTACAACTCTCCCCCACTAGGACTAGACTTCGCCCTTGAAGTCTCACCCTGAAAATAGCTCCGGATGCTGCTCCCGCATCTCATGCTCCGGCTCCCAAGTCATTTCCGATCCCTTCCGGTGTTGCCACTGAACCAACACCAGAGGTACCTGCTTGTTCCTCAGAACCTTGATCTTCCGATCCCTAATGGCCACTGGTCTCTCGGCATAATTCAGGCTCGCATCCACCTGAATATCCTCTAATGGAACCACTGTCGACTCGTCGGCTATACACTTCCTCAATTGCGACACATGAAAAGTGTCGTGGATCTGCCCCAACTCTGCTGGCAACTCCAAACGATAGGCTACCCGGCCTATCCTTGCAATCACACGAAATGGCCCAATATATCGGGGTCCCAACTTGCCCCTCTTCCTAAATCGAATCACTCCTTTCCAAGGAGAGACCTTCAGGAGAACGAAGTCGCCGACTTGAAACTCAAGCTCGGATCGGCGTCTGTCTGCATAACTCTTCTGTCGGCTCTAGGCGGTCAATAACCTCTGTCTAACCTATTGAATCTGCTCTGTCGTCTGAAGCATGATCTATGTACTGCCCATCACTCTCTGTCCCACCTCTCCCCAGCAAATGGGGGTCCGACACCTCCTACCATACAACAGCTCAAAGGGTGGCATACCAATGCTCGAATGATGGCTGTTGTTGTAGGAAAACTCTGCCAAGGGTAAATACGCATCCCAGCTACCCCCGAAATCTAACACACACGCTCGAAGCATGTCCTCCAGCGTCTGAATCGTTCGCTCGCTCTGGCCGTCTGTCTGGGGATGGTATGCGGTACTAAAATGCAATTTAGTACCCAGCTCCTCATGGAATTTCTTCCAGAATCTGGAAGTGAAGCGCACATCACGGTCTGAAACAATCGAGATCGGCACCCCATGCCGAGATACCACTTCTCTCACATATATCTCCGCCAACTTCTCCGCTGAAGAACTCTCACTGATGGCAAGGAAGTGAGCGCTCTTCGTCAATCTGTCTACAATCACCCAAATTGCATCAACTCCTCTGGCAGTCTTCGGCAATTTGGTGATGAAATCCATAGTGATCTGTTCCCACTTCCACTCGGGAACCTCCAATGGCTGCAACTTGCCATGCGGTCTCTGGTGCTCGGCCTTAACCCTACGGCAGGTCAAGCACCTCTTAACGAACCATGCGACGTCCCTCTTCATACAGGGCCACCAATACTCTTTCCTCAAATCCAAATACATCTTCGTGGCCCCGGGATGGATCGAGAATTTCGATCGATGAGCCTCTTCCATCAAAGTAGTACGCGTACCGCCCACGAACGGTACCCAAATCCGACCCTGAAACATCATAAGCCCTCGTCCATCCGTAACGAACTCTGAAACCAACCCAACGACCCGCTCTCTCTTCTGAATCTCTGGTCGTACAGCCTCGGCCTGTGCCCCACGAATAGCATCCAATACTGGAGCTATCACAGTCAATCTCAAACATACATCTCGCAGTGGAGTGCTCTCCGCCCTGCGGCTCAATGCATCGGCTACCACATTAGCCTTGCCTGGGTGGTACAGGATCTCACAATCATAATCCTTGACCACATCCAACCACCTCCTCTGACGCATATTTAGGTTGGGCTGATCCATCAAATACTTCAAGCTCTTATGGTCCGTGTATATCGTACATCGAACCCCATACAAGTAGTGACGCCAAATCTTGAGAGCGAACACTACTGCCCCCAACTCTAAATCATGCGTGGGATATCTCGCCTCATGAGGTTTCAGCTGCCTCGACGCATAAGCTATCACATGAACCCTCTGCATCAACACTTCACCCAGCCCCGAAATCGATGCATCGCAATATACTACAAAATCCTCCATCCCCTCCGGGAGAGCTAATACCGGGGCTTCGCACAACCTTTGGCGAAGTGTCTCAAAGGAGGTCTGCTGCTCGGGTCCCCATGAGAATGCAACACCCTTCCGGGTCAATCTGGTGAGCGGCACTGCGATCTTGGAGAAATCCTTAATAAATCTCCGATAATACCCTGCCAACCCAAGGAAGCTCCTGATCTCAGAGGGTGACTTCGGCACCTCCCAACTCATCACCACCTCAACCTTGGCTGGATCGACCAATATCCCTTCCTGATTAACAACATGTCCTAGGAATTGGACCTCCCGCAACCAGAAGTCACATCTGGAGAACTTTGCATAAAGCTTCTCCGATCTCAATACCTCAAGGACCTCCCTCAAATGCTCCTCATGCTGCTCTCTAGATCTCGAATACACTAGAATATCGTCGATAAATACAATCACTGACCGATCCAACATCGGCCTGCATACACTGTTCATGAGATCCATGAACATAGCCAGGGCATTGGTGAGCCCGAAAGGCATCACCACAAACTCATAATGCCCATATCGCGTCCTAAACGCTGTCTTCTGGACGTCCTCATCCCGCACTCTCACCTGATGGTACCCTGACCTCAGATCGATCTTGGAAAACCAAGATGCTCCCTGCAACTGATCGAATAAATCATCGATCCTCGGTAACGGGTAACGGTTCTTGACCGTCAACTTGTTCAACTCCCGGTAATCAATGCACATCTGGTGTGAACCATCCTTCTTCTTGATGAACAGAATAGGCGCTCCCCACGGCGAGCTGCTCGGCCGAATGAATCCCTTCCCCAACAACTCCTGAAGCTGCGAGGACAACTCTTGCATCTCTGGAGGTGCAAGACGATAAGGCACCTTAGCAATAGGCGCGGCCCCCGGAACCAGATCGATACCAAACTCTACTTGCCTCACAGGAGGTACTCCCGGCAGCTCCTCGGGGAAAACATCTGGAAACTCACGCACCACTGGGACCTCCTCAACTGATCTCGGTCTCTCGAAAACCTCCCGCGTATCCATCACATAAGCCACAAAACCCTTACAGCCCTGCTGTAGACACTGCCTCGCCCTAGCGGCCGAACAAAAAGCTGATCCCGAACGGGTACCCTCGCCGTACACCGAAAGAACTCCCCCACTAGGGTCTCGTATAGTCACCAGCTGACGCTCACAGTCGATGACGGCGCCGAATCGGCTCAACCAGTCCATGCCCACAATGACACAGACATCACCCATCGCAATAGGAATCAGGTCAATCGGAAACTCAACCCCGAAAATCTCTAGCACGCATCCCCGGAGAACCTCCGTGGCACAAATCACTCTCTCGTCAGCTATAGAAACTCTCAGAGGCCGACTCAACGACTCACGACTAACGCTGATATGCTGACTAAAAGCTAAAGATACAAAGGACCTACTCGCACCCGAGTCAAATAACACTAAAGCAGGCACAGAGTTCACAAGGAAAGTACCTACGCATATCATAACATAAGCATAACATCTCGACATCAAAATAAATACATGAAATACAGCATACCTGCCACAACATCGGGCACAGCGCGGACCTCCTCCGCAGTCAGCTGAAAGGCTCTCCCACGAGCCCTCGGGGCCTCGGCCTTCACCGGTCGAGTCGCAGTAGCCCTGGCAGTAGGTGCAGATCCCTGGAGAAGCTGAGGGCACTCGGCCTTCCGATGGCCTGTCTGATTGCAATGAAATCAAACCGTGAACCCATTGGGGCAATCCCTAGCAATGTGCCCCTCCTTGCCACACTTGTAGCAAGCACCAGATCGACATGCCCCATCATGACCCTTGCCGCACCTTCCGCAAGTGCAGCCCTTCGGACCTCCCGTCCTCGAATCGGCGGACTTAGTCCGCTTGGCTGCCGGCTGAGACTGAGCCGGCCGCCGGTCCACCCGCTGAGACTCGGCCTCCTCCCTGGCCTGGGTCTCCAACTCAATCTCGCGCTTCCTGGCATTCGCCTGAAGCTCAGCAAAGGTATGATAGGTGGAGTTTGACACAAACTCCCGGATATCCCTCCTCAAAACACCCAAGTACCGGCTCATCCGAGCCTGCTCTGTGGACACCAGCTCGGGGCAGAACATCGCCCTCTCAAGAAACTTCCGCGTGATCACCGCAACCGAATCAGTACCCTGCTTGAGGGTCAAGAACTCCTGAACCAATCATTCCCTCTCCACCGGGGGAACGTACTCGTCTCTGAACATAGAGGTAAACCCCTCCCATGTCACTGCTGAAATCTCTGCCAAAGTGAAGTTCGCCGTCACGAACTTCCACCAATCCTTCGCTCCCAGACGGAGCTGGTTCAAAGCGAACCGTACCCTCAGATGCTCCGGACATGAACAAGTGTAGAAGCACCCCTCAATATCAGCGATCCACCTCATCGCAGCAATCGGATCCTGCGTCCCATCAAACTCAGGTGGCTTCGTGTTGCTGAACTCCCGAAACAGCAACGAGTCACCCCCCTGTGGCCTGGCAGCGGCCACAGCTGCGGTAGCTGCAGAGGCTGCAGCCTCAGTCAATGCGGCGTACCGCTCTTCAAAAGTCTCCATCAAGGTGGTCTTAATAGACCCAAACATCTCCGGAATCTCAGCCCGGATCGCTACAGCCACCTCCTCATGAATCATCTGACGAATTTCCTCGTCACTCACACCGCTCGAACTCGCTCCGTGGCGTGGTCTAACCATAATGTCTCTGAAATACAACATAAAACTATCAGAGACTCCATCGAGTATAATCGCACTCGGTAATGCAACCCTACTCAGTCTCCGATATCCAGGGATTCTTACTTGGGTCTCCCACTGACCCGGTGTCTTCGGTAGTACGGGCCCAATACTACCGACCACACCGCATCAACATTCATCCCAAGTCTTCCTCCCCAAACCCCGGATAGTGAGCACTCTACTTTTGTTATGCACTATCTACCCGCACACTATCAAAGCATCTCATATCGGCAACCTCCCTAGACTAAGGCATCACAAATCAGGCCACTCTAGTCCTATTATGAATACCTAGTCTTCTAGCATGCATAACAATTCATATCATAACTTATCTCATAACATAACATTGTAAGGTATTTTGGGGATCTTTACCGTTCGGGCGCTGACTGATCGTACACACTGTTTCTTTCTTGTTTACCACAAAATCATTTACAAAAGTTTATGCCTTTATTTTAAAAGTTTTCCTCAAATCCTCGGTTTGAGTTCAGTTACGCCCGAAGGTGCACCCGAATCCCTCAAACCAAGGCTCTGATACCAATTGTAACAATGTAAATTTTCAAACAAATTTTTCATTTCAAAATAAAGTATTTTCATTCAAAACAAGGCATAAATATTCCAAGTGTCATGTCAAAATACAAATCATAGAATTCCCAAGATCACAAAACATCTATCAGTGTGTACAGATCACGCCGGCGCCTTCCCACGGTCCTCGCTAGTACCTGAAACACATACATAACAACTGTAAGCATAAATGCTTAGTGAGTTCCCCAATATACAACTTACGCACATACGCCTTTCCAGGCCCTGACCTTCCGGTCCATGTGTCTCAGGGGACTTCCGTCCCTGCTGGGTAAACCTTCCGGTCCTACCCACGCCGACCTTCCGGTCCACAACACAACGCCTTCCGGCCCATAACATAATCGCCTTCCGGCCCGTAACATAATGCCTTCCGGCCCATAATATAATGCCTTCCGACCCATAACATAATGCCTTCCGGCCCACATAACATACATAGCACGTATAACAAATAACTTACCACATATAGCACATATATCACATATATCACATATCATATCTGACCTTCCGGTCACACAGTCAAACCCTTCCGGGTACAGTATAGTGAGAAGACTCACCTCGTGAATATCGAAAGCTAGCAAATCCCGAAATCACTCGTGCTCGATCCGCCGAGCTACCATCTCCCTATAACATCATATATCTCTTATTAACACTTTTATCTTCTAAGTTTGACTATCCCTAAGAAGTTAGACATAGGTCAACTCTGGTCAACGGTCAACGGTCAACGGTCAACTTGACCGGACTCGGCGAGTGCTAGGGTGACTCGGCGAGTCTAGACGTCCTCACCAATTCTCTAAGATTCCCTTTCTACTCGTCGAGTATCCTCCTTGACTCGACGAGTTCCTCCTGGAAGAATCGCGGGGCCACCCCGACTCAACTCGCCAAGTCTGAAGAACAACTCGGCGAGTCCCAGTTAATCTTCAAGCTACTCGCCGAGTCTGTTCATCGGACTCGGCGAGTCCATGCCATGCAACCGCTCAAACTGCTTTCTAAGGTCAGAACTGCTCCGACCATTCATAGGTCTGGCCTTCCTAGACTGATTTATCACGTAAGGTCCTCATTTCGGTGCTCATAATACACCCCATGACTCATAATTTACATTTTGACCTAAGGCATAAGGATTCCAATCCAAAACCTCCATTGATTCCCGAAATGCTCCGGCATGGGACATTCTGGACTTCCAAAGGTCCCAATACAGGGTTCCAATCGCTTGGGGGACTAAGGTAACACTCAATCTAGCCACAAAAGGGTTCAATAAACCCTAAATCCATATACACATCAACATAGAAGAATGTAACTCGAAATATTACCTGAATAACGTGCTCTCTGTGTCCCCAATCCTCATAACATGACTTCTCTTGTTGTTCCCTTAACCAAGCCTCCTCTTCCTTGCAAAACAACACTTCCAAAATCAACAATGGTCTTCTACCTTGCTCCAGATGCTCACAATCGAATTAGGGTTTCTCTCAGAGGACTAGGGTGAACAATGACGGCTATAAGGTCCCTCATATACGTCCCAACCCTGAACGGTTAGGGTTTTCGCTAAACAGTGCAGACTCGCCGAGTCCATATCCGGACTCGTCGAGTCCAGTCGCAGACCCGCGACCAGATCCGCGATCCTACTCGGCGAGTCTAGGCTCCAACTCGCCGAGTCCCCTCTTAAAACACCCAAAATCATAAATATAACAATACCTGGAATTTCGGGCTGTTACAAGAGATTAGCGCGAGAATGTTCTGTCTGAACCGAATGTACCACTGAATCATGTCATCGAAGTACTTGACATCATCCGCTGTGTTTTTCTTGCATCTGTGGATGATCCCCAAAACATGCTCTAAGCAAGCAGTGGTGTACAGATGTTTGTCAGCCAAGGCAAAAAGACATTTCTGTCCTTCGTTCCTGGTGAACATGATCGAATTCCTTCTCAAGTCAATTTTACCCATCTGCATTTGGTTCAGATCACTAGCAGAGCCAACAGGAGATATTGTTGGTTTCTTCTTAAATACGCTCGCTATCTCCTGATCCATCAGTGCAACTTCCATGATGTAGCAGATGAGCATCCTCTTGAAATGGTCAATAATCGGACTGTATTCAGCTTCGTTGGTTAGAAGGATGTTGTGCAAGATTATCCAACCATGGGGATTAAGGTTCGAAAGATCTGCAAGGGAAATGGCATGTTCGGTTTTGGCAGATCCCCGAAGTACCTTGAACCGAATGTTGATGAAGTTCCCTTCACTGTACGGCTTCAAGACCCGAACGTTTACAATTTTCTGAGCGCTCCAAGTCTGATATTGAGGTTGAGCGACCTTCAGATAAAAATTGATCAAGTCCCGATCAACCTGTGGATGAGGATGAGGGAACTCTGAAACGTTGGCGAAGGCGTGAAAGATGAACGCCTTTCGGGTCAGTGGCATGTCAAATTGTGAATCGACGGTGTTGGAACAATCAAGTGAGATTACAGGTTCCAGCCACAAGATACTCGGAGTGTCAATGGCTTCTTTTATCATCCTCTCGAGAGTCCAGGAAGGAAAAAGAGTTTTCCTACTCTCAAGAAGGTCGTAGGCTTCCTTCTGTTTTCTTTCAGCTTCTTCAGCTTCTCTAGCCACACGAGCACTGATATCAGCATCATCATTTCGACTTTTTCGCTTCAACAATTCAGCGATAGTCTCTTGATCTTCATCTTCTTCCTCCTTAGCAATCTTCTTGCCTTTATCTTTCACACCAGAACCGGAGGCTTGGCCTACTGGAGGAGGTTCGGTTGTGTGAGTTGCCTTTGAGGTAGGAGGTGGTTGAGACATTGACTCCTTCTCTCCCCCTTGTTTCGGAATGGACACGAAATCAAGTAGCCCTTCGATTTTGCTTAGCAGGGCAAGGGCGGGAGCGAGCTTCTCTGCAAGGTCATGCCTCACAGTGTAGTTTAGGATGGGATCATGTGCCTCGAGGATGTTGGAGATGGCAGAGTGGACATCCGAAACACACGATTTAATCACCTCCCTTTCGGACCGAAGAGAGTCAATCTTCTGCTGAGAGTTGAAGAGTTGAACACTCTTGACCTTCAGAGCGGTGGTCTTTCTGGCTAGAACATCCATCAAAGAATTCTCGGTAGCCAAATCTACTTGTAGCTTCGAGAGATGCTCGTCAATGGTTGCGCGAAATGCTGAGTTGTCATCTGAAAGCGTTTGACGAAATGAAGCGAAGGACTTCAACTCAGTGGAGACTGACGTTGTCAACTGTTGAACAATTGGTTCCAACGTAGTCTTAGCAGCAGTTGCACTCTCCTGTAAAGACTTTAACAGGGAAGAGGCATATATTTAAACCAAGGAAAAAGTTAATTGGACCCATTGAGCTCATTTCAAATTTAGTCTCCATCAGCTTTCTGAATTCAGCCGTTAAGCTAGGATTCGTTGAGCCAAAGATGATATCATCGACGTAAATTTGAACAATCATAAGGTGGTTACCTTCCTTCTTACGAAAGAAGGTTGGGTCAACCGAACCTTGTTTGAATTTGGACATCTTTAAAAACTTGGTTAGCATTTCATACCAGGCTCTCGGAGCTTGTTTCAGTCCATATACGGCTTTGTCCAAAATGTAACAATGATTGGGGTACCTTTCATTTACGAATCCAAGAGGTTGCTCCACGTACACGGTTTCTTCAAGTTCTCCATTTATAAATGCAAACTTGACATCCATTTGGTAGACCTCAAAGTTTTTATGTGCAGCATAGGCAAGAAATATTCTAACGGATTCCAGCCTAGCTACAGGAGCAAAAGTTTCTTCATAGTCTATTCCTTCCTCCTGACAGTATCCTTTCACCACCAGACGTGCTTTGTTTCGTATCACGTTGCCCTCCTTGTCCATTTTGTTTCTGAAGACCCATTTGAGACCAACAACTAAGGCATCTTGAGGAGTTGGAATGAGGCGCCAAACTATATTCCTTTCGAATTCATTCAGTTCGTCTTGCATAGCTTGAACCCAATCGGAGTGATCAAGAGCAGTGTTAACTGTCTTTGGTTCAACTTTTGAGACGAAGGAGTTAAACATACAGAATTCTACTTTTGAAAATAAGGAAGTTTGTTTTGCCTTAAGTTGTGATCGGGTCAGAACCTTTTCAAAGACGTTACCGACAACCTGGGAAATAGGATGATCTCTGGTCCATTTGACAAGAGGAGGGTAATTTGGATCATAAGATGGATCCAATTCAGCGTTTACCATCTCTTCTAGTTCAGATTGACTTTCATCATCATAAAGCATATCGGCATGCTCCCCTTCGACAGATAAGCTTTCTGGTGTGTCTTGAGTTTCTGGAGCTACAGGGGTTTCGGGTGGTGTTGAGCTTTCGGGTGTTGACGCACCTTCGGGTGTTTTAGCACTTTCGGGTGTTGTAGCACCTTCGGCTGTTGTAGCACCTTCAGGTGTTGTAGCACCTTCGGGTGTTGAAGCACCTTCGGGTACTGTTGTGCGTTCGGGAGTAGCTTGAGAACTGTTCTCCCCCTCAACATGTGAACTCGTCTGTGATGAAGAAGATGGATCCTCCCCCTCAACTGAAGCATCGTGCTGTGGAGGTTCGTTGAAACTTGATCCTCCTTCCTTCATTTGTTTGGCAGCATCTTCGATGAGTTGCTTCAGATGATCTACTTTGTTGTCTGCTGCACAGGCTTTCGAGAGAGTAGCCTTCTCTGGTTCATCGAATAATTCGACAAACTTCTCAAATAAGTTTGTGATTGAGGCTGTGACTTGGCCTGTTTGAGAAAAGATTTCTCCAACTGTGTCTTCGTTGGCTTTTAGCTTTTTGACATAGCTATCGTCAAATGTCACATAATAAGTCTCTTCTATTTTCCTTGAGCGCTTGTTTAATACCCTGTATGCTTTAGAAGTGAGAGAATAGCCCAAAAATATCCCTTCATCGGCTTTGACATCGAACTTATTACGATGTTCTTTAGAATTGAAGACGAAGCACCGTGAGCCGAATACATGGAAGAATTTGACATTTGGCTTCCTGTTGTTGATGATCTCATAAGGAGTAAGTGTGAATCGCTTATTGAGATATGACCTGTTCTGCGTAAAACAAGTTGCAGCAATAGCATCAGCCCAAAAATATAAGGTAAAGAAGCAAAACTTAGCATGGTTCGGGCCGCCTCACACAAAGATCGGTTTCGTCTTTCGACAATCCCGTTTTGTTGAGGGGTGTAGGGAGCTAAGAAATTGTGACTGGTTCCTTTGTCGGCTAAGAATTCTTCGAATTCTTTATTTTTGAACTCCAGACCATTGTCGCTCCCGATGTTGCGAACGACTTTCTTCAGCTGTACTTCAACCTGCTTGATAAACATCTTCAGCTTGAGAGTCGCTTCAGATTTGTGCTTCAGAAAGAACACCCATGTAAAACGCGAGAAGTCATCAACGATGACAAGAATATACTTGCTACCGCCGATGCTTTCGATAGATGATGGACCACACAAATCAATGTGAATTAACTCTAGTGGCTCAACAACTTTAGTGTTTACAATTGATGGGTGACTTTGACGACTCTGCTTCCCCATTTCACATGCAGCACACAAATGTTCTCGATCGTATTTGAGCAATGGAAGACCTCGAACATGACCTCCAGTGACAAGTTTGTTGATGTCCTTAAAGTTGAGATGAGAGAGCCTTCGGTGCCACAGCCAGCTTTCGTCAGATTGTGCTTTGGATAATAGGCAGATAGCTGGATTCCCTTTGATGGGTTTGAGGTTTAGGGGAAACATTTCGCCTTTGCGCTCCGATTTGAGAATAACTCTTTTCGTTTTCTTCTCAATGATTTCCGAACCCTCATCATCGAATGAGACCTTGAGACTGGTACCTCCAACAAGCTGAGATACACTGATGAGGTTGTGCTGTAGGCCTTCAACGTATGCGACCTTCCTAATCGTAAAATCACCATTTGTTATCATTCCATAGCCTTTTATTGCGCAAAATGAGTTGTTCCCGAACTTGACGTTTCCACCGTTTGAAAGAGACCGAAATTCCCTCAGCTCTTCCTTCCTTCCTGTCATGTGACGCGAGCAGCCACTGTCAATGTACCATTCTTCGTCAAACTGCTCGTCACTGATAACCTGCAAAAATCAAGTAGATTTAGGAACCCAAAGTTTCTTGGGTCCACGTGAGCCTTTCACAGGAACAGGAATAGTAAGAGAGATGTCAACAAGATATGTTATTTTTATTAACGTTGTTTCATCATTCTTTTTAATGGTGAAAACCTTAATTTTATTGGGATTTGATGCTTTTGGTTTGGATTCTGGTTTAGGTATTTGGACTTTGGGATGATTTTGATTTGTTTCGACTGATGAAACCTTCGATTTTCCTTTCAGATCTGTTGAAGATTTAGGTTTTTGATTGCGAACATAATTGAATTTAGAATGAGGTTGAGAGGAATTAGAAGAATTAGAAGAAGTAGAACGAGATAATTTAGACTGAAATGTTTTCTTGGCTTGAGGTTCTAAGTGCCCCTTTTGTTTTTGATCATGAGTGGGACCAAACCTAGAACTTTGGTTGCTTTTGCTCTCAGAACCGAACTTATGCTTTCGGTAGATAGTGTTCTCTGAACTGAACCTTTGCATTCGGTTGTCATAATTTTCAGAACCGAACGTATCCTTTCGGTTGTTATGACCTTCTTGTGATCTAACAACATTTTTCTCTGATTTTGAGTTTCTGTCATGATAAGAGAAATGGGCGTTTTGAGATTGCCATAACTGTTTTCGTTCAGAGAGATTCTTCTTGTATCTCTGATTCCTTTGTTGTTTTTGATTTTTCACCTGCTTCGGCTGACGATGGATATTCGCTTTTTGTTTTTGCTTTCTGTCAGCTGGTTCACTCTGAACTGATGATGCTTCGCTTGAAGGAGTGACTTCTTTTGCAGAAACTTCTTTTTCTTCAGGAACATCTTTTGTACCTTTAGTACTTGGTATGTCGAAGCTATCAGGCTTGTTCAAAGGCTCTGGCACATATCTGCCTTTGGTTTTCCATGACGTCCTTTCTGATAGACCAACGGTATCGTCAGCATTGTCGATAGGAGCGGACCAGAAGAACTCATCACAACCATCTGCATTATCTTCGTTTACAATTGCTGTGAGTTCGGCTGTCTGATGTTCGGTTACACCTGTGACCTTATACGCCTGATTTGGAGTTGTCCTTACCTTTTGGTATACTATAGCCTTTTCTTCAAGGATCGGGGACTTTTTTTGGGACAGTCGAGCAAACTCCACAGAATTTTCTGAAATAAGATTCTTGTGGTTTTTGGGTTCACTCTTGACAAACTCTGAACAGTCAACTATATCCTCTACAGAAATTTCACTCATATCATCGTCCTCATTAAGCTCAGATGCATTTTCAACATCAATTTTATTTTCTGAGCTCAAGTTGGCATTCAATGAGTCAAACTTTTGTATGGTTTCGGTTCTTAGTTTTAGTTTATCATTTTCATCCAAAAGATTTTTTAGCATGTCCTTATGGTCCTTGGACTTTATGAAAGATTCAATTTTGTCTAGGCCATACATATATGTCGGATTAACATCCTTAGATGAAACAACACTTTCACAATTGTATGCTTCAGCGTCGATTTCATCCTCCTTAAACTCAAGGAAGGGCAAAATCATGCGATGAATTTTCTGCCCTATTTCACAGTTCAAATGAAGTTGAGTGATATTAGTGTAAAGACGCTTAGCAATTAAACAAAAGACATTTCTCTATTTTAAAAGTTTTAAATTGTCTCTTTGTAAATAAATGTTTTCATCCTTGGATTTGATTAACTCCTAC
Source organism: Lactuca sativa (assembly GCF_002870075.4). NCBI lineage: Eukaryota > Viridiplantae > Streptophyta > Magnoliopsida > Asterales > Asteraceae > Lactuca > Lactuca sativa. The sequence goes on from NC_056627.2 coordinate 267,627,877, forward strand.
TCCTTTAGCTCGATCCACATCCTCCGTTCCTCACTCTTTGAAGACACCCTGCTTATTTGGTCAGTTAGGTTAGAATTGGTGACCCGTGTTTGAGTTAAACTGCTGTCTAGATGAGAGATTCTTGAATTAACATTTTTTAATTCTTTTTCATATGAACTTTGTGGGACTTTGAATGAAACAAAAACTGATTGTACCTTATTGATTAATTCATCAAGCTCGTTAAACTGCATGCTGAGAGGTTTTGCTGTGAAGCACAAGTCCTCTCGCTCCTTTGTGTCTTCATTCCCACCATCTGTGTTGTATCCCCTCATTTGAGTTACATCCGACACCATCAAGCACTTTCCACCGCTACCTTCATCTTTCGCCACATAAGTCTTTCCATGAGATGGCTTCCTTACTTCATCATCCTCAGAATCGGTTGACCAGACCACCACGCCACCGAACTCATCATCTGCAACCGAACCCTGCACAATTAACGCATTCATTGAAGGTTTAGTGACAACTTTCTTTTTCTTTATCTCTTCCAGCTTTTTCATTAACATAGCTTCTTCATCTTTCTCCTCATCCTTTTCTGCCATTTTCTTGAGGACACAATCTTTGACATAATGGTTCTTTCCTCCACAATAGTAGCAATTCACACCCGAATCTCCTTCAGCTTTTGGTTCCTTCTTTGGTTCTTCTGCCTCCGGTTCTTCCCTGACTTTTTCAGAACTATAACTTCCCTGCCAGTTTCGGTTCTTATTGGTAGGGAACCTTTTCTTGATGAACCTCTTTGGATTTGACACCATCATTGCATAGTCTTCAGAGGTAAGGTCATAATCCTCTAAGTTAAGGTCTTCATCTTCCATCACAGCTTTGCTTTTGGACAGAAGTGCCAATGATCCTAAGCTTGAAACCACATTTCTCTCCTGCAATACAATCTTTTCTTGGGATTTCAAAATCCCTACCAGTTTTGCCAAAGAGTAAGATTTGAATTGCTCATGTGCTTTAACAGTGGACACAACCGCTCTCCATTCAGATCTAAGACCGTTTAAAAACGTAACCTTTTGTTCAATCAACTTCCTTTCAATATCATGTTTAATCATCTTACTAAGAAGATGATTGAAGCGATCGAACGTCTGAGTTACAGTTTCTTCAGGACTCTGCTTGAAATAACCAAACTCGGACAAAAGTAAGGTTTGAATGGAATGCTCGAGATCTTCGTCTGTGGAATATAACTCTCGCAGCCTATCCCATATTTCCTTAGCAGTGCTGCACGAACTCACTAGCCTGAAAGTATCAGATTGAAGAGCGAATCTGATTAGTCTCAATGCTTTAATATTGCACTGAAATTTATCTTTTTCGTCTTGAGCAATATCTTTTACGTCTTTCAACAGATCATTATACTCTTTCTGAGTTTTAATGATTCTTGATGTTGCTGAATGAGCGAATGGTCCAGACACGATTGCTTCCCAAATAAGATATCCGTTGTCCTCAGATCCAACGACATAATCTTCAAAGTGATGTGCCCAGACTTCGTAATCCTGGGTGTAAAGGATGGGAATCTTCATCGTTGATCCGATGCTGTTTGAGATGTTAATGGGATTTGACTGAGACTCGTCCATGCTTGATCAAATAACCTGTTTAAAAGATCAGACTTGTAATATATTAAATTAGGGCAACACGAATAAATGCTGAGTTACGTCAATTATGGGATGATGGCTCAATAAATATTAGTTAATGCGGAATAACCCTAATCGCAACCTTTTTCACAGAAAAGATGTGTATGAATTACACAGCCTCCTGCTCTGATACCAATTGATAAGTTATAAAACAAACTTGAAGATCGATTAGATCTTTGTAACAGGTATTACGATGAACATAAAACAATAAATAAGACAAGTATGGATCAAAATATGTCGAATGATTAGATCAAACAATCCTCAACAGAGCTCGACTAAGAAATTCCGCTATAGAGGATTTAGGGTTACAAGAACAATAATAAAACTTCTGAATTAAGCTCTAATCAATCTATTCTATCGTTACTATCGTTAACCTAAGATGCATGCAAGCACCTATATTTATAGTAAACCCTACTATAAATATATTAGCTAACGAGCCCAATAGACTCACGGATGGACAGGCCCATACCGGAGATACAAAAATGGACTAGCTAACGAGTCCAATAGACGCAACATATTACAAAACACGACCCAACACATTTGTATGGTACTAAAAGATGTTTGAGTTTTTGGGTTTTAGACTTTAGTAAATGGGTAATCTGTTTGATACGTTGGATTTGAAGCTATCTTATTCGAATTACCCAAAACAAGAGATAAATTAATAATATATGCTCATGCATGTTTTGTACAAGCCCCAATCAAAATACAATATATCATGATCATACAATTAAATGTCTTTTATTCCATTTTTGGCTTTATAACAAAAGTTTGTTTATGTGGCGAAGAAAGAAAACTTGAAGATGAATATTTAGGTTGGATGTTTATATAAGATTTGTTTTAAATATATAATATAGATGTAAATACATAAATGTGTGTCAAATATAGCTCATCACAAATTTAATGTTGAAAACTACAATATAACTCAAAGTGGTTTTCCAAATATAATGTTTATACTATAATATAATATATTAGAAGAATATCATATAGTAGACGAATCCCACATGTTGTGCAGAAATTTAGTTGCATAGATAATATATTATAATTATATTTCATTTAAAATATGTTAGGGTCATTTGGTTATTACATTGTTGTATTAGGCACTATAGTCTCATATATTTTGAATGACTCTTACAAAAATGATGTCTGTAATTTGAATATAACATAATACCTTATGATGTTTATTGAATGATATTATCTTCGATTGAACACTTTTTAATTGAATCAACTTTATTATAGTTAAAACTTTTGGCTTTGTTTTTTCTTTTCATTAGTTCTAGAATATGATTTTTTATATTAACTTAAAATATGTCACTATCTTAAAATAGATTGAGAATGAGATTTTTTATATTTACTTAAAATACGACACCATTTTCTATTCAATGGTAAAACTAACAAAAGTCGTTAAATATGAATTTTTATGAGGTTCAATATAAATAGACGACCACATATGAGAATCCATATCTAATCAATCATCAACTAATTACATTAGATACTAATATGTACATAAAAATTACATTTAAAAATTTAAACTAATAGTAAAAAAATTTCATTATTTATTATGATAAAAAATCTGTAAATCAAAAAATATACATGCTATTTAATCGCATACAAGTTTTATGTATGACTTATTCACAATACATTAAACCATATATATAACCATATTAAACTACATAATTATCCCACTGCGCAATGCGCGGACATTCGCCTAGTTAGTAATAATTGAAATCCAAATCCATACATTAAATTCCTAATTAAAATACCAAAAAAGAAAAAGAAAATTGTTCTAATTTCAAGAGTTTAAATAATGGTAAAAAAATCAAACACATCATAAGCCAAAACCTAAACATAACTAGGTATTCTTCTTATTTGTATTGCTCCTTGTCTTCTTGAGAAGGGCATCAGATGAAATGTAAGTTGGTTTCCTTTTCTTTGAGTTTTGATGTTGATGTTCTTGATGTGAGTAATTTCTGGTACATATAACAACAACATTGAAACAAAAAAAATGAGTTCATCAAAAACTTAGTATACTACTTTACGAAGAAAATAAAGTGTAATGCACAAAGTAGTGAACATAATTAAACAAACCTTTGACTTGGTTTGCAGAAGGTATTTTGGCCATGGAACAAAACTTTTATATGCATCCTCAACAAATGTGAATTCTCCAGTTTTATGGGGGTAGAAATGCTTGTTTTATTACCACTTCATCAATGGAAACTTTATAGCAATCATCTTGTAGAGGAACTCCATGAATGAATTATCTTTCTGATGATAAGTGAATGGTACCACGAGCAACGATGTTCCTTTTATACGCATGTGATAGACTATACTTGATTGGCTACAATGATAAGTAATATTAGGATCAGAAAAAAAAAGACAAAAATGTATATTCAACATGTAAAAAACACTTACCTGGTGAAGGGGTTTATTTGGTGAAACAGTTGGTGTGTCAGGATTGATAGTGGCAGTCTTAGAGTCACCAAATTTTCTGGTGGGTTTTGTATTAGCCTAATATAAAGGTTTAAGACATATATGTAAAATTATATTTTAATATAAAAGATAAATTGAAAGTGTTGAAAACTATAAAGTTAGTATATACTACTGTTGCAGATTTCAGGGAAATCAATTGTGTATCGGGAGTTGCAGTTGCAGAGTTGGTTTGAACTTGTTTCTTGGTGGGTTTTGCAATAACCTAAATAAGTTAAAGTCCCAAGTGAAAAAACAGAAATTAGTACCAAAAAAGTATATCAATGATGATCTTATAAGATGATAACATACTGGTGTTACAGGTTCTGATGGATCATTGGTTTTGAGACTAACAGGAGTTGTTTCACTACTTTCAACAATCTTGTCACTTGAAATACCCTAGCAAATATAAAGAAACATGGAAAATGTCTAAAAGAAATGAAATTTACAAGTAACGTTGAAAATACATGTTGTTAATAAGATTACTTACAACTGTATGAGACAGATTTGGAAAGTCAGCTCCTTTTGCATTAAGATGAGCCAAAACTAGCTTTAGTGTTTGATCTTGTTCATTAACCTTTGTAGACAAAGCCTTGAGTTCAACATCTTTTTTCTCAAGCTCAAGTTTTCTATTATGCAGTGCAACTTTAAGATCTTTAATTTCTTCCTTAGATGATCCTTTGCTACGAGGAACATTGAAATATCTATTGTAAGTGACTCCTATGCCGACACCCTTTAAAAATCCCCCCTTTTCCTTGCTAAAAACTAAGGTCATGGCATCCGTGCCTGGTTCAACATTTACTTGTCCTTCTTTTATCTGCTTTTCTTGTTCCACCTAGCACACAAAATATTAATAATTATTGTCCTAATAAAATTGATTAAAATCTTTACAGTAATAGTAATAAAAAAGTTTATTGAAGTTACTAGTTTATCCGCCATGAGTTTAACATCTTCATCCTTAAATTCTCCTTTACTTTCACTTCCTTTACACCACATAGCTGACCTTGGGGGCATTTCTTCCTTTGAAATCACTTTCTATTCAATCTTGATAAAAAAATTAAATTGTCAACAATATAAAGTAAAATTTTGTTAAGTACAATGCTATGAAAGTAATATAATGGATCATATAGCTAAAAACAAAGCATACCAACTTCCGCCTAAGAGTAGTATACCCCCTCGTCCCATCCGATGAGCGTACTTTGACATCTTTCGCGCTTTGATAGTCTTTTGTGACACAACCTGTCAAAAAAAAAGATTTGTCAAGCACTTTTTGGTAATATTATGATAAATAAATGAAGAAGTGTTTGGAAAAAGTTGTAACATTAAAGTCTTCAGAATGCGTATATGTCACGAATTTTTTCCAATCATCTTTTTAGTAATTATTGCACTATATCGAACAGGGATTTCTCCAAGCTTTTTGGAATTGCCTAGATGTGGCTTGATGTAAGCTGCATAAAATTTCCTTCCGAAGTTTCGTAGAAGGATACCAAGCCTATTCATCACAAATTGTTTTCCAGTTTCATCAACTTCAAAATAGCGCTAAAATGAAACAATAATGAATTTGTTAATATTTAATACATGATTTGTAAATAAAATATGAGATGCAGTTAAAAAAGGTGAGAAAAAATATTTACGGTAATCTCTTCCCAAAGTTTGTCCTTCCCTTCCGGTTTTACTTTCTTCCAGCAAAGAGCACTTAATCCCACCTTCTCGCGGATAAGATCTCCCAAATAACTAAAAAACACTGCATTATTCTTCCCTGTAAACTTACCGAATTTATCAAACTTGACACGTTTTTTTCTACCACCAGAATTTACATACTCGGTCTTCAGCTTTGGCAATCGAGTCAGGCCCCTCTTCCTAGGTGACCTTGTAGGAACTGTGCTTTGGATTTCTTCTTCCAAATCTGAATGCTATTATAGTCAATGTCCTTATTTTCACTATCTTCTGTGTCAGATTCATAAACTTGGGTTCCATCATCTTGCTCATATTCCATATCATATTCGGGCATATCCTCATGTTGTTCCTTGTTCACCTCCATGATTCTTCGGTTGACATGAAACATATGAAATAAGTTTTTTATTATTTATATGTTTAATAAAAAGGTATGACTAACTTATATTACATACAAAATTTCACATACACATTTCATCGAACATTTGGTGTGCAACAAGCATAGTAATATGAATAATCAAAAATTTTATGTTTTATGTATAATCCCCAAATCAATACAATCAATAACATTGACACCATACATTGAGAATATACTTACAGTAGAAATGCGTGATGAATGTTGTCGAATGATGAATTGAAATATAATCCAACTGGGATATAACCTAGAGAAAAACCATACAATGGTTGAAAAAATCAAAGTCTTTTAAATAATACATTGTTAGTACGTCCTAAATTGAGGGTGGTTACCAAATTTACCGGAATTTCCTTGATCTGATGGATTGATCTGCATAGTTTTGGCGGTGAGATAGATGAATAATTTCCGCCTTGATTTGAAGCCCAAAAAAAAAATGGAAAAATGTTTGCCTCCCATTATATTTGCTTAATTTTGATTGACGAATTCAATTTTTTTCCATATTTTGATCTGATAGTGAACCCACACGATGAGAAGCATAAATCGTGGTTTGGAAACAGGTTCGGGCTTTTGAAACATTATTACGAGTTATTTGATATTAATAGAAATGTTACAAATTTGGTCCTTGTAAAATAACAATTTTACGTTAGGATACAATTATATCACTATTGGAAATAAAAAATATTTAACATTTAATTATGTATATACAATGAGAAAATAGTATTAATAAAACAAAAAATAAGAATAAGGTCTAGTTAGCTTACTAATTTTTCTGTTTGAACACTTTGTTAAAAAATTTTATTTTATTTTATATTAAGTAAGAAAAAAAATCCATACCCCTACATGACATTGTAACGATCAACCCGTACCACCAACCGACCACATGGGACCCGTACACCTACTATAAACCCATTTCGGTCCTAAACCCGTACCACCACCCCTACATGACATTGTAACGATCAACCCGTACCACCAACCGACCACATGGGACCCGTCCACCTACTATAAACCTATTTCGGTCCTAAACCCATACCAACACTCGTACATGACCTAATAATGGTCAACCATTACCAACACCCGACCACCTGCAACCCATACCCATATTATAAACCCATTTTGGTCCCAAAGCATTACCAACACTCGTACATGACCTAATAATGGTCAACCATTACCAACACCCGACCACCTGCACCCCTTACCCATATTATAAATCCATTTTGGTCCCAAAGCATTACCAACACCCGTACATGACCTAATAATGCTCAACCATTACCAACACCCGACCACCTGCAACCCATACCAATATTATAAACTCATTTTGGTCCCAAACTATTACTAACACCCATACATGACCTAATAATGGTCAGCCATTACCAACACCCGACCACCTACAACCCATACCCATATTATAAACTCATTTTGGTCCCAAAGCATTACCAACACCCGTACATGACCTAATAATGGTAAAGCATTACCAACACCCGTACCAACGCCCGAACCCCTGCAACCCATACCCATATTAATTAAAAAATGATTTTATATATTTATAATTAATTTATATATAAATTTATATTTTGTATGGTAATAATAAAAACAAAGCAAATATGGATGTTACACTTAATTAATATTATATATATATATATATATATATATATATATATATATATATATATATATATATATATATTAACGCAAATAATATATTAATGTATAAAACAATATCGATAATCATTATCACAACCATCGTTCAAATTGCATCTTCCCTGTAGCCTGCTATTAATCGGAAGTTATGGCTTGTGTAGATGCCCCTTCAGCTTCGAATGATGATCCATTTAAATCCTCCCCTTATATCAAAATTGTCATTCTTACATCCTCATTACCAACATACGATAGCTTCAACTATTTGCTCCTCCTCTGTGAAAAAAAAAAACTTCGACAATCAATGGAAACAAAGATGAATGTTGATGCATGGACAAATCCGAGGTTCCAACTCTGGAGTGTAAGTAGTGAACCACCAAAAAACACACCATTAGAAGAGTACGGGAAAGCAAATGATAAGAGATTCACCATTAGAGTTGTACATGGCGGGTTTTTTACAGACTATCCAGGTAAGTAATTCATAACTTCTTTATTCGACGTCCGTTTTCGCCTATCTTTTTATCGTTGCACTACCCTTGACGAGATCTTTGATTCTCGTTTAGATTGTTTCGGCTAAAAATCGCTCGATCTCAAATCGAGTATTCGGGCTGCATACTGCTAAGTGGAAACTTCAGAAAATCATAACTTCCTCATACGAAGTTAGATTTGGACGATCTTTTTATGCACGCTCTCGGTTTAACGAACTCTATGACTTTTATTTACATTATTAAGGCTAAATATCGCTCTGTCGTAAATTCACTATTTACGTCATTCAACGTTGCTGGTTCTTCCGCGAAACTTCGACAGGTCATAACTTCTTCGTTATAACTCGGATTTCGGCATTCTTTATATATTCGGAAACCTCGTTTCAACTACTACAACATTATTCATAGATATCAGCTTTATCTAACATTTTATTTTGACGTTTATTTTCATTCTTAATTTAATTAAGTCACACAACTAAGCACAAAACACATAATACTCAAATAATACACCTTTATTATATCAAGATGGGTTACAAAGCTCAACCTAGACTATTATATTGTTATTAATGACAAGCCCAGAAACCCGGGCATTATAATTCTCTCCACCTTAGAATGATTCCGTCCCCGAAATCACACATCAACAAACAAATGCGGGTAGCGACTCATCATGTCACTCTCTGTTTCCTAGGTGAGATTTGGCCCATTCGTGTGTTTCCATCGGACAAGCACTAACTCAACCATCTTGTGTCGCAACTTTTTAGTCTTTCGGTCAACGATTGCCTATGGTTCTTCAATCAACCTTTTGTTCTCATCGATTCTCAACTCCGAAAGTGGAATCATGTCGGTAACTTCTCCCGTGAACTTCCTCAAATAACACACATGGAAAGTGTTATGAATTCCATTCAGTTCTTCTGGTAGTTCGAGCTTGTAAGCTTGGTTCCCAATCCTCTGAAGAACTTTAAATGGTCTAATAAACCTTGGACTTAATTTCCCCTTTTACGAAATATTATAAGTCCCTTCCACGGCGAGACTTTAAGCAAAACCGAATCTCCAACTTCAAAAGTCATCGGTCTTCGCTTGTTGTCAGCATAACTCGAACATTCTTTCCCTAATTATTTTCAACTTTTCAGCAGTTTGATGGACTATATCTGGTCCCATAAACTGCTTTTCCCCAGCCTTAAGCCAACAAGACGGCGTACGACACTTCTGTCCATACAAAGCTTGATAAGGTGCCATCTTAATGCTCGAGTGGAAACTATTATTGTAGGAGAATTCTACCAAAGGTAAATGTTCATCCCAATTACCTTGGAATTCCAGGGTACATGCTCTCAGCATATCTTCAAGTGTTCGTATTGTCTGTTCGCTCTGACCATCAGTCTGTGGATGGTAAGCTGTACTCAAACACAATTTGGTACCCAATTCCTCTTGTAGACTTTTCCAAAATCATGAGGTGAAACGGCTGTCACGATCTGACACAATCGTTAACGAAACACCGTGAAGCCTCACAATTTCCTTCGCGTACGAATTCGCAAGCTTATCCATAGACCATTTCTCATTGGCTGCTATGAAATGCGCACTCTTAGTGAATCGATTAACGACCACCCAAATCATGTTGTGGCCACTTTTCGTTCTAGACAGTTTAGTGAAAAAATCCATAGTAATGTCTTCCCATTTACCCATAGGTACAGGAAAAGGTTCTAAACTCCCGTATAGTTTCTGATGTTGTGTCTTGACTCTTACACAAGTCACACACTCGACAACATACTTTGCAACATCAAGCTTCATCGTCGGCCACCAGTAGTAGGGTTTCAGGTCCCTATACATTTTAGTGCTACCGGGATGAATCGAGTACATGGTTTTGTGAGCTTCTTCCATCAGAAGATCTCTGACTCCTCCTGTCTTAGGTATCCAAATCCGATCTTGGAACACCTTTAGTCCATGAATGTTTATACCGAACACCAACGTCTTGCCCAAACGTTCCTCCTTTCGGTCATTCTTCTCAGAAGCTTCGTCTTGAGCTTTCTTAATACTTTCCACAATGGTCGAGACAACTTCTATTCTCAACGCTCTTGGCCTTTTTCTTTCAAGATTGACTTTCCAACTGTGAGCATCAAAAACAACATTAGATTTACCGGGGTGGTAAAGTATCTCACAATCGTAGTCTTTAAGTAATTCTAGCCAGCGTCATTGCCTCATATTCAATTCTTTCTGACTAAAGAGATATTGGAGACTCTTATGATTAGTGAAAAGTTTGCACTTCGTGCCACAGAGATAATGCCTCCATATTTTTAGAGTGAAAACTGATGGGATTTGAGCATTCTAACACTTCCTAAGTGTACATGCAACCCTAATAACCTTGGATCTATGTTTGTCTAATTATCATGAAAAGTTGAATTCCAAGGTTATATACCTATCTAGCATACATGGGGAACAATTTTTAACTTGAATGAAAGATAGAATAACTTACCTTATTGTTGCTTATGATCCTTGAAACCTTGTGAGCCTAGCACCCCAAGTGTGATGCCTCAAATGCTTCACACAACACCAAATGCTCTTGGAATGACTTTAGAGAGAACACATACTTCTAAAATCGGCCTATCCCTCTTGTTTCATGTGTGTAGCCGATTTTGGTGGAGAATGGGTTTCTTATATAGTGTTGACACATCTAGGGTTACACCATGTAAACCCTAATTTGTCATGACTCTTCATTTTCATGACCCATGGGTTTGTAACTCCCATGGAGCATCCTATGGGTGGAACCCATCTTGATAATCCATGGAGCCTCTTAGCCCACTATGAAAGTTATGGATGATTTACATAATCAACCCATATATTTAATTAGTTATCTTTTGATCACTTAATTAATTCTAAATTAATTCTTGATCAAACTAATTAAATAATATTATTAATATATTAGAACGTATAATATATTAATTATTCCCAAGTGTTATTTCTCTCATTTAGTCTATCCAATTCCATGGTGCCATGCAACCCAAATGGACCATGCCGGGTCGGGTCAAGTACATACCAGAAATAGTTATGGAGTTAGACACCTTATCCAACAGTCTCCCACTTGGATAAGTCTAATAACTATAACTGCAATACTTCAGGAACCGATCGGCAATCGTAGCTCTTTCAAGGTCTCTCGGAACTGAGAAGATGATGATACACCATTTAAGATAAGTGATCATATAATCCTCTGTTCTAGATATCATCCGGACAAATACATGGAACAATGTCTTACTTATTGTCCAACAGTTTCTTTCCCGATTTTCGATTTGTTTGACAAAGAACTTAATTGAACACATCAACTTAGTTCTGACCGGGCCCGATACATAGGTCAAAATAAAATCATCGAGGGGCCCATATATCAGCTTCTAATCCAAGAAGGAACAGATAAACTTTGACTCATATGTTTGTTCTACCACTCATTGAATTATACACAAAAGCATGTTTTATAACATCGAGTTACCATTGCATTTTCGTACAATCAATGCATAACCAAGTCATAAGTAACAAATCATATCTCTAGATTTGAAGACTTATATTATATTATCGTCTCACAATCACTCGAGATAAATTCCATGAAGTGATTCCAGTGAGCGTGGGTTGAGTCCAATGCTCAGAATTTATGAGCACTCATGATTGATGTAGTCATGTCCAACACCTTAGACCTCTGCAACCAATCATGACAGTCTTGATTCATACCTACTTCCAACATATGACCGACTGTGGAGGTTCGAATAATATGATATAGCAAACATAATTATTCTGGAAGTCAAAACATGCAAAAGAAATATAATAAATGATTGACAAGAGATAGCAACACTTTACTCATAAATAAAACACCTTTTATTCATCATCTAATGTCAATTACACTTTACAAGTTTTGAGGTTATCTAACTACTAAATCTAATATCATCCTTTAGCCCTATGCTCCGAGCATGCTGGAGATGCTTAATCCGAGTCAGTCCCTTCGTGAGGAGATCTGTTGGATTCTCATCCGATGATACCCTCTTCGCCACAAGGAGTCCTTCTTCTATTCGATTTATGATAAAATGGTATTTTCTATCGATGTGTCTGGATCTCCCGTGATCCCTTGGTTCCTTGGCTAAGGCAACATCACTTTCACTATCACAAAAAATTTCCATTGGCTCTTTAATAGTTGGTACAACTCCAAGGTCTCCAATGAAGTTCTTCAGCCATATCGCCTCCTTTGCTGCCTCGCTAGCTGCAATATACTCTGATTCGCAAGTTGAATCAACCATTGTCTCTTGCTTGGAACTCTTCCAAGAAATTGCTCCTCCATTTAGGGTAAAGACCCAGCCTGACTAAGAGCGGAAATTATCCCTATCAGTCTGAAAGCTAGCATCACTATACCCTACAGCTCTCAAGTCATCACTCCCACCGAGGGTAAGGACCCAGTCCTTAGTCCTCCGTAGGTACTTGAGGATATTCTTTACCGCAGTCCAGTGTGCGTTTCCAGGGTTACCCTGATAGCTGCTAACCATGCTCAAGGCAAAGGCTACATCAGGTTGAGTACACGTCATAGCATACATGATCGATCCTACAGCCGAAGCATAAGGTATTCGACTCATTTCTGCTATCTCAGCCTCAGTGCTAGGGCTTTGTGTCTTACTCAATCTTGGAGTCCTGCATGCTGAATCTCTTCAGCACCTTATCCAAGTAGGTACTCTGACTAAGTCCAATTAGTCTTTTAATCTGGTCTCTCAAGATCCTTATCCCTAGAATATAGGCAGCTTCTCCTAGGTCCTTCATAGAGAAACACTTCCCAAGCCAGGGCTTAACTTCCTGAAGAGTTGGGATGTCATTTCCTATGAGTAGTATGTCATCCACATACAACACCAAAAAGCTAACTATACTCCCACTAGCCTTGACATATACACAAGATTCATCTTCACTCCTAGAAAATCCAAATTCTTTGACTTTCTCATCAAAGTAAAGATTCCGTCTGTGAGGTGCTTGCTTTAATCCATAAATGGATTTCTCAAGCTTACGCACTCTATTAGGGTACTCTGTATTGACAAAACCCTCTGGCTGACTCATGTAAACATCCTCAGCCAACTTTCCATTAAGGAAAACGGTTTTGACATCCATTTGCCATATTTCATAGTCATGAAATGCGGTTATGGCTAACAGAACCCTAATAGACTAAATCTTGGCCACTGGAGAAAAGATCTCATCATAATCAACTCCTGGAGTTTGTGAGAAAACCCTTTGCAACCAGTCGTGCCTTATAAGTGTTTACCTTACCATCCATGTATGTCTTCTTCTTGACGATCCATTTTCACCCTATAGTCTTACAACCTGGTACATTCTCAACCAAGTTCCAAACTTGATTGTCATACATGGACTGTATCTCGCTGTCCATTGCCTCTTTCTACTTGGCTGACTCAGGGCCTGCCATGGCTTCCACGTAACTATTAGGTTCATCCAGACCTATCAGTGTCTCATAACTGATAAGTGTATCACCTTCTGTAGTAATATGGAATCCATAGTAATGCTCTGGTGCATTCCTAACCCTTGTGGAACGCCTCAGAGGTACAGACTTGTCAATTGGCTCAACCGGATTTTCCTCCTCAAGTTGAGTGCTAGGGTTTGAAGTTCCTTCACCACTTGACTCTTGAATTTCTTCAAGGTCAACTTGCCTCCCACTATTTCCCTGGCTTATGAACTCTCTCTCTCTCTCTCTCTCTCTCTCTCTCTCTCAAGAACGCCCTCCTAACTACAAAGACCACATTTTCACTAGGTTTGTAGAAGAGGTAACCAAAGGATTGTTGTGGTTAGCCGATGAAAATACACCTCTCGCTTCGAGGTTCGAGCTTATCATGAGTCTCGCGTCTCACGAAAGCCTCGCAACCCCAAATCTTGATGTGGTCTAGTGTGGGTACTTTACCAATCCACATCTCATGAGGAGTTTAGGCAACTTTCTTTGTAGGGGCCAGATTAAGGATATGGGCGGCAATCTCAAAGGCATACTGTGACATCCCCAAAATCACGGCCAGAAAAGACCGATTTTGTTTATGCTTTATAAAAATCAGAGTACTTCATTTCATAAAAAGGTTGTGGAATTTGTTCCCAGAAAAACATGGTAAATACGTTATCAAAACATTTTCGAAGAAACGTATTTATTTCATTTTAAAACGTTTGGGATGTCATCGTTAATACAGAAACATAAGCATAAACAGAACTTACAATTATTTACACTAGTGATCTACATCTCTTTAAATCTCTCAGTGTAATGTCACTTCATATCGTCACCTGTGATATAAATAAACTGAGTGGGTCAGGTTGGGAAACCTGGTGAGTACATAGGGTTTTCAACCCACAATAATATAATTATTACGTTCAATCATCAAACAATTAACCCAATTACCCATCCCCATTATCTTCTTTACTCTTAAGGATTTAACCTAAGAGTCACCTATCATGCATTCGTTTATTCCGAAGTCCCTCACTTCCAGGGCTATAGGATTGGCACTAAATCCATAGCTGCCAATGTTTGTTCGTAGAGCACTAATTCCATAGCTACTATTTCTTACTCGTCGGGTACTAAATCCATAGCTACCAGTGTTCAATAGGTACTAAGTCCATAGCTACCAATTCCTAACAGGTACTAAATCCATAGCTACCAGTGTCCAACTAGTAGGTACTAAGTCCATAGCTACCAATTCCTAACAGGTACTAAATCCATAGCTACCGATGTTTGTCCCATAGGCACAAAGTCTATAGCTGCCAATGTATACTCACGTCATCTTCTATCTCTCATCATTCATCTACCCATATCATACCCAACATATTTGTATATATAAAATACGTATACAGTTTAAATCCTTTAAAACATGTATAAAACGTTCATCCAGCATAGACAACAAGTATTCAAATAATATTCACACATAGCATGTAGTTTATATAAAATACTTCATATCTATGTGTAAGATGAAAGGGACTATGCACTCACCTGAGTAGGTGGTGACTCAGCACTCGGACAGCGCTTCGATATTCTCAAAACAATATTCCTTCGATAAAACCTAGTACCAATACCACTAGGGTTTAGTCTAACGATAACCGCGACAAATTAATTAGTCTGACTATTATTAAGCGTTAATAACGCTCAATATAACTCATAATAAAAGCCCAAATAATTATTGTAAGGACTTAATAACATTCCTATAATTATTTGAAAGCTATATTAAAAATTGCTTAAGCGTAGCACACTTACAGCGAATTTTATCGAAAACCAGAACTTAATTGGAGCAGCGTTTCGAAACCGAAAAACTCCTTTTTCTCGGGACTCTGGGAGCCTCGGGGCTTCCCTAGGGTGCTAGGGGGTTTTTCTAGGGTTTAGGGGGGGTTTAGATGATCTAGAGAGAGAAACTAGTGAGAGAAAGAAGTTGATTTGGAGTGAAGAACAATGGCAGCCTCGCACATCAATTTATAGGGTCAGGCTTCGGTCATTACGCTGGGCGTGCCGAGGGTACGTTGGGCGTACTCCTCGAATAAGAACTCCAGCTCGGACCCAACTGTCTTCCACTCGTCGGATGGATCAGACCGAGGTTACGCGGGGTGTTCCGGATCTTGTACGCGGGGCGTAGGGCGAGGCTTCGTGGCATGATCCGAAGCGAGATCTGAGACCATCATCGGACGGCCCACAACGTGCCACGTCATCAATCCTTATCAGCCTTCGCAAATTCGATCATAAACTTTAAAAATTCGTAACGTTCGCGTACGAGCTTCGTTTTCGACGATCTTTATATCCACGCGAAGGTGGGAACATACTCTATAACTTTCGTTTAGAATTCGTCGGCTAATTTTGGCTCGATTTTAAATTTTATATTATTAACGGGCCGGGACATGATTGGTCCGTTAAATCCTCATGACTTCTTCATCCGACATTCGTTTTCACCCATCTTTTTCTTGTTACGCTACTCTCAACGAGACCTTCGATTCTCGTTTAGGTCGTGTCGGCTAAAAACAGCTCGATCTAATATTCGAATTTCGGGTTGTACACTGCTAGTCCGAAACTTCGAAAAATCATAACTTCTTCATACGAAGTCAGATTTGGGCGTTCATTTTATCGATGTTCTTAGTTTAACATATTCTATGACTTTCGTTTAGATCGCTAAGGCTAAATCTCGCTCTATCGTAAATTCACTATTTACGCTTCCCAATGTCGTGCCGGTTCCGTCGCGAAACTTCGACGGGTCATAACTTCTTCGTTATAACTCGGATTTCGGCGTTCTTTAGATGTACGGAAACCTTGTGACATATTTTACAACTTGGTTAAGATTATTTATTCTAAATAATCTTTTGTCGAAAAGTCGTTTTCGACTCCTATTGCCTCTAATTGACTAGCCCGGATCTACGGGTGTTACAATTATCTCCCCCTTAGGATGATTACGTCCCAAAATCATCAACAAAACAGGGTCATATAATGACTCCATATGTCATATCTTCATCCTAGGTAATAATTATAACTTCTACATTCCTTCAAGTCTATTTCCTAGACTCATTGACTGCAAGCAGTACTCGATCGTGTACCTGCTCTCTACCTCAGGCTAGACTCCCAATTATGACCTTCAAGTCACAATCTCAATCCTTACTAGATACGAACTTGAGATGATTTCTTTTATTACTACTATGGATCGATGTATCATATTCTAATGACCTATCATCGTATGTTGCAACACTTAGACTTAGGTCTCTTAGAGTTAAGTTCTAAAACAAGCTATGCCTTCCTTCATGTTCTAATGTGATATAATCACACTTTAACATTTGGCATTTCTAGCTACCAACTTCTTTAACAACAAGCACGATATTTCTATTGATCGTTTTGATTTCAATCGTTTGGTTTAAGTCGGATGCTACATCGACCTTGATTTTCTAAACCATATAACATACTTAGCGTATTTGGACTCAATTCGATATGACCACTAGGGTCGGAATATCAACAATCTTCTTAGTCATTACCGAAACGATGGTAACAACACACTTGAATAAAACGAAATCAATTACTAGCTTCTTGGTAACCTTGTGACTTTCCCTGATCCAAGTGTGAGTCCTATGCTTCCGGTAGTATAGGCCTCTACTACCATTCACACCTACTCATACTCGTCCCAAGTATTGTCTCGCAGTTTCCCAAGTCACCATGCAGCAAATCACATAACAATTTATCACACCAGATAACAAAACGAAGATTTTATTATTTCTTGAAACTATGACATAGGTGTTCAAGTTCACCCTAGACTATGCCTCTAATAGGCTACATCATAAAATACTATGGCTACTGCATAACTTGATCTTCCGATATGAAGTCCTCATCCTTGATTCCTCACACGGTTTTCTGGTTCGTCGAGGATCATGTGAAATGCCCTTGGCCTTGGTGGTGTTTCTGGTCTTGCTGCTTTATTTTTCCTTGGGCAGTCTCTGGACATGTGCCCCTTGCCTCCACATCCGTAGCATACTTTATCATCATGTGTGCAGTCTTTGGAATAGTGACCAGTCCTCCCACACTTGTAACAAGTCACTTCTTCGTCGCACTTCCCACCATGCTTCTTCTTGCATTTATCACACCATCTCGCTTCACCTCCATCTCCTCCCCCAAGCTTTGAGAATTTGCTTTCCTTGTTCGACCTCGAAGATCCTTCAAACTTCCGCTTCTCTCATGCCTTATCTTTTTCTAGACCCTTTTCTCTTATTTGGGCCTCTACGTTCTTAGCTGCCCTAACAGCTGCTTTCAAGGTAGTTGTCATTTTGACCATTGGGCCAAAGTCAGTGGGTAGTCCGTTAGCAAACCTATCAATCTTGGAGAGTTTAGTAGGCACCAAGTAGGGGAATAGCTTCATCCTCTCGGTGAATGCGGTGGCATACTCATCAACACTCATCTTCCCTTTCTTCAGGTTCTGAAACTCGTTGTTTAGGTCCATCAGATCTATCTCCGAGCAGTACTGCATTTTCAACTGTTCTAAGAACTCTTCCCATGACATCCTTAAGGCTTCTCCTCGTGGCATCGTGTCTGCCAATAGCTTCCACCAGCTCAAGACTCCAGTTTTCAGCTGTCTTACTGCGAAGACAGTCTTCTGTTTCTCATTACAGTTGCAGCTCTCAAACACCATCTTCATCTCAGAGATCCAATCCATAATCTCAACCGGCTTTGGGCTTCCTGAGAGGCTTGGTGGTTTCGCACCCAAGAAATTCTTGTACATCCACCCATCCTTGTTGTTTCTCCCTTCTGGGCCATCTCTTTGCTCACCTTGAGTCCCTACTTGACTCACTTGGCGGCTGTAGTTCCCTTCCTCAGATTGCTCGGGAACTGGCTCCGTCGGTTCAACATGTACGGTAGGTTCGTCCCTATTTAACATCCGTCTCATTTCTTCCCTTTTTTTAGCCAACATAGCCCGAATCATGGCTTGAACTCCAGCCATGGTGACTGGCTCAGGCGCAACTTCTTCTACAACAGGTATTTGCTGAACCACTGGGGGTTGTTTCCTGTTCCCATTTGCGTTTACGTTTCCGCTACAGGTTTTTGCCATCTTGATCTATACACCGAATAAGGTGAATCTAGATCTTAATTTAAGATTGACGTCTTAAACCATCCTTATCACCCCGAAACGTTTACATGCTAGTTCTAATATCGTAGTCGTACGTTTAGAATCCTAAACACATAAGGTTTCCAGATCCGGTCGGCAACAGACCATAGATCCGAACAATTAACAACATATCATGCATAAAGCATTTAGCACATAAAAGCAATTTAGGCATCATTCCTAAAATAAGCTAGTGCTCACACCTCACAATCATCGCTTAGCATTCTAAGTTTAAGTCTAGAAATAAATCCATATTCCTAGTTCACTTAAACTAATGCTCTGATACCAGCTGTGACATCCCCAAAATCACGACCAGAAAAGACCGATTTTGTTTATGCTTTATAAAAATCAGAGTACTTCATTTCATAAAAAGGTTGCGGAATTTGTTCCCAGAAAAACATGGTAAATACGTTATCAAAACATTTTCGAAGAAACGTATTTATTTCATTTTAAAACGTTTGGGATGTCATCGTTAATACAGAAACATAAGCATAAACAGAACTTACAATTATTTACACTAGTGATCTACATCTCTTTAAATCTCTCAGTGTTATGTCACTTCATATCGTCACCTGTGATATAAATAAACTGAGTGGGTCAGGTTGGGAAACCTGGTGAGTACATAGGGTTTTCAACCCACAATAATATAATTATTACGTTCAATCATCAAACAATTAACCCAATTACCCATCCCCATTATCTTCTTTACTCTTAAGGATTTAACCTAAGAGTCACCTATCATGCATTCGTTTATTCCGAAGTCCCTCACTTCCAGGGTTATAGGACTGGCACTAAATCCATAGCTGCCAATGTTCGTTCGTAGAGCACTAATTCCATAGCTGCTATTTCTTACTTGTCGGGTACTAAATCCATAGCTACCAGTGTTCAATAGGTACTAAGTCCATAGCTACCAATTCCTAACAGGTACTAAATCCATAGCTACCAGCGTCCAACTAGTAGGTACTAAGTCCATAGCTACCAATTCCTAACAGGTACTAAATCTATAGCTACCGATGTTTGTCCCATAGGCACTAAGTCTATAGCTGCCAATGTATACTCACGTCATCTTCTATCTCTCATCATTCATCTACCCATCTCATACCCAACATATTCGTATATATAAAATACGTATACAGTTTAAATCCTTTAAAACATGTATAAAACGTTCATTCAGCATAGACAGCAAGTATTCAGATAATATGCACACATAGCACGTAGTTTATATAAAATACTTCATATCTATGTGTAAGATGAAAGGGACTATGCACTCACCTGAGTAGGTGGTGACTCAGCACTCGGACAGCGCTTCGATACTCTCAAAACGACATTCCTTCGATAAAACCTAGTACCAATACCACTAGGGTTCAGTCTAACGATAACCGCGACAAATTAATTAGTCTGACTATTATTAAGCGTTAATAACGCTCAATATAACTCATAATAAAAGCCCAAATAATTATTTTAAGGACCTAATAACATTCCTATAATTATTTGAAAGCTATATTAAAAATTACGTAAGCGTAGCACACTTATAGCGAATTTTATCGAAAACCGGAACTTAATTGGAGCAGCGTTTCGAAACCGAAAAACTCCTTTTTCTCGGGACTCCGGGAGCCTCGGGGCTTCCCTAGGGTGCTAGTGGGTTTTTCTAGGGTTTAGGGAGATTTAGATGAGCTAGAGAGAGAAACTAGTGAGAGAAAGAAGTGGATTTGGAGTGAAGAACAATGGCAGCCTCACACATCAATTTATAGGGTTAGGCTTCAGTCATTACGCTGGGCGTACCAAGGGTACGCTGGGCGTACTCCTCGGATAAGAACTCCAGCTCGGACCCAGCTGTCTTCCACTCGTCGGATGGATCAGACCGAGGTTACGCGGGGCGTTTCGGATCTCGTACGCGGGGCGTAGGGCGAGGCTTCATGGCATGAACCGAAGCGAGATCTGAGACTATCATCGGACGGCCCACAACGTGCCACGTCATCAATCCTTATCAGCCTTCGCAAATTCGACCATAAACTTTAAAAATTCGTAACGTTCGCGTACGAGCTCCGTTTTTGACGATATTTATATCCACGCGAAGGTAGGAACATACTCTATAACTTTCGTTTAGAATCCGTCGACTAATTTTGGCTTGATTTTAAATTTTATTTTATTAACGGGCCGGGACATGATTGGTCCGTTAAATCCTCATAACTTCTTCATCCGACATCCGTTTTCGCCCATATTTTTCTCGTTACGCTACTCTCAACGAGACCTTCTATTCTCGTTTAGGTCGTGTCGGCTAAAAACCGCTCGATCTAATATTCGAATTTCGGGTTGTACACTGTT
Organism: Lactuca sativa; assembly: GCF_002870075.4. Classification (NCBI taxonomy): domain Eukaryota; kingdom Viridiplantae; phylum Streptophyta; class Magnoliopsida; order Asterales; family Asteraceae; genus Lactuca; species Lactuca sativa. The sequence continues at coordinate 267,649,142 of NC_056627.2, forward strand.
AGTCCGAAACGTCGAAAAATCATAACTTCTTCATACGAAGTCAGATTTGGGCGTTCTTTTTATCGATGTTCTTAGTTTAACATATTCTACAACTTTCGTTTAGATCGCTAAGGCTAAATCTCGCTCTATCGTAAATTCACTATTTACGCTTCCCGATGCCGTGCCGGTTCCGTCGCGAAACTTTGACGGGTCATAACTTCTTCGTTATAACTCGGATTTCGGCGTTCTTTATATGTACGGAAACCTTGTGACATACTCTACAACTTGGTTAAGATTATTTATTCTAAATAATCTTTTGTCGAAAAGTCGTTTTCGACTCCTATTGCCTCTAATTGACTAGCCCGGATCTACGGGTGTTACACATACCCCCAAGATTAGATTGGTAGGGAAGCTAGACTCATCATGGAACGAACCATGTCCAACAAGGTTCGATTACGCCTCTCAGCCACACCATTCCACTGCGGTGTCCTGGGAGGTGTCAATTGTGAGACAATCCCACATTCCCTAAGATAGTTGAGGAACTCTGAACTAAGATACTCACCACCTTGATCAGATCGAAACATCTTAATGTTCCTGCCCAATTGATTCTCGACTTCCTGTTTAAATTCCTTAAACCTTTCGAAAGTCTCTGACTTATGCTTGATTAAGTAGACATATCCATATCTACTATAATCATCAGTAAAAGTCAAATAATAACGATTAGCATCCCTTGTGGCATGTTTAAAGGGCTCACACACATCCGTGTGTACAAGATCCAACAAACCTTCACCCCTCTCACAAGAACCTGTGAAGGGTGACTTTGTCATTTTTCCAAGTAAGCATGATTCGCAACTATCATCTGACTTTAGGTAAAATGACTCCAAGACTCCATCCTTTTGGAGTTGGCCTATGCGTTTCTTGCTTATATGTCCAAGATGACAATGCCATAATCAGGGCCGGCCCAATACATGGGCGGCTTGGGCTTAGGCCCAGGGCATCAAAGTTTTTGGGGCATCAAATAGTTCCAGCTGTATCTTTATTATATATAAGGATGGCCCAATAAACATAGCCCATATCTTTGTGTTTACTGATGGAAAGAGATTAGGGAAAAAGAGAGGCGTCAAATCCAGACATAGTGACATAGAGAAATGAAACGTCCCATGGCGCCTAGAAATTGTTGTCACGAGGTAATCAATTCCTATTAACCTGTAATACGTCTCTGTCTCTTTCTCTAATAAATAGAAAGTAAGAACGGATGTTGATATTGTTGTTTAATCGGTTCTTTATTGTTAGAGATATAGGGATTCTGAAAAGTGATACTGATGCATCAATTCTTAATTTTTGATTTACTGATGTTGGCGTGATTGTATGTTGTTGGTCATTGGCTGTTTTAGTGTTTCAGATTTATCCTCTAACTCTATTTATTCTGGATATTGCAGTTTCAAAATCATTTTGGATAAATTTAGTCTTGAAATCTATTTATTTCTTATCTATTTGATGTATTCTCTATCTGATTTCCACTGCTTATTATTTGAAATCTATGTTTATTTAGGTTTGTTTCAGAAATCTCTTTGACTTCTTATTCATCTGATTTCTTCTCTACTTCTATACAGGAAAAGTTAATCATAGTCTAAAAGATCAATCGTTCATCTGAAATCTGTTTGACTTATGGTTAAGTTTTGTTATCGAAATCAGTGTTTATTTATTTTTTTTAGAAATCTTATTTGTTTCTTATATATCTTATTTCATCTCTGAGACTTATGGTTATTGGTTTTTTTGTTTCTGATTTCTCTATTGTTTCTGAAATCGGATTTGGGTGGTTTGGCTACTAATTTCATTATTGTGAAGCAGGAGCTATATTTTTGAGTTCTGACTTTGCTGCCTAAAGATCTGTCCTTATCAAATTTCTGATTTCTAGAGGCTGCCTAAAGATCGTTTCTTATCAGGATGTATCTCTGAAGCATGATGATGCAAGAAATATCGAATGTATTAACAATTTTAAGTATTGAAAATGATTTTTTTTAAATATTAATTATTATGAAAGAATAGATGTTTTTGCGTCAAAAATGCATGAGTACATCTTTTTAGGTGAGTTTTTAGGTTTTTGTTTGTATCATCTGTTTGATTATAAATTTACTGTTTTATATATATATATATATATATATATATATATATATATATATATATATATATATATATATATATATATATATATATATATATATATATATATATATATATATATATATAAAAGGGCATAAATTTTTTGTTTTGCCCCGGGTAATAAAAAACAATGGACCGGCCCTGGCCATAATGATGCTTTATCCAAGTTATTATCATTAACATAATCAATACACAATACATTATTCCCAAAGTTATCAACCACATATACTTTTTCATACACGCCATCACAAGGTAATGCTTTAAAATAAAGGACATTATTAAAGAAAGCATTAATCGAACCAACTTCATTATCAAATGAAAAGGTGAAACCTTGTTTATACAATGCATGAAAGGAAATAATGTTTCTTGCCATTTCTGGTGAATAACAACACTTATTCAAATCTAAACTAAACCTACTACTTAGCGATAAAGTATAAACTCCAATCTTGGTGACAGGTAAATCTTTCCTATTCCTCATGATTAAGTTTATTCTTCCTTGCTCCACATTCTCACTTCTTCTTAGTTCCTACAAATCAGAACATATATGAATACCACAACTGGTATCAAGGACCCAAGGGTTAGAATGGGGTGAGTTATTAGATAAAATAGTGTAAATACCTGCATGGTTGGGTTTAACTTTCTCATCCTTCACATCTTGCTGGTATTTTGGGCAGTTCCGCTTCCAATGTGACTTTTCATGGAAATAGAAGCATTCACCCTCTTTTGGGTCAGAAGAAGGAGTGAAGAAACCTTTCTTGGCTCCACTTGAAGAAGAGCCATCAAGGGTCCTAGCCTTGGTACCTTTCGAAGAGCTCTTTCTCTTCTTCCCTCGACTTTTCCCGATTGCGAAAACCGGGGTGGAGTTTGGAGTAGGAGTGTTAACAACCGACTTCCCCTTAAGACCTGTTTATGCGGTCTTGAGAAGTCCCTGAAGTTTGCTGAGAGTGACCTCTTCCTTATTCGTGTGATATGTCATGTGGAATTGATCATAACACGATGGTAAGGAGTGCAAAATAATATCTATTTCACGCTCCTTAGGGAAGTTCACATTAAGCTTCAGCAACCGATCCACATACCTTTGCATTTTCTGCATGTGGCTCGTGACAGATTATCCTTCCTTCATCATGGTTGTTATCATGGAGCAAATGATTTCATACCTCTCTTGTCGTGCACTTTGATGGTATCTTTCCATCAGATCTTGGTGCATTTCAAAAGGGTAGAAGTCCTCATAGGACTTTTGGAGTTCTGATGTCATTATGGCCAACATGATGCATGCCACTTTGGTTTCATGTGCCTGGAAGTCAGCGATCTCCTGGGGAGTTGCAGTGGTCTCATCAATCTCCTTAAGCTCCTTATCAAGGACATATTCTTTGTCCTCGTAGCGGGTAATCATCCTGATGTTTCTGATCCATTCATTGAAGTTGGATCCATCAAAAGTGACTTTCCCACATAAGTTCATAAGGGTAAAGGAGCTATTAGGATTAGAGCCAGAAGCAGCATTGTTTGAGGACATCTGAAAGAAAAGGACAAGATTAGTTTAGATATTAAGAGAGTCCTTAATAAAACACCCAAATGTAATATTAAGGCTAGGATCCAATCACAATATATTATAACTTAGAAGAGGTATGCCGTAATCCAAGCTATAACATATTTGAAAGGTAGGTGAATGACGATTCACTAATTTCCACAACGAAAAACGAAATATTAAATATTTGGTTTTTGATTGGTTCTTAGAAAATCCTAGATTCTTTTGAGATTCAGTGAACTTTTCAAAGGCATGTTTCAATCTCGAGTGTGCCCTCCAAGTTTTATGATTGGGATACCGAGGATCACAAAACGAGGTGTGAAGTAACCATGCAAATCACTTGGTACCCTTAAAGTTTATAACTCAATCGATGTGCTAGTAAACCACACATGCTCCACCAATACTATGATAAACCTTAAGTCATCCTTTACCTACCTTGTTAAGTCCAAGTTAGTGTGACGGTTAACCACACACGCTCTGCCAACGACTTAAACAAAGTGTAAAGTGTAATTTCATGGATTAACATCTTATTCACATTTTTCCTAAACTAACTAAGATTGGGAATTTAATAAAACATTTAGTTACTTTATAATATTCATCATACTTTTAATGATAATTTATAAGTCCTTGTCTTACCCGTTCGGCTAACGACCCTCCACCGATCAAGGAAGCGGTGGGTGAGAGTGGACACCCATTGAGTTGCCGTTTTATAGGCAACAACCTTATACCCCCCTTATAGACCGGCTTCATGAATGAGGCATACTAGCGGTAAGACGACTTGCTCTTATACACACACACACACACACACACACACACACACACACACATATATATATATATATATATATATATAAACTTATAATATTATAAGTATAAAGGTTGAATTTTAACTTTTAAAATTCTAAGGGTTGGAACTAAAGTTTTAATCAAGACTTTACTTGTTCCAAAACATGAGGGAAAGTTTTGTAAACTTTCAAAACTTTTCATTTCTTATAACTTATGAGTTAATTGAGTAATAAAATGAAGACTCTTCATTTTTATAACTCATGTGTTCTTTTAATGGTTTTAATAAAAGTGTGACTTTTGATTTTCCATAACTTGAGGACAAGTTATGGACTCCATTAAAACACGTTATGATCAAGAATTAAACTACCAAGTAGGTTACAAATAATTCCTATGATCATCTAATCTTCATAAGTTGAAGAACATGAATATGAACATTTTCAAGAATCAAAAATTACACTTAAAACTTTGTAATTTAGATAATTGTCATTGCAAATGGATTAGCATAAATATTACACCATCTAAAACAAGTTTTCAAGTACCAAAACAGTTTATGGTAATGTTTCTAGTCCATTTCTAGCAACAAAAGTCGAAAATCTGCATTCTGAGGCTCCTACTCGACGAGTGCACGAATCTACTCGGCGAGTAGGATGAATTTACACATGAACTTGGCGAGTCACCCCATGGACTCAGCGAGTTCATCAGGCAGATTGCACAATATCGACTTTTTTTCAACAATTTTGCACAAATAACAAACAAACAAGCCTAGGCTCTGATACCACTGATGGGATTTGAGCATTCTAACACTTCCTAAGTGTACATGCAACCCTAACAACCTTGGATCTATGTTTGTCTAATTATCATGCAAAGTTGAATTCCAAGGTTATATTCCTATCTAGCATACATGGGGAACAATTTTTAACTTGAATGAAAGATAGAATAACTTACCTTGTTGTTGCTTATGATCATTGAAACCTTGTGAGCCTAGCACCCCAAGTGTGATGCCTCAAATGCTTCACACAACACCAAATGCTCTTGGAATGACTTTAGAGAGAACACATACTTCTAAAATCGGCCTAGCCCTCTTGTTTCATGTGTGTAGCCGATTTTGGTGGAGAATGGGTTTCTTATATAGTGTTGACACATCTAGGGTTACACCATGTAAACCCTAATGTGTCATGACTCTTCATTTCCATGACCCTTGGGTTTGTAACTCCCATGGAGCATCCTATGGGTGGAACCCAACTTGATAATCCATGGAGCCTCTTAGCCTACTATACAAGTTATGGATGATTTACATAATCAACCCATATATTTAATTAGTTATTTTTTGATCACTTAATTAATTCTTCATCAAACTAATTAAATAATATTGTTAATATATTAGAACTTATAATATATTAATTACTCCCAAGTGTTATTTCTCTCATTTAGTCTATCCAATTGCATGGTGCCATGCAACCCAAATGGACCATGTCGGGTCGGGTCAAGTACTTACCAGAAATAGTTATGGACTTAGACACCTTATCCAACAAAAATTAATGCTGCCAACTCCAAATCATGAGTCGGGAAGTTCTTTTCATGCTCTTTTAGCTGTCGAGATGCATACGCGATCACCTTATCTTTTTGAGTCAAAACACAACCCAATCCAACACTAGACACATCGCTATAAACAGCGAAGTCTTCAACTCCATCGGGTAGAGAAAGAATTGTTGCCTCGCATAGCTTCTTCTTTAGTTTCTCGAATGCTTCTTTATGCTTATCACTCCAAGCATATGTAGCTCCCTTGTGGGTCAAAGCTGTTAATGGACTAGCGATCGAAGAAAAGCCTTGGATAAACCTTCGGTAATATCCGGCTAATCCCAAAAAGCTTCGGATCTCCGTTGGACTTTTCGGTTGTTCCCACTTCATTACAGCCTCAATCTTTGCTGGATCAACCATTATCCCTTCCTGGTTGACCACGTGACCCAAGAATTGGACTTCTTGAACCCAAAAATCACATTTGGAGAACTTTGCATACAACTTCTCCTTTTTCAAAACTTCTAACACTTCTCGCAAGTGTCTGCCATGCTCCTCTTGGATTTTCGAGTAAATCAGAATGTCATCTATGAACACTATCACAGATTTATCTTGGAACGGATTACAAACCCTGTTCATTAAATCCATGAATGTTGTTGCAGCATTGGTTAGTCCAAACGACATAAACAAAAACTCGTAGTGTCCATATCGTGTTCTAAATGCAGTCTTCTCTATATCCTGCTCTCTTACTTTTAGCTGATGATATGCTGACCTTAGGTCGATCTTTGAAAAATAACTTGAACCTTGTAGTTGATCGAATAGGTCATCAATCCTCGGCAACAGATATCTATTCTTTATTGTCGCCTTGTTCAACTCTCTGTAGTCGATGCACATTCTCATACTTCCATCTTTTTTCTTCACGAATAACACCGGAGCTCCCCAGGGTGATGAACTAGGTGTTATGAAACCTTTGTCCAATAACTCTTGAAGTTGCATCATTAGCTCCTTCATCTCCTTCGGTGCTAGTCCGTAAGGTGCTTTTGCTATAGGCGTCGTCCCTGGTAACAAGTCTATTCTAAACTCCACTTGTCTATCAGGCGGTAATCCGGGAAGATCTTCGGGAAATACCTCCAGATAATCACACACGACAGGAATACTCTGCATTTCCTTTTTCTCATTTTTAGCATCGATCTCGAATGCTAGATACGATGTACATCCTTTGGCCAAACACTTTCTGACTTTCATTAGAGAAATGATCCCAGAACTTACTCTGCGCTTGTCCCCATACACCATAAATGACTCTTTCCCTGGTGGGTTTACTTTGACTATCTTCTTCTTGCACAATATCTCGGCATCATTGGCGCTAAGCCAATCCATTCCCAAAACGATGTCGAAACCATTCAGCTCTATAGGCAATAATTCCTCGTGGATCTTATTCCCATTTAAGTCAATTAAGATGTTTTTCATATGATGGCTAACAGGTACAAACTTGCCGCTAGCAACTTCGATTAATAAAGCATTATTTAGTCTATCAACAGGCAAGGCTAGTTTTCTACCAAATTCATGCGAAATAAAAGAGTAGTTGGCTCCAGAATCAAATAAAATTTGGGCAGGCAATTTGTTTACGAGAAAGGTACCTGAAGCGACATCAGCTTCATCTTTAGCAGCTTCCAGTGTCATCTGGAAGGCTCTCGCCTTCGACTTTGGCGGAATGTTGGGTCTTGCTGCCTCCTTCTTTTTCGGACAATCCCTCGAGATGTGCCCCTCCTCACCACAACCATAACAGACTTTCTTGGTGAGGGTGAATTTGTTGGCATAATGCCCTGGCTTTCCACTTTTGAAGCATGTGGCTTCCCCGCCACACTTCCCATGATGCTTCTTCTTGCATATATCGCACCATTTCGCTTCGCCTCCTCCACCTCCTCTCGAACTAGACTTCGAGAATTTACCCTTTTTGATGGACCCCGAGGGTCCATCGCTTTTCCTCTTTTCACCAACCTCTGACCTCTCCATATCTTTCTCCCTGATTTGGGTCTCAACATTTCTAGCAGCCCAGATGGCGGCTTTCAATGTGGTTGCTTGCTTAAACATTGGACCATAGTCCGCTGGTAGTCTGAGGGCAAACTTGTTGACCTTAGAGAGTTCTGTTGGTACTAAATATGGGATAAGCTTCATCTTTTCTGTGAAACTAGCAGCGTATTCAGTAACGCTCAACTTCCCCTTCTTCAAATTTTGAAACACATTATTGATTTCCAGAAGGTCCTGCTCGGAGCAGTATTGCAGTTTCAGTTGTTCGACAAAGTCTTCCCAAGACATTTTGCTCGCTTCTCCCTTGGGCATAGAGTTAGCTAACTACTTCCACCAACTCAACACGCCAGATTTTAGCAGAGGGATCGCAAGAGCGGTCTTCTGCCTGTTGCTGCATTCATAACTTTCAAACATTGTCTCCATTTCGGAGATTCAGTCCATAACTTGCATCGGCATCGGGATTCGGCATAGACATGGTGGTTTGGATGCCATGAAATCCGTGTACTTACACCTACGCCCATCATTTCCTCCATACTGGTTGTTGTGTCTAACCACCGGTGGGTCGTCTTGACCAACGATCCCACTAAAGTTTCCTACTTTAGACTGCCCTCCATTCTCCTCGGGCTCTTCCACTTGAATTGAAGGTTCTTCATGATTCTGCCTAAGCATACGTCTTGTTTCTTCCATTTGATGATCCAACATCATTTGAATCATCATTTGTATAACAACCATTGTTATCGGCTCAGGTGCAACAGCTACAACAGGTATTTCCTCGATCACTGGTGGTTGATTTTTGTTTTCATCAGCATTCCCCACTCCACTCCTCGTTCTCACCATTTTTAATCTATACACCGAATAAGGTGAAATTAGATCCTCATTCACGATAGATATTCAAATCATCCTTATCACTCCGAAACGTTTAAATGTTAGTTCTAATATCGTAACCATACACTTAGAATCCTATACACATAAGGTTTACAGATCCGATCGGCAACAGACCATAGATCCGAACCAATAATATCATATATGGCAACATATAACATTTAGCACATAAAAGCATTTTAGGCATCTTCCTAAAATAAACTAGTGCTCGTGTCTATAATATAACAGACACGCATCTCATAATCTCCACTTAGCATTCTAAGTTTAAGTCTAGAAATCCTACAAATTCCTAATTCGCTTAAACTAATGCTCTGATACCAACTGTGACATCCCCAAAATCTCGGCCAAAAAAGACGGGTTTCATTTATGCTTTTTAAACATTTTCAGAGTAAATTCTTTTGATTTAAAAGAGTTGCAGAATTTTTTCCCAAAGACAAAACATGATAAAATAGATTTTTATCAAAACATTTCATAAAGAAATATAATTTCATTTCATAATAAAAAACCGGGATGTCATGCTCCGATACAGACCATAAAGCATAAACGATAACATTACAAGTCTTTCAACAAATATATACATATACAGACTTGTAAACAAAACAACTTGATTATTCATCCATCTTATGACATTGCGCCGCTTCCTGTAATACAAAATAAACTGAGTGGGTCAGGCTTGGGAGCCTGGTGAGCATATAAGGTTTTCAACCCGCAATAAATAATTATATTTACTTTTGCCAACCAACAATAACCCGATTACCCATTCCCGTTATCCTCACTTTACGTCCCTAAAACAACATCTATCTCAAGGGACCTAATCTAGGATTTTCTTCGGGACGAACATTATTGCTAAGGGGTTTCGTCAACAATAGATGTCGTAAAGGCAACCATGAGGGGGATAGAGTACACCGGCGAACACATCGTTCACAACACCTACAGGTTATGAGCCTGCTAGTGTTCCACAGGACTGTCTAGAAAGAGTTTGTGGTCGTTATCCATACTCCGCTGAATAACTAGATCAACAACAACAACAACATCGAGGCCTCTCATCTGTTTATCACACATCAACTATCTACCCATGTTCTACCTAACATATTAGTAGATAAAAATATATATTTTTATACATAGTTTAAAACCTATATAGCATTCTCATTCAATACATATTCCAAACAATAGATGAGACATACACACATAACACGTATTTCTTAGAGAATAAATCAGATCTATGAGATAGAAGAAAGTGAATATAAATTCACACATATAACAACAAAATATACACATAACACATATTTTGTATAAAATACTTCATAATTATGCATTAGAAGAAGGTAACTACACACTCACTTGATCAGAAGATGATCGGACATCACTACGACTTACAGAAGTAGTATTCTTCGGTAGATCTGGAAGATCTTCACAAAAATTGGCTTCTTGTGGGCAGAGCTTCGGCTTGGGAATCTTACTTCTCGGGATCTTTGGGGTTTTGAGACTTGCTTCGGGGCTTCGGATTAATATCGGGGATTTGGGATATTAGTTGCACGCAAAACGAGGTAAAACGGGTGAGAGAGGAAAGAGAATAAGCAAAAGAATCGGGTGCACTTGACTCCCTTTTATAGGCTCTGGATCCTCAATTTATGCTGGGCGTAAATCTAGGTACGCTGGGTGTAACCTGGATAGGATCGCTGACTCCCCCCCTTTGGAAAATATCATATATTTTTAATTTAAATTAAATACCGAAATTATTAAATACACTTCAAAAATTCATATATTTCTCATACGAACTCCGTTTTCGACGTTCTTTATATCCCCGCATAGGTGGGACTACGCTCTACAACTTTCGTTTAGACTCCGTCGGCTAATTTTGAATTTATTTTTATTATTTATTTTTAGTAGACCGGGACAGGAAAACTCCGTTATAAATTCATAACTTCTTTATCCGACGTCCGTTTTCGCCTATCTTTTTATCGTTGCACTACCCTTGATGAGATCTTTGATTCTCGTTTAGATTGTTTCGGCTAAAAACCGCTTGATCTCAAATCAAGTATTCGGGCTGCGTACTGTTAAGTCGAAACTTCAGAAAATCATAACTTCCTCATACGAAGTTAGATTTGGACGATCTTTTTATGCACACTCTCGGTTTAATGAACATTATGACATTCGTTTACATTACTAAGGCTAAATATTGCTCTGTCGTAAATTCACTATTTACGTCATTCAGCGTTGCCGGTTCTACCGCGAAACTTCGACGGGTCATAACTTTTTCGTTATAACTCGGATTTCGGCATTCTTTATATATTCGGAAACCTCGTTTCAAATACTACAACATTATTCATAGATATCAGCTTTATCTAACATTTTATTTTGACGCTTATTTTCATTCTTAATTTAATTAAGTCACACAACTAAGCACGAAACACATAATACTCAAATAATACACCTTTATTATATCAAGATGGGTTACAAAGGTTAACCTAGACTATTACATTGCTATTAATGACAAGCCTAGAAACATGGGCATTACACTGCGATGAGTTGAGCTTCGTTACCTATCTCATTCTGGGGGTATGCCTAAGAGACTTCCGCTCATATCCTTAATCTAGTCCTTAGCAAAAAGGTTTCCAAAACACCTAACGAAATATGGACAAGGAATGTTCCCTTTAGACCACATCAAAGTATGGGGTTATGAGGCTTTCGTGAGAAGTGAGACTCATGACAAGCTCGAACCTCGGAGTGAGCGATATATTTTCATCAGGTACCCGTAGAAGTCCTTTAGATATCTCTTCTATAGACTGAGTGACAATGTTGTCTTCATCGCGAGGAGTGGAGTCTTTCGTGAGAGAGAACTCATATGCCTAGGGGATAGTAGGAGGCAAATTGACCTTGAAGAGCTTCAAGATTTAAGCGGTGAAGGAACCTCAAACACTAGCAATAAACCTGAGGAGGAAACACCGGTTGAGCCAAATGATGAGTCCGTACCTCTCAGGCGTTCCAGTAGAGTTAGTGTTCCACCTGTGTTATATGGTTTTCATATAACAACTAAAGGTGATACATTTATCAGTGATAGCACACTGGTAAATTTGGATGAACCTAATAACTACAAGGAAGCCATGGCAGGCCCCGAGTCTGCAAAAAGGAAAGAGGCTATGGACAGTGAGATTCAGTCCATTTATGACAATCAGGTTTGGAACTTTGTTGACAATATATCGGGTCGTAAGTCAGTTGGGTGCAAATGGATCTTCTAGAAGAAGACTGACATGGATGGGAAAGTACACACATATAAAGCGCGACTGGTTGCAAAGGTCTTTACTCAAACTCATGGAGTTAACTATGATGAGACCTTCTCACCAGTAGCGAAAATTAAATCTATAAGGGTTATACTAGCCATAGCTGCATTTCATGACTATGAAATAAGGCAAATAAATGTCAAAAAATCTTTCCTTATTGGAAAGTTGGCTGAAGAGGTTTACATGAGTCAACTAGAGGGTTTTGTCAGTGTAAAGTACCCTAATAGAGTGTGTAAGCTTGAGAAATCCATTTATGGATTAAAAAAAGCATCTCGCAGATGGATTCTTTGTTTTGATGATAAAGTCAAAGAGTTTGGATTTTCGAGAAGTGGGGATGAGTCATGTGTATATGTCAAAGCTAGTGGGAGTATAGTCAGCTTTCTGGTGTTGTATGTGGATGACATACTACTCATAGGAAACGACATCCCGACCTTGCAGAAGGTCAAGTCCTGGCTTGGGAAGTGTTTTGCTTTGAAGGACCTCGGAGAAGCTGCCTATATCCTAGGGATAAGGATATTGAGAGACATGATTAAAAGACTAATAGGACTTAGTCAAAGTACCTAGTTGGACAAGGTGTTGAAGCATTTCGGCATGGAGAACTCCAAGAAAGGTAACCTACCTATCCTAAGCAATACCAAACTGAGTAAGACTATGATTCCAAGTGCAGAGGCTGAGATAGCAGAGATTATTCATATTCCATATGCTTTTACAGTTGGCTCGATCATGTATGTTATGACTTGTAATTGCCCTGATGTGGCCTTTGCTTTTAGCAAGGTCGATAGATTTCAAGGGAATCCTGGTAAAGCTCATTGGGCTGCGGTTGAGAACATTCTCAAGTATCTGTGGAGGCCTGAAGACTGGGTCCTTACCCTTGGTGGGAGTGATGACTTGAGAGTGAGAGGGTATAGCGATGCCAGCTTTCAAACTGACCGAGATAATTTATGCTCTCAGTCGGGCTTGGTGTTTACCCTGAATGGAGGCGCAGTGACATGGAAAAGTTCTAAAAAGGAGACTATAGTTGATTCAATGTGTGAATCGGAGTACATAGCATCAAGCGAAGCATCGAAGGAGGCGAGATGGTTGAAAAACTTCATAAGAGACCTTGGATTCATTCTATCCATAAAGGAACCTATTGAGATTTTCTGCGATAATGAAGGGGCAGTTGCCTTAAACAAGGAACCAAGAGATCATGGTAGATCCAGGAAAATCAACAGAAAGTACCACTTCATATGACATCAAGTAGAAGAAGGGCACCTCATGGTAAAGGAGATATATTAAGAGGAAAAGCCAGCAGATTCTCTTACAAAGGGACTGACTTGGGTTAATCACTTGCAGCATGCAAGGGGCATTGGGCTAACGGAAGATATTAGTTTTAGTGATTATATAAACTAAAACCTGTAATAGCTAAATTGTAATTGACATTTGATGATTAAATAAAAGGAGTTTTATTTATAAGTAAAGTTATTGTCTTGTGTCAATCATTTACTATTGTTTCCCTTTGCATGTTTTGACTTCTTGCATAGTAAGATTTATTCGAACCATCCACAGTCGATCATAAGTTGGAAGTAAGTATGAAAGAAGATTGTCATGAGTTGGCGTTTATATTTTCTAAGGCATTAGGCATAGCAACAGTTTGCTACACCATTCATGAGTACTTCTAAAATAAGATTTGAGTATTAGATCAACCCGCACTCACTTGAATCACTTCATCGAATTTTCACGAGTGATCGTGAGATGATAATATCATATAAGTATTCAAACCTAGATATATGAGTTGTTGACTATGAATTAGTTGTGCATTGATGATATGAAAACGCATCAGTAATTTGATGTTATAAAACGTATCGTTGTGCATGATTTAATGAGTAGTTAGTACAAGCATATAATGTCGAAGTTTATCTATTCCCTTTTATCCTAAGAGGATTAAAAGCGATATCTTGGGCCCCTCGATGATTATGTTTTGACTTATGCGTCGGTCCTGGTCAGAACTAAATTAATGTGTTCAGTTATGTTCTATGTCATACGAATCGGAAATCGGGAAACAAACTGCTGGACAATAAGTATGACATTGTTCCATGTATTTATCCAAATAATATCTTGAGGATAGAGGATTATATGATCCTTTATCTAAAGGATGCGTTACTAACTGGGACAGAGTTGAAAGCGGCTTTTGAAAGCTTACAATTGCTTATTCGGATCCTGAAGTTACATTGGCAACTATAGTTATTAGACTTATCAAGTGGGAGACTGTTGGGTTTGGTGTCTAAGCCCATAACTATAACTGGGATGTACTTTACCCGATTGTAGCATAGTCCTTTTTAGGTTGCCTTCACCCGTGCAATTTGATAGGATGGATTTTTGAGAACAAGATTATTTATGGTTTATATATATTACAAATATAATATATTAATATGAAATCATATTATTTAATTAGTATTGATCAAGAATTATTTTGGAATTAATTTTGTGGTCAAAAGAGAGTAGTTAAATGCATAAGGATTGATTATGTAAATCAATGATTCCTGTAGTGTGGGCCTATGATCCATGATTATGTAGATGGGCTAAAATAATCCATAGATACTCCATGGAGGTTAAATCCATGGAGCATGATAAGGTGGAAAGTCATGGGTCATTAGGGTTTACAAAGTGTAACCCTAGCATGTGCAACACTATAAATAAGCCCCTCCTAGAGCCAAAATTGGTTGCCACTTACTTTCCAAGAGGGTGAAGTTGATTTTGTGCTAGTAACCTATTCTCTCAAGCCTCCTCTTGCATTTTGGTGTTTGTGAACCAATAGACGCATCACACTTTCGGTGCTCAAGCTTTCAAAGGTCAAGAACTCTACCTTACTCAAGAGGTAAGCATCCAAACTAAGTTTATATTGTATAGCTTCAATTGTATGCTAGCAAGGGAGAATGCCTTGGAAAATTTGAAAATGCATGTATAATTAGAGAAAACATATATCCAAAGCATTTAGGGTTCTATGTGCACCATAGGAGTGTTATAGTGCTCAAAACCGAACATCATGTACATATGAACATCAGTTCATCCAAACGATCATAGTAAGACTCTATTGATTCGTTATCCTTCTGCTTGAACTCAGCCAATTCTAACAAACACTGCTTCACCGAGCTTTTCTTTATCTTCTCATTGACTTGATACTTTTCTTTCAATGTGTCCCAAATCTCCTTTGTAGTTTTGCAACTTTAGACGTAATTTTAAACTAGTGGCGGAAGAGAACTACGTACTTTACGAAGGCATTTCTTGTCATTCGCTTTCTGTTTCTCCTTTTTGCACAAAAACATTAGCTGAAGAACAAGCAGTTCTAACTTCTTCAAGCATTCTGGGATGATAATTTCCACTTTTGATACATCTCCAAAGATCTTCATCTATTCCATTTAGATAGTCCTTCATTCTATCGACCCACTGCTCATAGTATTCTGCAATGAGCATTAGAATCTTAGTAGATGATCCGAGAACATGTGAGAAACATGATATAGTGTTCATGTTGATGTTCGCCATTGTTGTATGGACAAATGAGATTTTAGATTCAAAAAGAGAGACCTGGAAAGATAATCTAACAGGAATTAAATAGTAGTCACTCGATCTAACAAACAAAGTGCAAAATCAAAACAAAATAATCAATTGAAACAAGTTTTTTGATTCAATATTGAAGAATATTTTGAATCCAAAAGAGCGATCTAAAAAAATATGAAAAACATGAGAAAACTGAAATTTATTGGATGAATCCTTCTCTAATACCAAATGTTGTGAGTTAGAATTGATAAACGAACACGAAAACAATCAAAGAAAGCAGTAAGAACACATCATATAAATATGATATGATTGGCTCAGATTAGTCTGATGAGAGTACAAAGTTTATGAGAGTATTTACAAACTGAAGAGCATGAAAAGTTACTCTCAACTCTAGTACCTACCCTATTTATATGGTACATCAGACCTAGAAAAAATACAAGGTCTAAATTTCTGAGCTTCGAATACAAATAATGCCTTGTAAATACACGGAGAGTCGAAATCATTTCGATTTTGAACGATTACAAACTCAACCTATTGCGAATCCTCACTATATATGTTTCGAGCCCTCCATTTAGGTTGTGGAGTTCATTACTTATTTCTAGAAGGTATTTCTCCAAGCAATATTCTCTTTTCAAATGCTCAAGGAAGTCTCCCCATGACATCCTTACTACTTCTTCTTTTTGTAGGGTACTAGCCATTCAGTTCCACCAACTTAACACTTCGGTCTGCAGTTGTCTGGCTGCAGTTTCAACTTTCATATCAAATTTATTCCATAATTATCACTGGCATTGGTTCTCCATAAAGGCTTGTGGGTCAGGATGCTATAAATTTCTCGGAACAACATCTATTTTTGTCAACCCCTTATTCAAATTGATCTCCATTTATCACGGGTTCAATAATTGGCGTTGTGACTTCTCTCCTATTGCCATGGAGCAGTTTTATGGTTAATTCTGCCAGTATTGCCCAAATCAGAGCTTGAACTCCTACCATTGTGATGGTTTCAACTTTTGGCACGACTTCAGGTACTCGCTCGATCACAAGAGGCTCAATATGTTGGTTTCCATTATCGTTCCCCAATCTGCTATGTGTTCTCACCATGGTGTTAAATACAACCAAGGCAAGCATTCAGTGTACTGAGAGACGAGTTTATTATGATAAGGAAGGTTTTATTTATGTTTTATATGCATAAATCCTCCTTATCACTCTGAAATGTTACATGCCATTTCTAATACAGTAATGATTCGTTTAAAATCATGAATACATATGTTTTCTGGTTCTAGGTCGGCAACATACCTTAACTTTTATAATCATAGCAATATAAGGCATCTCTTCCTAATGTATTCTATAAAATTTCTTATTTAGCACTTAATGTTATTTAACACATTTACCCTAAAATATTCTAGTGCATTTGTCAATTTAGGTATACAGCCTAAGACGCTCTACACACCTAAGGGCTTCCTTGGCCGGTGTAGTCATAATTACATATGGGTCGTAAGAGTATTTGATGAGTATGGTATCTCATTTCATCTACGTGTGTGGGTAGTGAGTTCACGTGACTAACGTATTCACAAGGTTATCTAGAATGATCAAGTGTTGTAGCTTACTCTTAGAGGTGACCATACATAGCATTTTAGTTGTCTAAATTGGACCTACCATTTCTGGTTATCCAAGGGGAATACTATAATATACTCTCGACGGAGCTACCATACATTGACACCTGAAAGTGTGACATAATAGAACTTTACTCTCAGTCCCTAGATTACACACATTCTCTTAATGAGACTACCTGATATCAAACTTAATTAAACTAAGCATCTTTCAAAATTCTAAGTTTATTCTTAGACTAGATTATAATGCGTGTAACCAACTTCTAATACCAACTATATTCTTGAGTGACACTAACCCAACTTCAATGTGTGTGTGTGTATATATATATATATATATATATATATATATATATATATATATATTCCCTATGAAGTATTGTGTATTACCGTCCATTTATCTTCTTAACAATGCTACTTGCAATATGATTATATAAGATTATCTATTTATCTATTTATCCCCATCATAATTTCGTTCCCCCTTTAGTCCATTAAGTTTCCTAGCCCAAAACTCAACTATCGTATATTTGACAGTTTATGCCCCTTTATTTAATTAATCTCTTTTAGTCACCAAATTAATTCCTGATTAATTTATGACCAATACTAATTAAATAAATATGATTTCTCCTTTAATATATTATTCTTATAATATATTAATAAACCATAATATTCTCTCTCTCTCTCTCTCTCTCTCCTTAAATTACCTTCTTCAGTTGCTATGGTGAAGACAACCCAAAAGGACCATGCACAACTGGTTCAAGTACATAACAAATATAGTTACGGGCTTAGACACTAATCCAACAGTCTCCCACTTGGATAAGTCTAGTAACTATATCTCACATATGACTTCAGAATCCGATTAGCAATCGTAGCTCTTATACTTCCCTGTCAACTCTGATCAGCAATTTGTCCTTCAGATAAGGGATCGTATAATCCTCTGTTCTAGATATCATGCTGAAAATGATTAGCGTCCAACATTTGTTCCTTGATTTCTGACTTGTTTGACATAGAATTTATTTGAACACATCAATTTCTTTCTGACCGAGCCTGACACATAAGTCAAACCAAATCATCAAGTGACCAAGATATCGCCTTTATTCTCATAAAATAAAAGGAACAGATTAACTTCGACTCATATGCATCTCACAACAATGTGTTTTATAACATCAAGTTACTAATGCATTTACACATCATCAATGCATAACCAACCAGCAAACAAGAACCATATCTCTAAGTTTTAAGACTATATGATATTATCGCTTTGTGATCACTTAAGGTAAAACGCCATGAAGTGATACTAGCAAACGCGGGTTTATTCCAATGCTCAAATCATATTCATAAGCACTCATGAACTTTGAAGCAAACATTTGCTATGCCCAAAACCTTTTAGACAATCTACAAACAATTCATGACAGTCTTCATTCACATATACTTCCAAAATATGAACGACTGTGGACTGTTCGAATAATCCTATCATTCAGGAAGTCAAAACATGCAAAATTGAAACAATAGATAAATAACCAACACAAGATAGTAGCTTTACTTGTAAATAACACAACTTTATTTATTCATCAAATGTCAAGTACAGATTATCTATTATACATTTCCTATCTAATTCAAACTTATATCATCCTTCAGCCCAATGCTCCTAGTGTGCTGCAAGTGTTTGACCCTACTCAGTCCCTTCGTAAAGGGATCTGTTGGGTTTTCTTCTAATGATACCCTCTTCACAACGAGGAGTCCCTCTTTTACCGGATGTCTGATATAATGGTATTTTTTGTCGATATGTCGAGATCTACCATGATCTCTTGGTTCCTTGGTTAAGGCAACCGCTCCTTCATTATCACAGAAAATTTCCATTGGCTCCTTTATGGATGACATAACTCCAAGGTCTCCAACGAAGTTCTTCAACCATATAGCCTCCTTTGACGCTTCACTCGCCGCAATGTACTCTGATTCGCACATTTAATCAGCTACGGTCTCCTGCTTGGAACTTTTCCAAGTCACTGCTCCTCCATTTAGGGTAAAGACCCAGCCCGACTGCGATCGGTAATTATCTCGATCCGTCTGAAAACTAGCGTCAGTATACCCTCGTACCCTTAAGTCATCACTCCCATCGAGGACTAGAAACCATTCCTTGGTCCTTCATAGGTACTTAAGAATATTCTTAACTGCAATCCAATGAGCTCTACCAGGGTTCTCTTGATATCTGCTGACCATGCTCAAAGCGAAGGCCACATCAGGGCGAGTACAAGTCATAGCGTACATGATAGAGCCTACTGCAGAAGCGTAAGGTACTCGGCTCATATCAGCTATCTCTACCCTTATACTCGGGCTTTGAGTCTTACTCAACTTGGTATTGCTTTGGATTGGCAACTCCCCTTTCTTGGAATTTTCCATACTAAAACTCTTTAGTACCTTATCCAAGTATGTATCCTGACTGAGTCCTATCAATCTCTTTTCCCTGTTTCTCACTATCCTTATTCCCAGAAGATAAGCAGCCTCTCCGAGGTCCTTCATAGCGAAACATTTCTTAAGCCAAGACTTGACCTCTTGCAAGGTTGGGACGTCGTTTCCTATGAGCAGTATGTCATCAACATACAATACGAGGAAGCTCACTATACTCCCACTGGCTTTGACATATACACAAGATTCATCTTCGCTTCGCAGAAAGCCTAACTCTTTAACTTTCTCGTCAAAACAAAGATTCCATCTGCGAGACGCTTGTTTCAATCAATAAATGGATTTCTCAAGCTTACACACTCTATTTGGATGCTTCGCATCGACAAAACCCTCTGGCTGATTCATGTAAACATCCTCAACCAACTTTCCATTAAGGAAAGCGGTTTTCATGTCCATTTGCCATATTTCATAATCATGAGACGCAGCTATTGCTAGCATTACCCTAATAGACTTTATCTTCGCAACCGGTGAGAAGGTCTCATCATAGTCAACTCCGGGAGTTTGAGTAAAGCCCTTCGTAACCAATCGTGCTTTATATGTATGCACTTTCCCATCCATGTCCATCTTCTTCTTGAAGATCTACTTGCATCCGACTGTCTTACGACCCGGTACATTATCAACCAAATTCCAAACTTGGTTGTCGTACATGGACTGAATCTCGTTGTCCATTGCCTCTTTCCATTTAGCAGACTCCGGGCCTGCCATGGCTTCCTTGTAGCTGCTAGGTTCGTCCAAATTCATTAGTGTTTCATCACTAATAAACGTATCCCCTTCATTAGTAATATGAAAACCATAAAACTGGGGTTGAACACTAACCCTACTAGTACGTCTAAGAGTTAAGGCCTCGTCAACGGGCTCAACAGGAGTTTCATCCTCGGGTTGAGTGCCAGTGTTAGAGGTTCATTCATTGTTTTGCTCTTGAATCTCTTCAAGATCAATTTGCCTCCCACTCTCCTCTTGGCTTATCAATTCCCTTTCTCGGAAAACTCCTCTTCTAGTAACGAAGACAACATTGTCACTCGGTCTATAGAAAAGATAGCCAAAGAACTTTTGTGGATAGCCGATGAAATAATACTTTTCACTATGAGGTTCAAGCTTGACATGAGTCTCTCGTCTTACGAAAGCCTCGCAACCCTAAACCTTAATATGTGCCAACGAGGGAGCTTTCCCTGTCCACATCTCGTGAGGAGTCTTGGTAACCTTCTTGGTGGGAACTAAGTTAAGGATATGGGCGGCAGTCTCTAAGGCATACCCCCAAAAAGCTATTGGTAATGAAGTCCGACTCATCATAGAACGAACTATGTCTAAGAAGGTTCGATTACATCTCTCAGCCATACCATTCAATTGTGGCGTTCTCGGAGGCGTCGATTGCGAAAGAATTCCACATTCTTTTAGATCGTCGTGAAACTCAAGACTTAGGTACTTTCCTCCTCGATCTGACCGAAGCATCTCTATTTTCCTGCAGCTGATTCTCCACTTCATTCTTAAACTCTTTGAACTTTTCAAAGGTTTCCGACTTTTGCTTGATTAAGTAGATATATCCATATCTGCTATAATCATCCGTAAAAGTCACGTAGAAGTGGCAAGAATCCCTCACGGTGGATCTAAAGGGCCCACACACATTGGTGTGTATGAGATCCAATAGACCCTCACCCCTTTCACAAGTGCCAGTAAAGGGTGACTTGGTCATCTTCCCAAGCAAACAAGATTCACACATGTCATCGTCCCTAAGGTTGAATGACTCCAACACTCCATCCTTTTGGAGTTGGGCTATGCGTTTCTTGTTGAAATGGCCAAGGCTACTATGCCACAAGCATGCTTTGTCTAGGCTAGTAGACGAATCAATATTCAAAACTTCATTTCCTAAATTATCAACAACCATCACAGATTCATAAATCTCATTACAAGGTAATGCATTGAAATAAAAGACATCATTCAAATAAACATTAATAGAACCATTTCTATTATCAAAAGAATATCTGAAACCTTATCTAAACAATCCATGAAATGAAATAATGTTTCTTGCCATATCTGGCGAATAAGAGCAATTATTTAAATCTAGCCCTAACCCATTACTTAACACTAAAGAATAAACTCTGACTTTGGTCACAGGCGACGATCTTTTGTTTCCCATAATCAGGTTCATCTTTCCATGTTCCACTTCCCTACTTCTTTTTAGGCCCTGCAAATCAGAACAAATGTGGAATCCACACCCTGTATCAAGAACCCATGAAGTACCAAATGATGAGTTGTTAGATTTAATAGAATACATACATACAAAGGTGGGCTTAATCTTCCCATCCTTTATGTCTTGCAGATACTTCGGGTAGCTTCATTTCCAGTGGCCCTTTTCATGGAAATAGAAGCACTCTGCTTCCTTAGGATCGGAGGAGGGTTTAGCGGAGCCTGCTTTGGTCCCACTGGAGGATCAACCATCAAGGGACTTTCCCTTTTGGTGGCTCTTACATGGAGCCTTCCTCTTTTTACCCTTTCCTTGACCTATTTCCATTACAAAAGTAGCCACAGAAGGGGATGGTGCAATGGATTTTTCTTTGAGGTTGCTCTCAACAGTCCTCAACAATCCTTGGAGCTTGCTCAAGGAGACCTCTTCCTTGTTCATGTGGTAGGTCATCCTAAACTGGTTGTGGAAGGAGGGCAAGGAGTGGAAGATTATGTCGATAGCCAAATCCTCATCAAACTTAACATTAAGTTTGAGAAGGTGATAAACATACCTCTGATTTTTCTGCAAATGAGAGGTTAGGGATTCTCCACTCCCCATCTTAGCGGTGATCATGTTAGTAATGATCTCATAGTGCTCTTGCCTCGCGCTCTGATGATACCTGTCCAGCAAATCATGATGCATTTCAAACGGATACATGTCCTTATAGGACTTTTGGAATTCGAGGTTCATGGTGGCCAGCATGATGCAATGGACTTTCGTAGCATCACGCTCGTGGGCCTCAAAGGCGGCCAACTCTTTAGGAGTAGCAACATCTGGGATGATCTTTTCAAGCTTTTCATCGAGGACATATTCTTTTTCCTCTTAGCGTGTGATCATGCGAATGTACCTCATCCACTCGTTGAAGTTTGACCCATCAAGTGACCCAGAAGCGTTGTTGTTGTTGTTGTTTGCAGACATCTGGAAAAGAAAGAAACAAAGTTTGATTAGAAATGATTCCCTAATTAAACACCCAAATGAGAAATTAGGGCTAGGACCCAACAACATTATTTACAACTTAGAAAGGGATGTCGTACTCTAAAAGTAAATAATTTGAAGGTAAGTGAATGACGATTCACTAATTCTCACCATGAAAAACGAAAAAGAGATTTAAGATTTAAATGTATTTGAAAACTCCTAGATCTTTGAGATTCATTGAACTTTTCAATGGCATGTTTAAATCTCGATATGCATTTCAAATTTGCGACCGGGATACCGAGGATCGCAAACAAGTTGTGAATAACCATGCAAATCAACATGGTGCACTCAATGTCTCTATCACCTAATCAAAGTGCCAGTAAACCACACACGCTCCATTGATCTATGACAAACATCGAGTCACCCTTCGCTACCAATGTCATCCCCAAATTAGTGTGCCGGTTAACCACACGCGCTCCACCAACATTTGACAATGGTACAAAGTGTAATTACATGGATTAGAATCATTTTTCACATTTTACCCTAAAGTAACTAAGATTGGGAATTTGTAAAACATGTAGTTACTTTGTATCTTACATTATACTTTTAATGAGGAGAGGATTGCCCTATCCTACCAGTTCGTCTAACGACCCTCCACCAGTCAAGCAAGCAGTGGGTGTGTGTCACACCCCAAAACCGAGAACGGTGGAATACGTTCTGGGGTGGAGGACATCATGTACAGTATCATAACAATTGCATAATAGTAAAAACAAGCGACAACAACCATTGTATTAATATAGTAAATTTAATTACAATCGTGTTCTATATAGTTTTGATAGAAACCAAAAGTATAACAAAATAAAAGATGAGTCTTGTATACGCTCCATCTTCTCAAAAGCTGCACCAGTACCTGTCTATCTTTGACCTGAGGATACAAGTTATTTTGAAAACGAGTATCAACATAAAGCTGGTGAGTTCATAAGACTTTAGTGTCGTTTCTTGTATAAAAGTGTTTACGATCATGTAATATAAAAGTTGTAATTAATGTTTAAGAATAGTAGAAATCCCTAGGAAGTCCTATATTTTCCAGAATTGAGCATTTGTAAGTTAAATCCTTCGAGTGTGTAAAAGTATTTCCATTGAAACTTTCAGTTATAAAAATAAGGTAATAAATTTCATTCAAGTAACGTAAATAAGGAAAATTATTGCCGGTTGGCTGTAGTAGTGTTGCAAACTTCAATTAGTAATATATGTTTATTTACTTCGGAAGTTATCTTAGACTTTAAGTCTTAGTGTGTTAATTTGGATATGGATGTGATCTCTCATGTAACCAAATTGAATGATAATAGAGGGTCCGATGACCTTCCCGGTCATACGTAGTGTAGCGATGTAGTGCCACCCCTGGGCCTAGTCGACTCGGACTGTAGTTAACAGTCGGGATGTAATAGCGTCTGTCCTGTATAGATCTATACATGTAGTGTTGCTTTCCTTCCGGGAAGCTCTGGTTACATGGTATTTGCGCAGTAGAGTGTCGTATCGAGGGATAGTGTGTTATATTCTGGATTAGTGTATTCTCTTGTATTATAGTATAGTAAACTTTTAGTATAGTACATAAAGTGTTCTCTTTAATGTGCATTAACTTGTAGTAGTAGTAGTCTTAACTATACCTATTATAGTTAAATAAAGTGTGGGATTTGCATGCCTTTGATTTACAAAGGTATTGAATAAGATGAAGACTTTCATATCTAACACAAATATATATATGATATATAACTAAGAAATCAACGACAGTCGGACGGATAACAATATACCCTAAGACCACAATCAAACAAGAACAAGAAATAAGGTGAGCTATCGGTCCTAAGTCCTTCAAGTCTTACTTATATAAATATATTGTTGTAGATATAGTTTAATAAAGGAAGTAGTTTAAACATAGTTTGAAAATAGTTTAACAACAATTTAACCTAGAAAATGCGTTTGATAATTATTTAAAACAATTTTATTGATAAGTAGCTAAAAGTATCGAAAATCCTTTTTGGTTGCAAGTTATAAATCACATATGATTTGATACTAAAACTTGTTGCATTTAACTTGTACCCCCCCCCCCCTAAAACATGTAAAAACATTTGAAAAGGTTGATTAAGGGGTATGAACTCACCTGCAGTGAGTTGAACGGATGAAAATGTCGGGTAGGATGCTAGGTGTCAAATGAGAATTTGAACATTCACACGGATCTTATGAACAGGTAGTGACACATAATGGGGTCTAATTAGTTATTTATTCGTTAAATAAGTAAGTAATTACACCCTAATGCATGAAAACACTTTGTTTTAAGTGCTAGGAGGCTATTGGGTTGCAAGGAGTTAGTGTAAGGCCTCACTATGGAGTTTACTCCTTAAATACTCACCTTAGGTGAGTTTACGGTTGAGGGACCAATTCCCCCATGAGTTTGTGCCTTAATGTTTCTTGTATCACTAGGAAGGGTTTTAGGGTCAAATCCAAGGCTTGAGGGGTGTTTAGGGTTCAAATGGGGCACTCCCTTGGAGTTTGCGGTCCTAGGACCACTCCTTGGGAGTTTACGGTCGTAAACACTAGGGTTTACAGCCGTAAACCCTTTAGCACAACATTCGTTTCGTGTTTTGTGGTCCTAAGCTCAATCATACAAGTTTCTAGCCCAATAATCATGATAAGGAAGGAGTTAGGGCACCAAAACACCATTTATGGTGTTTACGGTTTTGGTGTTTACAGTTCATGAATATTCATTGACCGTAAACTCATGTTTACCCCTCCTAAAGGCCCGATTTTTGGTTTCTAGCTTCATGCATGTATGTTTCTAAGTCAAGGACGAGTATTAGAAGAGTTTTGGAGGGATTTTGGGCTTCAAAAACCCCCTTAAGGGTGTTTACGGTTTTGGGAGGTATTCCCAAACCATAAACTCGAGTTTTTAAGGTTTTGAGTGATTAAATCTTGGGTTTGTATGAATGCAAAGCTAAACAACAAGCTAGGGACTATTACTTACGATTTTGGAGCTTGAATGAGGTGATTCTTGAACAAACCCAACTTCTAGAGAGAGAAAGTAGAGAGTGGGGAAAGCCTCAAATGGAGGCCACTCAACCCTTATATAGGGCTTGAGTTGCTGGCCAAGTGGGGATCCACCCCATACCGTCGTTAAACGGAGTTGAAATTTTTTACCCAATTAAATGGTCGTAATTTAAAAACTTTTTCCAACTAAACGGGAGGGTAATTCACGTGTTTTTATTTATTTCATTACGACACTAATAAAATAAAATAAAATAAACATTTATTGATTTGTCCACCCCAAATGCTAACGGAATCTTAATAAAAATAGAATATTTTATTAACGGAAACGGGTTACAACGACGAAATAAATTTCGGGTTGTCACAGTGTGAGTGTACACTAATTAAGGACCATTTTATAGGCAGCAACCTTATACCCACCTTAGAGACTGGCTTCGTGAATGAGGCCTACTAACGGTAACACTAGCATTTTAAGTTATACATACATATATATATATATATATATATATATATATATATATATATATATATATATATATACACACACACACATATATATTTATTAAGCTTGTAATAATGTAATAGTATATGGTTGAATTTTAAACTTGTAAAACTCTACGGGTTTGAAATTTAAATTATTCAAAATTAAACTTTTAATCATAAAATTTAAATTTCAAAACTTGAGGACAAGTTTTGAACTTTTCAAAACACAAGGGATCAAATAACAAATAAATTAAATCTAACAATTAATTTCATAATTATCTATATTTCACCTAATCCAATTTTAGTCATAAGATAATTACCAAATAATTTTAAATAACCTATATTTATCATATAAACAACTAATATTCCAAAGATTTGAAATTATCTATTGTTTTGGCAGGGATAATCATTCAAATACAATAAAATTCAGATTTTATCTTGAAAAAACGATTTAGGCATTAATCCCATGACAAAACAACAACAAAATCCTGAAATATCATCTGCTTGATGCACAGACTCGCTGAGTCAGACTTGGACTCGCCGAGTAGGGCTAACTCACCGAGTCCAGATACTGACTCGCCGAGTTGAGTCGAGCAAAGGCAAGAAAAACACGATTTTCAGAAATTAAACAGTTAAAGCATCACATACAATTGAAACCAATCATGGCTCTGATACCACTGATGGGTTTTATGCATAAGAACAATCCTATGTGCTCATACAAACCCTAATGCTTGGATCTAGGTTTCTCTATTGTACATGCTTTGAATCCAAGACTTGAAACCCTAGATCTATCATATAAAATTTGAAATTAACATCATAAGAACAGATCTAAGTGTTTAACTCTTTCAAATAGTTTGAAATCCTTGTAGTCTTCTTGATCTTGACCTTAGAGTCACAATTATAACTCCTCTAATGGTTCACAAACCCTACAAGCAAGAAGGCAATATGAGAGAGGGTGAGAGATGCTAAAATCGGCCCTAGGGTTCTCTTGGAATCAATTGTAGCCGATTTTCATAGCCTAGGGGTCATATTTATAATGCAGGCTGCTAGGGTTTCAGTCTAAACCCTAATGTACAGCTTAGCCACCAAGCAGCCCAAGGAACCTTTTGGAATAAGGCCCTTGGACGAAAATATGATGGATCCCCATCATAATTCCGTTCCCCCTTTAGTACATTAAGTTTCCTAGCCCAAAACTCAACTATCATACATTTGACAGTTTATGCCCCTTTATTTAATTAATCTCTTTTAGTCCCCAAATTAATTCCTAATTAATTTATGACCAATACTAGTTAAATAAATATGATTTCTCCTTTAATATATTATTCTTATAATGTATTAATAAACCATAATATTCTCTCTCTCTCTCTCTCTCTCTCTCTCTCCTTAAATTACCTTGTCCGATTGCTTTGGTGAAGGCAACCCAAAATGATCATGCACAACCGGGTCAAGTACATACCAAATATAGTTACGGGCTTAGACACTAATCCATCACACATCACATTCAATATATATATATATATATATATATATATATATATATATATATATATATATATATATATATATATATATATATATATATATATATACTAGTTTATAACCTGTGAGAACCATGGTTAGAAAACTAATTAAACTTTCTAAGTAAAAACTTAAAACTATTAATTAATAATTTTAAATAACTTATTAATTAAAATATATTTTTTTGTTATATATAAAATTATAATCGTTGATTCAAATAAATACGTAAAATATATCATCTTATAATTTGTATAAATTTTATTTTATTATAATTTGTATAAACTTTAGTTTATTTTTATTCTAATATTATTAATATTAATTTAATGTAATTAAAATGTGATTTAAATTTTGAAATTTGAAATTTGAAATGGAGAATTTATAGATTGACAAGTGTCATGATATTAATTACAAGTGTCAATAGATTGACAAGTATCATGATATTAATTACAATGCCTAACATTGTGACATATGACAAAAGAACTACTCTTTTATTAGATAGGGATATATATATATATATATATATATATATATATATATATATATATATATATTATAATGTATATATAATATGGGGTCCCATCAATTTTTAAGACCAAGTTTTAAAAACAAGGAGATGAAATCTCATCCTTTGAATTATGTATGAATGGTATAGATTAAATGAACGGTAATCCAAGCGACCATAATTAAACCAATAGAAAAGAAATACCATCTATTAAGTTTAAAATACAAATATTAATGTTTTAAACTAATGGAACTGCCACATTCTCTTTCCCTCCCAAAAAAAACCCACATCTGATGCTCCGTTCTTTCCACGACTCTTCGTTTTCCTCCTCTTTTAAAGAAGGTTATCCTCCACGACCATGAAATGTTGCTCTGTACTCGACCATCGATCGCCACCTGCTACCGTCCCTCCTAAGATAGTCATACCAATATCCCATAAGTTATAATTGTACGACATGTGAAGTGGTTAAGGTAATATTTCCTCTTGAACGCTTCCTCTTATCTGCACTGTGCTCATCATTATAAACAACAGCCACCATTGTCCTATATTCCCTCAATGACTTCCGTCCTTTTTCGATTCTTACATATGTTTATTCTTTCATTTTTGTAGCTTCAAGAAGATTGAATCATCTAGCGCCCCGTTTCCTCCAAGAAAATCAACCATCCACCATCGATGTTGAAGATCCGGAACTTCTCTCCATCTTAATTGCGTCCAGGTGAGTTATAATCTCTTACTTTTCCTATCTATACAAAATCTCAACCTAAACTTTCCGCTCTTTTTCACTCATTGTCTACCTTGAAATCTAGGGTATTTTGTTCACGAAATGTAGGGGTTTTTTTTTGTGTGTGCAGGGACCCAAGAATGGTTCGATCTCAAGAAGGATGGTGGCTAAAGAAAATGTTTACAGTTTTTTGGTATTCTCTACTTATCCTCTCATATCCGAGTAATAACAAAATTTATATTTCTTTTTTGAACAAAGTTTACAATTTCTTATATATTTTGGTTTTCTTTGAATCCACAGACGAAGACTAAGAGACGAGCATGTACCTATTTTAGGTCTTGCTATTATATTTTTTATTTCAGTTGAGTTTCAACGCTATGAATTTTCTGATTTTGTTCTTCCTACCACCAAAAGATGGCCGCTTTAGGTTTTCTTCTGATTTCTTTCTTTGCAAAATTACATTTTTTGTAAAAATGATTTTCTAATTTTATCCTGTTGAGTTCGATTATTCGATTCCAGTTTCTGACTTTCAAATCAAAATACATGATCACTATTATTTTTACTTCAAGACTTTTATTTGTATTTTTTTTCCTTTGTTAAAATACTTTTGATGTTTTTTTTTTATAAAAACTCATAATTATAAGAGACTTTCTAATTTAAGATATTTTTTTGTGAAAAATTAATTTTCAAGACTTTGTACATGCGTTAAAAAAAGGGTTTTAACGTTTGATTTGTAATTTGAAATTATTTTCTTTATATATTTATTAAATACCTAAAAGTAAAAGCCGTAAAATAATATATAATAAATCATAGGATTTTTTAAGCATTGAATTAATATTTAAAGGTAAAAAAATCACTAACAAACTATTAGGTCACCTGTAATACCCACAGATAATCATTATATTGGTGGGTATTACATTTTCATCATATATATATATATATATATATATATATATATATATATATATATATAATCTTTTTATATTTTTGATTTTTAAATAAAAATTTATATATATATTCTTTTTAAATAAAAATTTATATATATATATATATATATATATATATATATATATATATATATATATATATATATATATATATTGTAGAGAGAGAAAGAGAAATTGATTAAGTGTTATTCGTTGTATTAACCACAAATCACTTCAACCACTTGCTACCACTAACCAACAAGATCATCTTCATGGTTAGTGTTTGTTGTCATGTAGACCGTAAATGTGTTTGTGATGACCATGACAGATGATTTTAAATTTAAGTAGATAATAATAATTCTGAAAAATTAGTTTTGAAAACGTATAAAAAACAAATAATTACACAAGAAAAACAATGTATGTTTGTATTTTTAATTAGACAAGACAATATTTCTACCATATTTAATAAAAAAGGTATAACCAGTAATCATTGAACTTTGATCTTTATTTGCCTGAATTGTTATATTAAATTACTGATATTCTAATGACCATAAAAAATCAAAACCTTAAGCTCTTATCATCAAAATGAAACTATTAATTGATACAATCGCCAAAAAAAGCTATTTGCTTATGCTGCATTGTGCCAACAAATGATATCTCTTGATGCATTTTGTTTTCTTTGTTATATTACATGTTATATGTAATGAGTTTATGTGTGTAAGTTTACTTAAGTTGTGTGCATTCCAAAACACTAATAAAAGTTACCCTTGAACTAGTTACTATTACACTAAATAACTTTCAAAAAAAAAAAAGCGGGGGGGGGGGGGGGGGGGGGGGGGGGGCGGGGGGGAAGGGTACTCATGTGTGCACATCGGACAAAGTGTTGTATGTGGTCCAACTAGTATTTTTTTTTATTCATGACCAACAAAAAAGAAAACAAAAAGAGTAGAGGAGATAGCTAGCATTAAATTATTAGTTTTATATGTTTATGCATTATGCATGAAAGTAAAAATATATAGAAATAGAAAAAGACCATAAACCGGGTTGATTCGGCGGTTCAACCGGTTGAACCGGTCATCATATCGGGTCAACCAATTAAATTATTGGTTTTATATGTTTATGTATTATGCATGAAAGTAAAAATATATAAAAATAGAAAAAGACCATAAACCGGGTTGATTCGGCGGTTCAACCGGTTGAACCGTGAACCGGTCATCATACCGGGTCAACCAATTAAATTATTGGTTTTATATGTTTATGTATTATGCATGAAAGTAAAAATATATAAAAATAGAAAAAGACCATAAACCGGGTTGATTCGGCGGTTCAACCGGTTGAACCGTGAACCGGTCATCATACCGGGTCAACCAATTAAATTATTGGTTTTATATGTTTATGTATTATGCATGAAAATAAAAATATATAAAAATAGAAAAAGACCATAAACCGGGTTGATTCGGCGGTTCAACCGGTTGAACCGTGAACCGGTCATCATACCGGGTCAACCAATTAAATTATTGGTTTTATATGTTTATGCATTATGCATGAAAGTAAAAATATATAAAAATAGAAAAAAAACCATAAACCGGGTTAACTCGGCAGTTCAACCGGTTGAACCGTGCTCCGATAATCATTCCGGATCAACCAAAAACCCATTTTTGAAAACTTTGACCACCTATTACATTCATCCTTTTTGTTCAATTACATGCTCCATTGGCCCCAAAAATACAAAAGATTTTTAAGAGTCAACAAGTCAACATGAGATGACAAAAACCAAAGGCGGAACCTACTGTTCCATTGCTCTTTCGAGATATGACCTTTGCCGGAACCACGCATTGACCAAAGCAACCTCAGTACCATCGCCGCCACCAGGTTCGATCGTCGGTTACCTATGTTTGATTAATTGCTGCCTACAACCAAACTAGCCCCAACAGCCTTCAACCGATGTTACAGCATCACTGGTCAACTATCTCCATCAACATGTCAACAATCGAGGCTCCTTCACTACCAATACCGGCGACCAAGCACAAGAGGCGAGCTCGCTGCTGCGACCTCCAATAGACCATCTAACAAACCAGTCACCAATTATCACTGTCAGACTATACCTGTCGAAGACCTCCTTCAAGAGTGACTTGGCGGAGTAGCGATGTCAGCGGAATCGATGCACCAACCGCCATGCCATCTCCTATCAACCCAATAAGCATGTGCTGCCGGCGATCCGTATCCACTCCGATCTCGTGCTGAAAAGGACGAATTCCGACAAAGAATCAGAAAAACCTCCAACGGTCACTATCCGCCTCCTCTTCACCACAAAGTGCCCCAATCTCCGCCATCATCGCCTAATCAAACCATTGTCGCCGGAGGAATTCGCAGCTTCGATCCCATTCATAGCCAACAAAACTCTGGTGAGGACCACTAGCAAACGACTGCGTTCAACATCGCGCTCACTCGTTGCTTCCAATATTCATCGCCGGTCGCCAGCATCAACCTTCGGACCACCACCGTTCGTCCCTAACTCCGAAGAAGAATTCCTGACTATAATTGTTGATCCTCCAAAGTAGCGAAGCCGACAAAATGAAGATTTGGTTCGAGCCTTCACCTCCGTGTCCGTCATGAAGCTCACAGTGGACCCAACTGCCTGATTTGTTCCATGTAGACGACAAAAAGAAATTAGGGCACTAGCCCACATCTCGTATCTGGCCGATTAATGAATAACTGGGCCGATAACTTGGACACATACACTCATTTTGGGCTCCATGACAATTGAGTCCCAACAGATTTATTTTGGGCTTGCATTTCATTATATTGAGCTACTCAACAAACAAAATGGATCAATTTTACAAGACAAAAAAAAACAACTACTCAGTACTCATGTGCTGCTAGCTACGCCCAACGGAATGCGTTGCGGCTCGAGCTTTGGCGACCTTTCCAAAAAAAAAGAGGGAGAAGAGTAGTACGCTATTGCTACTCGTGAAGCGTTTAGAGAAAACAGTGACAGGCAATATGAATTGATTTATTATTTCAAGAAAAAATAGTAACTATTTGATCGGGTTGTCTTTTCAGATAATCACTCCAGCACTGCGACACTCAGACTCAGCCAAAAACAAACTCGCGGAGCAAAGCTCGGTCAGTAAAGCATTTACAGGGGACTTTCGAAATGTGCACCGCGGACCAGTCACTCAAAGTTCCTATCTAGTGGGCATAGAAATATAACTCCCCACCTGGTGTTGGCTGCGGGTCTCGTCCTCCTCACCGAGGTGCACACGCGATGCTAAGAGCGTCTATTTCTATTAACAACTTTCAGTTGTGACTGGAATACATAAATCATGGACCAAGTATGTTGTATCTATTTACAGGCTTTGAAGCTCGACAACAGTCTTAGAGACTCTATGGAGAGGTTACGGTTCTTAGCTACCCCGACCCAACATTTCATCGACATCAGTGTCACGTAACACTCTTTAGCAGCCTCGGTCTGTATTATCGCAGCAACAACTACGTTGCATCTTATCAACTGGATCATACTCCTAACAAGGAAAGGTCATTAAGCCAACCCATGCTTGGCTCATGGCGCAACCCCACAACTCTCGTGGGAGAGGTTTGGTCGTTCTCTCTATTATTTAATGTATTGGTGTTTTTTTTAGTCTGATCTGATTGTTAGCAATTTAATCACACCAGACTAGGGGGACTTGATGACACATCGTTTATATGACTAATTCCAGCCCGATGTCATTGGACGCGTACCAATAACATCATATTGGGGGGACTTGATGATATATGGTCCATTAGCATGGCTTAGACTGCTCTAGAGCGCCATCCTGGCCTGGCGTGCTCCTGGCAGCCCAGCCTAGCGTTTCCTTGCCAGCCTTGCCTGGCGCTCCCTTGCCAGTCGTGCTAGGGAGTCTCCTGTCGACCCGGTCTGGCACTCCCCAGCCAGCCTTCCTGGTGTGCGCCCGCCAGCCTCGCCAGGCGCCTCCGAGAGGCCTTGCCCAACTTTTTACTAGTTGGGCCTGAATTGGGTTGGACTCTTCCTCAAACTGTCCACTATAAATAGAATAACTGTCCACTATAAATAGAATAGTTCATCCACTATGAGGGGGGACTCTTCCCCAAATGGCTTAGCCGCCACTAGACCTCTCCCCATGGCTCAACCGCCACACTAAACACCGGTCGGGTGGCTCAGCCGCCACCCACCGCCGCCGTCAGTCACCATACACCACCACCAGCACCAAGATGGTTCTCTCCAGCTAAGGAGAACCATCTCAGATCTACCAGCTGATCTAAATTGATCGTTGGAGCCCGCTCCCGGGGCACAGTCCCTGGGGCAGCTCTAACGACCTTGTCTGTTATGACCTCGCAGATCTATCCCCGGCATAGAAGCACATTCTTAGAGCAGGTGGTAAGAGCCGGAGTCGCATCAATATATATATATATATATATATATATATATATATATATATATATATATATATATATATATATAGAGAGAGAGAGAGAGAGAGAGAGAGAGAGTGATAGAGTCAAGATCAAATAAGAAGGAAAATTTTGGTTGGAAGGTAAGAAGCTTTTTTTCTATAAATTTTTTTAACGAACAAACAAAATGAATCATTAGATGATTCACAAGGAAAAATTCCTAAGAAAACATCTTCATGATTAATTAATTTTTAAGTAAATTAAGAAAAAATTCACTTTTATGACAATTTTAATGAATAACAACAAAATCATTATATAAATGAATCATCGAGATGCATTTTTGAGAATTTTTTTGAATCATGGTATTTTTTATTCATCTAGTGATTCATTTGTTTTGTTCGTTAAAAAAATATATAGAAAAAAACTTCTTACCTTCCTACCAAAAAAAAATTCTTACTGGATCTATATACATATATATATATATATATATATATATATATATATATATATATATATATATAATATATATATATATATATAATTTAAAAGGATGAATTTGTATTGTAACACTCAAATCCATGTATTTCCTTTTAGTTCCTTGAAATAAAAACATAATTGCAAATGAGGTCCCTCCATATGTTGGTCATACATATATGTACGTTTAGCGTATATGGGCGTGTTGGATCCCGGACCTTAGCCACATACGTGGGGCGTACGTAGCTAAAAGCTAAAACCCTAATTTTAGGGCATGAGACCTATTTAGGCACATTTGTGATCTTTGGACCCTCACCCTTATCAGCCTCCATAGCTCTTAACGTCCCGAAAACCATAGTTTTCCCTTGAGTGTGAGATTTGAGCTTAGAAGTAACTTTAGTGTCCTTTTTAGTGTGTTTCCAAGAAAAAGAACTTTGTGAGGAAGCTTTTGACATTGTCGTGCTTCAAGATCCATAATCTACATAATCTTAGGAAGCTTTTGAAGGTGAAAAGCTCATACCTTGTTGATCCTTTTGATAGTTGGAGTTAAGGTTTGTTTATGAGCTCTTTTGGGTCCATGGATTCTCTTTTTTGAGTTTAGGTAACTACAGAAGCTAGAAATGCTAGATCTTAGTCCCTATGATTTGTTAGAGACATAAAAATGTTATCTTGGTGGATGATATGAAGCCATGCATGAATCTAGGTCCTTAATGTGAGTTTTGATGAACAAATATGGATGTTGGACTCCAATAAGACATGTTAAGGCATAAAGTTGACAACTTTATGCCCTAGGACCCCCTAATGACCGAGATCTGGAAGTTGGAGTAATTAGTTGCATGGATTATGCACCAAATAACTAAAGGTGTTGAATAGCTCAGTACGTTGAGCGTACCAGGATGTACGTAGCGCGTATAGCATGACGCTCGTGTACACTGAGCGTGCAGAGAATTACATTGTGTGTACTCCTTAGTAGGCTTTTGGAATGGTGTTGGACTTTTGGATCATTGGGCCTTATTTTGTTTTGGGCCTTAATCTGTTTGTAGTAGGTGGGCCTTTGAAATTTGCTAATGGGGATTAAGTGGCGTAGTTAGGGCTTTTAGGCCTTGGAGCCCGTTATGGCGTTTGGGCAAGGAATGGTTAGGCCCATTATGGGAAAAACCATTTAGGCCCTTATTTTAGGATTTTGGACTTAGGGCTTAGGCCCATGATTTGGGATTGTGACCTAATTCGAATTAGGGCTATTTGTTTGTGTTAGTGTGGGATCTTCCTATTTAGTAACCGAGCATCTTGTTGTTTCCAGCAGACAGAGGTGAGTTTCTCACTATATCAGTAGGTTGAAAGCACAAAAGCCGGTCCATCCTTTGCATTCTAGTATGCAAATTAGTTTGTGTAATATGTATATGTAAGACCAGGACGTGGCCCTTGGAAATTGTATGGAAGACCAGGATCTGGCCCCTGGAAATTGTATGAAAGACCAGGATCTGACCCCTGAAACCTGTATGTAAGATCGTGATTTGGCTCCTGACAATAATTTTCAGACTATGATTTGGCCCATAGCATTAATTTTTTGTTCGTATGTAGTACTTTGGGAAAAATCACTAAGCATTTGCTTATAGTTTGTGTTTACGGTTTCAGGTACTTCCGATACTAAGGGGAAGGGCCCAACATGATGGCACAACACACTCTCCTGTTATTTCTATATTTTTGATATTGTACTCTGATGACACAACAGTTTTACATTGTGATGGTTGTGGATGACTTTTATAGCTATGGTACTTGTTTATTTTACAAAAATGAAAATGAAAAATTTTATTCGGGTTTTTGGGTTGTTACCAATTGGTATTAGAGCCTTGGTTTGAGGGATTTGGGCACACTCTGAGGTGTGTCAAAACTCAAACTGAGGAAATGATAATCTTTTCAAAAAAAAGAATTGAATTTCTGAAAAAGGTTCTCTTAAGTAAAAAAAAAAAGGAGAGTGTAATGCGTGCGATCGGTCGAGCTCAAGTAAGTGTTTCCAAAATTATCCATGCTTATAAATTATGATTAGTGTGCTTGATATGTGAATTGCATGCTAGAGTAAGGATAAGGATACCTTCAGGAACTATGTAATAGAATTGCCTGACTTGTGCAATGCCTTATAGCCTAGAAAAATTTGATGCCATGTATTAGTTAGAATCGATGTTGACTATGTTATTTCCTAAGTGTATGCTTTCAAAGTTATATAAAATTAGGAATGCATAGCTATAGAATAATGGATTTTTCCTCATTTGTTGTTCCTTGTTTGCTTGTGGAATTAGGGTAGAAACTTTATTTGACAATCTATATGATCCTATTTGTGTATAACTTGCATGCATAAGGCAACCATACGTGTCAATTTAGGTTTATGGTTCTGTAAGGATTGAGAAATCCTAGAAGAGTGTAGGATATGTGTGTGTTGTGTTGTATGAGTTATGCTTCTAAGTATAGTATGGTGAATTGGAGGAATCAGGCCTGACCTTGAGGAAGGTACATGTAGGTGTGGAAGGTAGTATTGGGCCCGTACTACTAGAAGCACAATATCTGTACCCAAGACGAGTGTAGACCTGGAAACTCCAAGGAGGTTGGTGAGGAGAAGTCTCGTCGAACATCTTTATCGATATTTTTCTATGTTGTATTTTCAGTTTGAGGATGGTGATGACTACGAGAGGAGGTTTGGATTCAGGATCGGGCTTTGGTTCGGGTTCAGGTTCAGGCATTGAGCCGATTAATGAGAGGTTGTGTGAGCTCATCATAGTCGAGGTTACTCACGGCATCCTTGATGCTACCCCAGTGATTTTCGGTACAGAAGACAACCTTTACAACTCGTTATGGTCATTACGAGTTTGTGGTGATGCCCTTCGGGCACATCAATACCATAGCAGCATTCATTGACCTCAAGAATCGGGTCTACAGGTCGATGTTGGATCAATCGATGATTGTTTTTACTGATGATATTCTGGTCTACTCGAAGACCAAGGAGCTGATGGATTTTGAGCATTCTAACACTTCTATGGTGTACATGCAACCCTATAAACGTTGGGTCTATGTTTTCTCTATTATACATGCAAATATTCAATATTCCAAGGTTTCATCCTAACTAGCATAATATGAAGTATATACAATACAATAATCTAGTAGAATGGCATACCTTTTGATGGAGCTTGAAGTCTTGAACCTTTAAGATCTTAGTGCCCCAAGTGTTGCACCTCAAATGGTTCACACAACACCAAAAACCATTGGAATAACTTGAGAAGAAGGTTACTCAGGTTCACTCTTATGAAATTGTCCTTGCCCTCTTTTTGTGTATGCACTAGTGTCATTTCATGAACCGTAGACCTCTTTATATAGTATGGAGGATTAGGGTTACATTCATGTAAACCCTAATACCCGTGACCTTTCATTTCCATAGGATCCATGGGTTAAAAACTCCATGGACTATCCGTGAAAGCTTAGCCCAACCTAAATGAACTTGGCCCATCCTATATATATATATATATATATATATATATATATATATATATATATATATATATATATATATATATATATATAAGAGTCCATATTTAATTAGATCATTTTGATCACTAAATTAATTCGAAATTAATTCTTGATCAATACTAATTAAATAATATGATTTCATATTAATATATTAGAACTTATAATATATTAATATAAATCATAAGTATCCTTTTTCTCATTTTGTCTATCCAATTGTTCTGATGCCATGCAACCCAAATGGACCATGCCACTATCGAGTTGAGTACATACCAATAATATTTATGGGCTTAGACATCTAATCCAATAGTCTCCCACTTGGATAAATCTAAAACTATTATTGCATATGACTCCAAGATCCCGACTAGCAATTGTAGCTCTTAAAGCCGCTGCCGAACTCTGACCAAGTCAAATGACGTGTTCATTAGATAAGGGATCATATATTCCTCCATTCTAGATATCATATGGACTGAGACTTGGATTATAATCATTCTCTCTGTCCATTTGTTGTTTCCTGATTCCCGATTTATGACGAATGACTAATTGAACAAATCAAATCAGTCTAAGCTTGGCCAAGCACTTAGGGGTGTCATCACTAAATCATCGAGGGGCCCACGGATATGGCTTTTATCCCTCCAAGGGTAAAAGGAATGGATAAACTTCAACTCATATGCTTGTCCTACTACTTGTTGAATCATACACAAAGGTACGTTTTATAGCATCAAGTTACTGATGCGTTTTCGCACAATCAATGCACAACCAACTCATAGGCAACAACTCATATCTCTAGGTTTGTAGAATATAAGATATTATTGTCTCATGATTCACTTGTGATAAAATCCATGAAGTGATTCAAATGAGCGTCAGTTGAATCCAATACTCGAATCTCGTTCCAATAGCACTCATGAACACTGCAACCACTTTGTCCCAGACAAACTACAGACCCTTCATGACAGTCTTTCCTCAATACCTACTTCTAAAGTATGATCGGCTTTCGATAGTTTGAATAACCTAGCTATTCGGGAAGTCAAAACATGCAAAGTGAAAACACAAGAATAATTGAATCCAATATAGTCTCAGAACTTATAAATATAAATAAAACACCTTTTACTTATCACCATATTGATTACACATTGTTCATTGAATAATGTTTTAAGTAATCAACTTAATACTTGAATTAAAACAATAGTCATGCCATGCTCCAAGCATGCACACTATGTTTGTCCAAACAATAGTTATGCCATACACCAAGTATGCACACTATGTTTGTCTATGATCCTTACTTTGTAGAATATATCAATTGAACATAATTCCAATGATTCTCATTTCATAATCCCAAATCCTTATCGTAAGTGTAAGAATTCCAAATTCCTGCCATTTACCGAAATCTGTTACATTCTAAACTTATATGTGTTGATCCTCTTGTAATGAGTATGCACAAAGTCACAAAGACTTGGCAACAGACATTACAAAGTATTCCAATGGAGATCAATTCCATGGAAACAAACTCACATATTTAAAGTACATTCCTTTGAACATCCTTCTTGCATTAAGCTTTCTAATCTTACACAGATTGAATAACTTCCATCTATGGAGACATTTCCACATTCCCATTTTGACTATCACTTCTGAACAAGAGTTGCCTCTTTTCAGAAATCTACACCATACTTCCAAAAATCTTTGACTATAACTTTTCCAAAAATATACACCATACTTCCAACTGTCCATGAGCAACCAATCTTTGGTAAAACCTCAAATTGTCCTCAACAATTGCTTAGTCATATCCAATTGTAGACCTTTTCCCCTCTTAATGCCCTAGGCATTTGGAAAAGTTAGAAAGGATAAATATTATATGTAATCGATCCTATATCCGAAGCATATGGGACATGATTCATGATGTCTCACATAAATACATGATCGTAGACCAGTCTTTTGCTACAATATATTTTTTTACTTTGCGATGTTTTCATAATTCGAATATGAAGAGGGATGTCGTAAGCATAATCGAATTTTGAGATGAGGCTTTGAGAGTGTATTGACCAGGAATGTAGTTTGGTTGATAGGAGGTGGTTAGGTCGGGACGTCGAGCATGAGAGTTTATCCGATTTCGTACGAGGTAAGTCTTCTCACTATACTGTACCTAGAGTGGTACCTATGTATGACCGAAAGGTCTTATATGCTATGAGATGTATGTGATGTATGATGTTATATGATATATATGTGTTATGTATGTTATGAATGATAAGGACCGGAAGGTCAGGAGGTTACGGACCGGAAGGTCGATACGGGTAGGACCGGAAGGTCTACCAGGATTTCGGGACAGAAGTCCCCTGAGACACTTGGACCGGAAGGTCCCATAGAGTTATGGCCTTGAGTGGCGTATGTGTTGTATGTGGTATTTTAGGGAACTCACTAAGCATTTATGCTTATAGTGGTTGTGTTATGTGTTTCAGGTACTAGCGAGAATCGTGGGAAGGCGCCGACATGATCCGTAAACACTTGTGGAGTTTTATGTTTTGAGATTCTGGGATATGTTTTGTCATGATGGCATTGGATACGTTATGTTTTGATATTATCTTGTGAATAAAAGTATGTTTTAAAAATGAAAAATTGTTTTGGAAAGTTACGTTGTTACATCTTCTTGATTTAACTACTTCAACAATTCATGACTACTCTTCTTAGCCATAAGAATGCACTAAGATGTCCTTAGAGGATGAATTGTGATATGGTTTCATAATCATTAAGATGTTCATAAAACATGATACTAAAGTACTCTCCCATCTTTTCAGCTTCGAGTAACTTTTATCTTTCTACCTAATTTGATTCTTCTCATCCGTCCTGCCATATACTGAAACTTTTCCAATGTTTCAGAATTACACTTAAACTTGTAAGTGTAACCATATTTACTAACTTTTAGTAAATCATGACGAATAGATTTATCGATTTTTTGTGGTGGACTTGACCAGTGCACAAGAATGTGTATTGGTCCCTTAGTCCTTCACTTAATTCACGTATATATGTGAACAAGGAATTAGTCTTAATTTTCCAAAGATGAAAATTCTCATTCATCAAATAATACAACTTGCATGATTCCAAGTTTCTGTCCAATTGAGACTTGGGTGATGAGAATCTTTCCTTTTTTGGTAAATTTAGACACTGCCACAAAAGAAAGAATCAAATTCATATTTCCATTATTGCTAGAAACATACAAACATCAATTTTCCAAAAATGCCATTGCAAGGAGATATAAAATAAAACAAAAACAAAATTTTATTTATTTATAAAATGCAGAAAAAACTTTGTCCTTACAATGTAACGTTAAATGAAAACTATGCTATTACATATTTCCTAGCAATCTATCATAACCCCTAAGTAGTAGCTCAAAAATCCAATCTTCAAACCATGCGATTGAAATTCATCTTCGCGATAAGATTCAACATACCCTTCTTTTAAGCTTCCTTTCCTTTGCTTGATGCTGCAAAACATCAAGACAAACCTAGTCACATCATGTATTAAGAATCAACAATTAGGAACTTAACAGAGTTAGATAATGGACTTACCTGAAGCAGAGTCACACTTTTTGATTCTTCCTTCTCTCAGCTCTTTCGGGTAGTTAGGGCAGCTTCGCAACCAATGCCCCTTCTCTTGATGATATAGACTCGTTGGGAATGGTACACGTGACTATCACAGACTTAGCCTTTCCCTTTACGTTTGGGTCAATTGAGTTTACCAAGGCCGATCCCTTTCCATTGGGAAGAGAAAGCTTTTCTGGATTTCCAATGTTACCAATGTCAATGTCCATGGAAGTTTGAGATATATACCTTCCACTCAAATTTACTTTTCCAATGCGCCAAAATTTTTTTGATTCTGCAGCAACAAGCAAATAAGAGAGATCAATAAGGGGCATGTCGTGATTTGTCACATAGTAGTCCTTAATGAACTTACTATACGACTCAGGAAGTGACTGAAGAACCCAGTCAATAGCCAACTTCCTTGGGACAACGACACACAACATTCTCAACCTGTCAATGTGTGACTTCATCTCTAAGACATGAGTACACACAGGTCTTCCATCTTTATGTTTCATTGCATGTAGGGCTTGAGTGATCTTGAACTTTTCAAGTCTTCGAGCTTATGGGTCAGGGAGAATAATTGGAGGAGGTGGAGGAAGAAAAGTATGATTTCCATGATCCAATAGCGGGACATCATCTTCATTAGGGAAGCTTGTTCCACAAGATTTGGGAAGATCATATTTGTCTGAACTAGACATCTACAATGGGAGAAATCCAAGTTAGTTGATTTAAGTCCTTAATATAACACCCAATATGAAATATTAAGGCTATGAACCAAAAGAATATTTTATAACTTGGAAGAGGGATGTTGTAATCCAAGATACAAAATATTTGAAGGTAGGCGAACGACGATTCACCAATTTCCACCATGAAAAACGAAATAGGAATTAGGTTTTCGTTTGAAACTCCTAGATCTTTTGAGATTCATTGAACTTTTCAATGGCATGTTTAAATCTCGATTGTGCCCTCTCAAGTTTGTGACTGGGATGCCGAGGATCACAAACAAGGTGTGAATAACCATGCAAATTAACTTCGTGCTCTTAATTTTTATCACCTAATCGATGTGCCGGTTAACCACACGCGCTCCACCGATCTATGATAAACCTTAAGCCACGCTTTGCCAACCTTTTTAAATCCAAGTTTGTGTGTCGGTTAACCACACACACTCCACTAACGAATTAAGCAAGGTGCAGAGTGTAATTTCATGGGTTAGCACGAAATTCACATTTTGCTAAAGTAACTAAGATTGGGAATTTATAAAAGGTTTAGCTACTTTAGATTTATCATTATACTTTTAATGAAGGGAGAATTAGAGTTCTGTCCTACCTGTTCGACTAACGACCCTCCACCAGTCAAGGAAGCGGTGGGTGAGAGTGGACACTCATTAAACTGCCATTTTATAGGCAGTAACCTTATACCCCGCATATAGAGCGGCTTCGTGAATGAAGCCTACTAACGGTAAGACTGTGACATCCCCAAAATCACGGCCAGAAAAGACCGATTTCATTTATGCTTTTTAAATTAATTTCAGAGTAAATCCTTTTGATTTAAAAGTGTTGCGGAATTTGTTCCCAAAACAAAACATGATAAAATAACATTTATCAAAGCATTTCATCAAGAGATGCATTTTCATTATATAATCAAAACTCGGGATGTCATGTTCCGATACAGACCATAAAGCATAAACGATAACATTACAAGTCATTCAACAAATATATACATATACAGACTTGTAAACAAAACAACTTGATGATTCAACCATCTTATGCCCTCGCGCCACTACTTGTAATACAATTACAATTGAGTGGGTCAGGCTTGGGAGCCTGGTGAGCATATAGGGTTTCCAACCCACAATAAATTAATTATATTTAATTTCACCAACCAATCACTATCCCGATTACCCATTCCCGTTATCCTCACTTTACGTCCCTAAAACAACATCTATCTCAAGGGACCTAATCT
This sequence comes from Lactuca sativa, assembly GCF_002870075.4. Lineage (NCBI taxonomy): Eukaryota > Viridiplantae > Streptophyta > Magnoliopsida > Asterales > Asteraceae > Lactuca > Lactuca sativa. Next base: position 267,693,161 of record NC_056627.2, read on the forward strand.
AGGATTTTCATCGGGACGGACATCACTGCTAAGGGGTTTCCTCAACAATAAATATCCTAAAGGCAACCATGAGGGGGATAGAGTACACCGGTGAACACATCGTTCACAACACCTACAGGTTATGAACCTGCTAGCGTTCCACTGGACTGTCTAGAAAGAGTCCGTGGTCGTTATCCATACTCCGCTGAATAACTAGATCAACATCAACAACAACATCGAGGCCTCTCATCTGTTTATTTCACACCAACTATCTACCCATGTTCTACCCAACATATTAGTAGATAAAAAATTATATATTTTTATACATACTTTAAAACCTGTATAGCATTTTCATTCAATATATATTTCACGTAACAGATGAGGCACACCCACATAGCACGTATTTCATAGAAAGCAATTCAGATCTATGAGATGGAAGAGAGTGAATATACATTCACACACATAACAACAAAATTATACACATAACACGTATTTCGTATAAAATACTTCATAATCATGCGTTAGAAGAAAGTAACTACGCACTCACACATATAAACAACAATATACTTAATACACTCGAACCATACTTGTATTATTATCGTGTTTATGAAAGGTAGTATACACTCACTTGATCAGAAGACGATCAGACAGCACTACGACTTGCAGAAGTAGTATTCTTCGGTAGATCTGGAAGATCTCCACAAAAATCGAACTTCTCGCGGGCAGAGATTCGGCTCGGGAACTGCACTTCTCGGGATCTTCGTGATCTCGGGACTTGCTTCGGGGCTCAGGAATAATACCGGGGCTTCGGGGTATTTCTGGCACGCAAATCGAGGCAAAACGGGAGAGAGAAGAGAGAAAATGAACAAAAGAACCGGCTGCCCTCACATCCTATTTATAGGAGGCTGGAGCCTCGGCGTACGCGGGGCGTACGCGTCCGAATTCGTCACTACATGCGTCATCCGAAGAACTCGAGTGCGAGGTGCGTCATGCTTCGCGGTACGCGGGGCGTACGCTAGTACGTTGGGCGTACTTCGGATGAGTCCGATGACTCCTCTTCGGATAATGCCGGATTTAAAGATTAAATTTAAATACAAAATATTTAATAAACTTCGGAAATTTATATCTTCTTCATACGAACTCCGTTTTCGACGTTCTTTATATCCACGCGTAGGTGAGACTACGCTCTACAACTTTCGTTTAGACTCCGTCGGCTAATTTTAACTTTATTTTTATTATTTATTTTTAACAGGCCGGGACAGAAAAACTTCGTTATAAATTCATAACTTCTTCGTTTGACGTCCGTTCTCGCCTAACTTTTTATCGTTTCGATACCAACAACGAGACCTTTGATCCTCGTTTAGATTGCTTCGGCTAAAAACCGCTCGATCTCAAATCGAGTATTTCAGGCTGCATACCGCTAAGCCGAAACTTCGATAAATCATATCTTCCTCATACGAAGTCAGATTTGGGCGTTCTATATATATATTCGGAAACCTCGTTTCAACTATTACAACATTATCCAAAGATATCAAGTTTATTTTACACTTAAATTTTGACGCTTATTTTTATTCTTAATTAATCAAACCACATATTTAAGCAATTAAGCACAAAACACATAAAACTCAAATAATACACTTCTATTATTTCAAAACGGGTTACAAAGGTTAACCTAGACTATTATATCAACATTAATGACAAGCCCAGAAACACAGGCGTTACAAAGACTGACTTTGATCTTATACATATATACAACTATTAACTATTAATATTAGAATGGTATAAAGGTTGAATTTTAACTTTTAAAATTCTAAGGGTTTAACTTGGAATTAAAGTATTCATGAGGGGAAACTTTACAAATTCCAAAACTTTAGGGCAAGTTTTGAACAATTCAAAAAACTTTTCAATTCCATAACTTATGAGTTTAAAGTAGTTTTAATGAAAACTCTTCAAGTTCCATAACTTGAGTACAAGTTATGGAAGACTTTAAAGCATTTAAAAATGAGACTCTTCATTTTTATAACTTATGGAAATCTTATGAGTTTTAAAAATCATAAAATGTGACTTTTCATATAACTTGAGGACAAGTTACAAAAACACATATTATGAACAACATTTAGATCAATTTGGATTGAAAACAGATTATCACATAACTTTTCTATTAATCTAAACTAACTTATAAGAACAAGATAATTCAAGTCAAAGAATTTTCATGAAATTAGCCTACCATTAAACTAATACAAAACATGAATCTATTGACAATTGTCTTTGAAATTGGATTAGCATGAACATTACCACATCAAAAACAGGTTTACAAGTTCAAAAACAGCTTAGGGTAATGTTCCTAGTCCAATTCCATAAAAAAAAAAAAAAAAACTCGAATATATGCTGTCAGGGGGTCTAACTCGTCGAGTGCGTGAACCAACCAGACGAGTTGGATAAATTTTCACATGGAATCGTCGAGTCCCTCAATGGACTCGACGAGTCCCCTGTCTAGACAACAAAAAATTCGATTTTTCTAGCATTTTTCAGCAAATTGCATCAAGTATAATTGAAAACATGCCTAGGCTCTGATACCACTGATGAGTTTTGAGCATTCTAACACTCCTATGGTGTACATGCAACCCTATAAACCTTGGATCTATGTTTTTTCTATTATACATGCAAATATTCAATATTCCAAGGTTTCATCCTAACTAGCATAATATGAAGTATATACAGTACAAGAATCTAGTAGAATGACATACCTTTTGATGGAGCTTAAAGTCTTGAACCTTTAAGAACTTAGTGCACCAAGTGTTGTACCTCAAATGATTCACACAACACTAAAAACCCTTGGAATAACTTGAGAAGAAGGTTACTTAGGTTCACTCTTATGAAATCGGCCTTGCCCTCTTTTTCTGTATGAACTAGTGTCATTTCATTAACCATAGACCTCTTTATATTGTGTGGAGGATTAGGGTTACATTCATGTAAACCTTAATACCCATGACCTTTCATTTCCATAGGATCCATGGGTTAAAAACTCCATGGACTATCCATGAAAGCTTAGCCCAACCTAAATGAACTTGGCCCATCATATATATATATATATATATATATATATATATATATATATATATATATATATATATATATATATATATATATATATATATAATTAGTTCCTTTTGATCACTAAATTAAGTCTTGATCAATACTAATTAAAAAATATGATTTCATTTTAATATATTAGAACTTATAATATATTAATATAAATCGTAAGTATCATTTTTCTCATTTTGTCTATCCAATTGTTCTGATGCCATGCAACCCAAATGGACCATGCTACTCCCGGGTCGAGTACATACTAATAATAGTTATGGGCTTAGACCTCTAATCCAACAGGAGCAGCATGAGCAGCATTTGCGAGAGGTGTTGGAGACCTTGAGGAGGGAATCTTGGTGGACGCAGCCAAGATCAAGGCTGTGATGCGTTGGTAGATTCCAAAAAACGCATCAGAGATCCGGCGTTTCGTGGGTCTTGCGGGGTATTACCAGAGATTTATTCAGGACTTATCTAAGATTGTGGTGCCTCTGAATCGTTTGACCAATAAGAATGTGACCTTTCGGTGGGGTCCGAATTAGCAGTTGGCCTTCGAAACTTTCAGGCAAAGGTTGTGCGAAACTTTCAGGCAAAGGTTTTGAAATTCGCATACGAGCTCCGTTTTCGACGTTCTTTATATGCACGCGTAGCTGAAAATGTTATCTACAACTCTCGTTTAGACTTCATCGGCAAATTTTGACTTTATTTTTAATTATTTATTTTTAACGGGTCGGGACACGAAAAGTCCGTTAAAAATCTATAACTTCTTCATCCGGTGTCCGTTTTCGTCAGACTTTTCGCCGTTGCGCTACTAATGTTGAGACCTTAGATTCTCATTTAGGTTGTTTCGGTCAAAAGTATCTCGAGCTCTATTTCGAGTTTTTAGCTGTCTACTGCTATACCCGAATCTTGGAAAAATCATAACTTCCTCATCCGAAGTCAGATTTGGACGTTCTTTTTATGTACGCTCACGGTTTGAGGTTATCTATAACTTTCATTTAGATACTTAAGGCTAAAAATTATTGTATTGAAACTTCGCGTTTTTCGTTTAATCGGTGTTGCCGGTTTTGCCGAGAATCTTCGGTTGGTCATAACTTTTTCGTTATAACTCGGATTTTAGGGTTCTTTATATGTACGAAAACCTTGATACGATTCCTACTACTTTATTTAACCCAAATAAGATTTTAGGAAAGTTATATTTTGACCTAAATTTGATTGGTTTTACATTACATTGTCTCGAAATATCGGGTTGTCACATCATCCCCCCGTTAGAGGGAATTTCGTCCCGAAATTAGAGTTTAAGCAAGACTTAGTAATTATGTTACGGATAGAAGTTTTATTTGCTTCTCGTGTTCTTAAGTGAACTCAGGTTCTCACTTGGCATTCCAGCGAACCTTTCACTATCGGGATACGACTTTGCTTCTTTCGTTTGGCTTCGCTGGTATGATAACTCTTCTTGGTCGAATGTATGTTGAATGTTTTGTGGTTTGTGAGAGTATGCTCTACAAGTATTGTCTCCAGATCTTCAGAGCAATTACCGCTGCTCATGACTCAAGATCACGTGTTGAATAGTTAACTTCTTGTGTCTTAAGCTGTCTTGAGGTATCGGCAATGACCTTTCCTCTTGCTTAAGAATACAACCAAGCCCTTGGTTGGATGCATTGCATTACACCACGAAATATTCTATCCCTTTTGGGAGGGATAATATTGGTGCGATGCATCAGGCTTACTTTAGCGTTTGGAACGCTCTTTCTTGTTTACAGACAAGTCCGGTGCTCCTCCAAGTGAGAAACTTGGCCTAAAGAGTCCCCTTATGAGGAGTTTGTTAAGCTCGCTAGGAAGTTCTTGCATCTCAGTTGGAGCTAGATGATAAGGTGATTTGGCTACTAGGGTAGCCCCTGGAACTAAGTCGATTCTGAATTCGAATTGACGTTGTGGTGGTAATCCGGGTAGTTCTTCTGGAAAGGTGTTGGGAAAGTTGCGTACTTTTGGGATGTTCTGAATGTCCTTCGCTTCTTGGCTCGTATCGACGATGTGTGAAAGGAATGTGTGATATTCCCTTCGTAAGCGCTTTTGAGCTTAAATACACGAAATGATGTGAAGGTTCGTACTTTATTTGTTTCCGTAAATAACAAGAGGTTCTTTGATAGGGAGATTAAGATTAGCTGCTTTATCAAAGCACCTGATGTCGGCTTGATGTAGACTTAACCAAATCATACTGATTAAGACGTCAAAACCTTGTGGTTGATTAGGTGTCATGAAGATCTAAAAGAAAGTATGATTACTCCTGAATTAAGGAAAAATGATAGGTATTTCTAAGTTTATTCAGACGGAAGCACGATCACTCGCAGTCTTGGGCTGTCTCCGTCCTGAAGTTCATAGTAGAACTCATACCTAGTTCATCAATCACAGTCTCGGGTATACGAGTCGTATATAATTAAGATTGAAATTGTGGGTCTTTGGATTGAACTTGACGTACTGCACGAGTGGTACTTCGGGAAGGTTTGCTGAGGTTTCTTTGGAAAGGGTAAGAAACATGAGGTACTCTACGCATGAGTACTTCGGAGTTCTGAAGTGATAGTTTCGTTAGAAAGATGATTTCAAAGAAAGAGATTTACGCACGAAACTGGTATTGTGAGGATCAAATAGACTATGCTCGTTGAGGAATTTGATTGTTACTTGGATTGGAATTATTGTTAACAATCCCGCTAACATTTGCGTTGTTAGCGTTAAGATGGGTCAAAACAGCTGACACGGCAGCCGAGACTGCAGCTTGAAAAGTAGCTGCATCAATCTGAAGAGTTGGTGTTTGGTTGATGGGTTGATCGTTTTTCTTCGACGACATGATTCTGTTACACGAAAAGAAAAATGAATTTGTGAGCGAGTATGGTTGAACCTAGATGTAGTTCGATTATTCATGTAAAGAATAGAAGTATTTTCTCGAAGGTTTGACCTACATCCCTATGATGCAGTCCCAGTACGGAATAGAAGTATGTTCATGATGATTTGACCTACATCCCTATGATGCATTCTTAGTACAGAGTAGAAGTACGTTTGTAGAATGGTCTCAAAATGCTTATCGTCCAGACCAGGGTATTATTGGTTGGTGGATAACATGATCCAAACTTTGAGAGAGACTTGGAAATGATTCCGGAGTTAAATTACCATAGTCCAATAACTTGACTAGATGGGGTTTCAGATAGAATCTAATGAAAGCATTTGAACAAAGATTGACACGTATGTTAGCCGACTGTCGATGTCAGTGACGTTTAAGATTTAATATGTTTGGGGAAATTGACCTTGTTGTAGGTCTTACATCATATTCGGAGTAGAAAAGTCTTCGACAACATAAAGACTTAAATGAGAGTACTTACAATACAAGGTAATTACATAGGAAGTAGTACACAGAACGTTGACAGGAACATAGTTCCTTAAAACAAAGAAGTAAGTAAGGTATCTCCTACTGGCGACGGTCACCCCTATCGTGAACCCTTAGTTCGGTTTAGTTGACGTTCCATATCAAGTAGGTATCTCTCGTACACCCTTTGGCATACTTGGAGCTCTTATGACTTCGGTTCAGGTTTCATCTAGTGCTTGCAGCAGGGTCTCATGGTTTCTCTTAGATCTCTCACTTGTGATCAAGGCGATTGGTGCAAGTGGTATGCATTCTTGCATTGGTATTAACCTCTTCGATACGCTGGAGAGCCGTCCTGCCCTGAATTTCGTTTCGGGCAACTCTACGGATCAGGATCGGTAGAACTCTGTCTGTTAAGCTCCCTTCGTTTACGTTGTAGAAGCTTCGGTCTCCATTAAACAGAATAGGTTAATCTTGCTCTTCGCTCCATGTTTCCACGCGTTCTACCCAAGGAGACGTCGGGCCATGAAAAGCCGGACGAGGGTTAGGATTTGGAAATGGAGCTACCGGGGGTAGGTTCTCAACCTCGGGTTCGGAGTTATCATCATCCGCAAGGTCTTCAGTGTGGTGATCATTCAAAGGGATTGGATGATCATTCTCTGGTCCTTCTCCAACCCATCCAGCAATGACTTCGTTCGGAAAGTACGGGTTGCCATGGGGATGGAGTCCAGCCATGTTATCTACGCGAGAATTGGGGTAAGGAAATAATTATTAGACGAACTATCTAGATAATTATTAGAAAATCTTCATTAGTTACATCGCTATTTGTAAAGTGCATACCAGTCATATGTAATCAACACAGGATAGGCTTTTGAATAAGTGACCTTAACTCCAAATTCACAAGGAATAGGGGTAAAGCAAAAATTTCACCGATTCTAAGTCTATAACATCCTAGTTACATATAGCCTTAGTGTATCCACTTAGCAACTATCAACTTAGAAATGAAGATCATTTTTAGTTCTTAAGTAAGTAATTATGGTAACCCAAAACACCCCTATGGTATTTTAGACTTAGGTTCTGTTATAATGTTCTCATTGTGGAAATGTTGGTAAGTTTTTAGACTTGTTGTCATATCACAACCATTCTTGGGCATATGCTAATCACTCCTCGGACCAGGATAGTTGATCAGGCTATGCCACTCCCAAGACTGACTATACATCCCCAAGCTTACTTGTGATATTCAACAATCGTAATACTTTTGTTCTTGTCGTTGTGACACCGATTTTAGTATGAATGCAGGCACGTATACTTACTTAAATATTTTATTATTTAGAAGTATAAACTCTAAGTCAGAGTATTTTTAATCCCATTGTATTTATAGTTAGTATATCTTTTATGGGTTGATATACTCAATTCACTATAAACTATGCTCTGATACCAATCTGTCACACCCCAAAACCACGAACGGCGGAAACGTTCAGGGGTGGAGGACGTCATGTACAGTATCACAACAGTGTAATATAATAAACAAGCAACAACATCATCCATTGCATTACAAGTAAAGTTTAATACATGTGTGTTCTTTCATTGTAATAAGACACCAAAAATATACAATCAAAATAAAAGACGAGACTTGCCTGCTCCGTCTTCTCAAAACCTGGCCTCCGTACCTGTCTACTGATGACCTGAGAATACAAGTTATTTTGAAAGCGAGTATCAGCTTTAAAGCTGGTGAATTCATAAGTATAATAGTGTCATTGCCTTGTTTGTGAAAATCTGTTATGAAGGCCATGTAAACCTTTAAATGAAAATGTTGAGGTAAGTATGAAATCCCTAGAAAAACCCTTATTTTCTATAAGTATGAAATGTAGTCTTCTACCAAGACCCGAATGTTCTGTACGTATGAAGTGTAGTCTTCTACCAAGACCCGAATGTTCTGTTTGTAAAATGATAGTTTTTCCTTTGTATTGACTAGTACCTAAAAGTGCTTAGTCTAACTCATCGTTTATGTGAATGTATCACAAAATAAAGTAAACAGGAAAATATACTACTGTAAGTGTTGTCACTGGGTACTAGGACCAACACCGCATCGCATTAAGCGAAATATATAACCTAATGAACATCCGAAGATTGTCCAATTGTCCTCTGTAGCAGCAGCAGGTGGGTGGAAGGGTTAGTCCCAAATCGATCTTCCTAATATAAGTAGTAACCTTAGACCTCCGTAGATGGTCATCGACCACTGGTGCTAATCAGTGGGGTTCGGAATAGTAAGTCCCGTCTAGCTATCCCATTGAACCGGGATAGAAAAGACAATTTACACAATAAGTACTAATAAATCATCCTCGTAGTCCTAAGTACAAGTATCCAGGTAAGTGAATACAGGATAATGCACCTATGTAAAAGTGTTCATGTATGGTATTCATGTATGTGTGTCCATGTAACAAGTAAGTATATGTAAACATATTCATGTATCAGGTAAACCTCTGTAGGTATTCATGTATCAGGTAATGTACTAGTATAGACTCATGAATGAACTGACTCTTGTGTGATTCCTTGTAATAGAAGTAATGTTTGATGTCTCCAAATTATCCCTATGATAATTTACTGTAATATAACTGATTGATCATGTAGGTTTATACACTCTTACTACTCAAGGGTGTGGGAAACTAAATGAAAGATGTAAACTATAAACTCAATACATATATAAGAATATAAGTGTATATGCATAGTTTAGTTCAAGAATGTAAAAATGGTTTTGTAAGACCTCTTATGGGTTTTGAACAACAATTAACAATGACTTGATGTAATTTTAATAAACATTTCAAAGGTAAAACATTTGGTAGCAATGTGTTTTTAAGATGTAAAACCATTTCATGCATCACATTTTGTAGCATGTGAAATCCATTAAATGACAAACATAGTTATAAAATACATATCAATGATTCAATAACATGTTTGTTTCTACTTGTATTCCCCCCCATTAAAGCATTTAAAATCATTTAAAATATTTATTAGGGGTATGAACTCACTTGTTTGAAGTGGTTGATTTGAAGTAGTCGAGAGAAGAATCGAGCAGAACTTCGACAGGAAGAGTTGAAAACGCGGGAAAATCTCGGGATACTCGGGAATCTCGGAAATCTCGGGAACACAAAACCTTCCTTCGGGACTTGAAGGTGAAAACCGGGGCTTTGAGAGGGTCTCGGGGGCATAAACGCAGAGTTTCGGCGCGAGAAAGAAGGGAACTGAGCAATGGAACTCGGAGCCCTTGAAATCTATTTATAGGGGCATTTTTGGGGTGTGCCACGTCGTGGCAAGTGATGGCCACGTCGTGGGGAGTCAAACCTATCCTCTTCCATTGATTGGACGCCCTCAATCACTTGTCGGGTCGCGGCAAGCTTGTGCCACGTCGTGGGGGCCTGACAGCCTCAGATTTTGGACCCCGAACTTGTAAAATCCGTAACTTTCGCATACGAGCTCCGTTTTTGATGTTCTTTATATGCACGCGTAGCTGAAAATGTTATCTAAAACTATCGTTTAGACTTCATCGGCAAATTTTGACTTTATTTTTAATTATTTATTTTTAACGGGCCGGGACACGAAAAGTCCGTTAAAAATCCATAACTTCTTCATCCGGTGTCCGTTTTCGTCAGACTTTTCGCCGTTGCGCTACTAATTTTGAGACCTTAGATTCTCATTTAGGTTGTTTCGGTCAAAAGTATCTCGAGCTCTATTTCGAGTTTTTAGCTGTCTACTACTATACCCGAATCTTGGAAAAATCATAACTTCCTCATTCGAAGTCGGATTTGGACGTTCTTTTTATGTACGCTCACGGTTTGAGGTTATCTATAACTTTCATTTAGATACTTAAGGCTAAAAACTATTGTATTGAAACTCCGCGTTTTTCGTTTAATCAGTGTTGCCGGTTTTGCCGAGAATCTTCGGTTGGTCATAACTTCTTCGTTATAACTCGGATTTTAGGGTTCTTTATATGTACGAAAACCTTGATACGATTCCTACTACTTTATTTAACCCAAATAAGATTTTAGGAAAGTTATATTTTGACCTAAATTTGATTGGTTTTACATTACATTGTCTCGAAATATCGGGTTGTCACAATGCACTAAGATTTCCTTAGAGAACTAATTGTGATATGGTTTCTTAATCATTAAGATGATCACAAAAACTGATACTAAAGTACTCTCCCATCTTTTCAGATTTGAGAAACTTTTATCAATCTGCCTAAGTTGATTCTTCTTATTCGCTCTGTCATACATTGAAACTTTTCCAATGTTTTAGAATTATACTTAAACTTGTAAGTATAACCATATTTACGGAACTTAAGTAAATCATGACGAATAGCCTTATCGATCTTTTGTGGTGGACTTAGCCAGTGCACAAGTATGTGTCCTTGATCCTTTAGTCCTTCACTTGACTCACATATACATGTGAACAAGGAACTAGTCTTAATTTTCCAAAGATGAAAAATTCTCATTCATCATTCTATACAACTTGCATGATTCCAAGTTTCGGTCCAATTGAAACTTGGGTGATGAGGATCAATCCTTATTTGGTAAATTTAGACATTGCCACAAATGAAAGAATCAATTTCATATTTCCAGTCTTGCTATTAATGGAATCATATAAGCAACAATTTTTTTCACAAACGTCATTGTAAGGATACATAAAATAAATAAAATAAAAAATTTCCTTTTATTTTTAAAAACTTTGCGGAAAAACTTATCCTTACAATCCATATGAAAACTTGTTGTTATCCATTCCTAAGCAATATCTCATAACTCCTAAGAAGTAGCTCAAGAATCCGATCTTCAAACTATGTGATAGAAATCCATCTACGTGATCAGATTCAACATATTCTTTCTTTACGTTTCTTCACTTTTCTTTGATTATTAAAACATCACCATGTGACCCAGTCACATCATGTATCAAGAATCTCACAGTAGAAACTTAGCAGAGTTAAATAGTGGACTTTACCTGGAGTAGAGTCAAACTTATTGACTTTAACATCCTTAGGTAAATTGGCAGCTTCGCAACCAATGCCCCTTCCTTTGGCAATTTAACATACGGACGCTTTGGTAATGGAACATGGGACTATCATAGACTTAGCCTTTCTCTTTACCATTTGGTCAACTCGGGTTGACTATGACCGATCCCTTTCCATTTGGAAGAGAGAGCTTTACTGGATATCCAATGTCATTATTGTCAATGTCCACAAGTTTAGGAAGTTGATCTTAGCAAATAGATAAGATCATTAAGGGTCTTGTCATAGTCTGTTTCATAGGAGTCCCAAAGGAACTCACTATGTGACTTAGAAAGTGATTGAACCACCAGCTTTCTCAAGACTTTGACACCCAACTCTCCCGACTTGTCAATATGTGACTACATCTCTAAGATGTGACCACATATAGACCTTTACTTGCCAATAGGGCTTGAGTGACCTTAAACTTTTCAAGAACTTATGGGTTAGGGAGAATAATTGGAGGAGGTGAAATAAGTATGATTTCCATGGGATATCATCTTCATTTAGGAAAACTTGTTTCAAGAGATTTGGGACGATCATAGATGTCTAAACCAGACATATTTTGGGAGATATTCAAGATAGTTGATTTAAAGTCCCTAATATAACACCCAATATGAAATATTAAGGCTAGGACCCAACACAATACTTTTATAACTTGGAAGAGGGATACCGTAATCCAAGCTATAAAATATTTGAAGGTAGGTGAATGACGATTCACCAATTTCCACCAAGATAAACGAAATGTATTATTAGGTTTTAATTGGTTTTTGAAACTCCTAGATCTTTGAGATTCATTGAAATTTTCAATGGCATGTTTTAATCTCGAGTGTGCCCTTTAGGTTTTGTGACTGGGATGCCGAGGATCACAAAACAAGGTGTGAAGTAACCATGCAAATTACTTGGTACCCTTAAGTGTTTACCCCTTAATCGATGTGTCGGTTAACCACAAACGCTCCATCGATACTATGATAAACATTAAGTTACCCTTTGTCTACCTTGTTAAATATGAGTTAGTGTGCCAGTTAACCACACACGCTCCACTAACCGACTTAAACAAAGTGCAAAGTGTAATTTCATGGATTAGCACCTTATTCACATTTTCCTAAGTAACTAAGATCGGGTATTTATAAAAGGTTTAGTTACTTAGTATTTATCATTAATACTTTTAATGAAGGGAGACTTATAGTCCTTGTCCTACCCGTTCGGCTAACGACCCTCCACCAGTCAAGGAAGCGGTGGGTGAGAGTGGACACCCATTAAACTGCCATTTTATAGGCAGTAACCTTATACCCCCCCTTATAGACCGACTTCATGAATGAGGCCTACTAACGGTAAGACTGACTTTACTCTTATACATACATATATATATATATATATATATATATATATATATATATATAAATATTATTAACTTATAATATTATAAAATATAAGGGTTGAATTTTAACTTTTAAAATTCTAAGGGCTAACTTGGAATTAAAGTATTCATAAGTGAAAACTTTTCAAATTCCAAAACTTGAGGGCAAGTTTTGAAACTATTCAAAACTAATTAATTCCATAACTTATGTGTTTAAAGTAGTTTTAATTAAAAGACTCTTCAAGTTCCATAACTTGAGGACAAGTTATGGAAGACTTTAAACTAATAAAAGAATGTACCTTTTCTTTATTTTGTAACTTATGGAATTAATTAAGGTTACACATTTTATTACTTAATGAAGTGACTCTTGAACCTCCATAACTTGAGGACAAGACTCTTCATTTTTTGTAACCATTGCCAAATTTTATGAGTTTTATGAAACTTAAATGTGATTTTTCATATAACTTGAGGACAAGTTACAAAAACACATTTTAGAATCAACTCTTAGATTAAAATGGATTGAAAACACATAATCAATTAACCTTTCTATTAATCTAAGCAACTCATAAGAACAATATATTTCAAATCAAACTTTTTTCATGTAATTAGCCTAATCACTAAACTAATACAAAACATGAATCAATTGACAATTATCTTTGAAATTGGATTATCATGAACATTACCACATCAAAAACAAGTTTATAAGTCCGAAAACAGCTTAGGGTAATGTTCCTAGTCCATTTCTAGCCAAAAAACTCGAAAATATGCTGTCTGGGGCTCCTACTCGTCGAGTGTATCAACCTACTCGACGAGTAGGATGATTTTCTTCATGGACTCGGCGAGTCCAGTGCCCAGAAAGCCAGAAAATCAATTTTTTCAGCATTTTTCAGCAATTTGCATCAAGTATAATTGAAAACAAGCCTGGGCTCTGATACCACTGTTGGGTTTTGAGCATTCTAACACTCCTAAGTGTACATGCAACCCTAAATACCTTAGATCTATGTTTTCTCTATTATACATGCAAATATGAACTTTCCAAGGTATTCATCCTAACTAGCATAATAACATTGATTCAAATGAATATATCAAGTTGGAATTACATAACTCTTTGATGTAGATTGTCTTCATGAAGCTTGAGTGCCTAGTGCCCCAAGTGTGACACCTCAAATGGTTCACCAAACACCAAATACACTTGGAATAACTTAAGAGAACATACACACTTCATGAAATCGGCTAGCCCTTCATTCTCACACATAGTGTCCGATTTCTTGAGCCATGGGATTCTTTTATATGGTGGCTATTAAGGTTACACCATGTAACTCATAACTTTACCCATTCCTTATGGTCCATGGATTTTAACCTCCATGGAGTATCCATGGGTCACCCCATGGACTTAGTCTAACATAAGGAATCTTGGATCACAAGCCCACATACATAAGAATGAATGATTCACACAATCAACCCATATATTTAATTAGTCTCCTTTTGATCACTTAATTAATTCCAAATTAATTCTTGATCAATACTAATTAAATAACCTTATTAATATATTAGAACTTATAATTCATTAACAAACCTTAAGTGTTATTTCTCTCATTATAGTCTATCCAAATGCATGATGCCATGCAGGGTCGGTTCAAGTCTTACCAATTATAGTTATGGACTTAGACATTAATCCAACACATATTTATCAGTAGCTTCTTGAGAAAGAGATCTTACCACAAGTCTGGGAGCGTCTTTTCAGCGCAAATTTCCCCACTTGTCCTCTGTTGAACAGAGAGATCTTAGCCACTCTGAGTGAAGTTAACCACAAGGGGAACTTCGCTTTTTTATGTTTTAGCGTGCCCCACTCCATCCACATTGATCATCTATGCACCTTTTTCGATGCACCCATCGCGAACCTGTCTCAGCCTGTCGTTGGTTTTAATGTACACGATTTTCGGCATTCTATCATGGTATTGGACCATTACGAGGTGTCCCAATCCCTTTAGACTAGCATCATCCATTTGGTTTTAAAAATCATGCTGAAAATTATTTGGAACATCATTTATCCACAACTCAAGACCACCAAAGCCGACAAAGCTGAGTTATTCATTCTACAGTCCGTGGTTACCAGATTATACTGCCCTCATCTTGGTGATTTAATCATCAAGAGATTTCATAGATTTATACACCTCACCACCATCAGCGCCATTCGTTGAGGTGGTCTAATCACGGTCATCGCCCGCGCCTTTTCGGAGCAATTTCCACCGGAGTATACATTCTTTTCGGGTGACTCATTTCGCCTGACCTTGCAGAACCTAAAAACCCAACAACACCACTCCGACGTATGAACTCCTAATAACCAAGCACAGCTGCCAAACCTGAGCCCGCTATGAACAATACTTCCATAACAATCAATTAAGGGTACCCATAACCAAAAACCAAAATATACAATGTACATATTTTCATGATAGGTTGACGCAACCATACCATAAGAATAATCTTGTGTACACCCACACTTCCATACTTGCCACTAAAAACTGCAACTATCTAGCACCATGTTGGGTCTACATCTAAACTCTAAAAAGCACGTGTATGATGTATCTTTCTTCCAAACACAAAAATCTGGAAGAACATAACCCTTGTTGTGGATAGTGACATCCCAATCCATTTTCCAACCACTCAGCCTTTAGCTGCAATCCTTGAGTCGTTCATCAGAATCACTTCCTTCTTGAGTCGTGCGACTCAACTGGCACAAACTCGAGCAAGGCCCTCAAGACCACAAAATAACCTAACTCACCTAGGTCTGCACCATTCAAACCGAAAACTAACATGTCCACAAAGGTCGAAATCACTAGGCTCATCCTCACCCTGAACAATCATAACTAGCAAAACGAATAAGATGAAAACACATTACAGTGAAGCATGGTGCCAAACTATGCAATCTACCATCAATTGGCTCCTTAGAATCCACAAAATTTTCCTAGATTAGAGTATGGATCCTGTGATTTCAGTAGTACGGGCCTAATACTACCGTCCACACATATCCACACTTTACTCAAGAATCGTTCCAGATCCTCTAAGTAACGACTCATGCTAATATTCCCAAAACCCTCTAAACATCACACCAATCACACTAAATCACTTCCTAGAATACGCATACATCCAATACTTACTCTCAAGAGAGTGGCTAATCATTCCTCATGTTGGCATACTACAAACCATACTTGCTCATGAAACTTCCACTAACTCAACAGCCGTTTGTGTATGCTAATCATACATAAGACTATATTCGATAGACAGTTGAATACTTGATTCTACCCTAAGTCCACAGATCTCTATGACCCATTCTTCTGAAATCATAAAATCGAATAGATCGATGATCGTCAAAGTAGAATACACAGTTCTCCCCCACTTAGGGTTCGAACATCCACCAAATGACGTTGCAAACAAACTAAATCTCAAACTGGCTCAACTATATATGTAGCATCTCCGACTCTTGGAATGTATAAGACAATACAAGATGATATTTCAAATAAAACCCAACCAAACTCAAATAGATTCCGAATATTAGATGGAGACCTCGGAAACTCCCCTATCATAACTGCTTCTAACATCAAGAATCCCATGAAAATGCACAGGCAATAATTGTGTCCATTCATACCACGAATTCTCTATCTAGAAGAAATGGACTACAACACACCTCGTCTGCAAATCCACAACCATCAATTCATCTTGAGAATCATTCAAAAATACAAGAGGCACCATTCTTATAGTCAGGATACATCAGAGACAACAAAAGTTGTCATTCTCGATTCACTTCCCTGACCACTCAAAACAATCAACCAACACCTGACCTGACTATATTCAAAGAAAGCATATCCTTGATCTCATCTTAAGGCAACCATAACATAAGAATAATCTTTTATATACCCACACTTCCATACTTTCCACCAAAAACAGCAACTATCTAGCCCCATGTTGGGGCTACATCCCAACTCTGAAAATCATGTGTATGCTGTCTCTTTCCTCCGAACACAGAAATTTGGAAGAACATAACCCTCGTCGTGGATAGGGACATCCCAATCAATTTTCCAACCACTCAGCCTCTGGCTAAAATCCTCGAGTTGATCATCAAAATCGCTTCCTTCTTGAGTCGTGCGACTCAACTGGCACTACCTCGAGCAAGGACCTCGAGACCACTAAATCAACTAACTCACCTAAGTTTGCACCATTCAAACCGAAAACTAACATGGCCACTAAGGCCCAAGAAATCACCACGCCCATCCTCAACTTGAACAACCATAACTAGTAAACCAAATAAGATGAAAACACATTGTAGTGAATCATGGTGCCAAACCATTCAATCTACTATGAATCGGCTCCTTAGAATCCCCAAATTTTTCCTCAATTCGAGTACGGATCATGAGCTTTCAGTAGTACAGGCCTAATACAACCTTCCATATATATATATATATATATATATATATATATATATATATATATATATATATGTGTGTGTGTGTGTATATATCCATACATTACTCATGAATCGTTCTAGATTCTCTAAGTAACTACTCATGCTGATACTCCCAAAACATGCTAAACAATGCACCAATCACACAAAATCACTTCCTAAGATACACATACATCTTTATACTCATGATCTCAAGAGTATTTAATCATTCCTCATGTTGGCATACTACAAACTATACTCACTCATGAAACTTTCACTAACCCTACAATCGCTCGTGTGTGCTAATCATACATAACACTATATTCGATAGACAATCGAAAACTTGATTCTACCCTAAGCCCACAACCAGACAAGGAATAGGAAATAAGGCTAAATCATACATTCTCAGGCTATAAAATATTAGTTATCTACAACTATGATGAATACACTAAGCAAGCATAGTGATAACGTCAGTTCCATATAGCATAACAAGAAATTCTCCTAGGATATCAGACATCATACATCAGACAATTCTATAATGCAATTATTGAAGATCCTTAGCCTACATACTAGCATGCAATTCTATCGTATAATAAATACACAAAAAAATGTCGGTATATTAGGAAATCACTTTCGCTAGTTCTGGCTGATTGTACATATCACATCCTTTTTGTCGATTCTTTTAGAGTTAATCCCAAATAATTTAGCTCATCCTTCATCAATAATACTATACTACACCCGATACCACCTTCTATCGAACCCACTACCCACACAAAAGCGCTAAAAGATCCATACTGGAGTCAAGCCATGAATCAAGAGTTTAATGCTCTACTCGCTAATGGAACATGGGAGATAGTTCCAAAATCCTCCCACTCACCAATTGGAAGAAAATGGATCTTCTGATTCAAATGAAAACCTGATGGCACTATCGAGAATATAAATCCCGTCTGATCACCAAACTAGTAACCATCTGTATGGTACTTTCCATTGCCCTTTTGCAAAACTAGTCAGTACAGTAACTAGACGTTAACAATGCCTTCCTTCATGGTACTCTACATGAAGAAGTTTTCATGTCCCAACCTCCTGGCTTTGTTAATTGGTAGTTTCCCATACATGTTTTCAAACTCAAGAAATCATTGTATGACCTCAAGTAAGGACCACGAGCTTAGTACACTGAACTCACCATCTTTCTACACTTTTTTGGTTTCATAAATCTCAAGCATGTCCATCTCTTTTTATCTACAATCATAACAATATTCTTAGCTACCTCCTAATCTATGTCGATGACTTCATTCTTATAGGCAGCAAAACCTCCTTTCTAGATAACTTAGTCACCAGTTTAGCCACCAGATTGTCAATCAAAGACCTTGGTCCTCTTGACAAATTCCTAGGAGTTGAAGTCATACCTACTCTCAATGGTTTTTCCTTTTCTAACATAGTCATATTCAATACATGTTAACCCTTTTTCACATGGATTAAGCAAAGAAGGTGGCCACCCTGATGAACCCGTTACTCTCAAATTGCAGAACGGGTTCGCCAGTGTTGATCCTACACCTTATCAGAAACTAGTTGGCTCGCTATAATATTTAGCATTTACAAGACTAGACATATCCTTTGTTTTCAACAAATTATTGCAGTTCATGCACTCTCCATCCAAGTCTTATTTCCAATTGTTAAAACGGGTTCTGCAATACTTAAAATATACACTTCATCATGGTCTATTTCTCAGTCACAACACCACTATGGATCTCATTGCCTTCTCTAACTCCGATTGGGGTGGCAGCGAATGTGGAGGACGTTCAACTATTGCCTATCTACTCTATCATAGATCCAACATTATATCATGGAGGCTAGCTCGTCAAGAATTTGGCTCTAGATCATCCGCTGAAGTTGAATACAAAGCCCTTGCTGATGCGGCATCTAAAGTAGCATGGGCTCAAAATCTTTTAACTGATATGGACATTCCTTCCAAGCATCATTTCATTTTATATTGCGATAATACATGAGCTACATATTCATGTGCCAACCCATTTTACCATTCACGCATGAAGCACGTTGCTCTAGATTATCATTTTGTACGTGAGGAGGTCACTGATGGTTCCTTGTGTGTTGGTCACAACAATCCGTTTGATCAACTAGCTGGTGCTCTAACCAAACTGTTGACACGTGGTCTCTTCCAAAGGATTCATTCCAAGATTGGAGTCTCTAATGGATCCACCATCTTGCAGGGGCGTGTTAAGGAATAAGATACATATGTATCTTTTATATGTTTAAGTTACTCTATTGTAAATAGTTAGTGAAGCAGTTGTAATATCCTTTTATTCTTTCCAAGTATAATGCTCATAGTTGTTAGTATTTTGGCTATCTAAGCCACACACATGTATATGTTATAAATTATTCAAATATATGATTTTTATACTCCTTCATTATACAGATATCCGAAATATTATAAAATGCCTATCAGAATCCATAACATCAGATGGAATTTCGGATAATTCTGATTTGGATTTTTAGATATTTCAAATAAGGAGCCCTCGTTAGTTTATATTCAAAAAATCATTGGTTATAATGGTGTTTTTTTTAAAAAAAATTGATAAACATTAATAGAAAAAAAAACATTAAAACAAACAGTTAAAAGAAAATAAAAAAAAATATATAAAAAATTAATAATAATTAAAAAACCGGAAATTTTAGAAAAAAATTGAAACTACATATATTTGAAAATATTTTTAAAAATATACATATTTAGTATATACTAGGTGTAAGACTCATGTATTACATGAGTTAATTAAAAAAATTAAATATAAAAGTCTAAATATTTAAGAACTTTGGATTTATAAGAAAATAAGAAAAATAATGAATTATTAAAATTGATTTTTTTATCTTTTAAATTTAAATAAATAAACAATAAAATAATGAGCTTTAATTTGGGAATTTTGAAATAAGAATGTAAGTTTATTAATGAAATTGATATTCATTTATTACTATATTTATTGTAATTATTATATTAAAGTATTACATTAAATTTATTAAAGTAGAAAACCTATGAAATGACATGTGAAAAAGAAATTACTTTAAAATAACCACAAAATGACATTTAACAAATTAAATGAGAGTGTGACATGTAGCAACAAAACCTTCATTTATTTATTAGAGTATATATATTTTTGAAAATAAGGTTTTTGTTCAAAAACTCAATTGTCTACGACTTTTATAGCACCAATTTATAGACAATTAGATCATACATTTACACTAAACAACTCTATCTTATTACACTTTTCAATGTTGATTTGTTTTTCAACCTTGATGGGCACTTTTATACTTTTCCTTCTCTGTTAACTTTTTGAGAATTTTCTATGCTTATTTCTCATTGTCATTCTACACAAGGTTTCGCCCATTTTACAAGGCTTTTGTAAAACTAAAAACATATTTAGTTCATACGTTATATTAATTATTAACTATCATAGTGATAGATCTTAACTCATCACCACAGTCAATTACTAAAAGATTACAATATTCACCATTATATTTCTTTTATTTTTTATTATTAAAATAAAAAAATATATTTTTTAATCAATTAAATTGTAGAGGGATGGAGAAAGGTAGAGAGATAGAGAAAAATAGAAAGAGAAACAAATTGATTGGGTGAGGTGGTACATGTTCCCACCACAATTAATCACAAAAATACCAACATTTGATGAGAACTATACCAAATGGTATTATATATCTTTAGACACGTTGTTCTTATATTTGAACTTAAAAGTCAAACATATTTAAGAAGTTATAGTTACCCATCATTGTTTTGTATTTACATATTTTTACCTACAACTTGCAAATAACTATGTCACTTAAAAACATGTGTATTTATATGTAAAATAAAATCAAGATCAATTTCTTTTTAGATGGTGTTTCCGTATTTTTTAATGCAATCATTGTAACTTAAGCCATGACTTCATAATCAGTTTATCATGGTTGACAAAACTGATGTTGATGTTGATTTTAATTCTGATTCTCTGATTTTTCAAGTCAAAATATTTGGATTTGGATAAACAAAATCTGTGTAAAATATTTAAAAACCAATCACGTACGTATCACGGGGAAGTGGGGTAGCCAGGTGTTAAGTGCGTGGCGATTTAATTCATCTCCCTACCAACTTCAGTTATTATTAAAAGGGCCAAGTAAGTTACAACTTGCAAATCATAAATATCACAATCTCACATTTGCCTCTCATAGATTCAAAGAAGTAAACAAATTATGGGAAATGTGTTTGTCGTTCTAACACCTTTGATTCATGGAATCGTAAAGCTTGCTGGATTAACACCACAGACCATAGAAATAGAGCCAGGGACCTTAATGAATATATGGGTTCCAAAAGAAATCGTAACCAAATATGATGGGAAAATCGTCTACGTACCACCCACCAAACCGGCCGTATTACTCCTCCACTCTTTCGCCATGGATGGTATTTTCACATGGTTCTTACAAGTTTTGGCATTGACACGTGAATACTCAGTCTATGTGCCTGACTTCTTGTTCTTTGGTGGCTCAATCACCGATAGAAACGAGAGGTCTGCAAGTTTTCAAGCTGAGTTTGTGGCTAAAGGGTTGAAGAAACTAAGAGTGGAGAACGTCACACTAGTTGGGTTAAGTTATGGAGGGATGGTTGGATTCAAGATAGCTCACTTGTACCCAAATCTGGTCAAGTCTATGGTTATGTCTGCCACTGTTACAGAGTTAACCGAATCCATTAGCCTTGACTCGTATAAGAGACTTGGTTTGTCAAGTTGGTCGGACCTTTTGATGCCCTCAACCGTAGAGGGGTTGAAGAGGATGTTTTCTGTTGGGTTTCATAAACTCCCATGGCTTCCCGATTTCTTTTATCGGAACATTCTTGAGGTATCTCATAACTTAACTACATGTACTCCAATCTCTCTATCATATTACAAATTATGTAATGATCGATGTTATCTTTTTGACATTTGTAGACAATGTTTAGCAATCGAAAAGAAAGAAACGAACTCTTAGATTGCTTGGTTGTTCCCGACACCGATGTAACATCGGATCCCGACTACTCGCAGGTAATTAAAACTTTTAGCGAGTTAATATAATATGAAATTATTGGGCATTAAACACCTTCGGTTATATAATTTGCGTTTGAATTAATCTTTTTGCAGGCGATACATATGTTGTGGGGTGATGACGACAAGATTTTTGATCTCGACCTTGCTAACACGATGAAAATGTAAGTCTTGTATCTTTCTTCGTTAAAAAGACAAAATAGTTTAATCAAATTCAATTATGTTTGATCACTTAGCGTGTTATATGTTTAAAGTTGGTTAAAAATAAATTCTAGCTAGGAATTGAAGTTGTTATAAATCTTATATAGTGACTATGTTTTAGCATGTTATATGTTTAAAAGTTGGTTAAAAATAAATTCTAGCTAGGAATTGAAGTTGTTATAAATCTTATATAGTGAATATGTTTTAATATGTATCAGACGCTTGGGTGAAAAAGCAACTTTGGACTGGATAAAGGATGCAGGGCACCTAGTACCGTTGGAGAAACCATTCACATATAACAAACGCCTTAAAAGTATTCTTGAATGTGTCACAAAAGATCAATGAATCAATGAATATGTAGACTATGATGCTATTTGTTTTATGGAAAAAATCTCTTTAGACCTCTTATTGTTGTGGGACGCAGCACACGCACAACATTTTTTATCTCGCAGCTGTTTGTTTTTCAAAAGTTTTCGGATTAAAAAACTGTTGCGCGTGTTCTTCTTGGCACAACACTTGTTTTGTCTCTTCTTATCTTTTCCAACCTCTTCTTCTTCTTCTTTTCTTACTAAAATATTGATTATATATTATTGAAATCCTATTTCACATTTTTTTTTTGTTTATTCTTGTTGAAATTTTTTTTCTTTTTTTTTTGTTGTATTGAATAATAATAATTTGTCGATTGAATATCATTATTTTATGCTAAAATATATTTACTTTTTGTTAATATATCATTATTTTTTGCTAAAATATCATAAATTTTTGCCGAAAGGTCATACATTATTAAATTTTCGGTATTATAAAACTTTTTGCGGATTATAAAATCAATTTACTTTAATTTTTTAATATCTACAACAACATGCAGATGTTAAAAAAACAAACACGCTTCTTATTACAGTCAACAGCCGTTTGGTCCACCTCTTCTACTGCAGAGGTTGTCCGCAGACTTTATGAATTATTGTTTCAAAAAAACAAACAGCATCTATGTATTCGTTTAAGTGTGTTTTTTTGACCTCTTGTAATTTCATAATCAATGAATATGTAGACTATGTATTCGTTTAAGTGTGTGTTTTTGACCTCTTGTAATTTCATAACTTCTTATATTTGCTTTTCATAAAGATCCAAAACTATTAAATAAAAGAAAAAACTTCATAAAATGGTCCTTATCGTATCCCGAATTTTGAAGTTTAGTTCATAAGTTTTAAAAAACTTGCGGATGGTCCATATGGTTTGAAAACTTTTGATGTTTGGTCCTTAAGCCTCATTCTGTTAGCTTTCTAATGTTAACTAAATGATATTTTCGTCATTTCACTGTCACAAGGAATATTTATCAAGTTTTCCCTTATTTAAAATAAATATATTATTTAATATGAAAGCCTCTCTCTCTCTCTCTCTCTCTCTCTCTCTCTCTCTCTCTCTCTCTCTCTCTCTCTCTCTCTCTCTCTCCTGGATGCACAGAACCAATTGAAGCTCTAAGTTACGGTAATTCTGGAATCACTTCTATACTTAGGACCAAACATAGGGATTGTTTTTTACTCAACACCCCTGAAATATTTTGGGGTTTGTTTTTTTATCTAGAAGACAAAATTACAAAAATGGTCCCTATTGCATGTATTTTTTTGGGGTTTTGATGCAAATCCCGACTTTTTTGGATTTGTGGTCCTTTTGGCCATGTTTGTATGTAGATTTGATCCCTTGTAAAATTGAAATGACTAAATTGCCCTTATTAGATTTATTTTCCATTTTCTTTTTGTAAAAGTATTTTTATATATTAAATAAAAATAGTTTCCCTCTCTCTCTCTCTCTCACTCACCAGACCAACTTCCCCCCCCCCCCCCCCCCCCACCTTCTTCATTTACAATCAAGAACACCCCACCGGAGGTGGAGCAGTTTTCCAGCCACCAAGAAACACCGCTGCCACCATCCATCTTTCCACCTCTTTGAATAACATTCTTAACCCCAACTTGAAACTCGAAAGAATGGTGGGTCGTCGGTGGTGGACTGCAGCGACGGTGGCGGACTGCAACGACGGTGGAAAGGGCAACGACGATGACGGGTGGCTGTGGTTGGTGGCTATGGGCGGCCTTGCTGCTTCATTTTTATTGGCGGATGCTCGACGAGGGACCAAGATGAAGCAACAACGACGATGGAGTTTGGTGGTGGTGGGTTACAACAGGATGGAGACGTTTGGTGGGTGGTGAAGTGGGTTTTGCCAACAATCACAACGGTGGTGGGTGGTAAAGTAGATTTTGCCAACGATGGGTGGTGACAGAGCTATGGTGGCAGCCTCACTGCCTTTGTTTCCTTTCTTTTCAGGTGAGCTCGATGAGAGAGAGGGCAGGGAGGAGTAAGGCTATGGCTCGAAGGTGTTTGGGAAAGGTATTTGTAGGCAGTGGGTCACGATATGGGGATGTGGAGGAGGTGTTCGAAAAATTAGGTGGATTAAGATGCTAGTGGCAGTTTGCTCTGATCAGTAGCAAGAAGGGGAAGAACACGGTGGTGTAGGGTGGTGCTTGGCAGATGCTCGACAGAAACAGTAAGGGAATTGTGGTGGGGCTCGACCAAGACAAACGAGGGTGGTTTCCGGTGGGGTTGTGGTGGTCTATGGCGTCATTCGTGCTAGTGAGCAGCCTAGACCGGTGTTACAATCACCGATGCTTTCTTTCCTTTAACGAGAGAGAGAGAGAGAGAGAGAGAGAGAAAGAGGTGGGTCCCATAATTTTTATTAATAAAACTTTATATTAAATATAAAAAACATAGAAAATATATCAAAAGGGTATTTTTTTTTCTTTTTAATTTTGCGAGGGACTAAAACCAAAAACAAAGTAGCTCAAAGGACCGCCAATCCAAAAAAGTCGGGGTTTGGACCAAATCCCCAAAAAAATAAATGTGTTTATGATGCTCTGTGTTTTACCCCACAAGAAACCGAAGAACATGGGATGGGTAGTTCCCCTTTTAAAATCGTAGCCCCCAAAAAAATCATACCTGAAATGATTTTATGCTGTAGATTTGGATCAAATAAATTTGTCGGTTTGCTCTTTCATGAATTTGCCTTGTAAAATGGTGTAATTTGTCTGTAATTCCATTATTATGGAATTTAGTTCTTCCTTCACGTTCATTAGCATATCTGGAAACCAGTTAGATAAAAGATTAATCAAATTAGGTAAAATTAAATATGAAAAACAGAAAGATTAAGGTTAAATCTAATAACCATATCGTTGGATTTCTTTTCTGCTGATTCAAACGTCTATTTAGGGTTTTCGTGCTCTTTTGAAAGCACCCCCTTCAAATTCTTAAAATCATCTTACACACATCCCAAGCTTCCTTATATACTCCATCATTATCGTGCCCCTTTCCTGAAAATCCACAAAAATAATATTGATAATAGGGTTGTTCAAAAATAACATTGATACTAGGGTTGTTCAAAAATAATATTGAAACTAAGGCTGTAAACGAATTGAATGTTTAACGAAATTTTCGTGGACGGTTCGACGGGAAGTTCATTTATGATTCTTTATTTAATAAACGAACGAACATGAACACAGATTCTTTTTCGTTTAGTTAAATGAACGAACATGAACAATGCTCTCGTTCGTTCAATTATGTTCATGAACATTCGTTTATGTTGTTTGTTTATATTCGTTTATGTCCGTTCATATAAGTTCCTTTTATATTCATATATGATTAATTGTGTTTGATGACATTACTATATTATATGTTCATTTATGTTTATATATGTTCAATTGTGTTTGTTTATCTTTGTTCATTAATGTTCGTTTAACATGTCCATGAACATAAACGAACGAACATGAAAAATTTAATTTTTTTTACGAACAAACATGAACAAGAAAACTCGTTTATTTATCCATCCATGTTCATTTATTTGTTCGGCTAACTTAAACGAAAGAACATAAAAAACCCATGTTTGTGTTTGTTCGGTTCGTTTACAGCCCGAATTGATACTAATGAGAAAAAACACACACTTCATACAATAAGAACGAAAACAAGAAAGAACCTTGAGATTGAATTTATCTTTAGTTCCGATCTTCATATTTAATATTGCTTCACCTTCTTCTGTTGTAAACTCAATCCCTCCATAATCCGACCCAACAATTCTTCCAAGTCCGAACCGAGTACCAGGATCTTGATCGCCATTGACGACCGAAAAATCTTGTGGTTGTGTAGCTGGTGTTCTACTACCATTAGCCATTCCCAACATTTTTTCAACACTTTTGTGTTGCTCAGATCTTTATCTTTAACACAGTCTCATCAAAACCCAAAAAAGAAGTTGTTTAGATCCTCTTCTTCTTCTATGTTCTTGAACACCCGGGAAAATATAATAAAACCCCTAAAAAGAAAGGGTAAAAAACAAATTCCCAAACAAAGAAAATGAGTTTTGTAAGTCAGAAAAAACAAGGGGAGCTAGTGCTTATGCTTGTTGTGGTGGGTTTGTGAATTGGAATCAAAGCTATCCTCAGTTTGCAATCAGAGTTGTTGCTTTAGTTTATAGAAGGGTATATATGTGTGTATGTGTGTGTTAGAGAGAGAGAGAGGTGAGAACTTTTCATATTAAATAATTATATATATATATATATATATATATATATATATATATATATTTTTTAAATAAGGGAAAACTTCATAAATGGTCTTTGTGGTAGTGAAACGACGAAAATGTTATTTAGTTAAAGGTAGAAAGCTGATGGAGTGAAGTTTAAGGACCAAACATTAAAAGTTTTGAAACCATATGGACCATCCATAAGAGTTTTTGAAACTTAGGGACTAAACATTAAATTTCAGGATACCAAAGGGAGCATTTATAAAGTTCCTTCTAAATAAAATAAACTTGATTTCATTTCATCATATAGGTATTGTTTCATTATACACATGAATATATTTAAGTTATGAAGACTTTATTATGATATTTAAAAGATTATGAACCGACATGTATTTAGCCTAGAGGTATCATAAGAAGTTCTTCTCCCTCAATGATAAAAATGGTTCAAGTTTCCTCTCAGACACCGGTTGCAATATAGGAGTACAATTTAAAAAATATAAAGGTTACGACTCAAATTCATATCCTAAGCGTAGGTCATCAATAAAAATATTGATTATATGTTACTATTAATTTGATCTGATGATTACATAAATAACTTAAGTAGCATGATACTTTAATCTTGGCCGGGTACACGACACTACAAGAATAGAGTTTCAGAAGCAACGCCAGTCCACATTTGGTACGTGTCTCCGCTACAACTATATCAACGACATATACTTTGAACGGTGAAAAACAATACTATTAGTGGCGATATATATATATATATATATATATATATATATATATATATATATATATATATATATATATATATATATATATATATATATATATATATATGGAAAAGTTCAATAGAGAACCAAAATTATTGGTTTTCCAAGGAGCAAAATATTTTTTCAAGTTCTAGTGCTTATACTTTATTGAAAAAAAAAACTAAAAATATCAAAATTCAAAATTTAACATTGTGAATGTTAAATATATTTTTCGGATTCACTGTGTGAATTTAGATTCACATTGTGAATTTTTAAATATTCACAATGTGAATTTGACGAAAAAAAATTTGTTTATCGAATTTGATATCATTGGAAAAAGGATAAAAAGTTATGAATTTCTGTATTTTTAGTTTTTTTTTTTAATAAAAAATAAGTTGTAAAAGTTGAAAAAAAGATTGGATCGTTGGTTCTTTGGTTCTCTACTGAGTCTTACCCTATATATATATATATATATATATATATATATATATATATATATATATATATATATATATATATATATATATATATATATATATATATATATATATATGAAATTGGTTGAGAACTTATAATTTTCCCGAGAACTCGAGAACTAAAAGTGGAGCGTTGGATAAAAATTAACTCATTAACGACATGATCGTCATTTTACCAATCTCATTTAATGTTATTTTTTTTTTGTTATTGATCATAGTAATATAAATGTTTAAAAAGCTACATAATAAATTAAATATTCGGATTTTTTTTAAAATTGAATTTTTCGATATTTTTTTAGAAAAGTGCATATTTTTTATTTTTTTTATATAATACATGAATTTACGAAAAAAACATTGAAAAAAATATTTTTTTTTCAAAAAACTGTATTTTTTTTCGAAAAAAATGCATTTTTTTTTCGAAAAAAATGCATTTTTTTTTCAAAAAAATTGCAATTTTTTTAAAAACTAAAATTTTTTCAAAAAACTGTAATTTTTTTTAAAAAAAAAAACAACATTTTTTCCCAAAAAAAATTGTTATTTTTTTCAAAACAAAACTGCAAGTTTTTTAAAGAAAGCTGCATTCTTTTTTCAAAAAAAAAAACTACAAAATTTTCAAAAAAATTGTAATTTTTTTTAAAACTAATTTTTTAAAAATCAATAACATATGAATTACATGCGATTCACATGTGAATCACATTTACATATGACATCATATATAAATCACATGCAAATCACATGTGAATCACATGCAATTCATATGTGAATCACTTGTGATTTATTTGTGAATTACATGTTATTCATATGTAAATTACATATGAATCACATGTAACTCATATGTAAATTACATATGAATCACATGTAAGTCATATGTGATTCACTTGTGATTTACATATGAATTACATGTGAATCACATGTAATTTATATGTGAATTACTTGTGAGTTAAATGTGATTAATATGTAAATTACATATGAATCACATGTAACTCATATGTAATTCACTTGTGATTTACATGTGAATCACATGTAATTCATAAGCGATTCACTTGTGATTTACATGTGAATCACAAATGGATCATATGTGAATTACATGTGAATTACTTGTAATTCATATGTGATTCACTTGTGATTTACATGTAAATCACATGTAATTTATATGTGAATCACATGTAATTCACTTGTGATTTACATGTGAATCACATGTAATTTATATGTGAATTACATCTGAATCACATGTACTTCATATGTGATTCACTTGTAATTCATTTGTGATTTACATGTGAATCACAAACGGATCATATGGGAATTACATGTGAATCATATGTGAATCACATGTAATTCATATGTGAATCACATGTAATTCATATGTGATTCACTTGTGATTTACATGTGAATCACATGTAATTCATATGTGATTTACTTGTGAATTATATGTAAATCACATGTAATTCATATGTCATTGTTTTTTTACACCATTTGCATCAGAAAAATCATTACCACATAAAACTAAAGATGAAAGATTAGGATCGGCAGCAATAAATCCATCTTCTACTTCATTTCCAAGACTAATGACATCTAGACCACTCAACATGAAGAAGGTCAAAACATTATCTAACAAGAGTTAGTACTTAACAGATCTAAGTTCTTCACAATATCACATAGAGTTCAGAACCAAATTAGCCAATCATAACAACTAATTAACTAGATCATACCAATAAAAACATATATCTGTCCACTATGAGAACCAGATTAACCACTGCACTATACATTTATATGAATCAAATATGCGTTATTATATTTATGATTCACATTAAATTCATCACTTCCAACACATAAATAATAGATATCTATTTAGAAAAATGGGACCTATTCTTTTTCAAACTCAAAAATAAAGCACCAATAACAGATGTTGAATTTGTTGAAAACTTGCATTCTTCCAGGGAACGGAGTAGCAATTGATGGTTTGAAACTGTTGTTCCATAAAAGTAGAGTTGATTTAATATACATAAGAGTTTCCATGTGAAAAATTCATAACAGAAGCTCTTTGAAGTGTAACCTATTCCTTTTCAAACTAAAAAATAAAGCACCAATATTTTCTAGCATTAATATTTTTTTGTAAAGATCGCATTATATTGTTCTACACAAAGTTTCAAATATATCGATTACTTTTGGTATTTTCAAACTGAATTTTTTTGAAAGTACAACGCAAAAATAGAAAAAAATGGCCCTCTCTAAAATATATCCCTGTCTTTTGTATTTGTGCTAAAAATCCCCCTGTGAAATCCTTACTTCCACTAAAACGAGGGAGATAGACCTTGAATGGGAAATGTTGAGGGGTATTTAGTTTTGTAGTTGCATTTTCTCAAATATCCCTTCTAAGGACTTTTAACTCAAAAATGGATGTAATGTAGACAGATCAAACAAGTTAAAGGAACTTAGAGTGAAAAAAAAAACGTTCCTCATGAAGCATTTCCTTTCCCTTGTCTTTTATAAACATCTGAAACTCCTTCACCTCATGGATTTGGCAATAGAGGTGGATGCATAGCATACAAGTTTCCAAGAGCAGCAACAATTGTTTGAAAGCAAACTTTCTCATCATTCCATGTCACTTAAACAAGATATTATTATGTATTTATATTTGTGCATAATTGTATTATATACATTTTGGTGTGTAGCTTACATCATTTCCAAAACAAAGAAGAAATTCTGGAGCACGGTCCATGTCAGGTTTGTACCGGTCAAGTATGACAGGAAGCCTTGACAAATTGGCTTGTGGATCCACATGAATGCAAGAATATTCATCCAGCAATTCAAATTTCTCGCTTAGTAGCTTAGCATTCATTTTTATACCTATGTAATAAATGCCTTGTGAATCTAGATCTTCTTTAGTTAGTGCTAGCAGGCTCACTAAACTGTATTGCATTGAAGTAACCAAATCCTTGCAGAACTAGTTGATACATGAGCTCCTTGCTACAAAAAGAAAAAAAGGAATTTTATGCCCAACCTATAGGAACTCTGCAAAGCTAACAGTATATATATATATATATATATATATATATATATATATATATATATATATATATATATATATATATATATATATATATATACTGTTAGCTTTGCAGAGTTCCTATAGGTTGGGCATAAAATTCCTTTTTTTCTTTTTGTAGCAAGGAGCTCATGTATCAACTAGTTCTGCAAGGATTTGGTTACTTCAATGCAATATATGTATGTATGTATGTATGTATGTATGTATGTATGTATATGAAGTACTTAGCTGGAACAAATCAGAAAGCAGAGGTAGTATATTGTATATTACCTCAAATTTACAACTTTGGCAAGATATAAATGAGTATTATGTTGAAGGAGAGAAAAATCATCATCAACCATACTAACATATGTATAGTTCCTTACAGTGTCCAAAAGACCTAGCAGAAAGAACCACATCAGTGATCAGACATCAACAACACAAGAAGATTATGCATATGTTGTTCATAATGAATGTGGTGATGAAGGGTACCAGAGTGACAACCACATTCAAATTCATCAATAAGTTCCTAAACACTTGTAAGATCAGTACTTTCCTTAGGATTCCTTCTTTATCTGATGGAAGACCTGCATTGCAGACACCTTTGATTGTAGCAAGTAGTAGGGCATGAATACTATAGTCCAATTTCATGAGGAGTGTTACCGATTATTTATATGGAAATATAGAGAGAGATCCTATTCCTACCTCAAAGAATTCAAACCAGAATTGCTTTCATGGTGTCTAGAAGGCTTAGCCTGCAAATAAGCATGCATCCTCCCAGAAGGATCCTATAAATCTGTCCGCACCATCTTATTTACAGGTATTTTTTGTGACCCTTGAGAATATAAGAAAACAAGTTAGAACATGAAGAGATATTTCAAGTGAAAGCAAAATAAAGAGCATCACTTCACTTGCATAGTTGCATGCCAGAAGTTGATGTATTTACAAAAGAAGCTTTGTTTGCAGCTACTGAACTCACAGGAGAGCAATCCACTGCCTATTAAAATTCAGCACATTAACACAGGAACATTATTTTTGGGCTAATGCATGTCAATTAAATTAGATTATAATGAAACCCAAAACGAGAAACAAATATGTACACAACATGTGAGATTATAGTGTTCTATGGAAATAAATTGGATAAGTAATGGCAAAACCTGAGGTGGAGCTGGAAATAAATGAGGTTATATGAGAAGCGGGCATCCCATGGCCGTACAGTTGCAGTTTTAGGGCAATAAATCATATTACCGACTTCCTTTAAATCTAGCGATTTGGTTTTCTGATTGTTAATAAGCGGAGTGAGGTGAGTAGAGAGGAGATAACCGATGAAGAACACGAGAGCGAAAGAGATCGTTGACTGATAATTTAGTTTTTATCATATCAAAAACTAATGCCATGGCTGAACGGAAAACAAAAGGTGTAGCCATGACCAATAAGGACGAGCTTATAGTTCTAATTATATGAGATCAACGAACCATAGCATCAAACGATAATGAAAAATTCAACCTCCCAACATAATTGGGAACTAGATTATACTTTTGAACACCATTTAATAATATAATCAATATCATAAGTAGTCAATTTTACCATAGAAGTCAAAATTAGATCCATATCTGATGCATAAACACTTAGAAGAATTACACATTGTTGTGTAGATGATGCAAAAAAGTAAATTGCAAACAATCGACCGATTAGTGGAGATCTAGTAGAGAATAGAGATGACTTACTTTGGTATCGAGCGTAACTGCAAAGAGAATACCGGTGTTATCCATGTCAGTTTGGAGATTATCAAGCGTTTCCTGATGATACTCATAAGATCCATGCGAGAAATCGATTCAAATTTCCAGATCAACAGCGACCAAAGATAACGACGATGAGGAAGAACATGAGCAAAGGGTCGTCTTCGGAGGCGATGTGACGATAGGAGGTCAGATGTGAGAGAGAGAGAGAGAGAGAGATGGAAAGGGTTTACCTAATTCAAGGTAATTCATCACTAAAATGCCCCAAAATCATTTAATTATCATGTCACAGTGTTGTTTTTTTCTCAAGTATTTACAAAAATGCCACAAATGATCCTAGCCTTTTATTATTTTGATCTAACGGCCCTGGTTTGGTTCTCGGGTTCTCGGAAAACCTTTAAGTTCTCAAATGATCATTGCTATATATATATATATATATATATATATATATATATATATATATATATATATATATATATATATATAGTGGTGTAAGGCAGTTGTTTGATCTTATATTAACGAGATGTTGATCTTATGTTAACCGGATGTCTGGTGGTTCGTTGTAACCAACTTTTCTGGAATCAGGTTTAATATCGGCTTCATCTAGCACCCAATATAGTTATCAAGTCATGATTTGATTGGTTTAGTTGATCGCTTTTTCCTTGGTTTTGCAAAACTATCCCATAGTTGTATTGATGGCCTGTATGTTTATTTTGACTAGAATCAAATAAATTTCGGGACTGTTTGGATGCGTCTCAAAAATACCATGTGGGATAGTGTTAATGGACGGTTTTCCGGTTGAAGTTATAATAATCAGAAGGGATAATGACTTGAGAAGGTAACGAATTTTTAACTTTGTTCATGTTTAGTCACTAATTTTTTTTTTGTGATTGATTTACCCATGAATTATTTGAAATTTTCCACATTTTACGCTTATGACCGCGACCAATCATAAGGGTAAAATGTAAACATTTCAAATAATGCATGGGTAAATCAAGCACAAAAAGAAGTTTAGTGACTAAATATGAACTAGTTGAAAGTTTGTTACCCTTTCAAGTCATTATATATTTATGTAATAATCCCTTAGTGTATTTTGCTTATTGGTAGCAATTACTTAGATTAATAATTTTGATTTCAGTCACTACGATTTATTTTGTGTTATGTTTGTAAGTAGTACTACAGAATAGAATGCATATCACATAACCATGTTCTAATTCATTACTTTAATCATAGTCAATAAGATAAACTTTTAACTAGATTTTCTTTATTCATGTATAATTGAAACGCCAACCCACAAAGAAGAAATAATATGTAGAGTTTCACAAAGGAAAAAAATACACATATATGAGCAATAAAACGAAAAATAGATCAAAAATCAAAAGGAGCATGGTGAGAAGGTACATACAAAACCAACATAGAAATAGAAAAGGTAGATACAAGTAATAATTTGGAAGAAAAATATCGACAAAACAAGTTCAAAGTAAAAACAATGAAAACTAGGCAAAATACACAAACAATGTAAAGGCAACTAGCACCTAGACTACTCATGTACCACTCTACTACCTTGATCTTATGCATCCACACTCTCTAATCAAAGTTAGTGTCTTTGTAAAGAGAAAATTCCCATTCAAATTTAACATTGCTGTACCTTCACACTTATTTATCATATGTTCTCTCGTCCTCGCATGATTTGTAACGACCGACCCTACCACTAGAGTTAAAATCTTTGCCCATGTCCTAAGTATATTTTTAAAACCACAAAAATATTTGCTTCTTCAATTTCTATTTGATTAAAGATGCTCCAATTGTATTTTTAAGTGTTGTTTCTAATACCTTACACAATAAATGTATATCACACAATTCTTGCAGCATCCTCACTTTTGTGACCTTCATATTTAGCTTGTGCTCATTCTTAATAAGATTTAGAATCATTTACAAGATAATGGCTTGAAAGGGTAACAAACATTCAATTTTTCTCACATTTAGTCATTAAATTTTTTTGTGCTTTATTTACCCCTAAAATATTTGAAATTGGTCATATTTTACCCTTATAACCGGTTATAAGCGTAAAATGTAAACATTTTCAACTAATTCAAAGGTAAATCAAGCACAAAAAAGTTCAATGATTAAATATGAACAAAATTAGAAGTTTGTTACCATCTTAATTCATTATCAAAAAATTACTACATTACTAGAGAACACAATATATTTTTATGGAAAATACATATGTAATACAAACGGAGTATCTAGTTCGTTGTAAAAATTATGAAAGGTTCTATATATTTAATCCATTAATGGGTAAAACGACGCATACATTTCTGTAAAAAAAACATGACTGGTGATTAAAAAATGAGAGTAAAAAATGTTGGAAAACAGTACTTCTCTCTCACTTTGAATAAGATTATTTATCTAGTAATTTTTATGATTTCTGGAGTGTGGAGAGAGCCTGGAAGGAGGTAGAAATCATCCGAAATCTATGTTTTGAAACTGGAGTAACGGGTGGTTTTTGGCTCTTTGCATTTTTTTTTCATCAGGTAAATAATCTACATATTTATTAATTAATTGCCTATTGTTGATAAACGAAAAAAAACCTTATTTGTGTGCTATCATATTAGTTTTGATTGTTTTATGGTCTTTATTATTTACCGTGTACATGTTAATTATGGCCATTCAGGTTGTTGCCTCTATTACTACATCAGATTGATCATTTTCTTTCATGCTCTTTTGAAACCTATAACAATGTATTGTTTAACAATCATGTAGAACCATTATAACCATTTGCATACCTTATTGCATTAGCCTCTACCATGTATCATGATGTTCAATGATAGAAATTTTTTAAGATTAAAATACTTCAACAAGAACCAAAAATGGATTTATTGATATTATACCTACTGAAAGTCTGAAACAAAGAGGTAACAAACACCATATCCCAGTTCAATAAAATACACCATAAAGATTTGCTGATAAGCAACCATAAAATGGAGAAAGTGTTTCGTCTGATCCTATAAATATTCAAAATTAGAATGTAAAAAAAAAATGAAACACATATTAATTAGGAGTGGAGTCGCATATTTACCAAGCTCCCAACAAGTAAGATTCTTGAAGTACAAGAAAAGATGACAATGTTTCAAACAATAGGACCCAACTGGTCCGCTATTAGTGGAATAATCTCTTATTTTCCTCGAGCTCAACTGATCACATGATTCATGTTTGCAAGATCAGTGAAAATCACCCTTTTAAAATTTGTTTAATCTTTTTTGGGCATAAGGTTTACTATATTTTTTTTAGGGTTTTGATTTTGTTAATCATACTGGCGTTACTATTTTGGGTATTTGATTTTTTTTTTTTTTTTTTTTTTTTTTTCAGTTTTAGGGTGAAGTTAATAGTGTCAAATAGGACCCAACAGTTGCACCATTGGATTTGTGTTCTGATTCCCACATCTAGCGTTGAAATTTCAAAGTATAATTCTTTTAATAAGAAAAAATTAAAATAAAATAAAATTCTAACATTATCCTAATTTTGGCATTGTACTTTCAAAGTAGAATGGGTTAATAGCAATGTACCCATTCTAGCATAGTAGATTGCTTTATTAGACATTAAGGTATTTTTTTTAAATGACTAAAAATAAGAAATGAAAGCAAGATGTTTGCGAAACCCCGACTCCCAGATATAAGTTTAATAGCATTTTGTACATGTTTATAGACATACTTGATGAGTTGGTTGCCCCAATTTGTCGGGTAGAGGCGGGATAGCCCCGCGTGGATTATTGGACCTACTCAACGAGTCGGAGGACCCGAAATCGAAGAGTAGGAGATGGAAGATGAAACCCTAATGTTTAGTGTTTGCACCTTATTTAAAGGACCTTAAGTCCTTACCTCTAGTCCCTTACCACCTCTTGACAGCCAGAAGAAACCCTAATTGATATTAACCTTGTTCTTGAGTTTTTGTGAAGCTTAAAGAGTGTTTTTGGTGCATTTTGTGAAGAAGGTGTGAAGTATAAGAAGCTTGGACAAAGAGGATCTTGTGGATCTGACTCTATTTCATCTTAGCATCATTTTCAAGGTAACAAGTCATTACCTTGGCTTATCTTTAGTTAGATCTCTTCATGCTTAGGTTTAAGGCAATCTTTAGTATATTTGGAAGTCATTTCGGGTATTAGGCATGATCTGAAGTTGTAACTTTAGATTTGGACTCCTCTTGGTCTTTATAGCCATAAAGTTATCTGATTTAGCAAGCTTGGGCTTTTCTTTTTGGGTTAAACCCCCCTTTCACTTGGTTTTGACATTTAGGACCATCCATGCACGTAAAGTTTGCAACTTTACGTGGAAACCATGCCCTAGGAGGTTAGATCTGCATTTTGAGGCTTTAGGGTGGCTTAAAAACGTCTATAAAAGAATAAGACTGAAGGGACTAAACGAGTGCATGAGTCAACTCGACAAGTCTAAAGAGGGTTTCTTGTTTTTGGTTTCTGCATGGACTCGGTGAGTCAGTGAGATGACTCGACGAGTCAGTTAGAGTTTTCCCGACATTGGACACGCATGGACTCGACGAGTTATCAGGAAACTCGGCGAGTCAACTAGGGTTTTCAAGATTTCTCGAGTTCCGGAAGGTCTCGACGAGTCAGTAAGTTGCACTCGACGAGTTGGGTCAACATGGACTGTTGACCATGACTGTGGACTGTGACCTTGACCAAGGGTTAACCAGTTTGACTTCTGGGGGTATTTTAGTAAACGGGGAATTTATATAGAAGGTTTTATGATGAATATAGGTGGTGGAGTTCGTTGTTGTGATTTGAGAGTTTGAGCTTATCACTTCGGTTCGACATTTGTTGTAACGACATGAATTTTTCAAACAATTTTTCATTTTAAAACATACTTTCATTCACACGAAAATCATAAAAACATAATGTGTCCACCGTAACATAACAAAATATGTCCCAAGATCTCAATATCATAAACTCCATGAGTGTGTACGAATCATGTCGGCGCCTTCCTGCAATCCTTGCTAGTACCTGAAACACATCACACAACAACTGTAAGCATAAATGCTTAGTGAGTTCCCCAAAATACCACATACCCCACATACGCCTTTCCAGGCCCTAACTCTGTAGGATCTTTCGATCCATGTGTCTCAGGGGAGTTCCGTCCCAAATCCTGGCAGCCCTCTCTGGTCCTACCCATATCGACCTTCCGGTCCGTAACCTCTTGACCTTCCGGTCCTTACCAAGTTAACATACATAGCACATACATATATATCATCTTGACCTTCTGGCCCTTATCATACATAACATACATAGCACATACATATCACATAACCGCATATAGCACATACATCATAGCATACAAGACCTTCCAGTCACACATAGGTACCCTTCCAGGTACAGTTTAGTGAGAAGACTCACCTTAATGAAGTCGAATAAACTCTCGTGCTCAACGTCCCGACTCAGCCTCCTCCTATTATTCAAATAACATTCCTGATCAATACACTCTCATGATCTCATCTCTACAGACTGGGTAGAAGGCCATTCTACCCTTCCCTGAACTCTCCTAAATCAGTCTTGACCAGAATCCTAAAGTCAACGGTCAAACATTGACCCGACTCGTCGAGTGAAGATGGGTGACTCGCCGAGTCCATACGGGTCCTCTGAATCCTTACAGACTCTCTTGGCTCATCGGGTCATTCTTCCACTCGACGAGTTACACCTGACACAAAATGGGGGCAACCCCGACTCGACTCGTCGAGTCCGCTCATGGACTTGGCGAGTTCATTCCATGCTCACACTCAAATGACCTTATGAGGTTAGATCTGTTCCTCTAATCCATAGATCTAACTTTCCCAAGATCAATAATCACGCAAAGGTTCAAACTTGATACTCATGCAACGTCCAAATGACACTACTTGATGATTTAGCCCCAAATACAACAACCTAAGTCCATTTCTTCCATGACTCCTCATAAAGCAAGATGGAAAGAGTTCTCTGGACCACTATGGATCCAGATCTAATATCTAAACATGGTAAGGGACCATATTTCCAACAAATCAATCCAATAAAGGGTATAGAAAACCCTAGATCCATGGATTCTTTAACAAAACAGAGAAAGGATCGATATGCTACCTCAAAGATGATGCCCTAAGCTTGAAATCCGCAAATATGCAACCTCCTTGGCTCCTCTAAGCTGGAATCAACTTCTTCTTGCAAAACCAACCCACAAAGGTCAAATAAAGGCTTCTTATCTCTCATAAACGCTCAAGCACTCTTAGGGTTTCTCTCAAGGGTCTGGTAGCCGCACATAGTGGCTATAA
This sequence comes from Lactuca sativa, assembly GCF_002870075.4. Classification (NCBI taxonomy): domain Eukaryota; kingdom Viridiplantae; phylum Streptophyta; class Magnoliopsida; order Asterales; family Asteraceae; genus Lactuca; species Lactuca sativa. The sequence continues at coordinate 267,732,547 of NC_056627.2, forward strand.
GAGTCCTTAAATAGGGCTCAAGCCCCGATAATTAGGGTTTCATTAAACAGCGTGGACTCGCTAAGTCCACTCATGGACTCGTCGAGTCCCTCATTAAATCAGACCAAAAGATGCGCGATCACACTCGGCGAGTCTGAGCGCCAACTCGCCGAGTCCCTCTCATAAAATCAATATAAATACTTAACATAGGGTACCTAGGAATCCGGATGTTACAATTCTCCCCCATTAGAATCATACTTCGCCCTCGAAGTCCTGCTCGACAAACAACTCTGGATGCTGCTCCCGCATCTCCAACTCCGGCTCCCAGGTCAGCTCGGACCCTTTCTGAGGTTGCCACTGGACCTGCACCAGTGACACCGCCTTGTTCCTCAGAACTTTGATCTTCCGATCTTGTATCGTGATTGGCCTTTCCGCATAATTCAGGCTCGCATCCACCTGAATATCCTCCAATGGTACCACCGCCGACTCGTTGGCTATACATTTCCTCAACTGTGACACGTGGAAGGTATCATGAATCTGGATCAACTCCGCAGGTAGCTCTAACCGATATGCTACCTTTCCCACCCTTGTGGTCGCCCTGAATGGACCGATGAACCGGGGCCCCAGCTTGCCCCTCTTCCTGAATCAGATCACTCCTTTGCAAGGAGATACTTTCAGGAGCTCGAAGTTCCCCACCTGGAACTCCAGCTCGGATGGTCACAATCCGCATAACTCTTATGACGACTCTGAGCCGTCAGTAACCTCTGTCTAACCCGCTGTATCTGCTCTGCCGTGTGAAGTATTATCTCAGTGCTACCCATCACACGCTGCCTTACCTCTCCCCAGAAAATGGGAGTCCGACACCTTCTCCCATACAACAACTCGAAGGGAGGCATATCAATACTAGAATGGTGACTGTTGTTGTATGAAAACTCAGCTAATGGCAGATATGTGTCCCAACTTCCTCCGAAGTCCAACACACATGCTCGAGCATGTCCTCGAGCGTCTGAATCCTCCGCTCACTCTGTCCGTCCGTCTGGGGGTGGTAAGCGGTACTGAAATGCAACCTCGTACCCAACTCTTCGTGGAACTTCTTCCAGAACCTAGAAGTGAAACGTACATCTCAATCTGACACCATCAAGATCGGTACTCCATGATGTGATACCACCTCCTTCACATGCAACATTGCCAATCTCTCGGCGGAAGAGCTCTCACTGATAGCAAGAAAATGCGTGCTCTTCGTCAGCCGGTCGACGATCACCCAAATTGCATCGACACCCCTTGCAGTCCTTGGCAATTTGGTGATAAAGTCCATGGAAATCTGTTCCCACTTCCACTGGGGAACCTCAAGCGGCTGTAACTTGCAATGCGGACTCTGGTGCTCGGCCTTAACCTTGCGACATGTCAAGCACCTCTCGACAAACCACGCGACATCCCTCTTCATACAGGGCCGCCAATAATCTTTCTTTAGGTCCAAATACATCTTTGTAGCCCCGGGATGGATCGAGAATCTTGATCTATATGCCTCCTCCATCAAAAGGGTACGTGCCTCGCCTGCATACGACACCCAAATCCGACCTTGAAAGGTCATCAGCCCTCGACTATCGATAACAAACTCGGACACCTGCCCGATCACCCGCTCCCTTTTGCGGTTCTTCGGTATCAAGGCTTGTGCTTGGGCCTCCCGAATGGTGTCCAACACCGGGGTCATCACTGTTAATCTCATACAAGTGCCTCGAATCGGGGCACTCTTCGCCTTACGGCTCAGCGCATCGGCTACCACATTAGCCTTGTCCGGGTGGTACAAGATTTTACAATCATAATCCTTTACCACATCCAACCATCTCCTTTGTCGCATATTCAGGTTGGGTTGATCCATCAGATACTTCAAACTCTTATGGTCCGTCTATATGGTACACCGAACCCCATATAAATAATGACGCCAAATCTTGAGGGCAAACACCACTGCCCCCAACTCCAGATCGTGGGTGGTATATCTCGCCTCATGAGGCTTCAGCTGCCTCGATGCATACACTATCACATGCCCCCTCTGCATAAGCACCGCACCCAACCCTGATATTGATGCGTCACAATATACCACAAAATCCTCCAACCCTTCCAGGAGGGCTAATACAGGGGCTTCGCATAATTTCTGGCGAAGTGTATCAAACGAGGTCTGCTGCTACGGACCCCATGAAAAAGAAACACCCTTCCGGGTCAACCTGGTGAGTGGCACGACAATCTTGGAGAAATCCATGATAAATATCCGATAGTAGCCGGCAAATCCTAGAAAGCTCCTGATCTCGGTGGGCGATGTCGGCACCCCCCACCTCATGACTGCCTCAATCCTAGCCGGATCGACCAAAATCCCATTCTAGTTAACGAGGTGCCCCAAGAACTGGACCTCTCGTAACCAGAACTTGAACTTAGAGAATTTGGCATAAAGCCTCTCCGATCTCAAAACTCTGAGGATCTCCCTCAAATGCTCCTCATGCTGCTCACTGGATCTCGAATACACCAATATATCATCAATGAACACAATCACTGAACGATCTAACATCGACCTACACACCCTGTTCATGAGATCCATGAATGCCGTCGGTGCATTAGTGAGCCCGAAAGGCATCACCACGAACTCATAATGTCCATAACGAGTCCTGAACGCCGTCTTCTAGATATCCTCATCTCGCACTCTCATCTGATGATATCTAGACCTCAGATCAATATTGGAAAACCAAGACGCTCCCTGCAACTGATCGAACAAATCGTCGATCCTCCGTAATGGATAATGGTTCTTGACCATTAGCTTGTTCGACTCCCGGTAATCAATACACATCCGGTGTGAACCATCCTTTTTCTTAAGAAAAGGGATCGGCGCTCCCCAAGGGGAACTACTTGGTCTAATAAACCCCTTCCCCAGCAGCTCCTGAAGCTGCGAGGATAACTCCTGCATCTCTGGCGGCGCAAGACGATAAGGCGCCTTGGCGATAGGTGCTGCCCACGGTACCAAATTAATGCGGAACTCTACCTGCCTCTTGGGAGGAACACCCGACAACTCCTCGGGAAAAACATCCATGAACTCACGCACTATCGCACCGTCATCAATCGAACTGGGCCTCCCAGCAGCCTCTCGTGTGTCTATCACATAGGCTACAAACCCACTGCAGCCCTGCTGTAAACTCTGTCTCGCTCTAGCAGTCGAACAGAATGCCGACCCACATCGGGTACCCTCGCCGTACACCGTAAGTACTCCCCCACTAGGGTCTCGTATTGTCACCAACTGCCGCTCGTAGTCTTTCACATCCCCAAATCGGCTCAATCAATCCATTTCCACTATGACACACACATCCCCCATTGCTATCGGGACCAGATCTATCGGGAACTCAACACCAAAGATCTCGAGTACACATCCTCGTATCACCTCCGTGGCAAACACTGCTCGCTTGTCAGCTATGGAAACTCGCAGAGGTCGACTCAATGCCTCTCGTCTGCTGCTGATGTGCCGACTAAAAGCTATCAACATAAACGATCGACTCGCACTCTAGTAAAATAACACTAAGGCAGGTACAGAACTCACAAGAAAAGTACCTACGCATATCATCATATAAGCACAATATCTCAACTCAACATAAATAATGAATACATACCAGCCACAACATCGGCCGGTGCGCGGACCTCCTCCGCTGTCAACTAGAAAGCTCTCCTGCGAGCTTTTGGTGTCTCGGCCTTCACTGGCCGAACCTCGGTAACCCTAGCAGCAGGTGCAGATCCCTGTGCTGATCCCTGATGTAATTGCGGGCACTCGACCTTCCGATGGCCAGTCTGGTTGCAATGAAAGCAAACCATAAATCCCTTGGGGCAATCCTTGGCGATATGCCCCTCCTTGCCACATTTGTAGCAAGCACCCGATCGACATACCTCATCATGTCCCTTGCCGCACTTCCCACAAGTGTGGCCCTTCTGGCCTCCAGATCTCGTATCAGCGGACTTGGTCTGCTTGGCTGCCGGCTGAGACTGTGTCGGCCGCCGATCCATCCTCTGAGTCTCCAACTCAATCTCCCTCTTCCTGGCATTTTCCTGGAGCTCAGCAAATGTCCGGTACGTCGAGTTCGACATGAACTCCCAAATGTCTCTCCTCAGAACGCCCAAATACTGGCTCATACGTGCCTGCTCAGAAGACACCTGCTTAGGGCAGAACATCGCCTTCTCGTGAAACTTCCTGGTAACCACGGTAACCGAATCAGTACCCTGCTTGAGGTTCAAGAACTCCTGAATCAACCGTTCCCTCTCCACTGGGGGAACATACTCATCTCTGAACATGGTGGTGAACCTCTCCCAGGTCACTGCTGAAATTTCTGCAAGAGTGAAGCTCGCCGTCACGAACTTCCACCAATCCTTCGCTTAAAAGCGGAGCTGGTTCAGCGCGAATCGTACCCTCAGATGCTCTGAACATGAAGACATATAGAAGCATCCCTCGATATCAGAAATCCATCTCATCGCAGCGATCAGATCCTGCGTCCCATCAAACTCTGGTGGCTTCGTGTTGCTAAACTCTCGAAGCAACAACGAGTCACCTCCCTACGGTGTGGCAGCAGCCACAACTATAGTAGCTGCAGCAGCAGCAGCCTCAGTCACCGTGGTGTACCGCTCATCGAAAGTCTCAATCAATGTGGTCTTAATAGACCCAAACATCTTCGGAATCTCGGCCCTGATCGCCGCGGCCACCTCATCGTGGATCATCTGACGAAGCTCCTCGTCACTCACGCCGCTCGACTCATGCCTGTGGTGTGTCCCAACCATGATGTCTCTGTAACACGACATACAAAATCAGAGACTCACTCAGGCATACTCGCACTCGATACTCAACCCCACTTGTTCCTTAGTACCCAAAGGATTCTTACTTAGAGTGCGCACTGCTCCGGTGTCTTCTGTAATACGGGCCCTATACTATCGCCCACACCACATTAGTATTCACCCTAAGTCCTCCTCCTTGGATTCCAGATCAGAAGTGCTCTACATCTCACTGGCATAGGTTACCCTCCGGTAGACCTCTCATCAGCTCCTCACTGCTACATACTCGCTCTCAAGCATCACATAGCAGCAAAATCCTTCCTAGGCTAAGGCATCACAAAATCAGGCCACTCTAGTCCTAATATAAATACCTAGCCAACTCTATCATGCATATCATATCATATCTCATAGCACATAATGTAAGGATATTTTGGGAAATCATTGTTCGGGCGCTGACTGATCGTACACACTACTTTCTTCTGTTTTTCTCAAAATCTTTTACTTTCTTAGAAAAATTGTTTATTTTATGAAAAACTTTCTCATTTCCTCAGTTTGAGTTCAGGTTTATCCAAAGATACGCCCGAATCCCTCAAACCAAGGCTCTGATACCAACTTGTAACGACGTGAATTTTTCAAACAATTTTTCATTTTTAAACATACTTTCATTCACACAAAAATCATAAAAACATAATGTGTCCACTGTAACATAACAAAGCATGTCCGAAGATCTCAATATCATAAACTCCATGAGTGTGTACGAATCATGTCAGCGGCTTCCCGCGATCATCGCTAGTACCTGAAACACATCACACAACAACTGTAAGCATAAATGCTTAGTAAGTTCCCCAAAATACCACATACCCCACATACACCTTTCCAGGCCCTAACTCTGTAGGATCTTCCGATCCATGTGTCCCAGGGGACTTCCGTTCCAAATCCCGGCAGACCTTTCCGGTCCTACTCATATCGACCTTTCGGTTCGTAACCTCTTGACCTTCCAGTCCTTACCAACGTAACATACATAGCACATACATATATATATATATATATATATATATATATATATATATATATATATATATCATCTTGACCTTTCGGTCTATATCATACATAACAATCATAGCACATACATATCACATAACCACATATAGCACATACATCATAGCATACAAGACCTTTTAGTCACACATAGGTACCCTTCCAGATACAGTTTATTGAGAAGACTCACCTTAATGAAGTCGGATTAACTCTCGTGCTCAACGTCCCGACTCAGCCTCCTCCTATTATTCAAATAACATTCCTGATCAATACACTCTCATGATCTCATCTCTACAGACTGGGTAGAAGGCCATTCTACCCTTCCCTGAACTCTCCTGAATCAGTCTTGACCAGATTCCTAAAGTCAACGAAAGTCAACGGAAGTCAATGGTCAAACTTTGACCCGACTCGTCGAGTGCACATGGGTGACTTGGCGAGTCCATACGGGTCCTCTGAATCCTTACAGACTCTCTTGGCTCATCGGGTCATTCTTCCACTTGACGAGTTACACCTGACACAAAACGCAGGGCAACCTCGACTCGACTCGTCGAGTCCAATCATGGACTTGGCGAGTTCATTCCATGCTCACACTCAAATGACCTTCTGAGGTTAGATCTGTTCCTCTAATCCATAGATCTAACTTTCCCAAGCTCAATAATCATGCAAAGGTTCGAACTTGATACTCATGCAACGTCCAAATGACACTACTTGATGATTTAGCTCCAAATACAACAACCTAAGTCCATTTCTTCCATGACTCCTCATAAAGCAAGATGGAAAGAGTTCTCTGGACCACTATGGATCCAGATCTGATATCTAAACATGGTAAGGGACCATATTCCCAACAAATCAACCCAATAAAGGGTATAGAAAACCCTAGATCCATGGATTCTTTAACAAAACAGAGAAAGGATCGAAATGCTACCTCAAAGATGATGCCCTAAGCTTGAAATATGCAAATATGCAACCTCCTTGGCCTCCTCTAAGCTGGAATCAACTTCTTCTTGCAAAACCAACCCACAAAGGTCAAATAATGGCTTCTTCTCTCTCACAAATGCTCAAGCACTCTTAGGGTTTCTCTCAAGGGTCTGGTAGCCGCAAATGGTAGCTATAAGAGTCCTTAAATAGGGCTCAGGCCCCGAGAATTAGGGTTTCATTAAACAGCGTGGACTCGCTGAGTCCACTCATGGACTCGTTGAGTCCCTCATTAAATCAGACTAAAAGATGCGCGATCCCACTCGGCGAGTCTGAGCGCCAACTCGCCAAGTCCCTCTCATAAAATCAATATAAATACTTAACATAGGGTACCTGGGAATCCGGATGTTACATTTATGAGGTGAGTTTTCCTCACTATACTCAAGGGTCTAAGGTACCAAGGCTTGCCCTTTTTGGATTGTTATCCTGATATGTTATATGCTTGAGTATTGTATGATCAGTATCCTTGTAGATAGGATGTTATATGATGTTATGATCTGTTAGATCGGTTTTTCTGTCTATAGACAGTTATGTGATTATCTGGTATGTGTACACATGTTTGATTGGTGATTGAGGCTTATCTGCTTTGTGCGATAGCCAACAGATTTAGGCATTCCAACCCGATGGTTGTGGGTCGTGAGGATTCCATCTTGAGGATGATTGGACTTGTAGTATGTAGGCATTCCAAACTGATGGTTGTGGGCCTGAGGTATTCCATCCTGAGGATGATTGGACCCATAGTATATTGGCATTTCAACCCGATGGTTGAGGGTCTGGGGTATACCAGCCCGATGGTTGATTGGACCCATAGTATGTTGTTTGTGATTATATGTATATTGTTGTGTGTATGAGTATTTTGGCGGAACTCACTAGGCTTCGGGCTTACAGTTTCAATTTTGTTTTCAGGTACATTAGATGATCGCGGGAAGGCAAACGCGTGATCGTACAACTCCTCACTTTTTATGATTTTGATTTATGGGATACTCTGACATGGAACTATTTTGAAAAAACTTTGTATTAGTTAATGATTTAAATTGTTTGACTATTTTCAATTAAAGTAATTATTAATTGAGGTGTAAATGTCATGTGTTAATTGACAAAGAGATTGGCTAAAAAGACACCTTATTTTTTATATAGACACCCTATTTGAATTTTAAGATATTTTTATTGGTTAGATTTTCATTCTTTTCCGGAAAAATAAATTATAAATAGTTTATTATTGATTGATTTTTAATAAAAGTATTCATATGGTGTCTAACAAGTGTCAATTTAGGCAACACCCATAACAAAAAAAGTGAGAAAATGACAAAAAGAGAAACATTTATTAAAAAAATACCAGAAATAACATGTGTCCAAACCCACGGACGTCTAGCATAACGATTAACGAATTTGTATTATATTTTATACAAGTCTAATATAATAAATAAAGATTTGTTTGCAAAATGTCATGCTCTCATTGCATTTGACATGTGTTCTTTTTTTTAAAACAAATTCTATATTTTTTTCTACTTGTCATTTTATGGTTTTTCTCATTTTATTAAATTCCACATAATATTCAAATGTAATAAATGTATATTAAATGCATAGTAATTCCATTAATGCTACTTTCTTTTTAATTTCTAAATTTCTAAATTTAATTCTATTATTTTATTTGTTTATTTATTTAAATTTAAAAGAGAAATAAAAAAGTTAAAAATAACAAATTAAACATTAAATTTAAATAATTCTTTATTTTTTTTCATTATAAATTCAAACTTCTTAAATTTTTAGATCTTCATACTTATTTATTTATTTTATTTATTTTTAAAATCTGTATAGTACAACGGTTACACAGCAAGTAAATTAATATGGTAGATCGTGTTTCATTATTTTCTAAGGCAATCACTGTACTTAATCCATGAGTTGATAAGCAGTTTATCATGGTTGACAGAATTGATGTTGATGTTAAATTTAATTCAGATTCTCTGATTTCAAGTCAAATTGTTCAGTTTCCAGGAGGTGGAATTCAGTGCGGATAGGGTCTTTGGGTTATTTACTTTTCTTTATGTTTTTGTGTTTGTTTTGAAGTTTTTGTTGTATTACTTACAGCTTTGCGCTGTTTTTTTTTTAATATAATTCTGCCTTTTCAAAAAAAAAAAAAAAGATTTGGATAAACAAATTTAAAAATTAATCACGTACTTGTCACGGGGAACGGGGTGGGGTAGGCAGGTGTTTATTATGTGGGTGGCGATTTAATTCCTTTCCTTACCAAATTCAATTGTAATTAAGAGCAAAGCGTAAGTTACAAATTGTAAATCATAAATGTCACAATCTCACATTTCACATTTGCCTCTCATAGATTCCAAGAAGTAAACAAATTATGGGAAATGTGTTTATCGTTCTAACACCTTTGATTCATGGAATCGTAAAGCTTGCTGGATTAACACCACAGACCATAGAAATAGAGCCAGGGACCTTAATGAATATATGGGTTCCAAAAGAAATCGTAACCAAATATGATGGGAAAATCGTCTACGTACCACCCACCAAACCGGCCGTATTACTCCTCCACTCTTTCGCCATGGATGGTATTTTCACATGGTTCTTACAAGTTTTGGCATTGACACGTGAATACTCAGTCTATGTGCCTGACTTCTTGTTCTTTGGTGGCTCAATCACCGATAGAAACGAGAGGTCTGCAAGTTTTCAAGCTGAGTTTGTGGCTAAAGGGTTGAAGAAACTAAGAGTGGAGAACGTCACACTAGTTGGGTTAAGTTATGGAGGGATGGTTGGATTCAAGATAGCTCAGTTGTACCCAAATCTGGTCAAGTCTATGGTTATGTCTGCCACTGTTACAGAGTTAACCGAATCCATTAGCCTTGACTCGTATAAGAGACTTGGTTTGTCAAGTTGGTCGGACCTTTTGATGCCCTCAACCGTAGAGGGGTTGAAGAGGATGTTTTCTGTTGGGTTTCATAAACTCCCATGGCTTCCCGATTTCTTTTATCGGAACATTCTTGAGGTATCTCATAACTTAACTACATGTACTCCAATCTCTCTATCACATTACAAATTATGTAATGATCGATGTTATCTTTTTGACATTTGTAGACAATGTTTAGCAATCGAAAAGAAAGAAACGAACTCTTAGATTGCTCGGTTGTTCCCGACACTGATGTAACATCGGATCCCGACTACTCGCAGGTAATTAAAACTTTTAGCGAGTTAATATAATATGAAATTATTGGGCATTAAACACCTTCGATTATATAATTTGCGTTTGAATTAATCTTTTTGCAGGCGATACATATGTTGTGGGGTGATGACGACAAGATTTTTGATCTCGACCTTGCTAACACGATGAAAATGTAAGTCCTGTATCTTTCTTCGTTAAAAAGACAAAATAGTTTAATCAAATTCAATTATGTTTGATCACTTAGCGTGTTATATGTTTAAAGTTGGTTAAAAATAAATTCTAGCTAGGAATTGAAGTTGTTATAAATCTTATATAGTGACTATGTTTTAGCGTGTTATATGTTTAAAAGTTGGTTAAAAATAAATTCTAGCTAGGAATTGAAGTTGTTATAAATCTTATATAGTGAATATGTTTTAATATGTATCAGACGCTTGGGTGAAAAAGCAACTTTGGACTGGATAAAGGATGCAGGGCACCTAGTACCGTTGGAGAAACCATTCACATATAACAAACGCCTTAAAAGTATTCTTGAATGTGTCACAAAAGATCAATGAATATGTAGACTATGATGCTATTTGTTTTATGGAAAAAATCTCTTTAGACCTCTTATTGTTGTGGGACGCAGCACGCGCACAACATTTTTTATCTCGCAGCTGTTTGTTTTTCAAAAGTTTTCGGATTAAAAAACTGTTGCGCGTGTTCTTCTTGGCACAACACTTGTTTTGCCTCTTCTTATCTTTTCCAACCTCTTCTTCTTCTTCTTTTCTTACTAAAATATTGATTATATATTGTTGAAATCCTATTTCACATTTTTTTTTGTTTATTCTTGTTGAATTTTTTTTTTTTTTTTTTTTTTTTTTTTTGTATTGAATAATAATAATTTGTCGATTGAATATCATTATTTTATGCTAAAATATATTTACTTTTTGTTAATATATCATTATTTTTTGCTAAAATATCATAAATTTTTGCCGAAAGGTCATACATTATTAAATTTTCGGTATTATAAAACTTTTTGCGGATTATAAAATCAATTTACTTTAATTTTTTAATATCTACAACAACATGCAGATGTTAAAAAAACAAACACGCTTCTTATTACAGTCAACAGCCGTTTGGTCCACCTCTTCTACTGCAGAGGTTGTCCGCAGACTTTATGAATTATTGTTTCAAAAAAACCAACAGCATCTATGTATTCGTTTAAGTGTGTTTTTTTGACCTCTTGTAATTTCATAATCAATGAATATGTAGACTATGTATTCATTTAAGTGTGTGTTTTTGACCTCTTGTAATTTCATAACTTCTTATATTTGCTTTTCATAAAGATCCAAAACTATTAAATAAAAGAAAAAACTTCATAAAATGGTCCTTATCGTATCCCGAATTTTGAAGTTTAGTTCATAAGTTTTAAAAAACTTGCGGATGGTCCATATGGTTTGAAAACTTTTGATGTTTGGTCCTTAAGCCTTATTCTGTTAGCTTTCTAATGTTAACTAAATGATATTTTCGTCATTTCACTGTCACAAGGAATATTTATCAAGTTTTCCCTTATTTAAAATAAATATATTATTTAATATGAAAGCCTCTCTCTCTCTCTCTCTCTCTCTCTCTCTCTCTCTCTCTCTCTCTCTCTCTCTCTCTCTCTCTCTCCTGGATGCACAGAACCAACTGAAGCTCTAAGTTACGGTAATGACGACAAGATTTTTGATCTCAACCTTGCTAACACGATGAAAATGTAAGTCCTGTATCTTTCTTCATTAAAAAGACAGAATAGTTTAATCAAATTCAATTATGTATGATCACTTAGCGTGTTATATGTTTAAAGTTGGTTAAAAATAAATTCTAGCTAGGAATTGAAGTTGTTATAAATCTTATATAGTGACTATGTTTTAGCGTGTTATATGTTTAAAGTTGGTTAAAAATAAATTCTAGCTAGGAATTGAAGTTGTTATAAATCTTATATAGTGAATATGTTTTAATATGTATCAGACGCTTGGGTGAAAAAGCAACTTTGGACTGGATAAAGGATGCAGGGCACCTAGTACCGTTGGAGAAACCATTCACATGTAACAAACATCTTAAAAGTATTCTTGAATGTGTCACAAAAGATCAATGAATCAATGAATATGTAGACTATGATGCTATTTGTTTTATGGAAAAAATCTCTTTAGACCTCTTATTGTTGTGGGGCGTAACACACGCACAATATTTTTATCTCGCAGCTGTTTGTTTTTCAAAAGTTTTCAGATTAAAAAACTGTTGCGCGTGTTCTTCTTGGCACAACACTTGTTTTGCCTCTTCCTACCTCTTCCAACCTCTTCTTCTTCTTCTTCTTTTTCTTCTTCTTTTCTTACTAAAATATTGATTATATATTGTTGAAATCCTATTTCACATTTTTTTTTTCGTTTTTTTTTTGTTTATTCTTGTTGAATTTTTTTTTCTTTTTTTGTTATATCGAATAATAATAATTTGTCGATTGAATGTGATTATTTTATGCTAAAATATATTTATTTTTTGTTAATATATCATTATTTTTTTGCTAAAATATCATAAATTTTTGCCGAAATGTCATACATTATTAAATTTTCGGTATTAAAAACTTTTTGCGGATTATAAAATCAGTTTACTTTAATTTTTTAATATCTACAACAACATGCAGATGTTAAAAAAACAAACACGCTTCTTATTACAGTCAACAGCCGTTTGGTCCACCTCTTCTACTGCAGAGGGTTGCAGAGGTGGTCGGCAGACTTTATAAATTATTGTTTCAAAAAAACAAACAGCACCTATGTATTCGTTTAATTGTGTTTTTTTTGACCTCTTGTAATTTCATAATCAATGACTATGTAGACTATGTATTCGTTTAAGTGTGTGTTTTTGACCTCTTGTAATTTCATAACTTCTTATATTTGCTTTTCATAAAGATCCAAAACTATTAAATAAAAGAAAAAACTTCATAAATGGTCGTTATGGTATCCCGAATTTTGAAGTTTAGTTCATAAGTTTTAAAAACCTTGCGGATGGTCCATATGATTTGAAAACTTTTGATGTTTGTTCCTTAAGCCTCATTCTGTTAGTTTTCTAATGTTAACTAAAGGATATTTTCGTCATTTCACTATCACAAGAATTATTTATGAAGTTTTCCCTTATTTAAAATAAATATATTTATTTAATATGAAAGCCTCTCTCTCTCTCTCTCTCTCTCTCTCTCTCTCCTGGATGCAAAGAACCAACTGAAGCTCTAAGTTACGGTAATTATGGGATCACTTCTATACTTAGGACCAAACATAGGGATTGTTTTTTACTCGACACCCCTGAAATATTTTGGGGTTTGTTTTTTTTTTTATCTAGAAGATAAAATTACAAAAATGGTCCCTATTGTATGTATTTTTTGGGGGTTTTGATGCAAATCCCGACTTTTTTGGATTTGTGGTCCTCTTGGCCATGTTTGTATGTAGATTTGATCCCTCGTAAAATTGAAATGACTAAATTGCTCTTATTAGATTTATTTTCCATTTTCTTTTTGTAAAAGTATTTTTATATATTAAATAAAAATAGTTTCCCTCTCTTTCTCTCTCTCTCTCTCTCTCTCATTCACCAGACCAACTTCTCCCCCCCACCTTCTTCATTTACAATCAAGAACACCCCACCGGAGGTGGAGTAGTTTTCCGGCCACCAAGAAACACCGCTGCCACCATCCATCTTTCCACCTCTTTGAATAACATTCTTAACCCCAACTTGAAACTCGGAGGAATGGTGGGTCATCGGTGGTGGACTGCAGCGACGGTGGTGGACTGCAACTACGGTGGAAAGGGCAATGACGATGATGGGTGGCTGTGGGTGGCCTTGCTGCTTCATTTTTATTGGCAGATGCTCGACGAGGGACCAAGATGAAGCAACAGCAACGATGACGTTTGGTGGTGGTGGGTTACGACAGGATGGAGACATTTGGTGGGTGGTGAAGTGGGTTTTGCCAACAGTCACAACGGTGCTGGGTGGTAAAGTGGATTTTGCCAACGATGGGTGGTGACAGAGCTATGGTGGCAGCCTTACTGCCTTCGTTTCCTTTCTTTTTAGGTGAGCTCGATGAGAGAGAGGGTAGGGCGGAGTAAGGATATGGCTCGAAGGTGTTTGGGAAAGGTATTTGCAGGCGGTGGGTCACGACATGGGGAGGTGGAGGAGGTGTTCGAAAAATTAGGTGGATTAAGATGCTGGTGGCAGTTTGCTCTGATCAGTAGCAAGAAGGGGAAGAACACGGTGGTGTAGGGTGGTGCTTGGCAGCTTGCTCGACAGAAACAGTAAGTGAATTGTGGTGGGGCTCGACCAAGACAAACGACGGTGGTTTCTGGTGGGGTTGTTGTGGTCTATGGCGGCAGTCATGCTGGTGAGCAGCCTAGACCGGTGTTACAATCACCGGTGCTTTCTTTCCTTTAACGAGAGAGAGAGAGAAAGAGGTGGGTCCCATAATTTTTATTAATAAAACTTTATATTAAATATAAAAAACATAGAAAATATATCAAAAGGGTATTTTTTTTCTTTTTAATTTTACGAGGGACTAAAACCAAAAACAAAGTAGCTCAAAGGACCGCCAATCCAAAAAAGTCGGGGTTTTGACCAAATCTCCAAAAAAATAAATGCGTTTATGATGCTCTGTGTTTTACCCCATAAGAAACCGAAGAACATGGGATGTGTAGTTCCCCCTTTAAAATCGTAGCCCCCAAAAAAATCATACCTGAAATGATTTTATGCTGTAGATTTGGATCAAATAAATTTGTCGGTTTGCTCTTTCATGAATTTGCCTTGTAAAATGGTGTAATTTGTCTGTAATTCCATGATTATGGAATTTAGTTCTTCCTTCACGTTCATTAGCATATCTGGAAACCAGTTAGATAAAAGATTAATCAAATTAGGTAAAATTAAATATGAAAAATAGAAAGATTAAGGTTAAATCTAATAACCATATCGTTGGATTTCTTTTCTGCTGATTCGAACGTCTATTTAGGGTTTTCGTGCTCTTTTGAAAGCCCCCCCTTCAAATTCTTAAAATCATCTTACACACATCTCAAGCTTCCTTATATACTCCATCATTATCGTGCCCCTTTCCTGAAAATCCATAAAAATAATATTGATACTAGGGTTGCTCAAAAATAATATTGATACTAAGGCTGTAAACGAATTGAACGTTTAACGAAATTTTTGTGGACGGTTCGATGAGAAGTTCATTTATGATTCTTTATTTAATAAACGAACGAACATGAACACAAATTCTTGTTCATTTAGTTAAATGAACGAACATGAACAATGCTCTCGTTCGTTCAATTATGTTCATGAACATTCGTTTATGTTGTTCGTTTACATTCGTTTATGTCCGTTCATATAAGTTCCTTTTATATTCATATATGATTAATTGTGTTTGATGACATACTATATTATATGTTCATTTATGTTTATATATGTTCAATTGTGTTTGTTTATCTTTGTTCATTAATGTTCGTTTAACATGTCCATGAACATAAACGAACGAACATGAAAAATGTAATTTTTTTTACGAACAAACATGGACAAGAAAACTCGTTTATTTATCCATTCATGTTCATTTATTTGTTCGGCTAACTTAAACGAAAGAACATAAAAAAACCCATGTTTGTGTTCGTTCGGTTCATTTACAGCCCGAATTGATACTAATGAGAAAAAACACACACTTCATACAATAAGAACGAAAACAAGAAAGAACCTTGAGATTGAATTTATCTTTAGTTCTGATCTTCATATTTAATATTGCTTCAACTTCTTCTGTTGTAAACTCAATCCCTCCATAATCCGACCCAACAATTCTTCCAAGTCCGAACCGGGTACCAAGATCTTGATCGCCATTGACGGCCGAAAAATCTTGTCGTTGTGTAGCTGGTGTTCTACTACCATTGACCATTCCCAACATTTTTTCAACACTTTTCTGTTGCTCAGATCTTTATCTTTAACACAGTCTCATCAAAACCCAAAAAAGAAGTTGTTTAGATCTGCTTCTTCTTCTTCTTCTATGTTCTTGAACACCCGGAAAAATATAATAAAGGGAAAATGACACAAATGCCCTATAAACTTTCTGGGGTTTACCCGTTGAGTCCCTAAAGTTTTTGTCCGACTTTATGGGTCCCTAAAATAGGATATGACCTGCTCTTTTAGTCCCTGTCAACCTGTAATAGCCGGTTTAGTGACATTTTAGACAAAAAAACTCACATTGTGCCCCTATAAAGCCAAAAAATTAAGTTCAGGGATCAACTCGTACAAAAAAAAACCTCCCATTTTCTTCTGAAGCCAATTCACACTCAATTCGTATTGATCCCCGAACTTATTTTTTTGGCTTTATAGGGGCACAATTTGAGTTTTTTTTTTGTCTAAAAGGTCACTGAACCGGCTATTAGAGGTTGACAGGGACTAAAAGAGCAAGTCATATATTAGTTTAAGGACCCATAAAGCCCGACAAAAACTTTAGGGACTCAACAAGTAGACCCTAAAAAGTTTGTAGGGCGTTTGTGTCATTTTCCCTATAATAAAACCCCTAAAAAGAAAGGGTAAAAAACAAATTCCAAACAAAGAAAATGAGTTTTGTAAGTCAGAAAAAATAAGGGGAGCTTGTGCTTATGCTTGTTGTGGTAGGTTTGTGAATTGGAATCAAAGCTATCCTCAGTTTGCAATCAGAGTTGTTGCTTTAGTTTATAGAAGGGTATGTGTGTGTGTGATTTTGAGAGTGTGTGTGTGTGAGAGAGAGAGGTGAGAACTTTTCATATTAAATATATATATATATATATATATATATATATATATATATATATATATATATATATATATATATATATATATTTTAAATAAGGGAAAACTTCATAAATGGTCTTTGTGGTAGTGAAACGACGAAAATGTTATTTAGTTAAAGGTAGAAAGCTGGCGGAGTGAAGTTTAAGGACCAAACATTAAAAGTTTTGAAACCAAATGGACCATCAATGAGGTTTTTGAAACTTAGGGACTAAACATTAAATTTCAGGATATCAAAGGGAGCATTTATAAAGTTCCTTCTAAATAAAATAAACTTGATTTCATTTCATCATATAGGTATTGTTTCATTATACACATGAATATATTTAAGTTACGAAGACTTTATTATGATATTTAAAAGATTATGAACCAACATGCATTTAGCCTAGAGGTATCATAAGAAGTTGTTCTCCCTCAATGAAAAAAATGGTTCAAGTTTCCTCTCAGACACTGGTTGCAATATAGGAGTACAATTTAAAAAAATATAAAGGTTACGACTCAAATTCATATCCTAAGCGTAGGTCATCAATAAAAATATTGATTATATGTTACTATTAATTTGATCAGATAATTACATAAATAACTTAAGTAACAAGATACTTTAATCTTGGCCGGGTACACGACACTACAAGAATAGAGTTTCAGAAGCAACGTCAGTCCGCATTTGGTACGTGTCACTGCTACAACCATATCAACGACATATATATATATATATATATATATATATATATATATATATATATATATATATATATATATATAAATTCAATAGAGAACCATAATTATTGGTTTCCTAGGAGCAAAATATTTTTTTCAAGTTCTAGTGCTTATACTTAATCAAAAAAAAAAAAAAAACTAAAAATATCAAAATTCAAAACTTAACATTGTGAATGTTAAATATATTTTTCGGATTCACCGTGTGAATTTAGATTCACATTGTGAATTTTTAAATATTCACAATGTGAATTTGACGAAAAAAAATTTGTTTATCGAATTTGATATCATTGGAAAAAGGATAAAAAGTTATGAATTTTTGTATTTTTAGTTTTTTTTTATTTTTTTTATAAAAAATAAGTTGTAAAAGTTGAAAAAAAGATTGGATCGTTGGTTCTTTGGTTACTTATGGTTCTCTACTGAGTCTTACCCTATATATATATATATATATATATATATATATATATATATATATATATATATATATATATATATATATGTGTGTGTGTGTGTGTGTGTGTGTGTGTGAAATTGGTTGAGAACTTATAATTTCCCGAGAACTCGAAAACTAAAAGTGCAGCGTTGGATAAAAATTAATTTATTGACGATATGATCGTCATTTTACCAATCTCATTTAATGTTAATTTTTTTTGTTATTAATCATATTAATATAAATGTTTAAAAAGCTACATAATAAATTAAATTTTCGGATTTTTTAAAAATTTAATTTTTTGATATTTTTTTAAAAAAGTGCATATTTTTTATTTTTTTATAGAATACCTGAATTTATGAAAAAAATTGAAAAAAATAATTTTTTTTCAAAAACCTGTATTTATTTTCAAAAATAAAAAACTGCATTTTTTTTCGAAAAAACTGCATTTTTTTTCAAAAAAGCTTCATTTTTTTTTTTCAAAAAGATTGCAATTTATTCAAAAACTACAATTTTTTCAAAAAAACTGTAATTTAAAAAAAAAAACTGCCTTATTTGAAAAAAAGACTGCATTTTTTCCAAAAAAAAAAACATCATTTTTTCCAATTTTTTTTTTTATTTTTTTCAAAAAAAACTGCAAGTTTTTTAAAGAAAGCTGCTTTTTTTTTTTTCAAAAAAAACTACAAATTTTTCAAAAAAATTGTATTTTTTTTAAAACTAAATTTTTAAAAATCAATAACATATGAATTACATGTGATTCACATGTGAATCACATTTACATATGACATCATATATAAATCACATGTGAATCATATGTAATTCATATGTGAATCACTTGTGATTTATTTGTGAATTACATGTTATTCATATGTAAATTACATATGAATCACATGTAACTCATATGTAAATTACATATGAATCACATGTAACTCATATGTGATTCACTTGTGATTTACATATGAATTACATGTGATTTACACGTGAATCACATGTAATTTATATGTGAATTACTTGTGAATTAAATGTGATTAATATGTAAATTACATATAAATCACATGTAACTCATACGTAATTCACTTGTGATTTACATATGAATCACATGTAATTCATAAGCGATTCACTTGTGATTTACATGTGAATCACAAATGGATCATATGTGAATTACATGTGAATCATATGTGAATTACTAGTAATTCATATGTGATTCACTTGTGATTTACATGTAAATCACATGTAATTCATATGTGAATCACATGTAATTCGTATGTGATTCACTTGTGATTTACATGTGAATCACGTGTAATTTATATGTGAATCACATGTACTTCATATGTGATTCACTTGTAATTCACTTGTGATTTACATGTGAATCACAAATGGATCATATGGGAATTACATGTGAATCATATGTGAATTACTTGTAATTCATATGTGATTCATTTGTGATTTACATGTAATTCATATGTGAATGACATGTAATTCATATGTGATTCACTTGTGATTTACATGTGAATCACATGTAATTCATATGTGATTTACTTGTGAACTACATGTGAATCACATGTAATTCATATGTCATTTACTTGTGATTGTTTTTTTACACCATTTGCATCACAAAAATCATTACCACATAAAACTAAAGATGAAAGGTTAGGATCGACAACAATAAATCCATCTTCTACGTCATTTCCAAGACTAATGACATCCAGACCACTCAACATGAAGAAGGTCAAAACATTATCTAACAAGAGTTAGTACTTAACAGATCTAAGTTCTTCACAATATCACATAGAGTTCAGAACCAGATTAGCCAATCATAACAACTAATTAACTAGATCATACCAATTAAAACATATATATGTCAACTATGAGAACCAGTTTAAGCACTGCACTATACTTTTATATGAATCAAATATGCATTAGTATATTTATGATTCACATTAAATTCATCACTTCCAACACATAAATAATAGATATCTATTTAGAAAAATGGGACCTATTCTTTTTCAAACTCAAAAATAAAGCACCAATAACAGATGTTGAATTTGTTGAAAACTTGCATTCTTCCAGGGAACGGAGTAGCAATTGATGGTTTGAAACTGTTGTTCCATAAAAGTAGAGTTGATTTAATATACATAAGAGTTTCCATGTGAAAAATTCATAACAGACACTCTTTGAAGTGTAACCTATTCTTTTTCAAACTCAAAAATAAAGCACCAATATTTTCTAGCATTAATATTTTTGTGTAGAAATCGCATTATATTGTTCTACACAAGGTTTCAAATATATCGATTACTTTTGGTATTTTCAAACTGATTTTAAGTACAACGCAAAAATAGAAAAAAATGGCCCTCTCTAAAATATATCCCTGTCTTTTGTATT
The DNA here is from genome assembly GCF_002870075.4 of Lactuca sativa. Lineage (NCBI taxonomy): Eukaryota > Viridiplantae > Streptophyta > Magnoliopsida > Asterales > Asteraceae > Lactuca > Lactuca sativa. Next base: position 267,752,838 of record NC_056627.2, read on the forward strand.
TGTGCCGAAAATCCCCCTGTGAAATCCTTACTTCCACTAAAACGAGGGAGATAAACCTTGAATGGGAAATGTTGAGGGGTATTTAGTTTTGTAGTTGCATTTTCTCAAATATCCCTTCTAAGGTCTTTTAACTCAAAAATGGATGTAATATAGACAGATCAAACAAGTTAAAGGAACTAAGAGTGAAAAAAATGTACCTCATGAAGCATTTCCTTTCCCTTGTCTTTTATAAACATCTGAAACTCCTTCACCTCATGGATTTGGCAATAGAGGTGGATGCATAGCATAGAAGTTTCCAAGAGCAGAAACAATTGTTTGAAAGCAAACTTTCTCATCATTCCATGTCACTTAAACAAGATATTATTATGTATTTATATTTGTGCATAATTGTATTATATACATTTTGGTGTGTAGCTTACATCATTTCCAAAACAAAGAAGAAATTTTGGAGCACGGTCCATGTCAGGTGTGTACCGGTCAAGTATGACAAGAAGCCTTGACAAATTGGCTTGTGGAACCACATGAATGCCAAAATATTCATCCAACAATTCAAATTTCTCGCTTAGTAGCTTAGCATTCATTTGTATGCATATGTAATTAATGCCTTGTGAATCTAGATCTTCTTTAGTTAGTGCTAGCAGGCTCACTTAACTGTATTGCTTTGAAGTAACCAAATCCTTGCAAAACTAGTTGATACATGAGCTCCTTGCTACAAAAAGAAAAAAAAAAGGAATTTTATGCCAAACCTATAGAAACTCTGCAAAGCTAACAGTATATATATATATATATATATATATATATATATATATATATATATATATATATATATATATCAAGTACTTAGCGGGAACAGATCAGAAAGGAGAGGTAGTATGTAGTATATTACCTCAAATTTACAACTTTGGCAAGATATAAATGAGTATTATGTTGAAGGAGAGAAAAATCATCATCAACCATACTAACATATGTATAGTTCCTTATAGTGTCCAAAAGACCTAGCAGAAAGAACCACATCAGTGATCAGACATCAACAACACAAGAAGATTATGCATATGTTGTTCATAATGAATGTGGTGATGAAGGCTACCAGAGTGACAACCACGTTCAAATTCATCAATAAGTTCCTAAACACTTGTAAGATCAGTAGTTTCCTTAGGATTCCTTCTCTATCTGATGGAAGACCTGCATTGCAGACACCTTTGATTGTAACAAGTAGTAAGGCATGAATACTATAGTCCAACTTCATGAGGAGTGTTACCGATTATTTATATGGAAATATAGAGAGAGATCCTATTCTTACCTCAAAGAATTCAAACCAGAATTGCTTTCATGGTGTCTAGAAGGCTTAGCCTGCAAATAAGCATGCATCCTCCCAAAAGGATCCTATAAATCTGTCCGCACCATCTTATTTACAGGTATTTTTTGTGACCCTTGAGAATATAAGAAAACAAGTTAGAACATGAAGAGATATTTCAAGTGAAAGCAAAAGAAAGAGCATCACTTCACTTGCATAGTTGCATGCCAGAAGTTGATGTATTTACAAAAGAAGCTTTGTTTGCAGCTACTGAACTCACAGGAGAGCAATCCACTGCCTATTAAAATTTAGTACATTAACATAGGAACATTATTTTTGGGCTAATGCATGTCAATTAAATCAGATTATAATGAAACCCAAAACGAGAAACAAATATGTACACAACATGTGAGATTATAGTGTTCTATGGAAATAAATTAGATAAGTAATGGCAAAACCTGAGGTGGAGCTGGAAATAAATGAGGTTATATGAGAAGCGGGCATCCCATGGCCGTACAGTTGCAGTTTTAGGGCAATAAATCAGATTACCGACTTCCTTTAAATCTAGCGATTAGGTTTTCTGATTGTTAATAAGCGGGGTGTGGTGAGTAGAGAGGAGATAATCGATGAAGAACACGAGAGCGAGAGAGATCGTTGACTGATAATTTAGTTTTTATCATATCAAAAACCAATGCCATGGCTGAACGGAAAACAAATGGTGCAGCCATGACCAATAAGGACGAGCTTATAGTTCTAATTATATGAGATCAACGAACCATAGCATCAAACGATAATGAAAAATTCAACCTCCCAACATAATTGGGAACTAGATTATACTTTTGAACACCATTTAATGATAGAATCAATATCATAAGTAGTCAATTTTACCATAGAAGTCAAAATTAGATCCATATCAGATGCATAAACACTTAGAAGAATTAGACATTGCTGTGTAGATGATGCAAAAAAGTAAATTGCAAACAATCGGTCGATTAGTGGAGATCTAGTAGAGAATAGAGACGACTTACTTTGGTATCGAGCGTAACTGCACAGAGAATACCGGTGTTATCCATGTCAGTTTGGAGATTATCAAGCGTTTCCTGATGATACTCATAAGATCCATGCGAGAAATCGATTCAAATTTCCAGATCAACGATGACCAAAGATAACGACGATGAGGAAGAACATGAGCGAAGGGTCGTCTTCGGAGGCGATGTGATGATAGGAGGTCGGATGAGAGAGAGAGAGATGGAAAGGGTTTACCTAATTCAAGGTAATTCATCACTAAAATGCCCCATAATACTTTAATTATCATGCCACAGTGTTGTTTTTTTCTCAAGTATTTACAAAAATGCCACAAATGATCCTAGCCTTTTATTATTTTGATCTAACGGCCCTGGTTTGGTTCTCGGGTTCTCTGGAAACCTTTAAGTTCTCAAATGATCATTGCTATATATATATATATATATATATATATATATATATATATATATATATATATATATATAGTGGTGTAAGGCAGTTGTTTGATCTTATATTAACGAGATGTTGATCTTATGTTAACCGGATGTCTGGTGGTTTGTTGTAACCAACTTTTCTAGAATCAAGTTTAATATTGGCTTCATCTAGCACCCAATATAGTTATCAAGTCATGATTTGATGGTTTAGTTGATCAATTTTTCCTTGGTTTTGCAAAACTATCCCATAGTTGTATTGATGGCCTGTATGTTTATTTTGAGTAGAATCAAATTAATTTCAGGACTGTTTGGATGCGTCTCAAAAATACCATGTGGGATAGTGTTAATGGACGGTTTTCCGGTTGAAGTTATAATAATCAAAAGGGATAATGACTTGAGAAGGTAACGAATATATAACTGTGCTCATGTTTAGTCACTAATTTTTTTTGTGATTGATTTACCCATGAATTATTTGAAAATTTCCACATTTTACCCTTATGACCGCGACCAATCATAAGGGTAAAATGTAAACATTTCAAATAATGCATGGGTAAATCAAGCACAAAAAGAAGTTTAGTGACTAAATATGAACTAGTTGAAAGTTTGTTACCCTTTCAAGTCATTATATATTTATGTAATAATCCCTTAGTTTATTTTGCTTATTGGTAGCAATTACTTAGATTAATAATTTTGATTTCAGTCACTACAATTTATTTTGTGTTATGTTTGTAAGGAGTACTACAGAATAGAATGCATATCACATAACCATGTTCTAATTCATTGCTTTAATCATAGTCAATAAGATAAACTTTTAACTAGATTTTCTTTATTCATATATATTTGAAACGCCAACCCACAAAGAAGAAATAATATGTAGAGTTTCACAAAGGAAAAAAATACACATATATGAGCAATAAAATGAAAAATAGATCGAAAATCAAAAGGAGCATGGTGAGAAGGTACATACAAAACCAACATAGAAATAGAAAAAGGTAGATACAAGTAATAATTTGGAAGAAAAATAAATTTGGAAGAAAAATATCGACAAAACAAGTTCAAAGTAAAAACAATGAAAACTAGGCAAAATACACAAACAATGTAAAGGCAACTAGCACCTAGACTACTCATGTACCACTCTACTATCTTGATCTTACGCATCCACACTCTCTAATCAAAGTTAGTGTCTTTGTAAAGAGAAAAATCTCATTCAAATTTAACATTGCTGTACCTTCACACTTATTTATCATATGTTCTCTCGTCCTCGCATGATTTGTAACGACCGGCTCTACCACTAGAGTTAAAATCTTTGCCCATGTCCTAAGTATATTTTTAAAACCACAAAAATATTTGCTTCTTCAATTTCTCTTTGATTAAAGATGCTCCTATTGTATTTTTAAGTGTTGTTTCTAATACCTTACACAATAAAGGTATATCAGACAATTCTTACAGCATCCTCACTTTTGTGAGCTTCATATTGAGCTTGTGCTCATTCTTAATAAGATTTAGAACCATTTACAAGATAATGGCTTGAAAGGGTAACAAACATTCAATTTTTCTCACATTTAGTCATTAGTTTTTTTTTTTTGTGCTTTATTTACCCCTAAAATATTTGAAATTGGTCATATTTTACCCTTATAACCGGTCATAAGCGTAAAATGTGAAAATTTTCAACTAATTCAAAGGTATATCAAGCACAAAAAAATTCAATGAGTAAATATGAACAAAATTAGAAGTTTGGTACCATCTTAAGTCATTATAAAAAAATTACTACATTACTAGAGAACACAATATATTTTTATGGAAAATACATATGTAATACAAACGGAGTATCTAGTTCGTTGTAAATATTATGAAAGGTTCTATATATTTAATCCATTAATGGATAAAACGACGCATACATTTCTGTAAAAAAAACATGACTGGTGATTAAAAAATGAGAGTAAAAAATGTTTGAAAACATTACTTCTCTCTCACTTTGAATAAGATTATTTATCTAGTAATTTTTATGATTTCTGGAGTGTGGAGAGAGCCTGGAAGGAGGTAGAAATCATCCGAAATCTATGTTTTGAAACTGGAGTAACGGGTGGTTTTTGGCTCTTTGCATTTTTTTTCATCAGGTAAATAATCTACATATTTATTAATTAATTGCCTATTGTTGATAAACTAAAAAAAACCTTATTTGTGTGCTATCATATTAGTTTTGATTGTTTTATGGTCTTTATTATTTACCGTGTACATGTTAATTATGGCCATTCAGGTTGTTGCCTCTATTACTACATCAGATTGATCATTTTCTTTCATGCTCTTCTGAAACCTATAACAATGTATTGTTTAACAATCATGTAGAACCATTATAACCATTTGCATACCTTATTGCATTAGCCTCTACCATGTATCATGATGTTCAATGATAGAAATTTTTTAAGATTAAAATACTTCAACAAGAACCAAAAATGGATTTATTGATATTATACCTACTGAAAGTCTGAAACAAAGAGGTAACAAACACCATATCCCAGTTCAATAAAATACACCATAAAGATTTGCTGATAAGCAACCATAAAATGGAGAAAGTGTTTCGCCTGTTCCTATAAATATTGAAAATTAGAATGTAAAAAGAAAAATGAAACACATATTAATTAGGAGTGGAGTCGCATATTTACCAAGCTCCCAACAAGTAAGATTCTTGAAGTACAAGAAAAGATAACAATGTGTCAAACAATAGGACCCAACTGGTCCGCTATTAGTGGAATAATCTCTTATTTTCCTCGAGCTCAACTGATCACATGATTCATGTTTGCAAGATCCGTGAAAATCACCCTTTTAAAATTTGTTTAAATCTTTTCTGGGCATAAGGTTTACTATAATTTTTTTAGGGTTTTGATTTTGTTAATCATATTGGCGTTACTATTTTGGGTATTTGATTTTTTTTTTTTTCAGTTTTAGGGTGAAGTTAATAGTGTCAAGAAGGACCCAACAGTTGCACCATTGGATTTGTGTTCTGATTCCCACATCTAGCGTTGAAATTTCAAAGAATAATTATTTTAATAAGAAAAAATTAAAATAAAATAAAATTCTAACATTATCCTAATTTTGGCATTGTACTTTCAAAGTAGAATGGGTTAATAGCAATGTACCCATTCTAGCATAGTAGATTGCTTTATTAGACATTAAGGTATTTTTTTTTAAATGAGTAAAAATAAGAAATGAAAGCAAGATGTTTGTGATACCCCGACTCCCAGATATAAGTTTAAAAGCATTTTGTACATGTTTATAGACATACTCGACGAGTTGGTTGCCCCAATTTGTCAGGTAGAGGCAGGATAGCCCCGCGTGGATTATTGGACCTACTCGACGAGTCGGAGGACCCGAAATCGAAGAGTAGGAGATGGAAGATGAAACCCTAATGTTTAGGGTTTGCACCTTATTTAAAGAACCTTAAGTCCTTACCTCTAGTCCCTTACCACCTCTTGACAGCCAGAAGAAACCCTAATCGATATTAACCTTGTTCTTGAGTTTTTGTCAAGCTTAAAGAGTGTTTTTGGTGCATTTTGTGAAGAAGGTGTGAAGTATAAGAAGCTTGGACAAAGAGGATCTTGTGGATCCGACTTTATTTCATCTTGGCATCATTTTCAAGGTAACAAGTCGTTACGTTGGCTTATCTTTAGTTAGATCTCTTCATGCTTAGGTTTAAGGCAATCTTTAGTATATTTGGAAGTCATTCCGGGTATTAGGCATGATCTGAAGTTGTAACTTTAGATTTGGACTCCTCTTGGTCCTAATAGCCATAAAGTTATCTGATTTAGCAAGCTTGGGATTTTCTTTTTGGGTTAAACCCCCCTTTCACTTGGTTTTGACATTTAGGACCATCCATGCACGTAAAGTTTGCAACTTTACGTGGAAACCATGCCCTAGGAGGTTAGATCTGCATTTTGGGGCTTTAGGGTGGCTTAAAAACGTCTATAAAAGAAAAAGACTGAAGGGACTAAACGAGTTCATGAGTCAACTCGACGAGTCTAAAGAGGGTTTCTCGTTTTTGGTTTCTGCATGGACTCGATGAGTCAGTGAGATGACTCGACGAGTCAGTTAGGGTTTTCCCAACATTGGACACGCATGGACTCGACGAGTTATCAGGAAACTCGGCGAGTCAACTAGGGTTTTCAACATTTCTCATGTTCCGGAAGGACTCGACGAGTCAGTAAGTTGCACTCGACGAGTTGGGTCAACATGGACTGTTGACCATGACCGTGGACTGTGACCTTGACCAAGGGTTGACCAGTTTGACTTCTGGGGGTATTTTAGTAAACGAGGAATTTATATAGGAGGTTTTATGATGAAAATAGGTAGTGGAGTTCGTTGCTGTGATTTGAGAGTTTGAGCTTATCACTTCAGTTCGACATTTGTTGTAACGACGTGAATTTTTCAAACAATTTTTCGTTTTAAAACATACTTTCAGTCACACGAAAATCATAAAAACATAATGTGTCCACTGTAACATAACAAAACATGTCCCAAGATCTTAATATCATAAACTCCATGAGTGTGTATGAATCATGCCGGCGCCTTCCCGCGATCCTTGCTAGTACCTGAAACACATCACACAACAACTGTAAGCATAAATGCTTGGTGAGTTCCCCAAAATACCACATACCCCACATACGCCTTTCCAGGCCCTAAATCTGTAGGATCTTCCGATCCATGTGTCCCAGGGGACTTCCGTCCCAAATCCCGACAGACCTTTCCAGTCCTACCCATATCGACCTTCCGGTCCGTAACCTCTTGACTTTCCGGTCCTTATCATACACAACACACATAGCACATACATATCACATAACCGCATATAGCACATACATCATAGCATACAAGACCTTCCAGTCACACATAGGTACCCTTCCAGGTACAGTTTATTGAGAAGACTCGCCTTAATGAAGTCGGATGAACTCTCGTGCTCAACGTCCCGACTCAGCCTCCTCCTATTATTCAAATAACATTCCTGATCAATACACTCTCATGATCTCATCTCTACAGACTGGGTAGAAGGCCATTCTACCCTTCCCCAAACTCTCCTGAATAAGTCTTGACCAGAATCCTAAAGTCAACGAAAGTCAACGGTCAAACTTTGACCCGACTCGTCGAGTGCACATGGGCGACTCGGCGAGTCCATACGGGTCCTTTGAATCCTTACAGACTCTCTTGGCTCGTCGGGTCATTCTTCCACACAACGAGTTACACCTGACACAAAACGGGGGGAAACCCCGACTCGACTCGTCGAGTCTGCTCATGGACTTGGCGAGTTCATTCCATGCTCACACTCAAATGACCTTCTGAGGTTAGATCTGTTCCTTTAATCCATAGATCTAACTTTCCCAAGCTCAATAATCACGCAAAGGTTCGAACTTGATACTCATGCAACGTCCAAATGACACTACTTGCTGATTTAGCCCCAAATACAACAACCTAAGTCCATTTCTTCCATGACTCCTCATAAAGCAAGATGGAAAGTGTTCTCTGGACCACTATGGATCCAGATCTAATATCTAAACATGGTAAGGGACCATATTCCCAACAAATCAACCCAATAAAGGGTATAGAAAACCCTAGATCCATGTATTCCTTAACAAAACAGAGAAAGGATCGATATGCTACCTCAAAGATGATGCCCTAAGCTTGAGATCCGCAAATATGCAACCTCCTTGGCCTCCTCTAAGCTGGAATCAACTTCTTCTTGCAAAACCAACCCACAAAGGTCAAATATAGGCTTCTTCTCTCTCACAAACGCTCAAGCACTCTTAGGGTTTCTCTCAAGGGTCTGGTAGCTGCAAATGGTGGCTATAAGAGTCCTTAAATAGGGCTCAAGCCCCGATAATTAGGGTTTCATTAAACAGCGTGGAGTCGCTGAGTCCCCTCATGGACTCGTCGAGTCCCTCATTAAATCAGACCAAAAGATGTGCGATCACACTCGGCGAGTCTGAGCGCGAACTTGCCGAGTCCCTCTCATAAAATCAATATAAATACTTAACATAGGGTACCTAGGAATCCGGACGTTACAATTCTCCCCTATTAGAATCAGACTTCGCCCTCGAAGTCCTGCTTGACAAACAACTCTGGATGCTGCTCCCGCGTCTCCAACTCCGGCTCCAAGGTCAGCTCGGACCCTTTCCGATGTTGCCACTGGACCTACACCAGTGACACCGCCTTGTTCCTCAGAACTTTGATCTTCCGATCTTGTATCGTGATTGGCCTTTCCGCATAATTCAGGCTCGCATCCACCTGAATATCCTCCAATGGTACCACCGCCGACTCATTGGCTATACATTTCCTCAATTGTGACACGTGGAAGGTATCATGAATCTGGATCAACTCCGCAGGTAGCTCTAACCGATATGCTACCTTTCCCACCCTTGTGGTCGCCCTGAATGGACCGATGAACCGGGGCCCCAGCTTGCCCCTCTTCCTGAATCAGATCACTCCTTTGCAAGGAGATACTTTCAGGAGCACGAAGTCCCCCACCTTGAACTCCAGCTCGGATCGTCACCGATCTGCATAACTCTTATGACGACTCTGAGCCTTCAGTAACCTCTGTCTAACCCGCTGTATCTGCTCTTCTGTGTGAAGTACTATCTTAGTGCTACCCATCACACGCTGCCTTACCTCTCCCCAGCAAATGGGAGTTCGACACCTCCTCCCATACAACAACTCAAAGGGAGGCATACCAATACTAGAATGGTGGCTGTTGTTATACGAAAACTCAGCCAACGGCAGATATGTGTCCCAACTTCCTCCGAAGTCCAACACACATGCTCGAGCATGTCCTCGAGCGTCTGAATCCTCCGCTCACTCTGTCCGTCCGTCTGGGGGTGGTAAGCGGTACTGAAATGCAACCTCGTACCCAACTCCTCGTGGAACTTCCTCCAGAACCTGGAAGTGAAACATACATCTCAATCTGACACCATCGAGATCGATACTCCATGATGTGATACCACCTCCTTCACATACAACTCTGCCAATCTCTCGGCGGAAGAGCTCTCACTGATAGCAAGAAAATGCGCGATCTTCGTCAGCCGGTCGACGATCACCCAAATTGCATCTACACCCCTTGCGGTCCTTAGCAATTTGGTGATGAAGTCCATGGAAATGTGTTCCCACTTCCACTGGGGAACCTCAAGCGGCTGCAACTTGCCATGCGGACGCTGGTGCTCGGCCTTAACCTTGCGACAAGTCAAGCACCTCTCGACAAACCACGCAACATCCCTCTTCATACAGGGCTGCCAATAATCTTTCTTTAGGTCCAAATACATCTTTGTGGCCCCGGGATGGATCGAGAATCTTGATCTATACGCCTCCTCCATCAAAAGGGTACGTGCCCCGCCTGCATACGGCACCCAAATCCGACCTTGAAAGGTAATCAACCCTCGACTGTCGATAACAAACTCGGACACCTGCCCGATCACCCGCTCCCTCTTGCGGTTCTCCGGTATCAAGGCCTCTGCCTGGGCCTCCCGAATGGTGTCCAACACCGGGGTCATCACTATCAATCTCATACAAGTGCCTCGAATTGGGGTACTCTTCGCCCTACGGCTCAGCGCATCGGCTACCACATTATCCTTTTCCGGGTGGTACAGGATTTTACAATCATAATCCTTTACCACATCCAACCATCTCCTCTGTCGCATATTCAGGTTGGGCTGATCCATCAGATACTTCAAACTCTTATGGTCCTTCTATATGGTACACTGAACCCCATATAAATAATGACGCCAAATCTTGAGGGCAAACACCACTGCCCCCAACTCCAGATCGTGGGTGGTATATCTCGCCTCATGAGCTTCAGCTGCCTCGATGCATACGCTATCACATGCCCCCTCTGCATAAGCATCAAACCCAACGCAGATATCGATGCGTCACAATATACCACAAAATACTCCAACCCTTCCGAGAGGGCTAATACAAGGGCTTCGCATAATTTCTGGCGAAGTGTATCAAACGAGGTCTGCTGCTCCGGACCCCATGAAAAAGAAACACCCTTCCGGGTCAACCTGGTGAGTGGCACGACAATCTTGGAGAAATCCATGATAAATCTCCGATAGTAGCCGGCAAATCCTAGAAAGCTCCTGATCTCGGTGGGCGATGTCGGCACCTCCCTCCTCATGACTGCCTCAATCTTGGCCGGATCAACCAAAATCCCATTCTAGTTAACGAGGTGCCCCAAGAACTGGACCTCTCGTAACCAGAACTTGAACTTGGAGAATTTGGCATAAAGCCTCTCCGATCTCAGAACTCCGAGGATCTCCCTCAAATGCTCCTCATGCTGCTCTCTGGATCTCGAATACACCAATATATCATCAATGAACACAATCACCGAATGATCCAACATTGACCTACACACCCTTTTCATGAGATCCATGATTGCCGCCGGTGCATTGGTGAGCCCGAAAGGCATCACCACGAACTCGTAATGTCCATAACGAGTCCTGAATACAGTCTTCTGGATATCCTCATCACGTACTCTCATCTGATGATATCTAGACCTCAGATCAATCTTGGAAAACCAAGACGCTCCCTGCAACTGATCGAACAAATCGTCGATCCTCGGTAATGGATAACGGTTCTTGACCGTTAGCTTGTTCAACTCCCGGTAATCAATACACATCTGGTGTGAACCATCCTTTTTTCTTAACAAAAGGGATCGGCGCTCCCCAAGGGGAACTACTTGGTCTAATAAACCCCTTCCCCAGCAGCTCCTGAAGCTGCGAGGATAACTCTTGCATCTCTGGCGGCGCAAGACGATAAGGCGCCTTGGCAATAGGTGCTGCCCACGGTACCAAATCAATGCAGAACTCTACCTGCCTCTTGGGAGGAACACCCGACAACTCCTCGGGAAAAACATCCGTGAACTCACGCACTATCGCACCGTCATCAATCGAACTGGGCCTCCCAGCAGCCTCTCGTGTGTCTATCACATAGGCTACAAACCCACTGCAGCCCTACTGTAAACTCTGTCTCGCTCTAGCAGTCGAACAGAATGCCGACCCACATCGGGTACCCTCGTCGTACACCGTAAGTACTCCCCCACTAGGGTCTCGTATTGTCACCAACTGCCGCTCATAGTCTATCCCATCCCCAAATCGGCTCAATCAATCCATGCCCGCTATGACACACACATCCCCCATTGCTATCGGGACCAGATCTATCGGGAACTCAACACCAAAGATCTCGAGTACACATCCTCGTATCACCTCCAGCTGATTTCTGAGTACATGTCAAAGCTAGTGGGAGCATAAGTGTTATGCTAATAATCATCATGTTAGTGGGAGCATGATAATTATGATAAAGGTTGCAAGTTAGCAATGTTAATTATAGAAAACAAAAGTTTCAATTGGGAAAGAGTTGTTTTGCTATAATTAAGGGAGAGGAAATTATACTTCATCTCAAATCTATAAGCTTAGATCGTGAGGTTTTAATCATTTAGTCAAGGATATATATTAATTTCATGTTGGAATGGCTCAACATAAGGAAATTTTGTATATGAGTCCATTATTTGCATTCTAAAATTCTATTATGATTACGGCATCCCTTTTTATAATCTGAATTATGAGAACTTGGCAAATTGAAATGGAAATGTTATAGCAAAAGACTGGTTTAGTCTTTATGTGAGACATCATGAATTGATTCCCATATACTTCGGATATAGGATCGATTACATGTGCTATATTCATCCTTTCTGAAAATTTCCAAATGCCTGGGGCATTAAGAAGGGAAAAGGTTTAGAACTGGATATGACTAAAAGGATTAAACAATTATCAAGGACAATCTAAGGTTTACCAAAGATTGGGTGCTCAAGGACAGTTGGAAGTATAGTGATAATTTTGAAAGGACCATATTGACATAATCTGTAAGGAGGCAACTCCTGTTCAGAAGTGATAGTCAAAATGGAATATGGAAATGTTTCAAAGGTAGAATTATTCAATCTGTGTAAGATTAGGAAACTTAATGCAAGAAGGATGTTTCCAAGGAGCTGATCTCCTTTGGAATACTATGTAATGATTGTTGTCAAGTCTTTCTGACTTTGTGCATAATCATTACAAGAGGATCAATGCATACAAGTTTAGAATCTAACAGATATCAGTAAATGGCATGAATTTGGAATTCTTGCATTTGCAGTAAGGATTTGGGGGTGTGAAAAGAGAATCATTGGAGTTATGTTCAATTGATTTATATCACAAAGTAAAGATCATAGACAAACATAGTATGCATACTTGGTGTGTGGCATGACTAGTGTTTAGAAAACATAGTGTACATGCTTGGAGCATGGGACAACTATTGTTTTAAATTCAAGAATAAAGTTGATAGCTGAAACAGTATACAATGAATAATGTGTAATCATATGGTGATAAATAAAAGGTGTTTTATTTATGTTCATAGGTTGTGATACCATATTGGATTCAATTATTATTGTGTTTCATTTTGCATGTTTTGACTTCCCGAATAAACTAGGTTATTCTTCCGGAATGACTAAGTTATTCAAACCATCCACAGTCGGTCATATGTTGGAAGTAGATATGAATTAAGACTGTCATGGGTTGGCTTGTAGAGGTATAAGGTGTTGGACAAAAGGCTACAACACTCATGAGTGCTCATAAGTTCTGAGTATTGGATTCAACCCGCGCTCATTGGAATCACTTCATGGATTTTATCACGAGTGATCATGAGACGATAATATCTTATATTCTTCAAACCTAGAGATATGAGTTGTTACTATGAGTTGATAGTACATTGATTGCACGAAAACGCATTTGGTAACTCGGTGCTATAAAACGTGCCTTTGTGTATGATTCAACAGGTAGTAGAACAAGCCATATGAGTCGAAGTTTATCCATTCCTTTTACCTTCGGGATAAAAGCGATATATGTGGGCCCCTCGATGATTTGATGATGACAAATGGAAGTGCTCGGCTGGGCCAGGATTGATTTGATTTGTTCAATTAGTCAGTCGTCATAAATCGGAAATCAGGAAACAACAAATGGACAGAGAGAATGATTATAATCCATGTCTCAGTCCATATGATATCTAGAATGGAGGAATATATGATCCCTTATCTAATGGACAAGTCATTGACAAAGGTCAGAGTTCATCTACAAGGTCAGAGTTCGACAGAAGCTTTTGAGAGCTACGATTACCAGTTGGTTCCTGAAGTCATACGCAATAATAGTTTTAGACTTATCCAAGTGGGAGACTATTGGATTAATGTCTAAGTCCATAACTATAATTGGTAAGACTTGACCCGACCCGGCATGGTCCATTTGGGTTGCATACCATCATGCACTTGGATAGACTATAATGAGAGAAATAAGACACTTATGGTTATTAATATATTATAAGTTCTAGTATATTAATAATAAGAATAATAAGATTATTTAATTAGTATTGATCAAGAATTAATCTAGGATTAATTAAGTGATCAAAAGAAGACTAATTAAATATGTGGGTTGATTGTGTAAATCATCCATACTTGTATAGTGGGCTAATGCTCCATGGATAATCAAGTTGGGCTAAAACCCATAGGATGGTCCATGGATGCTCCATGGTGTATTTGTACCCATGGATCATGGAAATGAAAGGCCATGTCAATTAGGGTTTACATGGTGTAACCCTAACTATATAAGCATCTTATTCTTGACCAAATCGGCCACTAGTGTGAGAGTAAGAAAGGGCTAGCCGATTTCATGAGTTGTAGAATTCTCTCAAGTTATTCTAAGTGTTTTGGTGATTGTGATTCCATTTGAGGCTTCCACACTATTGGGGCTAGGCACTCAAGCTTCATGAAGACTTTCTACATCAAAGAGGTATGTATTCTATCTTGTTACACTCATTGTTTTTGTATGCTAGATTAGGATAATACCTTGGATTTTCTTATTTGCATGTATAATAGAGAAAACATAGATCCAAGGTATTTAGGGTTGCATGTACACTTAGGAGTGTTAGAATGCTCAAAAGCCAACAATACTATCGTCCACACCGCATCCGTATTCACCCTAAGTCCTCCTCCTTGGATTCCAGATCACAAGTGCTTTACATCTCATTGGCATAGGCTACCCTTTGATAGACCTCTCATCAGCTCCTCACTGCTACATACTCGCTCTCAAGCATCACATAGCAGCAAAATCCTTCCTAGGCTAAGGCATCATAAAATAAGGCCACTCTAGTCCTAATATGAATACCTAGCCAACTCTATCATGCATACCATATCATATCTCATAGCATATAATGTAAGGGTATTTTGGGAAATTACTGTTCGGGCGCTGGCTGATCGTACACACTGCTTTCTTCTGTTTTTCTCAAAATCATTTACTTTCTTAGAAAAATTGTTCATTTTTTGAAAAAATTTCTCAATTCCTCAGTTTGAGTTCAGGTTTATCCGAAGATGCGCCCGAATCCCTCAAACCAAGGCTCTGATACCAACTTGTAACGACGTGAATTTTTCAAACAATTTTTCATTTTAAAACATACTTTCATTCACACGAAAATCATAAAAACATAATGTTTCCACTGTAACATAACAAAACATGTCCCAGTATCTCAATATCATAAACTCCATGATTGTGTACGAATCATGCTGGCGCCTTCCCGCGATCCTTGCTAGTACCTGAAACACATCACACAACAACTGTAAGCATAAATGCTTAGTGAGTTCCCCAAAATACCACATACCCCACATACGCCTTTCCAGACCCTAACTCTGTAGGATCTTCTGATCCATGTGTCCCAGGGGACTTCCGTCCCAAATCCCGGCAGACCTTTCCGGTCCTACCCATATCGACCTTTCGGTCCATAACCTCTTGACCTTCCGGTCCTTACCAACGTAACATACATAACACATACATATATATCATCTTGACCTTCCGGTTCTTATCTTACATAACATACATAACACATACATATCACATAACCGCATATAGCATATACATCATAGCATACAAGACCTTCCAGTCACACATAGGTACCCTTCCAGGTACAGTTTATTGAGAAGACTCACCGTAATGAAGTCGGATTAACTCTTGTGCTCAACGTCCCGACTCAGCCTCCTCCTATTTTTCAAATAACATTCCTGATCAATACACTCTCATGATCTCATCTCTACGGACTGGGTAAAAGGCCATTCTACCCTTCCTTGAACTCTCCTGAATCAGTCTTGACCAGAATCCTAAAGTCAACGAAAGTCAATGGTCAAACTTTGACCCGACTCGTCGAGTGCACATGGGCGACTCGGCGAGTCCATACGGGTCCTCTGAATCCTTACAGGCTCTCTCAGCTCATTGGGTCATTCTTCCACTCGATGAGTTACACCTGACATAAAACGAGGGGCAACCTCGACTCGACTCGTCGAGTCCGCTCATGGACTTGGCGAGTTCATTCCATGCTCACACTCAAATGACCTTCTGAGGTCAGATCTGTTCCTCTAATCCATAGATCTAACTTTTCCAAGCTCAATAATCACGCAAAGGTTCGAACTTGATACTCATGCAATGTCCAAATGACACTACTTGATGATTTAGCCCCAAATACAACAACCTAAGTCCATTTCGTCCATGACTCCTCATAAAGCAAGATGAAAGAGTTCTCTGGACCACTATGGACCCAGATCTGATATCTAAACATGGTAAGGGACCATATTCCCAACAAATCAACCCAATAAAGGGTATAGAAAACCCTAGATCCATGTATTCCTTAACAAAACAGAGAAATGATCGATATGCTACCTCAAAGATGATGCCCTAAGCTTGAAATCTGCAAATATGCAACCTCCTTGGCCTCCTCTAAGCTGGAATCAACTTCTTCTTGCAAAACCAACCTACAAAGGTCAAATAATGGCTTCTTCTCTCTCACAAACACTCAAGCACTCTTAGGGTTTCTCTCAAGGGTCTGGTAGCCGCAAATGGTAGCTATAAGAGTCCTTAAATAGGGCTCAGGCCCCGAGAATTAGGGTTTCTTAAACAACGTGGACTCGCCGAGTCCACTCATGGACTCGTCGAGCCCCTCATTAAATCAGACTAAAAGATGCGCGATCCCACTTGGCGAGTCTGAGCGCTAACTCGCCAAGTCCCTCTCATAAAATCAATATAAATACTTAACATAGGGTACCTGGGAATCCGGATGTTACATTTATGAGGTGAGTTTTCCTCACTATACTCAAGGGTCTAAGGTACCAAGGCTTGCCCTTTTTGGATTGTTATCCTGATATGTTATATGCTTGAGTATTGTATGATCAGTATCCTTGTAGATAGGATGTTATATGCTGTTATGATCTGTTAGATCGGTTTTTCTGTCTATAGACAGTTATGTGATTATCTGGTATGTGTACACATGTTTGATTGGTGATTGAGGCTTATCTGCTTTGTGCGATAGCCAACAGATTTAGGCATTCCAACCCGATGGTTGTGGGTCGTGAGGATTCCATCTTGAGGATGATTGGACTCATAGTATGTAGGCATTCCAAACTGATAGCTGTGGGCCTGAGGTATTCCATCCTGAGGATGATTGGACCCATAGTATATTGGCGGAACTCACTAGGTTTCGGGCTTACAGTTTCAATTTTGTTTTCACGTACATTAGATGATCACGGGAAGGCGAACGCGTGATCGTACAACTCCTCACTTTTTATGATTTTGATTTATGGGATACTCTGACATGGAACTATTTTGAAAACACTTTGTATTAGTTAATGATTTAAATTGTTTGACTATTTTCAATTAAAGTAATTATTAATTGAGGTGTAAATGTCATGTGTTAATTGACAAAGAGATTGGCTAAAAAGACACCTTATTTTTTATATAGACACCCTATTTGAATTTTAAGATATTTTTATTGGTTAGATTTTCATTGTTTTCCGGAAAAATTAATTATAAATAGTTTATTATTGATTGATTTTTAATAAAAGTATTCATATGGTGTCTAACAAGTGTCAATTTAGGCAACACCCATAACAAAAAAAGTGAGAAAATGACAAAAAGAAAAACATTTATTAAAAAAAATACCAGAAATAACATGTGTCCAAACCCACGGTCGTCTAGCATAACAATTAACGAATTTGTATTATATTTTATACAAGTCTAATATAATAAATAAAGATTTGTTTGCCAAATGTCATGCTCTCATTGCATTTGACATGTGTTCTTTTTTTTAAAACAAATTCTATATTTTTTTCCACTTGTGTTTTTCCCATTTTATTAAATTCCACATAATATTCAAATGTAATAAATGTATATTAAATGCATATTAATTCCATTAATGCTAATTTCTTTTTAATTTCTAAATTTCTAAATTTAATTCTATTATTTTATTTGTTTATTTATTTAAATTTAAAAAAGAAATAAAAAAGTTAAAAATAACAAATTAAACATTAAATTTAAATTATTCATTATTTTTTTTTTCATTATAAATTCAAATTTCGTAAATTTTTAAATCTTCATACTTATTTATTTATTTTATTTTTTTTAAAAATCCGTATGGTACAAAGGTTACACAGCAAGTAAATTAATATGGTAGATCGTGTTTCATTATTTTCTAAGGCAATCACTGTACTTAATCCATGAGTTGATAAGCAGTTTATCATGGTTGACAGAATTGATGTTGATGTTAAATTTAATTCAGATTCTCTGATTTCAAGTCAAATAGTTCAGTTTCCAGGAGGTGGAATTCAGTGCAGATAGGGTCTTTGGGTTATTTACAAATCTGGTACTAGCCTTAGTGCTTGTCTGGTGCATCGGGGCCTCTCAATTCTGGCGTAAGTATAGTAGAGCCGATATCTGTAGCTCAAGTTTCCTTTTCTTTCTGTTTTTGTGTTTGTTTTGAAGTCTTTTGTTGTATTACTTACAGCTTTGCGCTGTTTTTTTTTTTTTTTTTTTTAATATAATTCTGCCTTTTCAAAAAAAAAAAAAAAAGATTTGGAAAAACAAATTTAAAAATTAATCACGTACTTCTCACGGGGAACGGGGTGGGGTAGGCAGGTGTTTATTATGTGGGTGGCGATTTAATTCCTTTCCTTACCAAATTCAATTGTAATTAAGAGGAAAGCGTAAGTTACAAATTGTAAATCATAAATGTCACAATCTCACATTTCACATTTGCCTCTCATAGATTCCAAGAAGTAAACAAATTATGGGAAATGTGTTTATCGTTCTAACACCTTTGATTCATGGAATCGTAAAGCTTGCTGGATTAACACCACAGACCATAGAAATAGAGCCAGGGACCTTAATGAATATATGGGTTCCAAAAGAAATCGTAACCAAATATGATGGGAAAATCGTCTACGTACCACCCACCAAACCGGCCGTATTACTCCTCCACTCTTTCGCCATGGATGGTATTTTCACATGGTTATTACAAGTATTGGCATTGACACGTGAATACTCAGTCTATGTGCCTGACTTCTTGTTCTTTGGTGGCTCAATCACCGATAGAAACGAGAGGTCTGCAAGTTTTCAAGCTGAGTTTGTGGCTAAAGGGTTGAAGAAACTAAGAGTGGAGAACGTGACACTAGTTGGGTTAAGTTATGGAGGGATGGTTGGATTCAAGATAGCTCAGTTGTACCCAAATCTGGTCAAGTCTATGGTTATGTCTGCCACTGTTACAGAGTTAACCGAATCCATTAGCCTTGACTCGTATGACTTGGTTTGTCAAGTTGGTCGGACCTTTTGATGCCCTCAACCGTAGAGGGGTTGAAGAGGATGTTTTCTGTTGGGTTTCATAAACTTCCATGGCTTCCCGATTTCTTTTATCTGTACATTCTTGAGGTATCTCATAACTTAACTACATGTACTACTCCAATGTCTCTATCATATTACAAATTATGTAATGATCGATGTTATCTTTTTGACATTTGTAGACAATGTTTAGCAATCGAAAAGAACGAAACGAACTCCTAGATTGCTTGGTTGTTCCCGACACTGATGTAACATCGGATCCCGACTACTCGCAGGTAATTAAAACTTTTAGCGAGTTAATATAATATGAAATTATTGGGCATTAAACGCCTTCGGTTATATAATTTGCGTTTGAATTAAACTTTTTGCAGGCGATACATATGTTGTGGGGTGATGACGACAAGATTTTTGATCTCGACCTTGCTAACACGACGAAAATGTAAGTCCTGTATCTTTCTTCATTAAAAAGACAGAATAGTTTAATCAAATTCAATTATGTATGATCACTTAGCGTGTTATATGTTTAAAGTTGGTTAAAAATAAATTCTAGCTAGGAATTGAAGTTGTTATAAATCTTATATAGTGACTATGTTTTAGGGTGTTATATGTTTAAAGTTGGTTAAAAATAAATTCTAGCTAGGAATTGAAGTTGTTATAAATCTTATATAGTGAATATGTTTTAATATGTATCAGACGCTTGGGTGAAAAAGCAACTTTGGACTGGATAAAGGATGTAGGGCACTTAGTATCGTTGGAGAAACCATTCACATATAACAAACGCCTTAAAAGTATTATTGAATGTGTCAATCAATGAATTAGTGAATATGTAGACTATGTATTTGTTTAAGTGTGTTTTTTTTTATCTCTTGTAATTTCATAACTTCATATATTTCCTTTTCATAATTTTCATTATGATCCAAAACTATTAAATAAAAGAAAAAAACTTCATAAATGGTTCCTATGGTATTCCAAAATGAAGTTTAGTTTCTAAGTTTTAAATACTTTACAGATGATCTACGTGGTTTCAAAACTTTTGTTGTTTGTTACTTAAGCCTCATTCTATTCGCTTTTTAGTTACTGAAAAACATTTTCGTGATTTCACTGTCAGAAAGATTATTTATAAAGTTTTCCTTTATTATATATATATATATATATATATATATATATATATATATATATATATATATATATATATATATATATATAATTATTTAATATGAAAGGGTCTCTCTCTCTCTCTCTCTCTAAACCAACTGAAGCTCTAATTAACGGTACTTCCGGAATCGCTTCTAGACTTAGGACCAGGGATCGTTTTTACTCTATAAAAAAAAGCGTGAGACAAAACGACGCCCGTGAAATATTTTGGGGTTTGTTTGTTTTTATCAAAAACTCCTGAAATAAATGCGT
Source organism: Lactuca sativa (assembly GCF_002870075.4). Taxonomy (NCBI): domain Eukaryota; kingdom Viridiplantae; phylum Streptophyta; class Magnoliopsida; order Asterales; family Asteraceae; genus Lactuca; species Lactuca sativa. The sequence continues at coordinate 267,773,699 of NC_056627.2, forward strand.
TTATGATGACGTGTGTTTTACCCCACAGAAACCGAAGAACAGGGAATGGGTAGTTCCCCTTCTTTTAAAATCGTAGTCCCCAAAAAATCATACCTGAAATGATTTTATGGTGTAGATTTGGATCAAACCAATTTGTTGGTTCTTCTTTCATGAATTTGCCTTGTAAAATGGTGTAATTTGTTTGTAATTCCATGATTATGAAATTTAGTTCTTCCTTTGCGTTTGTGTTAGCATATCTAAAACCATATAGATAAAAGATGAATCAAATTAGGTAAAATTAAGTATGAAAAACAAAAAGATTAAGGTTAAATCTAATACCTATATTGTTGGATTTCTTTTCTGCTAATTCAAACATCTTTTTGGGGGTTTCGTGCTCTTTTGAAAGGTCCCCTCAAATACTGGAAACCATCTTACACACATCCCGAGCTTCTTTATATACTTCTTCATTATGCCGCTCCTTTCCTTGAAAATCCACAAAAATAATACTGATACTAGGGTTGTAAATGAATCGAACGTTCAACGAAATGTTTATGAACGGTTCGGCGGGAAGTTGATTTGTGTTTGTTTATTTAATAAACGAATGAACATGAACACAAACTTTTGTTCGTTAAGTTAAACGAACAAACATGAATAATGCTCTCGTTCGTTTTATTATGTTCATCACATTCGTTTATGTTGTTCCTTTATGTCCGTTCATATAAGTTCATTTTATGTTTATATATGATTAATTGTGTTTGTTACATTACTATATTATATATTCATTTATGTTTATATATGTTCAATTGTGTTTGTTTATCTTCGTTCATTTATGTTCGTTCGTTTATGTTCGTTTAAAATGTTATTGAACATAAACGAACGAGCAGGAAAATTTAATTTTTTAAACAAACGAACATGAACAAGAAAGCTCGTTCATTTCTTCCGTTCGTGTTCGTTTATTTGTCTGGCTAACTTAAACAAACGGGCATGAACAAGCCCCAACGTTTGTGTTTGTTCGGTCCGTTTACAGACCTAATTAATACTAATGAGATAAAACACACACTTCATATGATAAAAACAAGAACAAAAAAGAACATTGAGATTGAATTTATCTTTAGGTCTGATCTTCATATTTAATATTACTTCAACTTTTTCTCTTGTAAACTCAATCCCTCCATAATCCGACCCAAAAATGCTTCCGAGTCCGGACTGGGTACCAGAATCTTGACCGCCATTGATGACCGAAAAATCTTATTGTGGTGTAGCTAGTGTTCTACTACCATAAGTCGTTCCCACCATTTTTTTCAACCCTTTCTGCGGCTCAGATCTTTATCTTTAACATAGTCTCATCAATACCCGAAAAAGAAGTTGTTTAAATCTTCTTCTTCTTCTATGTTCTTGAACACCCACAAAAATATAATAAAACCCCTAAAAAAAGGGTAAAAAACAAATTCCCTAAGAAAAAGAGTTTTGCAACTCATAAACAACAAGGCGAGGTTTTCAAACATTAAAGTTTTGAAACCATAGGGACCATCTGTGAGGTTTTCAAATAATTCATAGGTAAATTAAGTAGCAAAAAGATGTTTAGTGACTAAATATGAACTAAGTTGAAAGTTTGTTACCCTTTCAAGTCATTATCTATTTTTGTAATCACGCCTTAGTTTATTTTGCTTATCGGTAGCAATTACTTTGATTAATAATTTTGATTTCAGTCACTACGATTTATTTTGTGTTGTGTTTGTAAGGAGTACAAATAGGGGTGAGCGTGGTGCGGTTCGGTGCAGTTATTAGCTAAAACATCACCACTAGGGGTGTAAGTGAGCCGAGCTACTCGTGAGCTACTCGGGATCGACTCGTTAAAAGCTCGACTCGAGATCGAATTAAACGAGTCTGAGCCAAGTTCGAGCCTAAATATGAGGCTCGTTTATTAAACGAGCTATAGCCGAGCTTCAGTTAGTGGGCTCGCGAGCCTAAACGAGCTTAAACGAGCCTATATATATATATATATATATATATATATATATATATATATATATATATATATATATATATATATATATATATATATATATATATGGAGGCTCGTTTAGGCTCGATTAGGCTCGCGAACCCACTGAATTGCTCACGAGCCGAGCCCGAGCTTCATTTTATGGCTCGAATCGAGCTCGAGCTTCCTTAAATTAAACGAGCCGAGCTCGAGCTTGGTCAGGCTTGGGCTTGGCTCGTTTACACCCTAATCACCACTAATCGCAAATGCGGTTAATCCATTTTCAAAACCGCTTGGTGCGGTTATTTTTGCGGTGCGGTTAGGCGGTTACTTTTGCGGTGCGGTTTTGTTTTTTTTTCTGTGTTGCGGTTATTATCCGCATGGATTTGGTGTGGTTATTTTTTGTGGTTTTTAATCACAGTTTAAAGCTCAAACGGTTTTAAAAGTTCAAACATATTACTTGTAATAATAAAAAAAACCATAATGTATAAGAAAATTAACTTAAATCACAAACAATTAATATATTAAAAATGTCAAATCAATAGTAATTAACAATAAATTCCTTAAAATTGTCTAATTTCACCATTTTTCAAAATTAAACATAGCAACAACCATATTTTTGTCTTCTAGTATTTTATTCATCTTTCATTCATAAAACATGTCTTTTTTTTTTAATATTTAATATATTAATAATTGATAAAAAAAAAGTTGTATATAATATATGTGGTGCGGTGCGGTTTTTTTGCGGTTTTTGAAAACTAATAACCGAACTGCACCACAAATTTGCGGTTTTTGAAAAACAGAAAACCTCACCATCGGTTTTTATTGTGGTTGCGGTTTTTGCGGTTAATTTTAGTTGCGGTGTGGTTTTTGCTCTGTACAACAAAATAGAATGCATATCACATAACCATGTTCTAACTCATTACTTTCATCCTAGTCAATGAGATAAACTTTTAACCAGAGTTTCTTTATTCACGTATAATTGAAATGCCAACCCACAGAAAAGAAATAATCAGTAGAGTTTCAAAAAGGCAAAAATACACATATGTGAGCAATAAAACGAAAAACAGATCGAAAATCAAAAGGATCATGGTGAGAAGGTACGCACAGAACCAAGATACAAATAGAAAAGATAGATACAAGTAGTAACTTGGAAGAAAAATATCGACAAAACAAGTTCAAAGTTAAAACAATGAAAACTAGGGAAAAATACACAATCCATGTAAAGGTAACTAGGACCTAGACTAATCATGTACTACTCCACAACCTTGATCTTATGCATACACACTCTCTAATCAAAGCTCGTTTCTTTGTAAAGAGAAAAATCTCATTCAAATTTAACACTACATTATCTTCACACTTATTTATCATATGTTATCTCGTCCTCGCATGATTTGTAACGACCGTCTCCACTCTCTGGAGTCAAAATCTTTGCATATGTCCAAAGTATATTTTTAAAACCACAAAAATATTTGTTTCTTCAATTCTATGTGATTAAAGACGCTCATATTGTATTTCTACGTATTGTTTCTAGTACCTTACACAATAAAGGTATATCACAAGATTCTTAAAACATCCTCACATTTGTGACATTCATATTTAGCTTGTGCACATTGTTAATAACATTTAGAATCATTTACACGATAATGACTTGAAAGGGTAACAAACTTTCAATTTTATTCACATTTAGTCATTAAACTTTTTTTTGTGCTTGATTTACCCCAAAATTATTTGAAATTGGTCACATTTTACCCTTATGACCGGTTATAAGGTTAAAATGTGAAAATTTCAAATAATTCAAGGGTAAATCAAGAACGAAAAAATTCAGTGACTAAATATGAACAAAATTAGAAGTTCGTTACAATCTTAAGTCATTATCAAAAAAGTTACTACATTACTATAGAACACAATTTTTTTTGATGGAAAATACACTAGTAATACAGACAGGGTATCTACTTAGTTGTAAAATTTAGAAAAGGTTCTATCTATTTAATCCATTAATGGATAAAATGAACCATACACATCTCTATGAAAAAAATGACTTTTGAGTAAAACATGAGAGTAAAAAATGTTGGAAAACATTTTATTTATCCAGTCATTTTTCTAATTTCTGGAGTGTGGAGAGAGCCTGGAAGGAGGTTGAAATCATCCTAAATCTATGTTTTGAAACCTATGTAATGGGTGGTTTTTGGCTCTTTGTGTTTTTTTTTCATCACGTAAATACTCTACATATTTATTAATTAATTGCTTTGTAACGTCCCAAAATTCAAGACCAAAAATTTCTTTTTAATAAAACATTTCCTTAAGCAAAGACATCATTCCAAAACATAATCTGAGTATAAGTTTTCAAAACACATGTTTATTATCAGAGTAAACATTCCCAAGCTGACTAATCTATGGTGTGTGCCATGCGATCACCCCGAGCTCCTCCCTCCGCTACCGGAAGTACCTGAAAAGAAAACTGAAAACCGTAAGCACGAAGCTTAGTGAGTTCCCCACCCTACCACATACCATGTGCATAACTGCGCACTGCACATACTGGGCCACGCCCTCTAACTAGCTGCAACTAACACATACTGCAAGTACTGGGCCACGCCTGCTATCCTGGCCCCGCCCTCTACCTCGGGCCTCGCTCGCTACAACGGCCCCGCCGCTCCAGGCCCCGCCTGGCTTCGAGCCCCGCTCGGATACATATCTGTTTCACTTAGGCCTCTTCTGTCACAGGGCCTCGCCCACTAACATATAATAGCACATAAACATATCACATAACATCACATAAGCTAAACATATACTAACAACTCTTGCTCTAAGGCCTCGCCTATCTCTGGGCCCCGCCCGTGTCCTGCTACTGATGAGTCATGGAACCTCGTCCATACTCCTACTGATAGTGAGATACGGGCCCAGCCCACCCTCACTCCTTTCCTAACTTGGGTCTCGCCCCTGGGCTGCTGCTACTGAGATGTGGAACACCATCCACACTCTGCTATTGGTGAGATACGGGACCTCGCCCACCCTCACCTCCCTACCAGGCACATACAAGTATCACATAGACAACAAGTATAAACTATCGCATAAACTATTCCTTGGGCACCCGCCCTCTATCATTGGACCTCGTCCGAATATCATACTAGCATACTGTGCCTAGGGCTAACCCCCGGGTCTTCTACTCATAACTACATGGGCCGGCATTGTGGCCGTAGACCCATTCATACAAAGGGAAACTCACCTGATACTATTGAACTGCTGCTGCTAATCCCTTTTGGCCGCTACCTGACCACTGACTCCGAACTGCTGCTCCACTAGCTCCCCGAGCTACAAATATCAATACAACACTGAGTCATACTGACCCCTGACAGACAACCAAGTCAACTCTGGTCAAGTCAAAGTCCTGGTCAAATTCAACCTTCCAAGTCAACCCTACCCGCCGAGTCCACTTACTGACTCGCCGAGTTCCTATGCTCAACGTCCATCTAATCGCGATTTGACTCGCCGAGTCTACTGATTCCCGAATCCTGGCCTGATCAACTCACTGAGTCCTTGCTCGACTCGCTGACTCGAGACTTAACTCGAAGGGTTTGGGACCACGCGACCTGACTCGTCGAGTCCAATAACAGACTCGCCAAACACACGGCAATCTTCATCCAACTCGCCGAGTTGTTCATCCAACTCGCCGAGTTCATGCCTATCTTCATCCGACTCGACGAGCTGTTCATCCCACTCGTCGAGTTCCTCCTCATCTTCAAGCTACTCGCCGAGTCCACTCGAAGGACTCGCCAAGTCCATTCAGATCTACATACATGCAGAGGACTTTCGAGTCATGCATGGACTCCAAACTGTAGATCTACCCTTCCCAAGCCCATCCCCCACGTAAAGTTGCAAACTTTACGTGTAGAGAGGGAGATCTAGGCAAAAAGCACCAAAAACTAGGGTTTAAGACCAAGAGGCTCCATAATCCACTCAATGACTGATACTTTACGGGATTCTAAACCAAAACAAGCATGGATCTGAGGTAGCAACCTCAGATCTGGACCTCAAGCTCAAGATTGATCTTAAACATGGCCTAAAAGGCCCAAAACTCATAACCAAGGAAAACCTGGAGGAGAGAAACGACTTAATACCTTCAAACGCTCCGAAATGCTCCCCAAACTTCGGATCCAAGGCCACTCCTTGATGCTTCAGAGATTCCCACTCCTTCTTCTTCCTTAAAACCATTCAAAAATGGCTAAAAGCTTGAATGAACACAATGGAGGCTTAGGGTGCGGCGTTCTGGGTGTGAGAGACAGTAAAGGAGCCCTACGAAGAAGATTGAGACATTGAAATAGGCTCCAAGCCCCGGATTTAGGGTTTCCCTCGCACAGACCAGACTCGCCGAGTCCACTTGGCTGACTCGCCGAGTTGGTCACTTACTCCTCGACCCGAATCCCGCTCCGACTCGCCGAGTTCCTCCTTGGACTCGCCGAGTCCCCCTAAAATCTAGGGTTTCCTTTACTTTCTGGACTTTCAAGACTTTGGGTGTTACAACTCTCCCCCACTTAAACTAAACTTCGTCCTCGAAGTTTGCTATGGCCCACCGCCTGATCATTCTGACTAGCATCAAACCTTGCGGATAATCTTCTCGAGTTAACCCTGACCCTGAACATTCTGACAACATGACTTACTCAACCGACATTCCTTATGGTACTCACCGAGTACTGCACTGAACCCGTAGAGGTTCTCCACTTCTTTCCTTGCGCAATTTCCTTGCCTTCCCAAGGCAAAGCCTCATAACCGACTTTTTCCCCTGACATTGTGAAGGTCCTATCCTTCACTAACTCCATCACCCCTGCTATTCCCAGAACGGGTCATCACCGTTAGTACTCACTGACACCCTTTTCTACCAAAACTTGGTGCCGAGCACCCCTCGAATCAACCAAATGAATTCCACAATAACCCGCCTTCCCACACTACCACTGACCGGATATTCCTGCCATTCCTCATCTGCCTTCCGGATGATCTGAGACCACTCTGGTCCCTACCAACCTATCAATATCTGGATTACCGGCTCCCACCGGTAGCTAGTCCCAACACTATCCCTGGCCGCTCTCAGTGAATTCCAAAGAAACCTCGACCACCTATAACTGCTCAATCAATTCTGCCATTCAGGCACTACAAACCTGGGATCTCCGATCCCCCAACTTGACACTAAGGTCCCTACCAGGTCCCACCTGCGCTGCTAAAACTTACGGGCCTCTCCCACGGGTCCCACTCGCCTCTATCCTTCTAGACCCTCTGGTCTATTCACTCTCGCTTGGGCCTCGCCCACGGGTCCCACCCAACAATATTACTGAGCAACCCTGCTCCCAAGGTCTCACCTTTCTAGGGCTATACAGGCAACTCCCTATCATTCTCATCCACTACCCATTCCTGATCCCTACCTGATCACTAGGAGATAAGGGCCTCGCCCCAACTCCGCTAACGAAACTACTAAGGAATGTTACGGCTTACCCATAGTCTTACATCACCAACCATTGTCGACTGCTAGTGAATGCTACGGCTGCCCCGTAGTCTTACAACACTTCCTACCACTGACTGCTAATACAAAGGCACCCATGTGCCATCAGCTCTCGAAATCCTTACTCCGACTCCCTCGAGTCCTTCAGGCGATCCACAACCTGAATTCCAAATCACGCATTAACCATTACCAACACACGCACTAACTGATGGGGAGTTTCTCAAACTCCCAACCCTGAATTCTCAAACCATCAAACGCTGAGCTACTTCTTTTCCTTCTCGGAGGTCACGCACTCAATCTGGGTCTGTGTGCTCCTCCCCTGGCTTGCTCGAAGGATTCTCCCCCACTTCGATCCTGCTTACCCCTTGCTGCTCAAAACTCAAAAAAGACCTCGATCTTTGCTACCATTCCATAATCCATCTACTGAGGAACCCAAGCCAGCCATATCTAGGGATTTCACCAATCCATCTCTATCACTGAACCATTCCGAACTAACAAGACGCACCAAATCCCTTCCACGCATGCTACATTTACTGCTTCCTTTGAAACCTTCTTCAATAGAGCACATCCCCTACTACCATACAAATATCCAAGGTATGCAGATGGCATATAACTCGATCAAAATCAACCACTCAAAACAAATACTCATACCAAAATGATGCGGAACCATAACAATATAATCATGCACAAATAAAGAACTGAAAATGGAAATTGCATACCTGCAATGTCCAGCGATGCTCGCGTCTCCAAGGTCGTCATCTGAAAAGCCCTGCTCCTTGCTGCAGGTGCCTCTACCCGGCCCTGACGGCCATCCATGATCCTCAAGGTTGCAGGGGCGGGTGCCACCACCTGTCCTGCTGAAAACAAACTGGGGCACTGGGCCTTCTTGTGGCCCCGCTGGTTGCAGTGAAAACATAACAAATCGGATCCCAGTGCGGTGGTAGCAGTACAATACCTACTGAAATGACCAGTCCGACCGCACCTGAAACAGCCAGACTCACCACCGCTACCACTCCTGCACGCGCCCCCGTGCGTCCTGCCACACTTCCCGCATCAACTGCGGTCCTGATAGTCCCTCGATCTCGAATCCGATCCCTTGGGCCTTTTGCCCGAACCTGTAGCTACCTGAACCTCGTCCGGCTTCCTCTTCCGGATCTGCTCCAAATCAATTTCCCTCTCTCTAGCCCGAGAAATCATATCTTCCAGCGTCTTACAGCCGGACCTGCTCACGAACTCCCTGATGTCGGCTCTCAACATCTCATGGTATCGGGCCTTCTTCATCTCCTCATCCGCGACATACTGCGGTACAAGAAGAGCCCTCTCCTTGAACTTGGCGGTGATCTCCGCCACAGTCTCAGTAGTCTGCGTCAAATCCTAAAACTCTCGTGCCAGCTGCTGCACCTCAATAATTGGCGAAAACTCCACCCTGAACCTGGCCGAGAAATCGCTCCAAGTCATCGCGTCCAACGCGACATCATCCCCCAAAGCATGACCAATCTCCTCCCACCAATCCCTCGCTCTGTCCTTCAGAAGACAGGAAGCGAGTCCAACCTTGTCCCCCTCGGGACACTTGCTCGTACGAAAAGCGTTGGCTACATCCGCCAACCATCTGCTGCTAGCAATGGGGTCCCTAGCCCCATGATAATCTGGTGCCCCGCAGGCTCTGAACTCTCGAAATGTCAAGGTACGCGCTCCCATCAATGCCATCATCTCAGTACAGAAGGCTCCCAGCCTCTCATCCAAAATCTCCAGTATCCCCTCCTTGACCGTGCCAAAGATCACAGGAGTCTGAGCTAGAATACTGTGCGTAACCTCAGCTGATATCAACTATCTCATCCGCTCCTCGAGCTGCTCGGTCCCTAAACCCGAGCCTGATCCCTCTCTGGCGCCTGATCCGCCCGCTGGTCTCTCTCGCAATGTCACCATGCTGAAAATATACCACAACCACTATCAGAATACTCATCACTGATGTGAGACCAAACATGCCCTACCAGGTTCCCGGTCTTGTCTCTGCCCTTCCCGAATCGAGTACGGATCCTCTGCTTTCAGTAGTACGGGCCCATACTACCTTCCACATCTATCCGTACTTTCCTCAGGAATTGCTTTGACTCCACCAGGTCCCTTATCCACTAATACTGCTCCCAACACTATCTCATCCTAGGCTTACCCTAGGGAAACCTCTGACTCAACTCAAACCAGTCCTCAGCTGCTGAAGGTCTCCTTGTGATGCCAATTAGCCATCACCTGGATACCATCACATGTGACGAGGCTCAGATAATCCTTCAAGTAAAAGACTCGTCCCTACAACGGTCTGCGCAATAGGACCAAATCCAACACTCTGAGATTATTCAATCCTGATCGCATGTGACGTGTTGTATCCACCTAATGGCTAACTCCCATCACTCAGAATCCCACAATGCACAAAGCAAGCAGCATTCGAACAAGGGAAAAATCTAACCATAACATACTCAAGCAATCATATCCACATAGCAAGAATCTGAACTAGCATGCAACACAAACTCACAACTCAGGCATAACCTAAACAGGCTATCCTATTACTGTCTACTCAGCACTACTATACAACTCAAAATCACAAATAACAGGCACATAAGGCATCATCCCTAGATCCCTAGTCCTATTCTAGCATGCTGTTCTATCAACTGATAATCATAACATAAACTTGTATGGGTATTTTGGGGTACTTACTTGAGCTCGGTTGATTGCATGCACCACACCTCTTTTCTCTTTTCAAAGTTCTTTTCTTTCTGAATTCTTTTTGCTTTTCTAAAACTGTTTTCTTTCTCAAAACTCTCTTTTTACAAAACTATCTTTCTATTTTGAAAACTTTTATACCAATTCCTCAGTTTGAGTTCAGACACACCCGAGAGCATGTCTGAATCCCTCAAACCAAGGCTCTGATACCAACTTGTAACGTCCCAAAATTCAAGACCAAAAATTTCTTTTTAATAAAACATTTCCTTAAGCAAAGACATCATTCCAAAACATAATCTGAGTATAAGTTTTCAAAACACATGTTTATTATCAGAGTAAACATTCCCAGGCTGACTAATCTACGGTGTGTGCCATGCGATCACCCCGAGCTCCTCCCTCCGCTACCGGAAGTACCTGAAAACAAAACTGAAAACCGTAAGCATGAAGCTTAGTGAGTTTCCCACCCTACCACATACCATGCGCATAACTGCGCACTGCACATACTGGGCCACGCCCTCTAACTAGCTGCAACTAACACATACTGCAAGTACTGGGCCACGCCCGCTATCCTGGGCCCCGCCCTCTACTGCGGGCCTCGCCCGCTACAACGGCCCCGCCGCTCCAGGCCCCGCCTGGCTTCGAGCCCCGCTCGGATACAGATCTGTTTCACTTAGGCCTCGCCTGTCACAGGGCCTCGCCCACTAACATATAATAGCACATAAACATATCACATAACATCACATAAGCTAAACATATACTAACAGCTCTTGCTCTAAGGCCTCGCCTATCTCTGGGCCCCGCCCGTGTCCTGCTACTGATGAGTCATGGAACCTCATCCATACTCCTACTGATAGTGAGATACGGGCCCAACCCACCCTCACTCCTTTCCTAACTTGGGCCTCGCCCCTGGGCTGCTGCTACTGAGATGTGGAACACCATCCACACTCTGGTATTGGTGAGATACGGGACCTCGCCCACCCTCACCTCCCTACCAGGCACATACAAGTATCACACAGACAACAAGTATAAACTATCGCATAAACTATTCCTTGGGCACCCGCCCTCTATCATTGGACCTCGTCCGAATATCATACTAGCATACTGTGCCTAGGGCTAACCCCCGGGTCTTCTACTCATAACTACATGGGCCGGCATTGTAGCCGTAGACCCATTCATACAAAGGGAAACTCACCTGATACTACTGAACTGCTGCTGCTAATCCCTTTTGGCCGCTACCTGACCACTGACTCCGAACTGCTGCTCCACTAGCTCCCCGAGCTACCAATATCAATACAACACTGAGTCATACTGACCCTGACAGAGAACCAAGTCAACTCTGGTCAAGTCAAAGTCCTGGTTAAAGTCAACCTTCCAAGTCAACCCTACTCGCCGAGTCCACTTACTGACTCGCCGAGTTCCTATGCTCAACGTCCATCTAATCGCGACTTGACTCGCCTGAGTCAGCCCCTAACTCGCCGAGTCTACTGATTCCCGAATCCTGACCTGATCAACTCACTAAGTCCTGGCTCGACTCGCTGACTCGAGACTTAAATCGAAGGGTTTGGGACCACGCGACCTGACTCGTCGAGTCCAATAACAGACTCGCCGAGCACACGACAATCTTCATCCAACTCGCCGAGTTCATGCCTATCTTCATCCGACTCGACGAGCTGTTCATCCCACTCATCGAGTTCCTCCTCATCTTCAAGCTACTCGCCGAGTCCACTCGAAGGACTCGCCGAGTCCATTCAGATCTACATACATGCAGAGGACTTTCGAGTCATGCATGGACTCCAAACTGTAGATCTACCCTTCCCAAGCCCATCCCCCACGTAAAGTTGCAAACTTTACGCGTAGAGAGGGAGATCTAGGCAAAAAGCACCAAAAACTAGGGTTTAAGACCAAGAGGCTCCATAATCCACTCAATGACTGATACTTTACGGGATTCTAAACCAAAACAAGCATGGATCTGAGGTAGCAACCTCAGATCTGGACCTCAAGCTCAAGATTGATCTTAAACATGGCCTAAAAGCCCCAAAACTCATAACCAAGGAAAACCTGGAGGAGAGAAACGACTTAATACCTTCAAACGCTCCGAAATGCTCCCCAAACTTCGGATCCAAGGCCACTCCTTGATGCTTCAGAGATTCCCACTCCTTCTTCTTCCTTAAAACCACTCAAAAATGGCTAAAAGCTTGAATGAACACAATGGAGGCTTAGGGTGCGGCGTTTTGGGTGTGAGAGACAGTAAAGGAGCCCTAGGAAGAAGATTGAGACGTTTAAATAGGCTCCAAGCTCCGGATTTAGGGTTTTCCTCGCACAGACCAGACTCACCGAGTCCACTTGGCCGACTCGCCGAGTTGGTCACTTACTCCTCGACCCAGATCCCGCTCCGACTCGCCGAGTTCCTCCTTGGACTCGGCGAGTCCCCCTTAAATCTAGGGTTTCCTTTACTTTCTGGACTTTCAAGACTTTGGGTGTTACATGCTTATTGTTGATAAACTCAAAAAAGTCTTATTTGTGTGTTATCATATTGGTTTTGATTTTTTTATGGTCTTTTCTATTTATTGTTTGCTGTTAATTATGGCGATTAAGGTTGTTGGCTCTATTACTACATCAGATTGATCATTTTCTTTTAAAAATTCTAAATCATAAATCATTTTCTTTCATGCTCTTCTAAAATGTATAACAATGTATTGTTTAACAATCATGTAGACCCACTATAACCATTTGCATATCTTCTTGCATTAGCCTCTACCATGTATCATGATGTTTAATGATACAAACTTTTTAAGATTAAAATACTTCAACAAGAACTAAAAATGAATTCATTGGTATTATACTTACTGAAAGTCTAAAACAAAGAGGTTGCACCATATCCCAGCTCCATAAAACACTCCATAAAGATTTGTTGATAAGCAACCATAAAATGGAGAAAGTGTTTTGTTTGTTCCTATAAATATCGAAAATTATAATTTAAAAAAAAATGAAATACATATTTATAAGGGGTGGAGTCACATATTTACCAAGCTCCCAACAAGTAAGATTCTTGAAGTACGAGAAAAGATGACAATGTATCAAACGATAGGACCCAACTGGTCTGCTATTAGTGGAATTATGTCTTATTTTACCCGAGCTCACATGATTCATGTTTGCAAGAGCGGTGAAAATCACCCTTTTAAAATTTGTGAAAATCTTTTCTGGGATACGGTTTGTTATATTTATTTAGGGTTATGAGTTTGTTAATCATATTTGTGTTACTATTTTTGGTATTTGAACTTTTTTTTTTCAGTTTCAAGGTGAAGTTAATAGTGTCAAGTAGGACCCAACAGTTGCGTCATTGGCTTTGTGTTCTGATGCCGGCATATAGCATTGTACTTTCAAAGTATAATTCTTTTAATAAGCAAAAATTAAAATAAAATTATAGAAATAGAAATAAAAGTAAATTTAAAAATAAAATAAAATCCTAACATTATCCTATTTTCGGCATTGTACTTTCAAAGTATAATGGGCTAATAGCAATGTACCCATTCTAGCATAGTAGATTGCTTTATTAGACATTAAAGTATTTTTTTTAAATGATTAAAAATATGAAATGAAAGCAAGATGTTATATTTGTCGATGCAATGAAGCATTTTCTTGCACTTAGCCGAATCGGAATGCAAGAAATAGCAATGTATTTTCATTTCATTGTCTAATATAACATTCTACTTTCATTTCTTATTCTAAACTCTGAAAGTACAATGCTATCGTGGGTAACAAGTTATAAATGTATTGCTATTATATGTTAGGTATTGTAAGTACATTGCTATTTTCTCTAAAAGCAAAGTTAATTAATATTTAGGTAAAAAAATCATAAGTACGTTACCATTCTGGGTAAAAACCTAAGTGTGACTATTATGGGTAAAAATTGTAAATAGATAACTATTATGTGTGAGTGGTTATGAAGATATTCAATACAAGCCGAAACAGTGTGTATCTATGTGTGATTAGGTGGTAGTTGTGTGTGTATATTTGGTGTATAAATATGGTTATGTTTGTATGTCTATGTGGCTCTCATTGTATGTGTGTGTTACAATGCAAAATTCATCAATGGAAGTACAATTGGAGGCCTAATGCAAGAAATAACTATGTAATTTCCATTTTTTGAAAAAAAGGAGGCATTGGACATTGCTTCTCTTTTTACAATAAAATAATGGTTTCATAAATTGTTGATAGTTAAATCTAAATACAGGTGAAATGGAATAGTGATTAAGGAAAAAGGTCAAATGAAAAAGAACATCAACGTACGTTACTCTTTCTACTGATTCATGCAATGTACTTTTTTTGTAATTACAGAAATATAATAGAAACAATGAAAATAGGATGCTAAATGCAAGCAATAATGATATACTTTCATTTATTTTTTTTGATACAACATCGTACTTTAATTTCAATGTCTTATTTATTATTAATTAGCTTTTTAAAGATTTAAGCATCGTACTTTGAAGGTACAATGCTATAATGCAATAAACAATATATGCGTTAAGTACAATACTATAATGTAAAGTACAATGTGATTTTATGAAAAACAAGTAAATCGAAAAAGCCAATGCTACAATTAATGGGGTTTTTATGTGTATAGAAATGTACTTTCAATACAAATTATTACTTAAACTCCTACCACAACGCACAATCTTAAAACTCAAACTCAGGTTTATCAAATTTTCCAATATTGAGCGACTTTTCAACCTTTTGAGAATTTTCTCTGCTTATTTCTCATCGTCATTATTCGGACTTAAAAGTCAAAAATTTATTTAAGAAATTATAATTACCCATCACTCCTTTGTATTTACATATTTAACTACTAATCAACTATATCATTTAAAAATATATTAGTTGTGAGACCCATATATATTATACGGGTTAGAAAAACAAAAATTAAATATAAAGGTTTAAACAAAATTTTATTTAATTTTTAAATTTTAAATTTGAATTTAAAAGGAAAAACATTAAATACAATATGAGTAGTAACATTGTAATTTATTGACTATTTTCGGTTAAGACAATTATTAACTGAGGTGTAAATGTCATGTGTTAATTAACAAAAGAAAAAAAAGTGAGAAAATGACATAGAAAAACATTTATTAAAAAAAATACCAGAAAATAACATGTATTCAAATTAAGGAAATAATGATATTTGAAAAAAAAAATCTTTATTTATCAAAGTAGAGAATATGTGTGTGAGTGTGTGTGTGTGTGTGTGTATATATATATATATATATATATATATATATATATATATATATATATATATAAGCCTAGGTTATTTTATTCGAAGTAATTATTGTGTTATTGTATGCATAATTGTGGGCCAATCAATTTTACATATTTTAAGAAAGTGATTAATATATATTATTGAATTAAATGTAATTGAAAAATATCATGTAATTTAATTACAAGGGTATTTTAGGTAATTAATATAGATTTAATAAAGGAAAATTGCTTATTTTAAGGGATCGTAGATTTTATTAATTTTAAAAATCTGATTTTACGAATTATAATTCTTTTAATTCCGAACATTCTGACAGAATATAATTGTTTTAAAAATCCGATTTCTTGATCATGACTTTAAAAACTTCTTGTAGAATAACAAATTCTTGAACAATCAATTGAAGAATAAAAACAAAAAATACATTATTTCTTACAGAATACGGGTAACAATTGTTACGAATTACATTTGTTGTTAAAGAATAAAACTCAATTACGAATTACATTTGTTGTTAAAGAATAAAACTAAGAATACTTTCAAAACGGGAAAGAAAACATCAAAATCTAACAACGACACTAATACATTCTAAAAGAATAATGTCGCTTATAATCATTTTCAATTTTGTGGTCCGTTCTTCAAGAATCAACTTCTGAAAAATTAAAAACTAAATTCCTTTGGAAAAATATATGGACTTGTGAATTGCACCAAAACCAATAAACAAGAACCGTAGAACATGCATAAATCAGTGAGAAAATATTCACTCCATTCCAAGATAATTAGAACTCATGATTCCATTCCAATAGAATTGGAATTCGTGATTCCATTCCAATAGAATTGGAATAAACATTCAACCGTAAAAAAGCCAATCAAGATACTACTGTAATCTTGGACGCATCAGCCTATAGCATTTCATAATTCATACAGAAAGCATGTTAAATCAAACTCATCTAACCCAAGTACACAACCCACTACATCATTAATTTAATTCCAATCCATACACTAAATCAATTGACTTATAAGCAACCAAGTCAACTGTGAACAAACAAGTCAACTGTGAAACATGATAATAATCACAAGAAGCTAGTACCAAGAGCCAGGTCACTTAAATTTGAAATAATCTGAGAACGTGTTGTCCCAATCTGGCTTGCAATCTCAACCTGATGTTCAAAAGGCAGCATATCATAACTGCACAAACAAAACATAAAAAAATGCATAATATAACATGTCCAACAACTACAAAATCTTGAAAAAAAACAGTTAATTGAACGAAATAGCAAAAACATGGTAAAAAAGAAACTTACTGGCAGATGAGTTCAGCATCAACAATGGTATCAGGGCCAGGGCGATGAGCCTTTCCATTGGAATGGAAGTGGCGAAAAGATCTGGGATTCAAACCAGCAACATGAGGAACATCATCCACTAGTTTTTTCTGTAGAGATTGAAGCCTCCTAAAAGTCAGCTCAGCAAGAGGTGCAATATAACCAATGCTCCCATCCAAGGTCCCAAACAAAAGTGCAAAACGGTTGGTTTTATCTGATGGAGAGGAGTTGGAGGTTGGAAGCATCTATAAACGTAGAAATTGGGTGACGTGGGCCCCGACGTGAAACTCTGCTCGGGAAAGAAGTTTCTGGCCTTTCCAGCTCTCGGAGACTTTTGGTGCGTAATAGAATATTTGTACGTTTTTTTGGTCATCCGAGACCATCGGACATAGGGTGCTTCCGTCGATTAGAAACACTGTTGCCAAATAATCCAGGGATCCGAAATCTTTCGCTAGTAGACTTAGTTGAGATCCTTGTTCTTCCCAACTTAGGAAATATATGCTTTTGTGGATATCCTCAATGATTAAAAATCATTAACAGACCGAGAAATTAAAGTTGATTTTTGCAATTGATTCTGGAGATGGCAATGGTTTTTCTTTTGGTAAAACATAGAGTTATGGTGGGCAATAATCTGGATCTAAAAGACCTCCATTGGATAAATTGTTTTTCCCGATTCTGAAATCGGTGGTGTTTAAAAGAAGAAGATAACCCTTTTGAAATTGGTGGTGTTTAAAGGAAGAAGATGATAAATCCGACGAAGGTTTCTCGATGGTTACTGATGGTGTACGAGAGGGAGATGAGAGGGAAAAGGTTAGGGGCGGCGATGAATAGAATAGAAGAGGGAAAAGGCGGACGTGAGGATATATACTAGAAATGAGGTTTAAAACTGATATTTCTAAATTAAAGGGGTATTAATGGATTTATATATTTACCATAATTAATTAAATGTAAGATTACATATTTACCGTTTTGAAATGATTGCCCCACATTTATGCATACAATAACACAATAAATACTTTAAACAATTGAACCTAGCGCTCTCTCTCTCTCTCTCTCTCTCTCTCTCTCTCTATATATATATATATATATATATATATATATATATATATATATATATATATATATATATATATCACTTGTCATTTTAAGGTTTTTTTTCCATTTTATTAAATTACACATAATTAGAGATGGCAACGGGGGCGGGGAACACAGGGGACCCCAATCCCCATCCCCATCCCCGAATCCTCATTCCAATCCTCATCCCCATCGGGGAATATATATAAACCCCCATCCCCACCCCCAACGGGGACCGGGGATCCCCAACGGGGAAATGAGGATTTCTTTTTCTCTTTTAACATGCAAACTTTTACGTAAGAAAAAACTCTATATTTCAATTTTACCAGCATAAGTTTAAAGATTTTATAAAATATATATGTACCCATAAATTGCATAAAAAATATAAATAAATTTTCTACCAAATTTAAGTACATACATGAAAAATCACGTAGAAAAAAATTATCAGATTAATATTTAAGGTAAAATAGATCAACCAAAGAGAATATATATATATATATATATATATATATATATATATATATATATATATATATATATATATATATATATATATATATATATATATATATACGAGTTTAAATTAGATAAAAGAAAAATGTAATATATGGGGCTTTTTGCCATCCCTACACATAATATTCAAATGTAATATATGTATAATAAATACATATCAATTACATTAATGATACTTTCTTTTTAATTTCTAAATTTCTAAATTGAATTCAGTTATTTTATTTGTTTGGTTATTTAGATTTAAAAACGAAATAAAAAATTTTAAAATAACAAATTAAACATTACATTTAAATAACTTAATAATTTTTTCTTTATAAATTCAAACTTCATAAATTTTTAGATCTTCATATTTATTTATTTTTTTTATTTTTCTAAAAATCCATATCATACACAGGTTACACAACTAGTAAATTAATATGATAGATGGTATTTCATTATTTTCTAAGGCAATCATTGTAACTTAAGCCATGAGTTGATAATCAATTTATCATGGTCGACAAAAATGATGTTGATGTTAATTTTAATTCTGATTCTCTGATTTTTCAAGTCAAAATATTTGGATTTGGATAAACAAAATCGGTAAAATATTTAAAAACTAATCACGTACGTATCACGGGAAACGGGGTGGGGTAGCAGGTGTTTATTATGTGGGTGGCGATTTAATTCCTTTCCTTACCAAATTCAATTGTAATTAAGAGGAAAAGCGTAAGTTACAAATTGCAAATCATAGATGTCACAATCTCACATTTCACATTTGCCTCTCATAGATTCCAAGAAGTAAACAAATTATGGGAAATGTGTTTGTCGTGCTAACACCTTTGATTCATGGAATCGTAATGCTAGCTGGATTAACACCGCAGACCATAGAAATAGAGCCAGGGACCTTAATGAATATATGGGTTCCAAAAGAAATCGTAACCAAATATGATGGGAAAATCGTCTACGTACCACCCACCAAACCGACCGTATTACTCCTCCACTCTTTCGCCATGGATGGTATTTTCACATGGTTCTTACAAGTTTTGGCATTGACACGTGAATACTCCGTCTATGTGCCTGACTTCTTGTTCTTTGGTGGCTCAATCACCGATAGAAACGAGAGGTCTGCAAGTTTTCAAGCTGAGTTTGTGGCTAAAGGGTTGAAGAAACTAAGAGTGGAGAACGTGACACTAGTTGGGTTAAGTTATGGAGGGATGATTGGATTCAAGATAGCTCAGTTGTACCCAAATCTGGTCAAGTCTATGGTTATGTCTGCCACTGTTACAGAGTTAACCGAATCCATTAGCCTTGACTCGTATAAGAGACTTGGTTTGTCAAGTTGGTCGGACCTTTTGATGCCCTCAACCGTAGAGGGGTTGAAGAGGATGTTTTCTGTTGGGTTTCATAAACTCCCATGGCTTCCCGATTTCTTTTATCGGAACATTCTTGAGGTATCTCATAACTTAACTACATGTACTCCAATCTCTCTATCATATTACAAATTATGTAATGATCGATGTTATCTTTTTGACATTTGTAGACAATGTTTAGCAATCGAAAAGAACGAAACGAACTCTTAGATTGCTTGGTTGTTCCCGACACCGATGTAACATCGGATCCCGACTACTCGCACGTAATTAAAACTTTTAGCGAGTTAATATAATATGAAATTATTGGGCATGAAACACCTTCGGTTATATAAATTGTGTTTGAATTAAACTTTTTTGCAGCCGATACATATGTTGTGGGGTGATGAGGACAATATTTTTGATCTCAACCTTGCTAACACGATGAAAATGTAAGTCCTATATCTTTCTTCATTAAAAAGAAAGAACAATTTAATCAAATTCAATATTATGTATGATCACTATAGGGCAGTTCAAAGATATAGTGAGCCAAAGATATAGTGAGCCAATAATATAATGAAAATTCAATCGAAAATAGATATACCGGAAGAAAATTCTCTATTAATATTAAAAAACACAAATATGGTGAAAACATTATAAAAACAACTAATTTATAGAAAAAAAAAACTTCTCATATCATTTTTAGATAAATTAGCTTTTTCTTTATTTAATTATACCATAATACTCTAGGAATTTTGAGCTTCTTATTGACATGGGCCACTAGGCGATCCCCCCCAGCCGCTACGGTCGAGCCTTGATTACTAGGGGTGTGAACGAGTCGTGCCCTAGCTTGGCCAACTCGGCTCGGACTCGTTTAAGTTATATGAGATTCGAGCTCGAGCTCAAGCTCGACTCGATTTGAGGTTTCTTGTATCGAGCTCGGCTCAAGCTCGTAAAGAAATATACAAGCTCGGCTCGTTTTTTGTCTAACATGCTAAATAAGCTCAAGCTCGGTTCGAGCTCTTTAAGAAGCTTGTTTACCAATACCCTAAATCTCTAATTCTCAAAGTATTTTTTATTTTAATATATAAAAATAATACTAACTTATATTATATATAGGCTTGTTGAGGCTTGCGAGCCTAATCAAGCTTAATGACATAGGCTCGAGCTCGAGCTTGTTTAATAAACGAGTTAAATTAAACTTGAACTCGACTCAGGCTCGTTTAAAATTCGTTTCGATTTGAGGTTTTAGTGTGTTATAAGTTTCAAGTTGGTTAAAAATAAATTCTATCTAGGAATTGAAGTTGTTATAAATCTTATATGTTGAATATGTTTTAATGTGTATCAGACGCTTGGGTGAAAAAACAACTTTGGAGTGGATAAAGGATGCAGGGCACCTAGTACCGTTGGAGAAACCATTCATATATAACAAACGCCTTAAAAGTATTATTGAATGTGTCAGAAAAGATAAATGAACTGATGAATATGTAGACCATGTATTTGTTTAAGTGTGTTTTTTGACCTCTTGTAATTTCATAACTACGTATATTGTTTTTTTTTTCCATAATTTTCATAATGATTCAAAATTATTAAATAAAATAAAACCGATTTCATTATAGGTGTTGTTCTATCATATATCTGAATATATTTATGTGATTAAGACTTAATTATTATATTTAAAAGATTATGAACCATCATGCATTAGGCCTAGAGGTATGATAGGATCTTCTCCCTCCATGAAGAAAAGTGCTCAAGTTCACTAGTTGCAATTTAGAAGTAGGATTTAAAATATTAATGGTTATGACTCAAATTCATATCCTAAGCGTATGTCATCAATAAAAATATCGATTATATGTTACTATTAATTTGATTAGTTAATTAAAAAAATAACTCGAGCAGCATAATACAAGAAAAGAGAATTTTAAAAGCAACTCCCAATCCGTATTTGGTGTCTCTGCTACAGCTATAGGAATGACAAATATTTTTAGCGGCGACGAGACAACAACATTTCGCTGTTATTGCCTTTAGCGGTGACAAACAATGTTATTAATTAGTGGCGACAATTATCGCCGCTATTTTTATTTTATTTTATTTTTTTTTTTATTTTTTTTTTTAAGGTTTGAGCCTTTTGATCTTATGTTAAGTGCTTGGATGTTAGGTGACTAGTTTTAACCAGCATTTCCCAAATAAATAATGGTGTTTTCATGTGGAAAGTTGTACTTGAGATACTTCTTACACACGTTATAGAATGAATTTGAGAGCAAAGCTACAAAAAACCAAGATTCGCTCACTATTCCACTTATGATGAATTCTCATGAATTTGTAAACAAGGTTGCTTCAAATCAAGCAATAAGTACTCTTCCAGCTGTCTTATCTTTGGAAATAGATAAATAGAAGACGAAAAATCGTGTTGAACACCAGCTTCAACCACTCTACTTTACTATTATGTTTTACTATATTTTTTTTCTTCTTAATCGGCAGATATTATTAAAACCATGGCCTAAAGGGAAAACACCGGACACAAAGAAAGACATACAAACTAACTGGATAATTTCCACAGTTTATTCATCTAAGCTTGAGTATTGTATATATTCAAATGTCCAATATAAGTTGTCCGCGGCATCCGATGTGGATACATTTGTAGGTGGTATCCCCCCCCCCCCCCCCCCCCCCCCTTCCCTACTGACTACTAATCTTGTAAGCAAACGTGAGCGTCAGCTTTTTTAGTTGAAAATGTTGCACGCAAAACCTCTCAGGTCTCAACTATCATCGATAGGTTAAAAAAATTTATTTGTTTGCAACTCAAAGTGTTGGAAGCTACACATCCTAATATAGACATCAAATAACAAATGTTAGAGGCATTATGTGGTATGATGGATTTTTTATACGTAGAATCTTAGTGAACACCGTCCCGAATACTAGTAGATGTTTTGTGGAGTGGCGGATTCGAAGGTTGGACCAAGTCATTTTCCCAACTCAACTATCAATTAATTAATATACATGTTTTCTCCTTTTCCATTTTTCATCTTTATTGTTGTTTTTTTATAATTTAATTAATTAGGTTAAGCTAATAATATACTAAATGTTTTTAATATTTTTTTAAGGTTTGTCAGTTGTTAAAAGTTAGTATCATCAGACTAGTTAAATTTATTATTTATTAATGTCCAAAATAGAACCCAAGACTTCCAATCTAAGAATCAAATTCTACCAAGTGGGCTATATATTCCCACGTTGGCACTAAATATTCTTAATTGAAAATTATAAGCAATAAAACTTTGAAGAAGTCGTGTTTACAAATTTGATATTACAATTGATAGTAACTTTTGGGTTTCAATTATGTAATTTTTTAATAGTAGAATGTTATATTTTTTCAATTTTTTTTTTAAATTTAATATGTATAGTATTAAAAGCTTATGATATGATAGTAATAATGTTGTGAAGGTAAGTTTATGATATGATAGTAATAATGTTGTGAAGGTAATATGACATTGATGTTGCATCCTTTTTCTAAGTAGACAAATTGATGATGAGTTTTTGACCAAAATGATGTCATTGAAAAAAAATTATTAAATGAGTATTTTTTTAAAATATTGTCAAATATGTGTAGCATAGTGGTATCCGGTATTACCCTTCATCCTTAAAAGTCGATGGTTCTAGTCTCATCATGAAAATATGTTCGTTTAAGGAATAATTTAGGAGTAAGTAAAAAAATAGATTTTTTTAAATTATCAGTTTTTTTTTTATTATTTTTACTTTTTTTAATATACTTGTTTTGATTTTTTTTTTTTAAATTTTTTGCAATAATTTTTTTGATGAGGTGTGGTTTAATAGGGAGAAAAAGACAAAGAAAAAAAAACATCTGAATAAACTTTGGATATCACATCTTTGAACACTCGTACATAAGAAATATAAAAATATAAACAACAATTAAACAACTAATGTTTACATTAAAAAAAACTTTAACCAAGAAAGAGGGTAGGAAACGTAGGAACTAAAGAAATTCATGAAGCTATTTGTTTGTGCCATTATATACTATAATAAAAAATACATTGTTTAATCTTAGAGGAGCTTCATATAAGGCTTAAGCTATAAAAGAATAATAACCAAAATGTAATAATGAAAAAATATGGAAGTGTAGTTAACAATGACAAAATTTCTTGATGTACAATGATTGTCGTAAACATTTCATATTTCAATTCAAATCTATCAAATTATGGTATATATAATTGGCAAAAAAGGTAGAAGGTAATTTAATTTCTCTAAATATAAGATTGAGTTCATAAAAGCTACATGTTGATTAAATTCTCCCTGTCTATTAACGGCTTATCCATTCCAAATCTTAAAAAAAAAAAAAAAAAAAAAAAAAAGAGAGAGAGAGAGAAAGAAAAAATGATCTAATACATATCAAATAACTTCTGAATGGCATAAACATGATTTTTGATTAATTGTAAGTAGCATTTTCCAATTCAATATAATAAATAAAATTTGAAAAGTCTACATTTCGGATATTGGATTATTAAGAAATAAGATATATATATATATATATATATATATATATATATATATATATATATATATATATATATATATATATATATATATATATATATATATATATATATATATATATATATATATATATATATATCTTTTATAAATTGTAGTTATTCTAATGTAAATAATTAGTTAGACAACAGATGTAATTTCTCTGTACTTTCTTAGTATAGTGCTCATAGTTGTTAGTACTTTGACTATATAAACTACACGTTTATATATGTTATAAATTATTTATATATACGATATGTATACTCTTTAATTATATGGTATCAGAGCTTCCTTTGCTCTCACGAGTTCTCTGATCGTTCTCACTCTAGCCGCCATTCTTGGTCGATTAGGGTTCTTCAAATACCAACAAGCAATCCCAAATCACTATTGCTACTCATCTCACCGTCAAACTTGTTGGAACTTTGCTCTATAAGATTACAATGTGGGACTTATCCCACATTGGTGGAAGAGAAAAATTTATCCCACTTTATAAGGTTTGTCCCACTCATTTATTCAAATGGATGAAGTAGTGGGTTGTGGTGTTGGACTAGTCAAATTGGGCTAGTAGTAGGCTTAGATGATTGAATATTAATGGTCAAAGATAGGGTCATGGGCCTTGGGCCTTAGGGCTCTTCTTGACTAAATAATATTTATATATATATATAATCCGAATTTTGTTAGTCATTAATTAATTTATATTTATTAATTATAAAATAAATTATGTTAGATAAAAGATTAATTACAGTTAGTTTTTTAGAAGGTAATTTCGGTTGGTGGTTTATAACCACCATTGCAAGCCTATAAATGGAAGATTTCTTACATAATTTAAGAGGCTAATAAACCACAAACACTTTCTCTGAAAAATCATTCTTGATGTCAAAAGGGATCATGGTGAATTTCGACAGATTCAAGATCTGTTCTTGAATTGGATTGTTGTATCCTCAAGACAGACCCATTCCAGGGAAATTTCTGTCTTAGTACACTGCAAAGGCAGACCTCAATCTGTATAATTTCGAGATTTAATTTCCTGTGTAATCAACGTTCAAGTATGTTTTTCTATAATCTTATTCTTGTATAATATATATATATATATATATATATATATATATATATATATATATATATATATATATATATATTTGAATTTCGTGTGTTTCATTTAAATTAATTTGTTGATTGTATACTTCTAAATTAACATTCTAAGACAGAAATCAAAGAGTGAAGAATGGATCAAAATTCCATCATTAAAAGACATGTGGAAAAGCCTGGGAAATTCAAAGGCTCAGATTTCCGGAGATGGCAACAGAAGATGTTGTTTTATTTAACAACTCTTCATGTTTCCAATGTTCTCACTGATGATTCTCCCTCTCCTCCTATTGGTATAACCACTGCAGAAGGAACAACACCACCCAGTGAAGCCCAATTGGCAGAACATCAAAGGGCAGTGGAAACTTGGAACACAAATGAATATAATTGCAGAAATTATATTCTGAATGTCCTGGATGATTCTCTCTATGATATCTACTCTACCATGACTACTGCAAGAGAGATATGGGAATCACTGGAAAAGAAATACAAAATAGAAGTGGCATGTTCCAAGAAATTCGTGATTGGAAAATTCATGAATTTCAAGATGGTGGATACCAAATCTGTCCTCAAACAAGTGGAGAAAATTCAAGTCATTGCACATGATCTTCAAGTTGAAGGTATGAGTATAAACTCTAACTTTCTTGTTGGTTCAATCATTGAAAAACTTCCTCCTTCTTGGAAGAGTTTCAAACTATATCTTAAACACTTAACTGATGACATGAGTTTTGAGCAACTTGTGTTGAGAATTCGTGTGGAAGAAGATAACAGATTGAATGAGAAGGCAGATGCAAATTCCTTGGAACCAAGTGTAAACTTTGTTGAAGAAGCAAGTACTTCAAGGACAAAGCACAAAAACAAGAAAGGGAAGCAAGGCTCCAAAAACTCCTCCAAAGATGGCAAAAATCATGGCCCTAACAAGAAGAATTCTGGTCCATGCTATGTTTGTGGCAAAATTGGACACAAGGCCAAAAATTGCAGATTCAGGAGGGGTCAAGGAGGAAACAATGGAGGAAATAATGGAGGGAACAATGGAGGGAATAATGGAAACAATGGTGGCAATTCTGGTGGAGGAAATTCCGGTCAAGCCAACATGGTTGAATCATCAAATCAGTTTGTTGCTGTGATTCAAACCAACATGGTTAGCAATTGTGTGGATTGATGGATTGATACTCGAGCCACAAGGCACATTTGCAACTCTCGAACCATGTTTTCTACATACCAGAAAGTCTCGGATTCTGAACCAATGTTTATGGGGAATAACTCTACTTCAAAAGTTGAAGGAAAGGGAAAAGTGAAGCTGTAATTGACTTCTGAAAAAGAACTTATTTTAAGTGATGTTTTGCATGTTCCTGAGATTACTAAGAATTTGATTTCTGGTCCTATTCTTAGTAACAAAGGTTTCAAACTTGTATTTGAGTCTGATAAGTTTTTTCTCACCAAGGGTGCGGTGTATGTTGGAAAGGGATACCTTAGTGAGGGTCTCTTCAAAGTCAGTGTCTTACCTCTATACTATGGTGTTGAAACACCAAGCAATGATGTAACCAATGTTAATGCTAATGCAATAATGGGCATTACTAGCCCCTCTTCTATGTATATGCATGATCCTTCAATTTTGTGGCATTCTCGTTTGGGACATGTCAATTTTCGTTCAATTCAAAGAATGGCAAAACTTGGCATGTTACCAAAATGTTCATTAGATAAAAACATAAAATGTGAGGTTTGTGTAGAATCAAAATTTTCACAACATCCTCATAAATCAGTTGAAAAATCTAATGAAATACTTGGCTTAATCCACTCTGATTTATGTGATTTTAGAGCAACACCTACAATAGGAGGAAAGAATTATTATATATCTTTTATTGATGATTGCAGCAAGTATTGTTATATTTATTTGTTAAATACCAAAGATGAAGCCTTGAATTATTTTAAGAATTACAAGGCTGAAGTTGAAAATCAACTTGACAAAAAGATCAAAATTCTAAGGTCTGATCGAGGAGGAGAATATGAATCCAAAGACTTTGCTGAATTTTGTTCTTTAAATGGTATTATACATCAAACAACTGCTCCATATACTCCTCAACAAAATGGAGTGACAGAAAGAAAGAATAGAACATTGAAAAACATGATTAATTCAATGTTAATTACTTCTGGAGCACCACACAAACTGTAGGGAGAAGCATGTCTTACAGCAAATTCAATACTTAATAGAATTCCTCATAAAAAGAGTGATAAATCACCCTATCATCTGTGGAAAGGGAGGTTACCCTCTTATAAAAGGATGAAAGTGTGGGGTTGCCTTGCTAAGGTACAAGTACCTCTTCCTAAGAGGACTAAACTTGGACCAAAAACCATAGATTGCATCTATCTAGGCCCTGCCATGAATAGTGCAACCTATAGGTTTCTTGTGTTTAAATCACATGTTGATGATATCCATAACCAAACCATCATGGAATTAGCAGAGGCTGAATTCTTTGAAAATACTTTTCCTTTTAAGGATAAAGGGAAAGAGGTTACATGCTCTAGGAAAAGACCTCTAGATGATGGACTAAATGATACCATTCCAGACAAAAGTTTACAATCAAATGAAGAGAGTTCTTCTAAGGTTCAAGAAGAGAATTTAGAACCTAGAAGAAGCAAACGGGGCAAAATAGCCAAAGATTTTGGACCTGATTACATGACCTATGTAGTGAATAAGGAACCACAAACCTACAAGGATGCTATGGATTCGTCTGCAGCTCCCTTTTGGAAAGAGGCTATCAAAAGTGAGATTGATTCCATTGTGCAGAATAACACTTAGAAATTGGTAGATTTGCCACCAGGGCAAAAACCAATTGGGCACAAATGGATATTCAAGAAGAAGTTTAAACGTGATGGTACCATTGAGAAGTACAAAGCTCGTTTAGTAGCTAAAGGGTATCGTCAAAAAGAGGGTCAAGACTTCTTTGACACCTATTCATCTGTTACAAGAATTACATCAATTCGCACATTAGTAGCAATTGCAGCCATTCACAATTTGGAAATACACCAAATGGATGTGAAAACTGCCTTCTTGTATGGTGAACTAGATGAAGAAATATATATGAACCAACCTGAAGGGTTTGTGGTTAAGGGTGAAGAAAACAAAGTTTGTAAGTTAGTTAGATCACTTTATGGACTAAAACAGGCTCCAAAGTAATGGCATGAGAAGTTTGACAACACATTACTTTCTAATGGATTTAGAATTAATGAATGTGATAAATGTGTTTATGTTAAACAATACAAGAATGCTTGTGTCATCATATGCTTGTATGTGGATGATATGCTTATAATGGGTACTAATTTGGATGTGATCAATCAAACCAAGAAAATGCTACACTCCTCCTTTTCCATGAAGGACTTGGGAGTAGTAGATGCGATCCTTGGTGTAAGAGTTCAAAGAAGATCAGATGGTTATACTCTTACCCAGTCCCATTATATTGAAAGTGTACTTAAGAAGTTTGGACACTATGATGACAAGTCGGTAGTCACCCCTTTTGATCCTTCAAGTCATCTTAAGAAGAATAAATGTGATAGTGTAGCTCAGTTAGAATATACTCAAGTTCTTCGTAGCTTAATGTATATTATGAATTGTACTAGACCGGACTTGGCTTATAGTGTAAGTAGATTGAGTCGGTACTCCCACAATCCTAGGAAAGATCATTGGTATGCATTGGTGAGAGTGCTTAAATATTTAAAGCATACAATGAATTATGGACTGCATTACACGAAATATCCTCCTGTTCTTGAAGGATATTGTGATGAAAATTGGATTTCCAATACTTCAGAGGCAAAATACACAAGTGGATATGTGTCCACTCTTGGCAGAGCTGCTATCTCTTGGAAATCATCTAAGCAAACTGTGAATACTTGTTCTACAATGGAAGCAGAGTTTGTTGCTTTAGACAAAGCTGTTAAAGAAGCTGAATGGCTTAAAAGCTTCCTAGAGGGTATTCCTCTGTGGCCTCAACCTGTTACTTCCATTTCCATACATTGTGATAGTATGGCTTCTCTTACTAGAGCACAAAGTCATATATACAATGGCAAGTCGAGACACATTAGGCGTAGACATATTACAATACGAGACTTGCTGAAGAATGGAATCATTTCCATTAGTTACATAAAGTCAAAGGAAAATATAGCTAATCCCTTGAAAAAAGGCCTTAGTAGAGAGCAAGTTCTCTTCACATCGAGGGGAATGGGCTTAAAGCCAACACAATGAGTCACCACCTAGCGGAAACCAAACCTAGCAACATTGGAGATGCCATGGTCTAGGTTCAATAGGATAACTAGTTGGGGAAGACTCAAAGAACCACCAACACAAATGTATGCTCACTCCTATGATATTATTTTGTGTTTTCTGTTGATGATACTGTTGGATTAGCGTCAAATCCCGTAACCATATTTGGTAAGTACTTGAATCGGTTGTGCATGGTCCTTTTGGGTTGCCTTCACAAAAGCAACTTGACTGGAGAAATAAAGATGTTATTATGATTTATTAATATATTATAAGATTAATACATTAAAGGAGAAATCATATTTGTTTAATTAATATTGGTTAATAATTAATTAGGAATTAATTTTGTGATCAAGTGTAATTAATTAAACTATAGGGGCTGAATTGTAATTATATGATAGTTGCAAAGTAGGACAATGGTTACCCTAGAGATAGGTTGGACGAATTCAAGGGATAAGGATCCTTGAAATCATCCAAGGATAAGGCTTTCAAGGCTTATCTTATGGTTACTTGGTAGGCAAGCAACTAGATAAGGATAAGGACTGAAACCCTAATCTCTACCCTATATAAAGACCCCTAAGGCTAAGGAAATCAGCCACTTGATCCCTGGGGTTCCTAGAGCCGATTTCTGCCTCTCCTCCTCTCTCTCTCTGTTGCCTCTCCATTTGCTTGTGGTGTTTGTGAGCCATTAGAGGTACTACACTTGTGGTACTTGCTTTCAAGACTTAGAGACTGAAGATTTGTGTTGTTATTGCAATATAACAACAAGAGGTATGTGATCTATTCTACTACAGGATTTTCGAAAAATACTAGGAGCATGCTAGGATTCTTCATGTGTTCATAATGTTGTGTATCTAATAGAGAAAACATAGATCCAAATCTAGGGTTGCATGCACACATAGGATTATTTGTACAAAACCCATCAGTGGTATCAGAGCTAGGTTAATTTGTTTTCAATTAGTATTATACAATTGTATGAACTTGACATATTAGGGTTTATAGCCAATAAACCCTAGGAGGCAAGGATTTTCGAGATTAGGGTTTCTAAACCCTAATTTGCGAAATTTTGATAAAGGTTTTCAAATCCTTTCCTTAATGCCCAGGATTTCGAAATCTAGGGTTTGCAAACCTTAGGATTTTCGAAATATGCCTCCTCCCCAAGATAAGATCCTAAATTTTAGGGATTTGGATAATCTCATATATTGTAATTATCTTTTAATGGTTAAATATGGTAATTAAAGATTTTGAATTATCCCATCCCATGTTTTTCGAAATTTAGAGGGATTAAAGGGATTAGGATAAGTTAATTGTTTAATTGGTAATTATCCTATATGATTTAATAATCCCTTATGATTTAATAATTTAAATTAATAGTTTAATTTAAGATAATTATTAAATCAAGAGTTTTAATATTTAAAATTTTAATTTAAAGGTCTTAAATTTTGAAAATTTTAAATTGAGATTAAAACCCTAGTATTTTGAAATGTTCAAACTACACCCTATACTACTATATTATTACAAGATATATATATATATATATATATATATATATATATATATATATATATATATATATGTATGTATAACTAAAATGCTAGTCTTACCATTAGTAGGCCTCATTCACGAAGCCGATCTATAAGAGGGGTATAAGGTTATGGCCTGTAAATGGCCATTTAATGGGTATCCACTCTTACCCACCGCTTCCTTGATTGGTGGAGGGTCGTTAGCCGAACGGGTAGGATAGGGCAATCCTCTCTTCATTAATAAGTATAATGAATCTATACAAAGTAACTAAACGCTTTTACAAATTCCCAATCCTAGTTACTTTAGGCAAAACTGAATTGATGCAATCCCATGAAATTACACTTTACACCTTGCTAAGAAGTTAGTGGAGCGTGTGTGGTTAACCGACACACTAATTGGTTATAAGAAAAGGTGGCAAAGGGTGACTCATTGTTTGTCATAGTTCGATGGAGCGTGTGTGGTTAACCGACACATCGAATAGGTGACTGTAACAATGAGGGCACCATGTACATTTGCATGGTTATTCACACCCACTTTGTGATCCTCGACATCCCAGTCACAAACGAGAGGGGCATATCGAGATTTAAACATGCCATTGAAAAGTTCAATGAATCTCAAAAGAAATCTAGGAATTCTCAATACATTTAAACATGCCATGAACCTTGAACTCCAAAAGTCCTATGAGGACATGTATCCGTATGAAATGCATCAAGACTTGATGGAGAGATACCACCAAAGCGCAAGGCAAGAGCGCTATGAGATCATCACAAACATGATCACCGCTAAGATAGGAAGTGGAGAGTCTCTAACCGTGCATTTGCAAAAGATGCAAAGGTATGTTGATCGTCTTCGCAAGTTAAATGTTAACTTTGGGGAAGATTTGGCAATCGACATCGTTCTTCACTCCTTGCCCTGGTGCTACAACCAATTTAGGATGACCTACCACATGAACAAGGAAGAGGTCACCTTAAGCAAACTCCAAGGGCTCCTAAGGACTGTTGAGAGCAACCTCAAGGACAAGTCTGTTTCATTAACTCCCACTCCACTCGCTGCTCCAATTTTGACTATTGGGCAAGGGAGGGGCAAGAAAAGGAAGGCTCCTTCAAAGAGCCACCACAAGGGAAAGTCCCAAGATGGTTCCTCTTCTAGTGGGACCAAAGTTGGTCCTACCAAGCCCAACTCAAACCCAAAAGAGGCAGAATGCCACCATTGCCACAAAATAGGGCATTGGAAGAGAAGCTGCTCGGAATATCTGCAAGCCATCGAGGATGGGAAGATCAATCCATCTTTTGTAGGTATTTACACAATTAAATCTAATGATTCATCGCATGCTATTTCTTGGGTTCTTGATACAGGATGTGGTTATCACATATGTTCTGATTTGCAGGGACTAAGAAGAATTAGGGATGTGGAGCGTGGAAGAATAAATCTAATCATGGGGAACAGAAGATCGCCGTCTGTCACCAAGATTGGAGTATATTCTCTAGTGCTTAGTAATGTATTAGGTTTAGATTTAAATAATTGTTGCTACTTGCCAGATATGGCAAGAAACATCATTTCATTTCATGGTTTGTTTAGACAAGGATTTAGATATTCATTTAATAATGAGAATGGTTCGATTTATGCTTATCTAAATGGTGTTTTATATTTTGAAGCATTGCCTTGTAATGGAATTTATGAAACTATTATGGTTGTGGATAACCTAGGAAATGATGTATTGTGTATGGATTCTTACAATGGTGTGGATAAAGCATGCTTGTGGCATTGCCGTCTTGGACATGTCAACAATAAACGCATAGCCCAACTCCAAATGGATGGAGTGTTGGAGTCATTCGACCTTAGGGACGATGACACGTGCGAGTCTTATTTACTTGGAAAGATGACCAAGTCACCCTTCACTGGCACTTGTGAGAGGGGTGGGGGTTTATTAGATCTCGTACACACTGATGTGTGTGGGCCCTTTAGATCCACCACAAGGGATGCGAACCGCTTCTATGTGACTTTCATTGATGATTATAGTAGATATGGGTATATTTACTTAATCAAGCACAAGTAAGAAACGTTTGAAAATTTCAAAGAGTTCAAACAAGAAGTGGAGAATCAATTGGGTAGGAAAATCAAGATGCTTTGATCTGATCGAGGAGGAGAGTACCTAAGTCTTGAATTCCACGACTATATCAAGGAATGCGGAATAGTTATGCAATTGACGCCACCTAGGACACCACAGTTGAATAGTGTGGATGAGAGGCGTAATCAAACCCTGTTGGACATGGTTTGTTCCATGATGAGTCGTGCTTCACTACCTATCTCATTCTGGGGGTATGCCTTAGAGACTGCTGCCCATATCCTTAACTTAGTCCCTACAAAGAAGGTTGCCAAAACACCTCACGAGATGTGGACAAGGAAAGCTCCCTCGTTGGCACATATCAAGGTTTGGGGTTGCGAGGCTTTTTTAAGACGAGAGACTCACGACAAGCTCGAACCTCATAGTGAGCAATGTATTTTCATCGGCTACCCGTAGAAATCCTTTGGATATCTCTTCTATATACCGAGTGACAATGTTGTCTTCGTTGTGAGGAGAGGGGTTCTACGAGAGCGAGAACTCATAAGCCAAGGAGACAATGCGAGTCAAATCGATCTTGAAGAGATTCAAGAGTCGAGTGATGAAGGAACCTCTATCGCTGGCGCTCAACCCGAGGAGGAAACTCCGGTTGAACCAATTGACGAGTCCTTACCTCTTAGACGTTCCGAAAGAGTTAGAGTTCAACCCCAGTTTTATGGTTTTCATATTACTACCAATGGGGACACGTATATTAGCGATGGTACACTAGTAAATCTAGATGAACCTAATAGCTATAAGGAAGCCATGGCAGGCCCAGAGTCTACGAAATGGAAAGAAACGATGGACAACGAGATTCAGTCCATGTATGACAACCAAGTCTGGAATTTGGTTGACAATGTGCCCGGACGTAAGACGGTTGGGTGCAAATGGATCTTCAAGAGGAAGACCAACATGGATGGGAATGTGCACACGTATAAGGCGCGATTCGTTGCGAAGGGCCTTACTCAAACTCCCAGAGTTGACTATGATGAGACCTTTTTGCCAGTTGCTAAAATAAAGTCTATTAGGGTGATGCTAGCCATTACATCATTTCATGATTATGAAATATAACAGATGGATGTCAAGACCGCTTTCCTTAATGGGAAGTTGGTTGAGGATGTTTACATGGCCCAGCCAGAGGGTTTTGTCGATACGAAGCATCCCAATAGAGTTTGCAAGCTTGAGAAATCCATTTATGGACTTAAGCAAGCATCTCGTAGATGGAATCTTTGCTTCGATGAGAAAGTCAAAGAGTTTGGATTTGTACGAAGTGAAGATGAATCATGTGTATATGTCAAGGCCAGTGGGAGTATAGTTAGCTTCCTCATTTTTTATGTCGATGACATACTACTTATAGGAAACAACATCCCGACTCTGCAGGAGGTTAAGTCCTGGCTTGGGAAGTGCTTCACTATGAAGGACCTCGGAGAGGCTTCCTATATTTTGGGAATAAGGATAGTGAGAGAGCGAAGTAAGAGACTAATAGTACTTAGTCAGAATACTTACTTGGATGAGGTACTAAAACGTTTTAGTATGGAAAACTCGAAGAAGGGAGAATTACTGATACAAAGTAATGCCAAGTTGAGTAAGACTCAAAGTCCGAGTACCGAAGCCGAGAAAGGAGAGATCAGCCGAGTACCTTACGCTTCCATAGTTGGCTCAATCATGTATGCTATGACTTGTACTCGCCCTGATGTGGCCTTTTCTTTGAGCATGGTCAGTAGATATCTAGGGAACCTTGGCAGAGCACATTGGACCGCAGTCAAGAATATCCTTAAGTACCTTCGGAGGACCAAGGAATGGTTTTTAGTCCTCGGAGGGAGTAATGACTTAAATGTGTGAGGGTATAGTGACGCCCGCTTCCAGACTGACAGGGACAACTACCGTTCGCAGCCAGGCTGGGTCTTTACCCTCAATGGAGGAGCAGCGACTTGGAAAAGTTCCAAGCAAGAAACCGTAGCTGATTCAACGTGCTAATCCGAGTACATTGCAGCGAGCGAAGCATCAAAGGAGGCGATATGGTTAAAGAACTTCATTGGAGACCTTGGAGTTGTACCTGCCATAAAGGAGCCTATGGAAATTTTCTGTGATAATGAGGGAGCGTTTGCCTTGACCAAGGAACCGAGGGATCATGGTAGATGTCGACATATCGACAAAAAATATCACTTTATTAGACATCGAGTAGAAGAAGGACTCCTCATAGTTTAGAGGATATCGTCAGAGGATAACCCAGCATATCCGCTTATGAAGGGGCTGAGTAGGGTTAAGCACTTGCAGCACGCTAGGAGCGTTGGGCTGAAGGACGATATTAGTTTGGATTAGATAGTTTCGAAACATGTAATAGATAAATGTAATTGACATTTGATTATTAAATAAAGGGGTATTATTTAAAGGTTTTTGTCTTATGTTAATTGTTTAACTATTTTTTCACTTTGCATGTTGGAAGTAGGTATGAATGAAGATTGTCATGAATTGGTATGTAGATTGTCTGAAAGGTATTAGACATAAAAAAAGTTTGTTACAACATTCATGAGTGCTTATGAAAAGTTTTTGAGCATTGGAATAAACCCGTGCTTGCTGGAATCACTTCATGGAATTTGCCTCAAGTGATCGCAAGACGATAATATCATATGGTCTTAAAACCAAGATATATGGTTTATTGTTTAATAATTAATTGTGCATTGATAATGCGAAACCGCATCAGTAAATTGATGTCATAAAACACATTGTTGTGTATAATTGATTAGTGAATAGTAAATGCATATAAGTCGAAGTTTATCTGTTTCTTTTATCCTAAGAGAGTAAAAACGATATCAGGGCCCCTCGATGATTTGATTTGACTTATGTGTCGGGCCCGGTCAGGACTAAATTGATGTGTTCAATTAAGTTCTATGTCAAATGAATCAGAGATCAAGAAACTAACTGTTGGATAATAAGTATGACAATGTTTCATGAGATTGTTAGCACGATATCTAAAACAGAGGACTATACGATCCCTTATCTAAAGGACAGGTTACTGATAAGATCAGAGTTCGATAGCGTCTTTGAGAGCTATGATTGCTAATTGAGTTATACTTGCATTTATGGTTACTAGACTTATCCAAGTGGGAGACTGTTGGATTAGTGTCTAAGCCCGTAACCATATTTGGTAAGTACTTGACCCGGTTGTGCATGGTCTTTTTGGGTTGCCTTCACCAAAGCAACTTGACTGGAGAAATAAAGAGGTTATTATGATTTATTAACATATTATAAGATTAATATATTAAAGGAGAAATCATATTTGTTTAATTAATATTGGTCAATAATTAATTAGGAATTAATTTTGTGATCAAGTGTAATTAATTAAACTTGAGGGGATGAATTGTAATTATATGATAGTTGTAAAGTAGGGCAATGGTTACCCTAGAGATAGGTTGGACGAATTCAAGGGATAAGGATCCTTGAAATCATCTAAGGATAAGGCTTTCAAGGCTTATCTTATGGTTACTTGGTGGGCAAGCAACTAGATAAGGATAAGGACTGAAACCCTAATCTCTACCCTATATAAATACCCCTAAGGCTAAGGAAATCGGCCACTTGATCCCTGGGGTTCCTAGAGCCGATTTATGCCTCTCTTCCTCTCTCTCTCTGTTGCCTCTCCATTTGCTTGTGGTGTTTGTGAGCCATTAGAGGTACTACACTTGTGGTACTTGCTTTCAAGACTTAGAGACTGAAGATTTGTGTTGTTATTGCAATATAACAACAAGAGGTATGTGATCTATTCTACTATATGAATTTCGAAAGTACTAGGAGCATGCTAGGGTTCTTCATGTGTTCATAATGTTGTGTATCTAATAGAGAAAACATAGATCCAAATCTAGGGTTGCATGCACACATAGGATTGTTTGTACAAAACCCATCAGCTATAGGGATGAATTCTTTATTCTTAATAATGATGATAGCTTTTATAGTGGAATAGTACGGATTGTTCCAGATTAGCATTACCTATGTGAGATGGATGCGAGGTCGCATTTTTGGGAGCTAATATGGCTAAGCTCTCTAAAAGTCTCATGAAGAAAGGATTGTTCACGACCAAAAAGAACACAACGGTAAGAAATGAACCATGCTTAGATATGATATGTGTGATACTTCTTGCTTTTGATTCTACTATAAAAAGTGGTTAGTTCAAGACTCTAGTTCACTACCCACAAAGTAGATCCAAGTAGTACTCACTATGAAAGGTTCAAGTTTTCCAACACCTATTCAGATGCGTGTCACATCTTACTTTCCTTATTTGAATATCAAAGCTCACTTATTTTCTATTCAAATGTGGGGTATTCTTGTAGTTTGAATAGAAAATGTGGGGTATTGTTGGAACTTTGCTCTACAAGATTACAATGTGGGACTTATCCCACATTGGTGGAAGAGAAAACTTTATCCCACTTTATAAGGTTTTTCCCACTCATTTATTCAAATGGACGAAGTAATGGGTTGAGCAAATTGGAACTTTATCCCACTTTCTAAGGTTTGTCCCACAATTACCCAGTGTGGCGAAAACATGTTGAATTAACCCTCACAAGTCTCGAACTCAAAGATTTCATCACTACCATATCTAATCAACCTACAAGACAAACCAATTAAAAAGATGGAAAACCCATACCCAGTCATGAATACCTTCAAAAGTTCTTCATTATCACTAGTGATTTATATCTCCTTAATCCCTCAGTATAATATAACTTCATATAGACACCTGTGATACAAATAAACTGAGTGGGTCGGGTTGGGTAACCTGGTGAGTATATAGGGTTTTCAACCCACAATAATATAATTATTATGTTTAAACATCAAAAAATCAACCCAATTACCCATCCCCATTATCTTCTTTACTCTTAAGGATATACCCTAAGAATCAGTTATTCCTCGTTCAATCATTCCTAAGGATCATCCTAAGGAATCGGTGCGAAGTCCATCGTTGCCACGGTTTACAGAACAGGCACTAAGTATGCATAGTCGCCATGGTTTACGCACCAAGTCTGCATGGTCGCCAGGGTTTAGGCACCAAGTCTACATGATCTCCAAGGTTTAGGCACCAAGTCTGCATGATCGCCAAGGTTTAGGCACCAATTCTGCATGATTGCCAAGGTTTAGGCACCAAGTCTGAATGATCGCTAGGGTTTAGAGTACGCCGGGTGAACACATCGTTCACAACACCTACAGGCTGTCAGCCTGCTAGTGTTCCACTGGACTCTCTAGATTAGTCCGTGGTTTTCATCCATACTCTGCTAGATGACGGGGCCACGCTTGGGTAAAAGGTTTCTCTCATTGTTCACCTCTCACCCTTATCTCATGGTCTATATCATCTCTTGAGTCGTTGGCGTGTAAGGGATGGTAAGAAATGATTTTGAGGACGAAATCTAATTTAAGTTGGGGAGAGTTGTAACACCCATTTAATTATTAGATAAATAAATAAATTAATGAACAAATAGTAGCCCTAAAATAAATAATTGGAAGTTTAGGGGGTTAAAAATATAATTTTCGGATTAGTTATAAAGAATTTTTGAAGTTAGGGGCTCCCGTTTTTAGGTAGCAACTTCCCAAACCCTAACCCTAATATTAATGATCAGCCGCTACCTTATACTTCCTAGTTGTCGGCCGCTATCACCACTCATCTAGTTCGTGTTTCCGACAAGCTTGAGGTCACTAAGCGAACACCGGGCAGCCTTCGTTGTCCAGTGGAGGCGAGATTTCGGGCTGTCATTGTGGTCAAGATTTCCTAACCGCCAATGGAAGCCGTAACCACAGCCATGAAGTGTGCTGCTACTGCCGCTCTTTGATGACGATGGACGAAGATGAGCGCCTTTGTGGCGTGGTTGCTGGAGGCGTAACCAAATCGTGAAGATGCTGCCGCCAGTTACTGTTACGTCGTCTTGGGTCCACTGCCGTTAGCCGCTTCTGTGATGCCTTCGAGCTCAACCCGTTGCCGCCATGTGGCTGTCATCACTAATCTTGTCACCAGCCACCATTCCTTCCACTTTTAGGTGTTGTTGCCATCGTGAAATAGATCTCACCGCCGCCATGAGCCACCAGGTGGGTGGCTAGAGTGTAGTCTGTATTTTGGAGTGCATGTGTGTATTTCGTATGGCTGGGAAAACCTAGAAAGCCACTGCCACCACCATGAAGTGGCGGCTGCCACCATGTGCCACCTTGGGTGTGTGTGTATGTTAGTTAGTGTGTGTTTATTTTTGGGTTAAGACATTGTAAGGTGTAATTAGCAAAAAGTATAATGAAACGAAATTGAAAACTACCACCTTAGGGTGGTGGCTGCAGCCACCGACCGCCGTGTCGTGTGGCGGTGTGCTTGCCTCGTTGAGTTCCATTCGTTTAGGGTGCTTGAAACCCTAATGGGCCTTGTAATCTCTAATGGACCCTAATTGACCCAAATAAAACCCTAATGGGCTTAATGATATTCTAGTGGGCCTAATAGGCCCAATAAAGCCTTAATTGACCTAAAAGCCCAACACATTGATAAATGGGCTAATATTTGGAATGTAAACCCTAATTAGGGTTTGGAAAACCCTAATTTGGGGAATTAACCGGGACACACGGGAATTATTTAATAACTTGAGATATTAAATAATAATCATTGGCAAGGATTAATCTAAGAAATATTAGACTTAATGGATTAAGTGCTTAGAGGTTTAAGTCCTTAATGGGTTAAGTGAGCAACACTTAACCCTAATCATCATTTTATGAAAAACCCTAATTTCACTTGGGTTTATTGTTGGCCCTTTTTATTGGGCCTTGATGATTGGGTTATTAATAAACCATCCAAGATCAAGCAAATAGACTAGAATAATTATTGGGCTTTGAGGTAAGGCCCATATGAGGAGTTGGGCCTAATTTGGAAAATTGGGCCACAGATGGGCCATAGTTTAGGCTTTTATGATTATGTGATATTGGGCCATTAGAATGTTAAATGTTGGACTGGACTAAATGGTTGGGCCTTAGAATAAGACTATGTAAAGGCTTGGGTCTAATTTGGAAAATTGGGCCATATGTTGGGCTTTGACTCATAGTTGACTTTTTGGCCTTTGGATTGGGCCTTGGGCTTGAATAAAGCTAAGTTAGGGGTAAAGTAGTATTTACTATTTACCCCCAAGAATGTGTTTGTGGTTATGTGTTGGAACCCCATTTATTAATTGGGTGATGTTTTGATATTGACAGTTTGAGAATCTGTCAACCAGCAGTTAGGATTGTGTCTACGGGGCTTCAGCAGTGTGAAATGAGATACCTTCCAGTAGGAGTGGGTCTACAGCCACAATGCCGGCCCACTAGTAGGAATTGTTTGTTAGATGATTGTCTTTGTGATAATTATCTGGTGTGTTGTTATTTGATATGCTTTATGTGCCAGGATGCTATGACATATGTGTTAGTAGTCGTAGGGGTGATATAGCCCCTAGTTACCGGTTGAAAGATACCGAATGGGTAGACAGTACCCATGCATGCCTAGTAGTATGATTATGATATGTTATTATGTGGTAGTAGTAGGGGTGAAATAGTCCCCGGATACCGGTTGAAAGATACCGAAGGGGTAGCTTAAGCACCCAAATATGCCTGACAATATATTCATGTATATTATGCTATGTTATTATGTGGTAGTGGTAGGGGTGAAATAGTCCCCGGTTACCGGTTAAAAGATACCGAAGGGGAGGTTAGCTC
Source organism: Lactuca sativa (assembly GCF_002870075.4). Classification (NCBI taxonomy): domain Eukaryota; kingdom Viridiplantae; phylum Streptophyta; class Magnoliopsida; order Asterales; family Asteraceae; genus Lactuca; species Lactuca sativa. The sequence continues at coordinate 267,814,556 of NC_056627.2, forward strand.
CCGGTTACCGGTTGAAAGAGACTGAAGGGGAGGCCAACACCCAGATATGCTAGGAGGTTACCGGTTGAAAAATACCGAAGGGGAGGCCAGCACCCAGATATGCTAGGTGGTTACCGGTTGAAAGATACCAAAGGGGTAGGTCGGGCACCCAGATATGCTTGACAGTATGTTACTAGTATGGTGTGTGGTATGATGGGGGAACTCACTAAGCTTCGTGCTTACGTCTTACAGTTTTGGTTTTAGGTACTTGTTTTGAAAGGAAAGGAGTCGGCTTGATCGGAGTGCATCACATTATGTTTTCTGCACATGAGATCTTTGGGATTACACTCTGATACAATTTTATGATAATATGTTATGATTACTGACACTTTGGTTTTGACATGAGATATTAATAAGAATGTTTTTACACTATTGATTTTATATAATAACTTAACTAAAGCGAAAATTTTGGTCTTAAATTTTTGGGATGTTACAAGTTGGTATTAGAGCCTTGGTTTGAGGGATTCGGGCACACTCTCGGGTGTGTCTGAACTCAAACTAAGGACTTGGTATGAAAATTTTCAAGAGTAAAACCATTTTATAAAAAGGAGTTTAAAAAGAATTTGGAAAGAGAAAGAACTTTGAAAAGAACAAGGTGTGTGATGCGTGCAATCAGCCGAGCTCAAGTAAGTTTCCCCAAGATACCCGTACATCTTATGATATGTTATGATTATGAGAAATGCATGCTAGATTAGGGCTAAGGATCTAGGCAGGATGCCTTATTTGCCTATTGTATGTGCTTGTAGACTTGCATGTTAGTACTGATCAGTCTGTGATAGGATAGCCTGTTTAGGTTATGCGTGAGTGTATGGGCCTTTGAATTGTATGTACAGATTACTGAATAGAGGATATAACGGTTTCATTGGAATATGATGGTTAGGTTTTCCATTGTATGAATGCAACTTACTTTGTGCTTTATGGACTTTTAGTAATGTGAGCTAGCTATTAAGTGAATATGCTAAGTCATATGTGGCACAGGCCGGATAATCTCAGGGTGATGGACTTGACCCTATTGCGCAACTCTTGTATGAGTCCAAACGTTCTAGGGATGAGTCTATTATTCGAAGGATTATCCGATCTTTGTTGCATGTGGCTATATGTATGAGGTAGCTAGTTGACATTACTAGGAATCTTTCAGTAGATGAGGACTGGGTGGGTACAAGAACCTAGGGAAGCCTAGGATATGTTTCAGTGGATTAGTAGCGAGGCTCAGTGAGACTTAGGTGTGCCAGTTTGAGGAAGTGACTTGGAGGATTCGGGAGGATTGCTGCGGAAAGTATGGATAGGTGTGGAAGGTAGTATTGGGCTCGTACTACTGAAAACACATTATCCATAATCGTATCGGTGAAAGTCTTGGAGAATCTAAGAAGCTTCAGGGAGAAGTTTGTGACCCAGTTTGGGAACAAAGGATGTTCTAGTTGTTGCAGCTTAGCCATGGGCAAGTGAGTTAGTGAGTGTGACAGGGTGTCAGACTCAGAAGGACATGATTTCCAAGAGGTTGCAGATGCGAGATCGATTTGGAGGACTTTCAGAAGAGAGGTTCGTGCTAGGTGCGTATAGTAGAGGGTCTTGGGAGGAGACCCATGACTTCTGATAATCGGGTGAAAGGCCAGCTGGGCCTGAGTCAGTGCAGCACGTATGGGAAAGTACACAAGGGAGTTTGTCACTCCAAGGGTTTAGGCTAGTACAGGTGTGGTAGGGTTGCTCATGTCAGCAGAAGGTGATCAGTATTCCTCCAGATGTTACGGGTATGTCATCTTCTATTGCTACTAGATGGATGTTGGGGATACGTATCACCTTGGGATTGTGAGTGAGTTTGGATAAGTCAGATCTCAAGGCGGTTTTCGGCTAGTGTCTAGGTTATCAAGGATCATATATTCCATCCTGCATGTCGAAAAGTCCTTGATGAACCCACAAAGGGACGCACCTTGCGGAGTGGGTCCCACGTGTACCGTTATCATTCCGGATCTTTGGTGGGATCTATGAGGGAGTATTATTTAAAGGATATTCGGTCAGGGTTAGAACGATAGTTCTCCAGTGAACTCAACATTTAGTGGTTCTATCCTGGTTCAAGTATTTTCGACAGTTGTCTATGGAAGAACTTTGGAGTTCAAGGCACTACCGTTGCTAGGACAGAGCTGGTGACTTGAAGAGGGTACTATCAGTTGCGGGTGTTAGATGCATAAGTGGTTAGTCATTGGATGTTCAAGAGAATTGTATTTACGCATGGGCTGTGTTCGGTTAGAGTTCAATGGTACTGCATGATTGGGAGTGGGAACGAGGATTCGTCAGCCAGAGTGAAGATTGAGGCCTTCAATTAACAGCATGTGAGATAGATTGAGGTGTCAGATTGGAGCTGATTTCCAAAGTACTCTTCACGATTTCAGAGGATGAACAATCTTAAAGTTTGACTGGTAATTGATCGTTAGCATTGATAAGCACAGGTTGTCATTAGTGGTATATTGGAAAGCGAGAAGGATTGGGAATCCTTCAATTCTCATGTACCATGAAGACTTAGTCGATTCTAAGTGGGGGAGAGACTTTTGTAAAGTTCTCTAAATGTGAGTTCTGGTTGCACGAGGTGCAATCTCTTGGGCACCTTGTCAACCAGAAGGGTATTCTGGTCGATCCGGCCAAGATAAAGGCCATGATGCAGTGGGAGACTCCGAGGTCTCCAACAGAGATTCGGAGTTTCCTGGGTCTAGCGGGTTAATACCGGAGATTTGTATGAGACTTCTCCGAGATTGCAATTCCTTTGACCCGACTGACCAAGAAGTCGGTGGGCTTTCACTGGGAGCCTGAGCAGCAGGCAACCTTCAAGACTCTTAGACAACAGGTTTCGGGAACCAAGTTAGAGCTCTAGTTAGAACTCGAGTTTAGTTGTGTGTTAGGTCGAGTGCATGTTCGACCGGTATGGAAAGTGTTGTAAGACTACGGGGGTAGCCGTATCATTCACTAGCAATCAGGTAGTATGGAAAGTGTTGTAAGACTACGGGGGTAGCTGTAGCATTCACTAGCAGTTAGTAGCATATAAGTGTTGTAAGTCTGCGGGTGTAGCCATAGCATTAACAAGGTTAGTAGATAGTGCTAGAGTGATGTAAGACTGTGGGTGTAGCCGCATCATTCACTAGGTTGGTAGATAGCTTGAACGCGTTGTTAGGACGTGGAAAGAACAGGAGTACCCACCAGTTTGGATGCAACAGTGAGGATATGGAAATTCACGGATTGGATTATGGATTTCCCCAGAGGGGTTAGATCTGGTTAAGCCAGTGATAAGATGTTAGGAACGTCACTACAGTTATTAGATTAGGGAAGCAACAGAATGTTTAAGGACGTGTGAGATAAGGCTACTATTGTTAGGTAGCAATCACTTTCAGCCTTGGATTTGATGATGACAAGATTCGACGAATGGACCCGATCAGTTAGATCAGAAGGTTGTTAGAGCCTCAATGGCATGATAACTAGTGGCAACTGGTTCCAAAGAAGGATTTGGTTCGGAAGTCGTGTGATGTGACTAAGTGGGAGTCCTTTGGCTCCGAAGCCGGGCCAGAACCCGATAATTCAGATGGTTCGTGAACGAATTAAGACTAGGCAGGTCTCGTTAGATTTTGGAAAGCAGCCATGTGGCAACATACTGCTTCAAGCAGTTTAGTGTTCGGGCAGTTTCAACATTTGGGCAGCATTAGTATTTGTGTTCTAGGCTACAAGTTCGGACGAAATACCAAATTGCTTGGGTTATGCTAAATGACCTACATGGTTAATTAGGTCTGCGATTTTAGTTTTCTAGTGGGAACCATAGGTTATTAGAATTTGAGTCGTCAGTTGAGGGATAAACGGACTAGATTCAACAATAATGATCCATTATGAATGGTCTGTCAGGGATTCAGACCGTCTCAAGACAACGGATTTTAGATGGAGTAGATGTGATCTTATTGCGACAAATTCATTAATATGAGAATTTTAGGTATTGTGTAGATTGGTCACGGTTACCCTGGGAAGGCCAGGGTGTGCCCAGGATTGTGGCCATGATACTTGAGTGGTTGGCGTGTAAGGGATGGTAAGAAATCATTTTGAGGACGTAATCTAATTTAAGTGGGGGAGAGTTGTAACAACCGTTTAATTATTAGATAAATAAATAAATTAATGAATAAATAGTAGCCCTAAAATAATTAATTGAATGTTTAGGGGTTAAAAATCTAATTTATGGATTAATTATAAAGAATTTTTGATGTCAGGGGCTCCATGGTAATTATCATATTTAATTTGAAGAAGATTTCCAAAGCTAGGGTAGAAAGGGTAAATATTGGACTAAAGTTGGAAAGGCTTGGTGGGGGAGGGACTAAACTTGTTAAAAAGGATGACAGTTTGATATTGAGCACGGGACTTGAACCCGACAATCCTCCTTCCCGTTTTAAGGTAGCAACTTCCCAAACCCTAACCCTAATCATAATCATCAGCCGCCACCTTATACTTCCTAGTCGCCGGCCGCTATCACCACTCATCTAGTTCGTGTTTCCGACCAGCTTGAGGCCGCCAAGCGAACACCGGGCAGCGTTCGTTGTCATCCAGTTCCTGACGAAGACGAATGCTGCTATCCTCTATCCTTCTGTTGCCGCCTTCATGTCCGGTGGAGGCGAGATTTTGAGTCGTCGTTGTGGTCGAGATTTCTCAACCGCTAATGGAAGCCGTAACCATAGCCATGAAGTGCGATGCTACTGTTGCCCTTCGACGATGATGGACGAAGATGAGCGCCTTCGTGGTGTGGTTGCTGGAGGCATAACCAAATCGTGAAGATGCCGCCGCTAGTTACTGTTACGTCGTCTCGGGTCCACTGCTGCCGTTAGCCGCTTCTGTGATGCCTTCGAGCTCAATCCATCGCCGCCATGTGGCTGTCATCGCTAATCTTGTCACCAGCCGCCATTCCTTCCACTTTCCGGTGTCGTTGCCATCGTGAAATAGCTCTCACCACCACCATGAGCCACCAGGTGGGTGGCTAGAGTGTAGTCTGTATTTTGGAGTGCATGTGTGTGTATTTTGTGTGGCTGGGAAAACCACCAGTTTAGGGTGGTGGCTGCAGCCACCGACCGCCGTGTCGGGTGGCGGTGTGCTTGCCTCGTTGAGTTCCATTCGTTTAGGGTGCTTGAAACCCTAATGGGCCTTGTAAGCTCTAATGGACCCTAATTGACCCAAATAAAACCCTAATGGGCTTAATGATATTCTAGTGGGCCTAATAGTCCCAATAAAGCCCTAATTGACCTAAAAGCCCAACAAATTGATAAATGGGCTAATACTTGGAATGTAAACCCTAATTAGGGTTCGGAAAACCCTAATTTGGGGATTTAACCGGGACACACAAGAATTATTTAATAACTTGAGATATTAAATAATAATCATTGGCAAAGATTAATCTAAGGAATATTAGACTTAATGAATTAAGTCCTTAGAGGGTTAAGTCCTTAATGGGTTAAGTGAGAAACACTTAACCCTAATCATCATTTTATGAAAAACCCTAATTTCACTTGGGTTTAGTGTTGGCCCTTTCTATTGGGCCTGGATGATTGGGTTATTAATCAACCATCCAAGATCAAGCAAATAGACTAGAATAATTATTGGGCTTTAAGGTAAGACCCATATGAGGAGTTTGGCGTAATTTGGAAAATTGGGCCATAGATGGGCCATAATTTGGGCCTTTATGATTATGTGATATTGGGCCATTAGAATGTTGAATGTTGGATTGGACTAAATGGTTGGGCCTTAGAATAACACTATGTAAAGGCTTGGGCCTAATTTGGAAAATTGGGCTATATGTTGGGCTTTGACTCATAGTTGACTTTTGGGCCTTTGGATTGGGCCTTGGGCTTGAATAAAGCTAAGTTAGGGGTAAAGTAGTATTTACTATTTACCCCCAAGTATGTATTTATGGTTATGTATTGGAACCCCATTTATTAATTGGGTGATGTTTTGATATTGACAGTTCGGGAATCTGTCAACCAGCAACTAGGATTGTTTCTACTGGACTTCAGCAGTGTGAGGTGAGTTGCCTTCCAGTAGGAGTGGGTCTACGGACACAATGCCGACCTACTAGTAGGAATTGTTTGTTAGATGATTGTCTTTGTGATAATTATCTGGTGTGTTGTTATCTGATATGCTTCATGTGTTAGGATGCTATGAAATATCATAAACTCCAAATTAGCAAAAGAGATTTGGGATGTTCTAAAAGACTTAAATGAGGGCACAGAACAAGCTCAAGATAAGAAGCTCACAACCACACTCAATGAGCTCAACAATTTCAAAGCTCATAGTGGCGAAAGTTTAGAAGACTCCTTCAAAAGGTTCAACCTGATTGTCACTAAGTTATCTAATGATGGCATGGTCTGAAGCAACCATGAGACAATTCTTCAGTTTCTCAATGGTTTGGGAAGACACTGGACGACTGCTAAGATGATAGTCCAAGGATATAGAAAGATCTATTCTTTATCTCTTTACAAGCTCTAAGGTCAACTGCAAGCACAAGAATCCACTGTACTCAAAGAATGTGTTGACTTCAGAGGACCACTCGCTTTCATAGCACAAGCTCCACATACTCAATCTTATCGATCTTACTCTCCCTCGTATGAAAATCCTCCACAGTCATACGAAGCTGACTAAAAATATGATGATGAAGAAGAATTTCAGAATGCTATTGCTCTTGTTAGCCAACAGTTCAACCGGCTACCACCTCCTTCTTTTCGTAAAAATCAGCAGTTCAACAGACCTCCATTCAACCACAACTTCAATAATCACTCTCGATATCCCAAGAATCCTCACCCACCACCACAACCTAAGACCACTCAACCTAAAGAGGCACCGAAGCCCATCAATCCAACTGACTCCAATACCTCGTCAAAAGATAAAAGTGATGTTGTAATCTATAATAAATGCAACAAGGAGAATCACTTTGCAAAAGACTGCAAAGCTAACATAGTGAAAGATAGAGCATTCTACCTGAGGATGGATCAAGAATCGGAGGAAAAAGAAAAATCAAGGGCATATGTAGCTCATATAAAAAGGGACCATCAATCCTGGTCATCTGGAGATGAAGATGAAGGCATCAGCAACATCAAAGGAAAAGGCAAGATTTGCATGCTGGCAAATGTGAATGATGATAGGTCTACGAAGCTGGAAAATAAATATTGCTACCCCCAAACCAGACGGCGGAAACGTCTGGGGGTGGAGGACATCATTTGTAGTATCACAATACATGCATCATAGTAATCAAAGTACAAACAACCATTGTACTTAAAAGTATAAGTATTTACATGTGTTCGATTATTGTATATTGAAACCAAAATAGTTATACAAAAGAAGAAGATATGACTCATAATGGCTCCATCTTCTCAAAACGCTCGGGGAGTAGCTGTTATTATTTCTCTGAGAATACAAGTAATTTGAAAATAGAGTATCAACAATAAGTTGAGTGAGTACATAAGTCTTTATGTTTGAAAGGATGTCTTTGTATCTTGAATATGAAAACTGTTCCAGAAAATCCGATATTTTTTGTTGTATATGAAAAGTAGTTTTATTCCCATAATATCGTTCTATTTTGTAAACCAATGTTATGTATTTGTAAAACTTGTAACTGAGAGTGTGCCTGACTTCAGCAGCTGTTATTCAAACGCTTTGTAAACTGGTACTTTGAAGATGTACTTACATTTAGGTTTTTATACACTAACGTGTTGTTAATATCTTTTTAATAAGTTATTATAACCATACTAAGACATGATCGCCTGAAACAAACGCTTTGTGGGTGTTTAAACTGTTGATAACAATTGCCACTCATTGGTGTGTATGCCTGACTGTAGCTAGCAGCCTGAGTGCGGGGTTGTCAATCCCGATATAGATCTATACACAACATGTTTCAATCCCCGGGCTGGAGATTCTGGTTATAATGTCAGGGCTTTACCTTGGTTGTCTAAAATGAATTAAACAACCTGAATTGAATGTATCAAAAAAAACATATAAACGTTACATGTATATTAGTTATGAAAACCCAATCATTCTGAAATAAATGATTGACAGTATGTTCTTGAATTAGTATTCCAAGCATGTATTTGACAAATGTAAACCCTTGATTTGTTCCGAATCAAAACCCTTGTTTCTTGTAAAACAGTGTATTCTAGTATACTTGAATCATGAATTATTGTTCTATGTATCATAAATTATAACTATTATAATTTATATGTACTGTATGAATTGGTACTTGACTATTTTTGCATGTAATCCTTTGATCAACATATTAAAAAGGGTAATTAAACTGATGAAATAACTTTTATATTTATATACATATAAAATTTTATATATAAGTAAAATTTAAACGACCTTCAGACAAATAACCGGTACTATAAGTCCACATCCAAACAAGGAAAATGACCTAGAATGAGTTATTACTCCTAAGTCTTTTAAATCTTATATATATATATATATATATATATATATATATATATATATATATATATATATATATATATATATATATTGGGAAAAATATAAGTTTATAAAAAAGTTCAATATTTGGAGTATTTTTGATGCTTGAAAATTGTTTTATCGTGATTTGAAATCATTTATTTATAACACAAAGTTCTTGTGTTATACTTGTATTTCCCCCCCTTAAAACAGTAGATATTATGAAAATACGGGGGTATGAACTCACTTGATAGGTGGTGAATCGGACATGGTTTCGTTTCCCAGAATGGAGTTTATTTTCCGAGAACCGGCTCAAACCGGGCAGAGTTCTGACTGGAGAGAGGTTAAAATCTCGGGAATCTCGGACTTCGAGGCATTCTTAGGGTTGGAGACTTGATACCGGGGTTTTAGGGGTTGTATATAAGCTTATGGGAGTGGAAAATATGAAAGAGGGTGAAATTTAGGGTGAAAAATCTAAAATAATTCGGAACCCTCGCATGCCTTATATAGGCCGAAGCTTCGAACCCGAGGCCATGCAAGATTGATGTGTGTCAGATAGGTTGCGAAGGAATGGGGCTCGGTTTGGACAGCAGGCTCGCAGGTGGTAGGTTCGGACTGGACCGAACTTCGGTCAAATAGGAGAAGGGCACGTACGAAGGGGGTGTCCGAGGGTGATGTCCGAGGTGTCTCCGGTGTGTCTCATGGGAGGTTGTCCGAAGATGAGTGGACCGCGGAGGTGGTCGTATTAGAAGTTGTCGCGCAAGGCTGCGGTCCAATCAGCAGATGACACGTGCGAGGATGACATGGCCGGGTACTGTTCATGCGAAAATGCCCGGTTTTCAATATTTTCTCGATTTTTGAGCCAAAAACTTGTAAAATTCATAACTTTTGCATACGAACTCTGTTTTTGACGTTCTTTATATGCGTACGTAGGTAAAATTATACTCTACGACTTTCGTTTTGACTTCGTCGGATAATTTTAAATTTGATTTTTAATATTATTATTTTTAACATACCGGGACAGGAAAATCTGTTAAAAATTCATAACTTGTTCATCCGGTGTCTGTTTTTGTCTGTCTTTTAACCGTTGTACTACTAATGACGAGACCTTTAATTCACTTTTAGTTCGTGTCGGCTAAAAATCACTCGATATTTATTTTGAGTTTTTAGCTGTACACTACTATACTAAAACTTAGAAAAATCATAACTTTGTCATACGAAGTTAGATTTTTGCATTCTTTTTATGAAAGTTTTCGGTTTAACATAAGCTACAACTTTCATTGAGATTATTAAGGCTAAGAAGCCTTTTATTGAAAATTCAGTTTTTACACTTAACAGTGTTTTGCCAATTTTGTCGCGGATCTTCTATTGGTTATAACTTCTTCGTTATAACTCGGATTTTAGTGTTCTTTATATTTTTGGAAACCTTGTTAGAGTCTATACCACTTGGTTCATCCCAATCGAGATTATATAATAATTTATTTTTGAGGGTTAATTATGTAAATATACACAGTATGCTAAAATTTCTCTTTATTATTTTAAAAAGAAATACAAATTGACCTACACTATTACATAGGTTTGAAATAACGATTTGTTAGATTATGCCCCCATTAGAGAGAATTTCGTCCCAAAATTTGCATTACAGATAGAGTAGGGAAAAAGATGTGGATATTTCTGTTGCATTTGATTCTCCCACTCCCAAGTGAATTCAGGTCCCCGTTTTGTATTCAAGCAAACCTTCACTATTTGGATACAACTTTGTTTGGTTTCTTAACTTCCCTTTCTAGTATGTCTACGGGTTCTTCTGCAAAATTGAGGCTCTCGTTTAACTCGATTTCCTCGAGTGCTATCACAAGAGTCTTGTCGGATAGACACTTTTTCAAGTTCGAAACGTGGAAGGTAGGATGAATGTTACTTAGTTCTTGGTGTAATCGAAGTTTGTAAGATAGAGGGCCGACTCAGGCAAGAATCTCGAATGGTTCTATGTACCTTGGATTCAGTTTGTCACGCTTTCCAAAGTGTATCATGCCTTTCCAGGGTGAGACCTTTGACAAAACACAGTCACCAACCTGGAATTCCAAGGGTTTTCTCCTTCTGCCAGCGTAGCTTTTCTGTCTATCTCTGGAAGCTTTAAGTCGCTCCCAAATTTGTACGATCTTCTCGGTAGTTTCTCGAATAATTTCTGGACCAGTGAGAGCACCGTCAGGAGTTTGACTTCTAGCTAGCTACATGTCACCTACTTCAGCCCATCACAGAGGGGATTTGCACTTGTGGCCATAGAGGGCTTCGAATGGAGTAGCCTTTATGCTAGTGTGATAACTGTTGTTATAAGAGAACTCAACAAGGGGTAAATAAATATCACATGCCTTTCCAAAGTCTATCACGCAAGCTCGTAACATATCTTGTAATGTTTGAATCATCCTCTCACTTTATCCGTCGGTTTGTGGATGGTAGGCTGTACTCATGTCCAACCTAGTTCCCAAAGAGTTGACTTCATGTGTCTTTAGTTGTCTTGAGGGGATAATGACTTAGGAGGGTAATAATGTTTCTCATTTGTTCATTTTAGGTCCTTAACGTTTTTTTTGCGTATATTACACCATTAAGGTTCTAATAACCGTTTATATATAGTCATTTAACCGGCTTCTTCCTGTTAAACCATTATGTGGATGATTAGTTAACATTATTAAGGCGTTGTGTGTGTATTTATATCCATAAATTAGGGTAGGACAAATCCCCCATCTCTATCTCTTCACTCTCACTGTTCTTTCTTCGAGCAACCCCGATCAGATTAGATGGCTAAAGATGATGCATTGGTCGTTGAAGTCCAGTACAACGGGCACTTCTTCCCGAGGCCATTTACGTATTTTGATCCAGATAAAAAGGATATAAGGTACGCCGATTTCAGGGACAAAGGGTATTCTGAATTCATTGCTCACCTAGAGCTGATTACTAGAAGGATGTGCAAAGATGTATACTATTGTCCAGACGGCCAAACATTGTGTCAAGGATTTGCCACATTGCAAAACAATTGTGATGATCATGAATTTCTTGAGTATCTTCATGAAAAAAAGAAAGTAACTGTGTATGTGGACCATATGCATGAACCCCTGTTTGACTGGATTGAAATGGAAGAGCCTGAAGTCGAAGATGATACCAACTCAAACGAAGATGAAGTTGATGTAATAGATAAAGAGGTTTGGGAACACGAGATGGATGATGAGGAGTTTTCTATGAAAAGGGCAAGATCTAGTATTCAAGGTATGCAGAAGAAAGACATGTTTTTGAACAAACTTTGCCCAAATGATGAAGAGGAAGAAGATCCTACTGCTGAGCAACTACCTCCTGTATACCTTGTGCACAATTCTGAGCAAGAATGGGATCAAATGGCTCCTGTGTTAGGTATGAAATTCACCAATCCTAGTGAACTCAAACATTGTCTTACCAACTATGCTATTAAGCATGGTTATGATTTGTGGTATGAAAAGAATGATAAAAACAGACTTTTAGTGAAGTGTTGCAAAGGTAAAGAACCTACATGTCCTTTTAGGTTATGGGCTTCTTGGATGCAAGAGGAAAGGACTTTTCAGATAAAGTCACTTAAATCAACTCATAACTGTGGTAGAGTTTTTAAAATAGGCTTAGTGACTTACAAGTAGGTAGGGAAACAATTTTTCAATCTACTTATAGAAAACCCCAAGCTTAGTTTGAGGAAGATGAAAGCTCAAATCTCAAACACATACAACATCATAGTTAGCATTGGACAATGTAGAAATGCAAAAAAGTTTGCTTTGTCTGAGATTGAAGGCACTCTGAAAGAGCATTATAGTAGGTTGTGGGACTATAGCATTGAAATCAAAAGAGCTAATCCAGGATCAATTGTAAGCATGGAAGTGGACAATATGCCTGATGGAAGTACAATGTTCAAACGGTTCTATGTATGCTTCAGAGGTGTAAGAGATGGTTGGGTAGAGGGGTGTAGAAGAGTCATTGGGATTGATGGATGCTTTCTCAAAGGAATTTGCAAGGGTGAACTCTTAGCTGCAGTGGGTAGGGATTCCAATAATCACATGTTCCGTATAGCTTGGGCTGTTGTAACTGTTGAGAACAAAGAAACATGGAAATGGTTCCTTGATCTACTGATGGATGATATTGAAAGAGGCAATGGAAATGGACTTACTATTCTCTCTGATGGACACAAGGTACTACTCATGTTTACTCTTAACTTTATAGTTTAATAATTATTTAACTTTGTAAATTGGGCAGGGTTTAATTGAAGCTATCAAGGAAAGGGTTCCTCATGCTGAGCATAGATTATGTGCTAGGCACATACTAGCCAACTTCAACACAAGGTTCAAACGTGAGCATTTTATCAAGCCTTTTTGGAAGGCTGTGAAGGCTACCACAAAACAGAAACATGAAGCTGCTATGAAAGAGATCAAGGAATTAGATAGTAGGGCATTTGATTGTCTCATGGAGAGGGACCCTAAATGTTATTGTAGGGCTTTTCAAGTAGAAGGGGTATTCTGTGATGCTATTGAAAATGGAATTTCAGAGAGTTTTAATGCTGAAATAGTTGAGGCTAGACATAAACCAATAATAGCAATGTTGGAGGATATCAGGGTTTATGTGATGCAGAGGTTATACTATCAGAGGACTAAGGGAGAGTCTTGGGATTTAACTATATGCCCATCCATTAGGAAGAAAATAGCAGATTTGAAGGACATACAGAGGTAAGAATGTTTGTATTTACTTGTTATTTAGCATAAATATACATTTGTTCATGTGGTCTTACTTGTTTAATGTTTATGTACAGATTTTGGGCAGTGTACCCTTGTGGATATCAACAATTTGAGGTGGTGTTATGTAATGATAGGTATGCAGTTGACCTGATCAGAAGGACTTGTGGATGTAGGAGATGGCAGTTGACTGGCATACCTTGTGTACATGGATTGGCTGCAATTTCATCCATGAACTTGAACTCAGAGGATTATGTAGCTAGTTGTTACAGTAAGGCAACTTATCTCAACTGCTATAAATATATTATTCATCCTTTGAATGATAGCTCTCTGTGGACACAAAGTGACTACACAAAGCCTTTACCCCCAAAGAGTAGAAGGCTACCTGGAAGTCCATCTACTAAGAGGAGAAAAAGTGTAGCAGAAAGGGAGATATCAAGCACACACACAATATCAAGAGTAAAGCAGGTGCAAAAGTGTTCAATCTGCTATGTTAGTGGGCATAACAAAAAAGGGTGCCCAACAAAAAAAAAATCCAACCACAGGTGATCCGGATCCAGCATCTTCAACTCCAGCTCCAATTCCAACTCCAAGATCAACTCCAATTGCAACTCCAATTCCAACTCCAATTCCAACTCCAGCTCCAACTTCAACTCCAATTCCAACTCCAATTCCAACTTCAACTCCAATTCCAACTTCAATTCCAACTCCAATTCCAACTCCAATTCGAACTTCAACTCTAATTCAAACTCCAAGATCCACCCCAATTCCAACTCCAGCTCTAATTCCAACTTCTGCAAATCCACATCCAACTCCAAGATCCACTCTTGCAACTCCACAACAAAGGCAAAGATCTACTTCTGCAAGACCATTTCATAGAGCAGTTCAAGTGAGGAAGAGGAAAGCTTCTGAAAGAATCACCAAGCAGTGCCTGAGGAGAAAAGTGGTGACCAAGGATGGTAGTGGTTGTAGCTCAAGGAAACGTATAGATCTAGGTTGATTGCAGGTTTTATGTTGTAATGTTTTGTTTTCTTATGTATGCATGTGGGGTGTTAGGTAGGCATGTGAGGGTGGAATCTTTTGATATTAAATGTGATGTTGTACTAGACTAAGGGACAAAACACTCCAGCTTTTGATGCTCTTTTGATGGTGAATGGGAACACCTTTTTAAGAGTGTTTGTTTGTTACAATATTACCCTTTAATATATTTTCTGTTTAAATCTATTAACTGCATCTGTTTAAATCTTTTAACTGCATCTTGGTTGTTGAATTTGGCTGTATCTTTTACTTTGCAGATGTTGACAATTTGGTTGTATATTTTTTCTGTTGAATCATCTTGGTTCATTACATTATGTTCAATTTGGTTGTTCATTATAATTATTGTTGACAATACTACCCTTCATTATAATTATTGGTTGATTATATAATTAACTGCTTCATTATAATTATTGTTGACAATATTACCCTTTAATATAGTTAACTACTTCATTATAATTGTTGTTGACAATATTACCCTTTAATATAGTTAACTGCTTCATTATAATTATTGTTGACAATATTACCCTTTAATATAGTTAACTGCTTCATTATAACTGTTGTTGACAATACTACCCTTTAATATAATTAACTGCTTCATTATAATTGTTGTTGACAATATTACCCTTCAATGTTGAATCATACACTTTAAAGTGGTGTTTGTATTACAATGATAGATTTCATTACCAAAAGCTTCATTTGCATTCATACATATGATTTCATTACATTATGGGTACCCTTACAATCAAAATAACAAAATTATGGGTACCCTTTATATTCAAAAGATGTCTACTGCATCATAACCCCATTCAAAATAACTTAACAAAGAACAAGACAAACGACACAATCAATGCTACTTTATGGTGATGCATCTTCTTCTTCATTTCATTCAACTCATATCTAAGACCAAAAATCTCCTCTGTGACCGAATCTTCAGCAACCCATTCCCAAAATCCACATTTTCTCCCTACTCTCAATAAAAAATGAAAATAAAACAAAACTTTAGGATAAATGTCATAACTTACACACTTATAATAGAGATTTAAAGAGAAAAGCTTCAATCTTAAAAATTGGACATTACCAACGAATTAGGGCATGTTCTGAATCTTTTCCCTGGATTTTGTGGTGTAGTGGATACTCGAATCCGAGTAGGGAGCCCACAGTAGCACATGATTCGGTTGTTTGAGGTCGAGGTAAAGGAGGCTTGCGACGACATCTTCTTCTCTTCTTCTTCAACTCTTCAAATTAGGGCACAAGAAATATGGGACCTTATGCGAATCTGGTAGTTATAGCCATGCCACCGAACACGTAAGATGCCAACTAAGCAAAACAGGAAGAAGCCGGTTAAATGACTATATATAAACGGTTATTAGAACCTTAATGGTGTAATATACACAAAAAAAACGTTAAGGACCTAAAATGAACAAATGAGAAACGTTATTACCCTCCTAAGTCATTATCCCTTGTGTTGAGGCATAGGATATAACCTTTCCTCTTTGCATAAGAACACATCCAAGCCCTTGATTAGAAGCATCAGAGTACACTACGAAATCCTCTGTCCCTTCAGGGAGAGACAGGATCGGTGCACTGCACAAAGCTTGCTTCAACGTTTGGAACGATATTTCTTGCTTTTCTCCCCAGCTAAAGGTTACACCCTTTTGGGTCAGGGTAGTAAGACACTTAGCTATTCGAGAGAAATTTTGAATGAATCTACGATAATAGCCAGCAAGACCTAAGAATTGACGGATTTATGTAGGTGTTTTCGTTGTTGAACAGTTTTCAATTGCCTTTACTTTGGAAGGGTCAACGTGTATTCCTTCTGAACTGATCACGTGACCTAGGAAATCTACCTTCCTGATCCAAAATTCACACTTTGGAAACTTCGTATAAGGCTCTCTGATCTAAGAGTTTGTAATATTTGATGAAGATGTTGGCCATGTTCCTCTTTTATTTTTGAGTAGATAAGGATGTCTTCAATGAAGACTACAATGAATTTATCTAGGAATGGATGACACACTCTGTTCATTTGGTCCATGAACACTGCAGGTGCATTCATCATTCCGAATGGCATCACTATAAACTCGTAATGACCATAACGAGTTCTGAACGTGATTTTGGGAATGTCTTCCTCCAAAATTTGTAACTAGTGATACCCGGATCTTAAGTCTATCTTCGAGAAGTAGTTCGCACCTTGAAGTTGGTCGAACAGATCATCAATGCGAGGCATAGGGTATCAATTCTTGATGGTAAGTTTATTCAGCTCGCGGTAGTCTATACACATGCATAATGATCCATCCTTCTTCTTTACGAACAAAACCGGTGCTCGTTAGGGTGAGAAGCTTGGTCTTATGAAACGTTTGCTTAGGAGTTCGTTAAGCTGGTTGGATAATTCCTACATTTCAGAAGGTGCAAGACGATAGCGAGATTTGGCTACAGGGGTAGCTTCTGGGATTAAGTCAATTCGGAATTCGACTTGTCGTTCGGGAGGTACCCCTGGAAGATCATCGGAAAATACATCGGGAAAGTTGTACACCTCGGGAATGCTCTTGATGTCTTTCACTTCTTGCTTTTTGTCTACCACGTGAGCTAAGAATGCATAGTACTCCTTGCGAAGGTATTTATGTGCCTTGATGCAAGAAATAATCTGAAGGTTCGTTTCGGGTTTGTCGCCGTAAATAACATGAGTTTCATTAGTTGGTAAGTTCAAGTTAATAGCTCTTTCATAGCATAGGATGTCGGCATGCTTAGGGCACAACCAATCCATACCTATTATGATATCAAAACTTTTGATAGAGACCGGAATAAGGTCTATTGGGAAAGACAAGTAATTTAAGGTAAGGGTACATCCTATGTATATATCATTGGTGGGTTCAGATTTCCCATTAGCCATTTCTACTGTGAAAGTTTCATTTAGTGGTTGGGAGTTCAGAATTAGTAGATGTTTAAACTTATGGCTCATGAAGCTCCTCTCAGCGCCACAATAAAAAGGAATGCATGCATAAGTATTGTTGAGAAGGAACGTACCCATGGCCACTGCAGGGTCTGCACCGCTTCTTCGTGACCCAGTGCTAAAATTCTCCCAACCCCACCGGCATTTACAGCTCTTGGACAATCTCTCTTGAAATGCCCCACATCACCGCATTGGTAGCATGCTTGACCTACTCTAACGGTAGGTATTTGGTTAAGGGGTTAAAGTGGTGTTCTACAGAATTGAGCAGTATGCCCTTTCCTGTTGCAGTTACGACACTACATATCTTGGCAATTTCCGATGTGGTGAAAATTGCACTTGTTGCATTTAGGGAGGCTACCAGCATAGGGTTTAGTTGGTGCTGGGTTGTTAGGGGAAACAGCCGGCACAATAGCAGGCATGGTAGTAGGTACAGTAGTGGCATGGACTGCCACTATTTGTTGTTTCTTTGAAGGTTTTAGAGGAGATTTGCCCTTCCTTTTGTTCCAACCTTTCTTGTTGTTGTTGTTGTTGTTCTCCCTAGGTTGTTCTGGGGCAGTAACCACATAGTTTTGACGATTTTCGTGGTCAATAAGTGAATGTGCCAGTTCCTTGGCACTATCAAAGGTAATAGGCCTAGATGCAATGACACTTTCCTATATCTGGGGCTACAGTCCCCAAATATACCTTTCAATCTTTTTGCTCTCGAGAGAAACCATTTCTGGACACAGAATTGCCAAGTCACAGAATCGATTCGTGTAAGTTGTTATGTCTGCACCGGCCATGGTAAGACCCTAGAGTTCTTGCTCCAGTTTTTGAATTTCCCATCGCGGACAGTATTCCCGCATCAACATGGTTTTTAGGTTTTCGCAGCTTATAGTATTCGCCACTATCAAAGTCAGTGACTTAACATGGCCATTCCACCATGTTAGGGCTCTATCTGAAAAAGTACATGCAACATTTTTAACTTTGCTACCCTCTGGACAGGAGCAAATTTCAAAGATTGCTTCTGTCTTCTCAATTGAATCCCTTAAACCCATCACTCCTTCAATTCCATTAAAGGTCTTCGGTTTGGCATTCGAGAAGTCTTTATAACTGCACTCTCGCGAGTGCTAATGACCCTCGACATGGTTAGAAGGATGTGCACCAGCTCCCGACCCACTAGCACCAGGAGTATTAATATGAGACATGGCAGCGGCTACAACTGTTGTGACTGCTGCTTGAAACATAGCAGCATCGAATTGAGGAGGTGGTGGTGGAGGTGGCGTCGGTGCTTTATTTTCATTGTTACGTCTTGGATTTCTACGAGGAGGCATCTTTTTCTATAAAAGTCAATAGATAAAAAAGATAGTGAGATATCAAGAATGAATATGAATTTGATATCTCTTAACTTAAACACTTAATTCAACAAGAATCTTGTAAAGAATTGGAAATAGATGTCCACTGCAAGTACAACTTGTAACAGGATAATATAAAATGGAGCGGTTATTTTTCAAAGGGTATGAAAATACATTTCAATTGTGTTGGTGTATTAAGTATATGTAATCTGGATACTTGACCTTAAAGCGGTCTATAATATACCACAATACTGTGAAAGCATTGACATCAAACCGACCTACCAAAAAAAAATTTCGCGGTCGTATTGAAAAGTATGAAAATAACACTGGAACATATCTGTAATCCAAAACTTTGGAATGGAATGTTTATGAAAATTGTAATAACTCTTGTTGAAGTAAAGTGCTTATTATTTATTGATACTTGATTTTGTACATATCATGAAAGTAGTCTATACATTCAGTATATTAAACTAGAAAGTAGAAGTAGTGTAAACACTAGTTGCGGTGGTTGCTACGACGGTTGCTGGGTTCTGCCTCATCCTGCGTCTTCCAATGCCTTTCTTGTGCAGTTTGATTCTCTCTCAACTCCCTTATCTCGGATTGAGTAGCATTAAGTTGCCTTTGAAGGGCTTCAGTATGATCCAGGGTGTCGTCCTGCATTTCATCAAGACGAAGGATATCTACAGTGTTAGCCTGCGCAATCGTATTCACTTGTAGGATTCGATTGATCGAAATACTTGATTGATCGAATTGTCGGGCTATTCGGTTTACTATAACTGGAAGAGCTCTATCGGCTGTTCCTCCTCTAGAAACGTTATAGAAACATCTTTCCATTCCGTAAGGAGGGTGTTGGCCGTCTTGCCGACTCCAATGGTTTATATATTGGCCCCTCTCGGGTATGGGTTCTGCTTTGTCTTGTCTCAGGGGACGTAACCCAGAGTTGCAGACTGGTGGCTCCGTATCCGTACCACTTAATTTGCTGTCCTCAAATGGTTCTTCATCTGAGTCTTCTTCTGGATCCTCCGATACCCATCCTTCAATTCCATGATTTGGAAAATAAGGGTCCCCTGGTGGAGAATATCCTACCATTGTGTCTGTATGAGATAAGGTCATGAGAAATGCCTGAAACACAAAGGCATATCGATGTTCAAAATATTCTTATAGTATTTTATGTTCTGTTCTAGAGTTTCTTCTGTAGTTGGTAAGTTTTAGACATGTAACAACACTACTATCACTCCCAAACACATGTTGGTCATATCTAAAATCAATATAGTTGATCAGGCTATAATAATTCTAGATATGATTACATAACTGCCCGGGTTTGACTGTAATGTTCAACATCCAAATACTTTTAAGTTCTTATGACTATGTACTTGTAGGTATAAGTGTTATTATACTTCTTGTAAAAATACTTAGAATTCTTAAAAAGTGTACTTGTAGTCAAAGCCCTTAGCCCCAATGTATTTATAGTTTGTATATCCTTTATGGATTCATATACTGAGTTCACTATAAACAATGCTCTGATACCGATCTGTTACACCCCCAAACCAGACGGCGGAAACGTCCGGGGGTGGAGGAATTCATTTGTAGTATCACAACACATGCATCATAGTAATAAAAGTACAAATAACCATTGTATTTAAAAGTATAAGTATTTACATGTGTTCAATTATTGTATATTGAAACTAAAATAGTTATACAAAAGAAGAAGATATGACTCATAATAGCTCCATCTTCTCAAAAAGCTCGGGGAGTACCTGTTATTATTTCCCTGAAAATACAAGTTATTTGAAAAGAGAGTATCAACAATAAGTTGAGTGAGTACATAAGTCTTTATGTTTGAAAGGGTGTCTTTGTATCTTGAATATGAAAATTGTTCCAGAAAATCCGATATTTTCTGTTGTATATGAAAAGTAGTTTTATTCCCATAAAACCGTTCTATTTTGTAAACCAATGTTCTGTATTTGTAAAACTTTTAACATAGAGTGTGCCTGGCTTCACCAGTTGTTATTGAAAACTGTAGTATACCATCGTACATTGTATTTTGTAAACTGGTACTTTGAAGATGTACTTATGTTTAGTTGTTTATAAACTAACGTGTTGTTAATATCTTTTTAATGAGTTATTATAACCATACTAAGACATGATCGCCTGAAACAAATGCTTTGTGGGTGTTTAAACTGTTGATAACAATTGCCACTCATTGGCGTCTACGCCTGACTGTAACTAGCAGCCTGAGTGCGGGGTTGTTAATCCCGATATAGATCTACACACAACTTGTTTCGATCCCCGGGCTGGAGATTCTAGTTATAATGTCAGGGCTTTACCTTGGTTGTCTAAAATGAATTAAACAACCTAAATTGAATGTCTCATAAAAAGCATATAAACGCTAGATGTATATTAGTTATGAAAACCCAATCATTCAGAAATAAATGGTTGACAGTATGTTCTTGAATTAGTATTCCGAACATGTATTTGACAAGTGTAAACCCTTGATTTGTTCTGAATCAAAACCCTTGTTTGTTGTAAAACAGTGTATTCTAGTATACTTGAATCATGAATTATTGTTCTATGTATCATAAATTATACATATTATAATTTATATATACTTTATGAATTGGTAATTAACTATTTTTGCATGTAATCCTTTGCTCAACATGTTACAAAGGGTAAGTAAACTGATGAAATAACTTTTATATTTATATACATATACAATTTTATATATAAGTAAAATTTAAACGACCTTCGGACAAATAACCGGTACTATAATTCCACATCCAAACATGGAGAAGGACCTAGAATGAGTTATTAGTCCTAAGCCTTTTGAATCTTATATATATATATATATATATATATATATATATATATATATATATATATATATATATATATATATATATATATATATATATATATGAATTTTTAGGAAAAATATAAGTTTATAAAAGAGTTCAATATTTGGAGTATTTTTGATGTTTTAAAATCATTTTATCGTGATTTGAAATCATTTAATTATAAGACAAAGTTCTTGTGTTATACTTGTATTTACCCCCTTAAAACAATAGAAATTATGAAAATACCGGGGTATGAACTCACTTGATAGGTGGTGAATCGGACAGGGTTTCGTTTCCCAGAAGGGAGTTTATTTGCAGAGAACCGGCTCAAACCGGGCAGAGTT
Organism: Lactuca sativa; assembly: GCF_002870075.4. Taxonomy (NCBI): domain Eukaryota; kingdom Viridiplantae; phylum Streptophyta; class Magnoliopsida; order Asterales; family Asteraceae; genus Lactuca; species Lactuca sativa. Next base: position 267,836,270 of record NC_056627.2, read on the forward strand.
CTGACTGGAGAGAGGTTAACTTCTTGGGAATATCGGGCTTCGAGGCATGCTTAGGGTTTGAGACTTGATACCGGGGTTTTAGGGGTTGTATATAAGCTTATGGGAGTGGAAAATATGAAAGAGGGTGAAATTTAGGGTGAAAAATGTAAAATAATTCGAAACCCTCGCATGCCTTATATAGGCCGAAGCTTCGGACCCGAGGCCATGTGAGTTTGACGCGCGTTAGACAGGTGGCGAAGGAATAGGGCTCGCAGCGGACAGCAGGCTCGCAGGTGGCAGGTTCGGACTAGACCGGACTTCATTCCAATAGGAGAAGGGCACGTGCGATGGGGGTGTCCGAGGAGTGTCCGAGGGTGATGTCCGGGGTGTCTCCGGTGTGTCTCATGCAAGGTTGTCCGAAGATGAGTGGACCGCAGAGTTGGTCGAATCAGAAGGTGCCACACAAGGCTTCGGTCCAATTAGCAGATGACACGTGCGAGGATGACGTGGTCGGGTACTATTCATGCGAAAATGCCCGGTTTTCAATATTTTCTCCGTTTTTGAGCCAAAAACTTGTAAAATTCACAACTTTTTCATACGATCTACGTTTTTGATGTTCTTTATATGCATGCGTAGGTAAAATTATACTCTACGACTTTCGTTTAGACTTCATCGGCTAATTTTGAATTTATTTTTAATATTATTATTTTTAACAGACCAAGGCAGGAAAATCCGTTAAAAATTCATAACTTTTTCATCCGATGTCCGTTTTTGTCTGTCTTTTTACCGTTGTACTACTAATGACGAGACCTTTAATTCTCGTTTAGGTTGTGTCGTCTAAAAATAACTCGATCTTTATTTCGAGTTTTTATTTCTCATACGAAATCAGATTTTTGTGTTCTTTTTATGAAAGTTTTCGGTTTAACATAAGCTACAACTTTCATTTAGATTGTTAAGGCTAAGAAGCCTTTTATTGAAAATTTAGTTTTTACACTGAACAATGTTTTGCCGGTTTTGTCGCGGATCTTCGATAGGTCATAACTTCTTCGTTATAACTCGGATTTTAGTGTTCTTTATATTTTTGGAAACCTTGTTTGAATCCCTACCACTTGGTTCAACCCAATCGAGATTATTTAATAATTTGTTTTTGAGGGTTAATTATGTAAATATACACAGTATGCTAAAATTTCTCTTTATTATTTTAAAAAGAAATACAAAATTGACATACACTATTACATAGGTTTGAAATAATGGTTTGTTACATTATCCCCCCGTTAGAGAGAATTTTGTCCCGAAATTTACATTACAGATAGACTAGGGAACTCCAGTTCTGTAATGAAAGGAAGCAAAGTTTTTCAAAAAGACAAGTCGTTGGTTCAAATTCCAAGACTCCAAAAAAGCCAGTTTTTTCAAACTATCTTTCTAAGATCTCGACTGTTAGAACATCAAGCAAAAAGGAATGTACAGGCCCTCAAATTTTTTCAAAGAAATCTGACAAAACCCAAAAGCAAGTAAAGTCTTTTTGTAGCAATGGTTTTATACTCTATTCCTTAGACAACCCAAAATGGAAAGGAATCTTACCTACACCAACCAATCTCAAATCTCGCCAGTCTCTTGCAATGACACATCCTAGGAAACAGTCACGTGCACACACTGTGAAAAGACACTCTGACTCAAAATGTAAAGGAACAAATGTCAGTTCTCATCATCAGACCGGTCCTAAACGTAATCCCACATCCTTCAGACCGCTGACTAGAAACAATGTCAGGGCAAGTGCTAAAAGACGCTCATCTAATTCTCATCAAAAGGGGTTTTCTCGAGCCCGACCTTGTATTTTTCAAAGAACCTGTACTTGTCAAAACTCACATAATTTTCAGAAACCTCGTATCTATCAAAGACCTCGTAACTTTTCAAAATCTCCAAAAACTCACAAGTACCCAGGTCTCGGACTCAAATTTGACACTAAACCTGTCCCTGCAACCTCGGCTCATGCATCCATAAAAATTTCATCTGTAGCCCCAGGCTCCAAACTTGTTTGGATGCCCAAACTAACCATGTAATTCTCAGGCATTATGCAAGGAGGAACAAGAAGAGGAATGGTTAATTGATAGTGTCTGCTCCTTGCAAACGACCGGAAGGTTAGAATACCTTCGGGACTTCAGGCCAATCAGCAATGGTTGAAATGTCACCTTTGATAACAACGCACATGGTATAATCCGAGGTTATGGTGTTCTTACTACGGGAAACTTCTCTATTCAAAAGGTTGCTTACGTAGAAAGCCTTAAACACAATCTCATCAGTGTAGGCCAACTATGTAAAGGAGGCCACAGATTTGAATTTGACAATGAGTACTGCTACATAATGACAAGTGATAGAAGCACCTTTTTGATCAAATCCAAGTCCAAAGGAACCATGTATCCTCTTGAAATTTTTCTGATCATTGGTGAACCACAGCTATGCTTTCTATCCAAAGCAGTATCTGAAGTTAGCTGGCTATGGCACCGCAAGCTAGCTTATCTTAATTTCAGATATATCAACAATCTGGTCACCGGATAACTCATCCGAGGTCTCCCAATTCTCAAATTCGGCAATGATACACTCTGTCCTGCCTGTGAATGTGGCAAACAATCCAAAGCAAGCCACTCAATGATGATTGATTCTTCAATTTCTGAACCACTGGAACTCCTGCACATTGATCTTTGTGGTCCATCTACCGTAGCCATTCTTCATTACAAAAAATACATACTGGTTATAGTTGATGACTTCACTCGTTTCAATTGGGCCTACTTCCTAAGACTCAAATCTGAAACTCCGCAGATACTGATCAATTTTATCATAGAAATTGAACTTCAAATTAAGTTACCAGTGCACCACATCCGAAGTGATAATGGAACCGAGCTTACCAATCATCTCTTAAGCAGTTTCTTGGGTTCAAAGGGTATTACTCACAACTTCTCATCTCCCTACACACCGGAGCAGAACGGGGTAGTAGAGCGAAGAAACCGAACTCTGGTAGATGCAGCCAAATCTATGCTTAAATTTGCATGCCTTTCTTTATACTTTTAAGCAGAAGCAGTGGCCACAGCATGCTTTGTTCAAATCCGGAGCATTATTTTCAAGCGTCTCAATAAAACTCCGTATGAAGGCCTTAACAGCCACAAACCAAATATCCATTTCTTCTACATCTTTGGGTGTAGATGTTTTGTGATCAACAACAGAGATCATCTAAACAAGTTCACACCGAAGTCTGATGAAGGCATCTTTCTTGGCTACTCAACAAACAAGGTAGCTTATACGGTTCTCATTAGAAGCACAAGGCAAATAGTCGAAAGCTTCGACGTCAAATTCGATGAATTTTACGTTTGAAGTAAACTATGATGATCTCTTTGACCCTGTAGATACTGCTAAGTTCTCTGAAATTCTTGTGTCCCCGGGAGCTCAATAGCAGCATGCCGATGTATCCGGTCCATCTCTATCCGATGAAGTATCACTCAATACTTCCACCTCGCCGATTGAGTGGGAAAGCTCCACTCCGGATCAAGTAACAACCATCGAGGTTCCAGTACTTGATGATGTAGCTCCAGTTCCTATCCGCAGAGGATCTCTACCCTCAGATTTTTCTTCTGAATTAGATGACGAAAATATAGAGAACATTGAAACAAGAACTGACCCAAGGATTATCACACTTCCAAGAATCCAGGGGGAACCTTCTCAGGTACAAGGGGAACTCCCGTCCACAATCCAGGGGAACCTCAATCATTTGATCAAGAAAACTCTAATCCTACATTCCCAAATAAAGACAATTCAACGGGCTGCTCACAAGTCCAGGGGAACCGTCGTCCCCAAATGCAAAATCTTCAGATATTGAAGACATCCTATCCACCATAGCCGCTGACCATCTTCAACCTCATCTACAAGTATAGACGAAGGATTACCCACCAGGTTAAATCATCGGAAACCCATTAGTAGGCATCCAAACTCGATCCTCACAAGACTTATCTAATCACTGTCACTATGCAGCATTTATGTCTTCAGTCGAGCTCCGAACCATCAAAGAAGCATTAATGGAGACCGATTGTATTACAACAACGCAAGAAGAACTAGAAGAGTTTAAAAGAAACAAAGTATGGTAACTTGTTCCAAAGCCAAAAAGTCACACTATTATTGGTACCAGATGGGTGTACAAGAACAAATTAGATGAATCCGGTGTCGTAGTCCGAGACAAAGAGAGATTAGTTGCCAAGGGGTATAGTCAACTTGAAGGTATTGACTATGTTGAAACATATGCCGCTGTAGCATGAATGGAAGCCATCCGCATTTTCTTAGCATATGCAGCTCACAAGAACGTTAAAGTACATTAAATGGTTGTGAAGAGTGCTTTTTCTCGACGGTGAATTTAAAGAGGAGGTTTATCTTCAGCAACCTCTTAGCTTCGAAAGTATTGAATTTTCATACCACTGTTATATGCTTGAGAAAGCGGTCTACGGTCTAAAGCAAGATCCAAGAGCATGGTACGAGACTCTCTCTGAATTTCTTGTCTCGTCCGAATACAAAAGAGGAGTGATTGATCCCATCTTATTTAGAAAGGAAATAGATAATCACCTTATGCTTGTATAAATATATGTGGATGATATCATCTTCGTATCAACTTATCAAAGGATGGTGGATGATTTTGCAAACCTCATGACCAACAAGTTCCAAATGAGCATGAATAGAGAGATTAATTTCTTTCTAGGACTTCAAGTAAAACAAGTCCCTAAAGGGATATTCGTCCATCAGGAGAAATACACCTCTGAACTGCTGTAGAAAATACTCAATGAATAACTGTTCCTCGGCCAAGGTTCCCATGGCCTTCAGATTTAAGATTTGTGATGATCCTTCCGGAGAATCAATGGATCACAAAACTTATAGAGGAATAATTGGCTTGTTGATGTACCTCACCGCAAGCCGACCATACATTGTCTTTGAAACAGGAGTATGCGCAAGATACCAAGCCGATCCAAAAGTATCTCATATGACCGCAGCCAAGCAGATTCTCAGATACTTAAAGGGTAGTTAAGCTCTAGGCCTCTAGTATCCTGTAGGGAACGACTTCAGCCTACAAGCATTAACTAATGCGGATCATGTTGGATTAATATTGGATAGAAAAATCACTTCCGGTGGATGTCAATTTCTTGGTGGAAGACTCATCAGCTGGTCAACAAGGAAACAGAGTTGTGTCTCACTGTCCACCGCAGAAGCTGAATATGTGGCAGCAGCCAGCTGTTGCTCACAAGTCTTGTGGATGAAAATGCAACTTATGGACTACGGATACAGAATGCTACAGATACCGATCTAATGTGACTCGGAGAGTTCCATAACAATTTCTCATAATCCTATTCATCACTCTAAGACGAAGCATATTGAACTACGATACCACTTCATTAAAAACCACATCGTGAAAGGTAACATTGAACTAAATTTTGTTCATACGCATGAAGAGATTGCTGATGTAATCACCAAGGCACTCGACTCTACAAAACTCAGCAGTTTCTTACAAATGTTAGGAATGATGAATCAGGATCCGCAATTCTTTTTGAATTGATAGGTAGCGCAGACCACTCTTGGTCACCATTGCGGTCCTAACTAAATATATATATCATACATAGTTTCAGTATATCTTGTGTACTGCAGTACATTTTATGCACCGCAATATACCGTATATACCGTAACCATATATCATACCTATATTTCAAGGGACTTTTATTGATTGTTATTTCTAATTATGTTCAAGAGTTCTTCTCAGTGTCTTCTACCGCAGTTACCTAACTAGTAATCCGCAATGAAGTCTCAAAACGCAATCTCAAGTGATGGAACTTTCAACTACTTCATAAATTCTTGAAACATTGTGTGCGATTTAATGATCCTTCATTAAAAAAGAAAAACATTCTCAAAATATTTGTTTTCTTGCATTTGATCGTTTAAGTTCTTCCTTTCAAATAAACCTTTTGTCAGACCTATTTTAGTCGTGATGCTAAAATAAAACAGTTTCCAATAAAATAAATCTTTTAAGAAAATCTTTTCCTTAAACTGTCTTTTCAACTTACCCCCAAAATGTCAAATAGATTACAAATTCCACCTTTATTCAACGGACTATTGCCCCTCACCACACGTTCTTAAGACATGGGGTATTGGGCTTGACTTTTCATTAAATGCCGTTTTCGTAAATAAACAAAAAAAACACTTTTAGTTAACTGTTTTTGTGGCTGATAATGATTTCATTAACCAAAAACAAAGCCAAAGATTTTTACCTTTAACCGTTTTTCTTTAGGGTAAAAACACTAATTATTTGAAATCTGCTACTATAAAAACCCTCTTTTCTTACCCATGAAAGCTTTATGCTTTCTGATCCCTCAAAGTCAAACAACTTCTTTTTCTTCCTTCTTGCACTTCAAGGTTTTCTGCAAGTTCTTCAAAATTTTGAAAATGGTGAAATCAAGAATCTCAAAGAAACAATCAAAAGCATCAGCCTCTGCTCAACCAACTGGTTCCGATTCTTGTACACAAAACCAATCACCTTCAGTTGCATCTAGCAATTTTAGGGCAATTTTCAATGATCATCCTTCCTACAATGACATGATTCGTCTCATGATCAAGTTCATCTCCAATCATCCACTCTTTGGACCATTCGATGCATTCACTGCTGTGGTTCCCTTTCCGCATTGTTTAAATGTACATTTTCAGCATATCGTCCTCTCGATAATCTGCAAGAAGTTCATCTGAACGTGGTGGATGATTATTTATTCATCTTGACCAATGACAAGTTTCTTACTATGATCAACCTCCTGGTGCATCCCTCGACCAAGTTCTTTTCACTAAGTATCATAGACATCACCATTCCACTCTGTATCAAATGGGATACCAGAAGCAGATCAATGGTATTGGAGAGTTTAAGAAGATCCAGCTCCCTACGGTATGGCAGTTTGTGTGCCATTTTATGATCCACAGTTTATCAGGAAGGACCAGAGGAACTGATAACATGGGCCTCAAATTACTTGAGATAGTATGGAGCATCTTCACGGGCCATGATGTAAACTACGGTCAAATCCTATGGGGTGATTTTGTCCAGTACATCCCTAAGGAACTCTAAAGGAAAATCCAACTGAGCTTACTTTTTCAAGGTTTTGGGCACTCTGCATCTCAGATCTTCATCAAGACGCTAACCTCAGTATGGGTAACGACATCAATCTCTTTATCATATACGATCTCAAAAGGTATGCTCCTTCCTAACCCACCTCCCCCAAGTCAGAGCATATTAGCCTCTACCGCATCCAATCAACCAGAGTGATCCACATCTCCATCTTCTACTACTCTATCCCATGTTCCCTTAGCCTCAAGAATCAAACAGTTGGTTTCTCCCAAGCAAGGCCCCCACAGCAAGGGAATAAAACATTCAATGGGTGAAACTCACAAGTAACTTAAACCATCCAAGAAAACCAAAGCCTCCAAGGAAGAAGAACCCTCTAAGAAGCGAAAACTCCAACAGGTTGTCTCATCATATGATGACTTTGAGTCCAATCAATCTTCTGATGATTCTGATCCCGACTCTGCTCCTATTGCTATTCTCAAGAAAAGAAAAACCAAACCCTCCGACCAAATGCATGACCGGACTGATACCGTAGCCTCTGAAAAGGCTCCGGTAATCCTTGGGGTCCCCACAGACCCATTTGCTACAACCCTATCTAGCTACTCGAACAAAGCAAGTGTGTTCATTTCATCTCAACATGGAGACTCACCCGCAACAAGATCCCAAGAGGATCTAATTGGTTCTTCTCGCCCTAAGGTCTCCAAGGATTCCAAACTTCATTTCTTTCAAGAATAGGAGTTTCGCTCCATTCTACACATTATAATCCAAACACTCAATACACCTACCTAACCACAGGGTGATTCTTCAGCCCATGCCAGAACGGAGCCGAGGCCAACCTTGACCACGGGTCAAGGAAACCAAGGAAGCTCTAGAAATCCTACTCTGCTTACATCTTTTCCAGGTGGTTTAGGCACAGTGAGCACAAATGTGCAAGGATCTGTGAACCCGAGGGACACCTCAGTGCGTTTTCAAGGATTTGAAGGTGATGAATCTAATGATTCTTGGAGGCATTACAAACCAAGCACAGAATCCGAAGCCAAGAAATATGCCGCTTTTCGTAGGGCATTTCAAGCAAGAAAAGATCAACAAACCAAGCAACTTCATTAAAAGCAGCATGACATTCAAACCGTAGCCAAATACTGGGCCGACGACATAAACAATGGCAACATGGTGGCTACAACTCTAAAGGTCCAGAACTGGATGGATGAAATGGCGGAGACCGTTCGCAACGCTCAAACTGCTCAACATAATGCAGGTCTATCCAAGCCTCCTCCAACGCATGATTCTCAAGAGGATGGTACTGTGATCGAAGTCAGTTCTGCACCCACTTTTGGTTTTCATAATACCGATATCCATGAAGTCAACCAACCAGAGCCCTCGGATGATCCCATGATGATTTTCGATGAAGAAGAGGAGTCCAGTGGATGCCATCATTACACTTCTAAGCCCAAGGAGAAGAAGAAGAAAAAGAAGCAAGATGTCTCAAGAGAAGAATTCTTGAGTTTGCAAGATAAAGTTGATCAAATCCTTGTTGTTGTGAAATCTTCCCAACCGCAACCTGATGATATGCCTGGAACGCAGTCTCTCATTGACCGCATTGAAAGACTTGAAGCCAGAGAGCGTCTTGCCACAGAACGCACCTCTGTTAAAGTTAAAATGGTCATCTGAGCCCTGGATAACAATCGCAAGGCTGATCATCAACATTTCATCACTACCGCCGAAAAACTTATCTCTGAAGTATCCTCCATCAAATCTGATCTTCAAACCTTTATTCCGATCAATTTACTCAGCCTACAATCAACCATCAACAGCCTCTGCAGGTCCTCATCATCCAACTTTCATGGTCCAGAAATCTTGCGCCTCACCAAGGAGGTTCACAGATTGCTCTTTAACCCCGCAATCCCAAACAACCAACAACTTGCTGATGCATTAAAGGCTCAATTTGACGAAGTCTGTGGAAAGACTGATGGTCTTAGGCAATGGCTTGAGGAAGTACCAATTGCTCCTTCCTCAAGAGGGGGAAGTGAAGGACAAACCTCAGATCAATTTCTCATCAGCAATCTCATCCAGACCAAGACCTAAACACTCCCATAAAGACAAATCTTGGTCATCAGCATCCCATCATTCAAGAAATGATTCCAACTCCTCAAACTTCACCGCGACCATCTCCACAAAAGAAAACACCAGTTCCATCTCCTCAAAAGAGTCCAAATGATCAGTCATCACCGTAACAAACGCCAATTCAAGAATCTCAACCTTCTCCTGAGTGACCCGAGACTCCCCCTTATTTAAAGAACTTAGCTTCTTATATGTCATCCGAACACTCCATCGACTCTCCTACTACCAAACAAAAGAAAGCTGATTGGAGATCAACTAAATTCGCTGAGTTGATATGGAGGGAAAATGGTCTTGATGTCACAATGGATGAATCCCTCATCAACTCCTGGGTCAATCCGCATAGAAGATTACTTGATGACGATTACAAGCCTTACCTCACATACGCAGAACCTCCTCATGATGGTTATTGGGAGATTCCCATCTCTCCCAATGCAAAATACTTCACAATATTTGAATCCTTTAACCGCAGTCTTCCCTATGATAAAAGGTTGCCACTAGAGTTTGAAATAATTAACGGATTTCATGCCAAGCATGGAATTGCAATCAAGAAGATCCAGTCCAACGACAGACCCACAGCAGTCAAAAACTATAAGCCTAGAAAATTCATGAAGGCAGAATTCATCCAATATACCCTCACCAAAAGAAACTCAGACTACATCCGAACCCAAGCTGATTTTCCTTGCATGAACCCAAATGAAATCTTCCTGATTGCAAAGGTATTTTAGAACAAGTCTGAAAAACATCCAAAGATGAAGACTTCATAAGAAAGGGCATGTACTTTTCTAAAAGAGACTGTGTGTGACTTTGCAAGAATTGATGCGGACATCCACCCGTCACTTGCTCAGAAGTTCAATCTTCCTCCTCTTGAACCAGCTCCAGTCCTGACTGAAGGCTTTCAAGAAAGATCTCATGGAGCAACTAACTTCCCAAATCTTGGAGTCATTTTCAAACGCTTAAATGATGAAACAAAATACTTCATCCCAATGACTGCCATGAACCGCATGGACCAGAAGCAATTGGAGATTACTCAGACTGTAGTCAACAAATCAAAACACACAACTGCTGAAGTGAAGTTTGAAATCTCAAGGATAATTGGGTGGCTTAAGGAATTCATGAAGTTTTGGTGGATTCTCATCAAGTTCCTCAAGCTCAACACTTGAAAGAAAAGTTGAAGAGGTAACTTAGGGGGAAATTGTTGAAACATAGAAGTGACCCTCTTAAACTTAAGTGAGACCCGAAGCTGTCATCAGGAACCATAATCCTTCCCTGAACCGTAGTCAAACTCAGCACCGCAATCAAGATCAGCAACCGCAATCATCGTCATCAACACTTAGTCTTAGTCTTTTATCTATTTCTCTATTAGTACTCTCTTTTTTCCAATGTGCCCTGTGTGGCAACTTTTAACAGATAGGAGTTTTGTAATCTTCGAGACTCTATATATAGAGTTCTCTCTTTCTGAATGAAACACATCTCTACGTATCTTCAGAGCAAGTTTTTCTAGCTAACTTGTGCAATGTGCCCAACAGTTCCTGCAGCAGTGATGACAACTCGTGCATCTTGGGTGGCGCCAATCAGTATGGCACTTTGGTGATAGAGGCCGCACTCGACACCATGTCGATCCGGAACTCGACCTGCCTCTCCGGAGGTATCCCTGGTAACTCCTCCAGGAACACGTCAGCAAACTCCCTAACCACTGGAACCTCTAAAACTAGAGTTTGATCACTGACCCGCGTATCTACCACATATGCTAGATAACTCGTAAACCCGTGATGAATACACTACCAAGCGCTGGTAGCTGAACAAAACCCTGATCCCACTTCGGTGCCCTCGCCATATACAATCAGTTCTCCCCCTGTAACGACCATAAAATTCGAGCCAAATTAAAACATTTTAATTCATTCAAAAACCATTAAGTTCATACATTTGTTTTCAAAATAGTTTAAACATCAGAGTATTTCCCATAACCATATCACATAAATCATAAAACATGAGGATCGGTACGATCACGCCTTCTCCTTGCCACGATCTCCTGAGGTACCTGAAACAAAACACTGAACTGTAAGCCCGAAAGCTTAGTGAGTTACCCCCAAAATACCAACCACACATAAACATACTCATAACATATCACAAATAGAAAAACCATGCAGATCGGGTCTACTATGTGACTGGTCCACCCGCACCGGGCCTTCAGTCCATCTAGTCCACCCTCTGAGTCTAGCCATGTACATCAAGTCTACAATGTGATTGGTCTGCCCGCACCGGGCCTTCAATCCACCTGGTCCAATCTCTGAGTCTACAGTATGACTGGTCCGCCCACACCGAGCTTTCAGTCGGCCTAGTCCACTCTCCAAGCCTCGACACGTCTGCTCCACCCTCTTAGGGCCTTAAGCCTATGCGGACCGCTCGCTGGGCCTTTGGAATATCCGGTCCGCCCTGGGTATGTTGGCCTACAGCACAAAGCAGGACTCGCCTCAACCCAACCCCCGTCAAACAACCATGTGCACATACAACAATTAACCACATAACAAATCCTTAACCAGACAAATAGTCTAATAGATCACATAGCATATCAACATCCTAACCAGGATTTCAACATAACCGGTCACTAGTATAACATTACCCTATATACCGGGTACCGACCTTAACCAGGTCGCTAACATAGCATTACCCTAAATACCAAGTACCGACCTTAACCAGGTCACTAACATAATACCATCCTAAATACCAGGATGCAGATCTAGCAAAGCAATAACATAACAAACAATACCCGAATTTCCATCCGATAAAGGGCTGGCCTAGGTGCCGTAGACCCTGTCGATATAGTGAGGGTAACTCACCTGAAATTGCCAACTGAAGAGATAAGGCCAAGTTGCTCCGTCCACTGACACGAACTCCACCACAGAACACTACCAAAGAACCAATTCCATAAATACCAGAATTACCAAGATACCCTTGGAAGTCGAACTGGTCAATTCTTGGTCAAAGTCAAAGTCCTCAGACAAAGTCAACCTTCCTGGTTGACTTCTACTCGCCGAGTCACCCCGTCGACTCGTCGAGTTCCCACACCTAGAAAACTCTCATATCACAACTTAACTCGCTTAGTCACCCCAACACTTGCCGAGTCCAACGATCTCTGAGTCCTATCCTGTCCAACTCACCGAGTCGCCAGCCAACTCACTAATCCAAAGCTTTAACCCAAAAGAGATTGGGTTCTGCGACCAAACACGCCGAGTCTAAGAACAGACTCGCCGAGTCCAACGCAATCTTCAATAGACTCGTCGAGTCTCTTCAATTCTTAATCCATACATAGGCTTTTCGAGCCATGCAGGGACTCCAATCGATAGATCCGCCCTTCTACAATCTAACCCTCACATAACGTTCTAAACTTTACGTGAAACCAAGGAGATATAGGCCCAAAACACACTAGGGCTTGGGTTTTGGACAAAGGTGCTTCACGAACAACTCAAAGGCTGAAACTTTATGACATTATGGGCCATCACAAGCCTAGATCTGAAGTAGCTACCTCATATCTAAGCCTCTAACTCGAAATAGCTCTTATTCATACCAAAAATGCCCCAAATCTCAAATGATAATAGATATAGATACCAAAGAGCCCAAGCAACAGATTATTACCTCCAATATATGCTCCCAATGAAGTAGATCCCGGATCTACACCACTCCTTTGGAGCAAGACTTTAATTCCTTAGGCTCATTCCCACCAATTTCCTTTTCCAAGTTCCAAAGGTTAGGGTTTCTGGAACTCTCAGGGGGATTAGGAGGCTAGGAGAAGGACATAAAGTCCTTTAAATAGGGTGCAAACCCTAAGATTAAGGTTTTCTCATTCCAGCACCAACTCGTCGAGTCCAGCTTCTGACTCGGCGAGTTGGTCACTTAATTCGCGATCCAAACCCTCTCCGACTCGGCGAGTAAGCGTAACTACTCGTCGAGTCCCTTCCTTTATTTACACTTAGCACCCTTCACTTCTTGTTCCGAACTTGGGATGTTACACCCCCGCTTGGCGGTCGAACTACTACCCGCTAACCCTCGTAATCAACCATGTCACCGAATCGACTATGTCAGTCCATCCCCACATTCACGCACACATCCTCCATCGGAATCAGAATCAAGTCTACCAGGAAGGACACTCCGAAGATCTATAACTCACATCCTTAGTAGACAGAAGAAGCAGAAACCCCGTGTTCGTTGGCGATAGGTACTCGCAATAGATACTCTAGCTCGCCTACCGGCACACAGAACTCCCTACTAAATATCTAAGATACAAATGAACAACTCTCCCCCGAGTCAAATAAAACCAATGTATCCACGAAGTTCTGTAACATCTGGATTCCTAGATATCCTATGTTAAGTATTTATATTGAATTTATGAGGGGAAATCGGCGAGTAGGCGCTCTAACTCGCCGAGTGGGATCGCGCATTTTTGGTTTGATTTAATGAAGGACTCGGCGAGTCAATGAGTGGACTCGGCGAGTCCATGCTGTTTAATGAAACCCTAAATTCTTGGGTTTGGGACCTATTTAAGAACCCTTATAGCCACCATTTGCGGCTACCAGACCCTTGAGAGAAACCCTAATAGTGCATGAGCGTTTGTGAGAGAGAAAAAGCCATTATTGGACCTTTGTGGGCTTGTTTTGCAAGAAGAAGTTAATTCCAGCTTAGAGGAGGCCAAGGAGGTTGCATATTTGTGGATTTCAAGCAGAGGGCATCATCTTTGAGGTAGCATATCGACCCTCTTTCTGTTTTGTTATAGAATCAATGGATCTAAGGTATCCTATACCCTTTATTGGGTTGATTTGTTGAGAATAAGGTCCCTTATCATGTTTAGACTTCAGATCTGAACCCATAGTGGTCCAGAGGATGTTATCCATCTAGCTTTATGTTGGGTTATGGAAGAAATGGACTTAGAGTGTTTTATTTTGCACTAAATCATCAAGTAGTGTCTTTTGGACGTTGCATAAGTATCAAGTTCGAACCTTTACGTGTTTATTGAGCTTGGGGAGGTTAGATCTGTGGATTATAGGAACAGATCTGACCTCAGAAGGTCATTTGAGTTTGAGCATGGCGGCAACTCGCCGAGTCCATAAGTGGACTCGACAAGTCGAGTCGGGGTTTCCCCGTGATTCGTGTCAGATGTAATTCGTTGTGTGGAAGGATGACTCAAAGAGTCAAGAGAGGCTGAAAGGAATTAGAGAACCCGCATGGACTCGCCGATTCGCCCATGTGCACTCGATGAGTCGGGTCAAAGTTTGACCATTGACTTTCGTTGACTTTAGGGTTTTGGTCAAGACTGATTCGGGAGAGTTTAGGGTAGGGTAGAATGGCCTTCTACCGAGTTGTAGAGATGAGATCAAGAGAGAATTATGATCTAATGTTATTTGAATAATAGGAGGAGGCTAAGTCAGGACGTCGAGCACGAGAGTTTATCCGACTTCAGTGAGGTGATTCTTCTCACTATACTGTACCTGGAAGCGTACCTGTGTGACCGGAAGGTCTTATATGCTATGAGATGTATGAGCTGTATGTTGTTATGTGATATGTATGTGTTATGAATGTTATGTATGTTATGGACCGGAAGCTCAAGAGGTTATGGACCGGAAGGTCAAGAGGTTACGGACCGGAAGGTCGATACAGGTATGACCGGAAGGTCTACCAGGATTCGAGACGGAAGTCCCCTGAGACGTATGGATCGGAAGATCCTGCTGAGTTATGGCCTGGAAAGGCGTATGTGTGTATGTGGTATTTTGGGGAACTCACTAAGCATTTATGCTTACAACTGTTGTGTTATGTGTTTCAGGTACTAGCGAGGACCGTGGGAAGGCACTAGCATGATCTGTACACACTCATAGAGATTATTTTTGATATTTTGGGAATTATTTTGTTATGATAACATTGGATACATTATATTTTGATATTGTTTTGATGATTAAAAGTGTGCTTTAAATGAAAAATTGTTTGGAAAATTTACGTTGTTACAAGTTGGTATCAGAGCCTTGGTTTGAGGGATTTGGGTGCATCTTTGGATGAATCTGAACTCAAACTCAGGATTTGAGAAAGTTTTCATAAAATAAACAATTTTTCGAAGGGAGTAAAAGATTTTGAAAGACAGAAGGGAGCAGTGTGTACGATCAGCCAGTGCCCGAACAGTGATTTCCCAAAATACCCATACATTATGTGTTATGAGATATGTTATGATATGATATGCATGCTAGAGATGGATAGGTATTCAAATTAGGACTAGAGTGGCCTTATTTTGTGATGCCTTAGCCTAGGAAGGATTTTGCTGCTATGTGATGCTTGAGAGCGAGTAGGTAGCAGTGAGGAGCTGATGAGAGGCCTACCGAAGGGTAGCCTATGCCAGTAAGATATAGAGTACTTGTGATCTGAGATCCAAGGAGGAGGACTTAGGGTAAATACTGATGCGGTGTAGACGGTAGTATAAGGTCCCGTACTATCGAAGACACTGGATCAATGTGCACTCTAAGTAAAAATCCTTTGGGTACTAGGGAACAGGTAGGGTCGAGTTATCGAGTGCGAGCATGATCGAGCGAGTCTCTGATAATATTATGTTGTATTTCAGAGACATCATGGTTGGGACATGCCACAGACCTGAGGCGAGCGGTGTGCATGACGAGGAACTTCGTTAGATGATCCACGATGAGGTGTCAGCGGCGATCTGGGCCGAGATTCCGGAGATGTTTGGATCTATTAAGACCACTTTTATTGAGACCTTTGACAAGCGTTATGCAGCGGTGACTGAGGCTGCAGCTACTATAGCTGTGGCTGTTGTCAGGCCTCAGGGAGGTGACTCGTTGTTGTTTCGGGAGTTCAGCAACACGAAGCCTCCTGAGTTTGATGGGACGCAGGATCCTATCCCTGCGATGAGATGGATTGCTGATATTGAGCGATGCTTGTACACGTGTTCATGTTCGGAGCATATGAGGGTACGGTTCGAGTTGAACCAGCTTCGTTTGGGAGCGAAGGACTGGTGGAAGTTCGTGACGGCAAGCTTCACTATTGCAGAGATTTTAGAGGTGACATGGGAGAGGTTCATCACCATGTTCAGAGATGAGTATGTTCCCCCGATGGAGAGGGAACGGTTGGTTCATGAGTTCTTAACCCTCAAGCAGGGTACTGATTATGTTACCGTGGTTACCAGGAAGTTTCATAAGAGGGTGATGTTCTGCCCTGAGCAAGTGTCTTCTAAGTAGGCACATATGAGTCGGTATTTGGGTGTTTTGAGGAGAGACATTCGAGAGTTTGTGTCGAACTCGACTTACTGGACATTTACTGATCCCAAGGCAAATGCCCGGAAGAGGGAGATTGAGTTGGAGACTCAGGCCAGGGAGGAGGCCGACTCTCAGAGGATGGATCGGCGGCCGGCACAATCTCAGCCGGCAGCCAAGCGGGCCAAGTCCGCTGATACGAGATCTGGAGGCCAGAAGGGCCGCACTTGTGGGAAGTGTGGCAAGGGACATGATGGGGTCTGTCAATCGGGTGCTTGCTACAAATGTGACAAGGAGGGGCATATCATCAAGCATTGCCCCAAGGGATTTATGGGTTGCTTCCATTGCAACCAGACTAGCCATCGGAAGGCCGAGTGCCCGCAGTTACATCAGGGATCAGCACAGGGATCTGCACCTACTGCTAGGGTTACCGAGGTTCAGCCAGTGAAGGCCGAGGCACCGAAGGCTCGTGGGAGAGCTTTCTAGTTGACAGTGGAGGAGGTCCACTCAGCGCCCGATGTTGTGGCTGGTATGTATTCTTTATTTATTTTGTTAAATTGAGATATTATGCTTATATGGTGATATGTGTAGGTACTTTTCTTGTAAATTCTGTACCTGCTTTGGTGTTATTTGACTCGGGTGCGAGTCGGTCATTTGTTTCCTTGGCATTTAGTCAGCACTTTAGTATCTAACAAGAGGCACTGAGTAGACCTCTGCAAGTTTCTATAGCTGACGAGCGAGAAGTGTATGCTATGGATGTGATTCGAGGATATATACTTGAGATCTTCGGTGTGGAGTTCCCGATAGATCTGGTATTGATTGCGATGGGGGACGTATGTGTTATACTGGGCATGGATTGGTTGAGCCGATTTGGGGCTGTTATAGACTGAGAGCGTCAGTTGGTGACGATACGAGACCCTAGTGGGGGAGTACTTACAGTGTACGATGAGGGTACCCGATGTGGGTCAGCGTTTCGTTCGGCTGCCAGGGTGAGACAGAGTTTGCAGCAGGGCTGCAACGAGTTCGTAGCCTATGTGATGGACATGCGAGTGGCTGCTGGGAGGCTAAGTTCGATTGATGAGGTTCCAATAATGTGATTTCCCAAATGTTTTTCCTGAGGAATTTCCTGGTGTGCCTCCCGAGAGGCAAGTGGAATTTCGTATCGATTTGGTTCCGGGAGCAGCGCCTATCGCCAAGGCACCTTATCGCCTTGCGCCGCCAGAGATGCCGGAGTTATCCTCGCAGCTTTAGGAGCTTCTTGGGAAGGGGTTTATTCGACCGAGTAGCTCGCCATGGGGAGCGCTGATCCTTTTTGTCAAGAAAAAGGATGGTTCACACCGGATGTGTATTAGTTACCGGGAGTTGAACAAGTTGACGGTCAAGAACCATTATCCGTTACGGAGGATCGACGATCTGTTCGATCAGTTGCAGGGGGCGTCTTGGTTCTCCAAGATAGACTTGAGGTCGGGTTATCATCAGATGAGGGTTCGGAATGAATATATCCAGAAGACGGCGTTTAGAACTCGTTATGGGCATTACGAGTTCGTGGTGATGCCTTTTGGGCTCACCAATGCACCAACATCGTTCATGGATCTCATGAACATGATGTGCAGGCCGATGCTGGATCAGTTGGTGATCGTGTTCATTGATGATATTTTGGTGTATTCGAGATCTAGAGAGCAGCATGAGGAGCATTTGAGGGAGATCCTCGGAGTTCTGAGATCGGAGAGGTTTTATGCCAAATTCTCCAAGTGCGAGTTCTGGTTATGGGAGGTCCAGTTCCTGGGGCATCTCGTCAACCAGAATGGGATTTTGGTCGATCCGACCAAGATTGAGGCAGTAATGAGGTGGGAGGTGTCGAGATTGCCCAACGAGATCAGGAAATTTTTAGGATTGGCCGGCTATTATCGGAGATTTATCAAGGATTTCTCCAAGATTTTCGTGCCACTCACCAGGTTGACTTGGAAGGGTGTTTCTTTTTCATGGGATCCAGAGCAGTAGACCTCGTTTGAGACACTTCGCCAGAGATTATGCGAAGCCCCATTGTTAGCTCTCCCGGAAAGGATGGAGAATTTTGTGGTGTATTGTGACACATCGATATCGGGGTTGGGTGCAGTGCTTATGCAGAGGGGGCATGTGATAGCGTATGCATCGAGGCAGGGGAAGCCTCATGAGACGAGCTATCCCGCCCATGACCTAGAATTGGGGGCAGTGGTGTTTGCCCTCAAGATTTAACATCATTATCTATATGGGGTTCGATGTACCATATACTCGGACCATAAGAGCCTGAAGTATTTGATGGATCAGCCCAATCTAAATATGCGTAAGACGAAATGGTTGGATGTGTTAAAGGATTACGATTGTGAGATCCTGTACCACCCGGGCAAAGCCAATTTTGTAGCTGATGCGCTGAGCCGAAGGGCGGAAAGTGCCCCGATTCGAGGCACTTGTATGAGATTGTCTGTGATGACTCCGGTGTTGGACACCATTCGGGAAACCCAGGCTGAGGCCGTGAGACTGGAGAACCGCAAGAGGGAGTGGGTGATTGGTTAGATACCTGGGTCTGTTACCAATAGTCGAGGGCTGATGAACTTTCAAGGTCGGATTTGGGGTGCCATATGCAGGCGGGGCACTTACCATTCTGATGGAGGAGGCACATAGATCGAGATTCTCTATCCATCCCGGGGCCACATAGATGTATTTGGACCTGAAGAAAGATTATTGGTGGCCATGTATGAAGAGGGATGTCGTGTGGTTTGTTGAGAGGTGTTTGACATGTCGCAAGGTTAAGGTCGATAACCATCGTCTGCATGGCAAGTTGCAGCCACTTGAGGTTCCCCAATGGAAGTGGGAACATATTTCCATGGATTTCATCACCAAATTTCTGAGGACCACGAGGGGTGTCGATGCAATTTAGGTGATTGTCGACCGGATGACAAAGAGCACACATTTTGTTGCTATCAGTGAGAGCTCTTCTGCCAAGAGGTTGGTAGAATTGTATGTGAGGGAGGTGGTATCGCTTCATGGGGTACCGATATCGATTGTGTCCGATCGAGATGTACGTTTCACTTCCAGGTTCTGGAAGAAGTTCCACGAGGAGTTGGGTATGAGGTTGCATTTTAGTACTGCCTACCACCCACAGACGGACGGGCAGAGTGAGCGAATGATTCAGACGCTTGAGGACATGCTCCGAGCATGTGTGTTGGACTTCAGTTAAAGTTGGGACATGTATCTGCCGTTGGTTGAGTTTTCGTACAACAACAACCACTATTCTAGTATTGGTGTGCCTCCTTTCGAGCTGTTGTATGGGAGAAGGTGTCGGACTCCCATTTGTTTGGGAGAGGTAGGGCAGCGTGTGATGGGTAGCACTGAGATAGTGTTTCAGACGATAGAGCAGATACAACATGTTAGACAGAGGTTATTGATGGCTCAAAGTCGTCAGAAGAGTTATGAGGATCGACATCGATCCGAGCTAGAGTTCCAGGTGGGGGACTTTGTACTCCTGAAAGTATCTCCTTGGAAAGGAGTGATCCGATTTAGGAAGAGGGGCAAGCTGGGGCCCCGGTACATCGGTCCATTCAGGGTGACCGCAAGGGTGGGCAAGGTAGCATATCGGTTGGAGCTACCTGCGGAGTTGAGCCAGATTCATGATACCTTCCACGTGTCGCAGTTGAGGAAATGTATAGTCGTCGAGTCGGCGGTGGTATATTTGGAGGATATTCAGTTGGATGCGAGTCTGAATTTTGCGATATGGCCAATCGCGATCCGGGATCGGAAGACCATTGTTCTGAGGAACAAGGAGGTGTCACTGGTGCAGGTCTAGTGGCAACATCGGAAAGGGTCCGAGCTGACCTAGGAGCCGGAGATGGTGACGCAGGAGCAACATCTAGAGTTGTTTGTCGAGCAGGACTTCGAGGATGAAGTCTGATTCTAGTGGGGGAGAATTGTAACATCCGGATTCCCAGATATCCTATGTTAAGTATTCATATTGAATTTACGAGGGGAAATCGGTGAGTAGGCGCTCTGACTCGCTGAGTGGGATCGCACATTTTTGGTCTGATTTAATGAAGGACTCGGCAAGTCCATGAGTGGACTCGGCGAGTCCATGCTGTTTAATGAAACCCTAAATTCTCGGGTTTTGGACCTATTTAAGAACCCTTATAGCCACCATTTGCGGCTACCAGACCCTTGAGAGAAACCCTAATAGTGCATGAGCGTTTGTGAGAGAGAAGAAGCCATTATTGGACCTTTGTGGGTTTGTTTTGCAAGAAGAAGTTAATTCCAGCTTAGAGGAAGCCAAGGAGGTTGCATATTTGTGGATTTCAAGCAGAGGGCATCATCTTTGAGGTAGCATATCGACCCTCTTTCTGTTTTGTTATAGAATCAATGGATCTAGAGTATCCTATACCCTTTATTGGGTTGATTTGTTGAGAATAAGGTCCCTTATCATGTTTAGACTTCAAATCTGAACCCATAGTGGTCCAGAGGATGTTATCCATCTTGCTTTATGTTGGGTAATGGAAGAAATGGACTTAGAGTGTTGTATTTGGCACTAAATCATCAAGTAGTGTCTTTTGGACGTTGCATGAGTATCAAGTTCGAACCTTTACGTGTTTATTGAGCTTGGGGAGGTTAGATCTGTGGATTATAGGAACAGATCTGACCTCAGAAGGTCATTTGAGTTTGAGCATGGCGGCAACTCGCCGAGTCCTTAAGTGGACTCGACGAGTCGAGTCGAGGTTGCCCCACGATACGTGTCAGATGTAACCCGTCGAGTGGAAGGATGACGCGATGAGTCAGCAGATGCTGAAAGGATTCAGAGAACCCACATGGACTCGCTGAGTTGCTCATGTGCACTCGACGAGTCAGGTCAAAGTTTGACCATTGATTTTCGTTGACTTTAGGGTTTTGGTTAAGACTGATTCAGGAGAGTTTAGGGTAGGGTAGAATGGCCTTCTACCCAGTTGTAGAGATGAAATCAAGAGAGAATTATTTTCAGGATGTTATTTGAATAATAGGAGGAGGCTAAGTCGGGACGTCGAGCATGAGAGTTTATCCGACTTTAGTGAGGTGAGTCTTCTCACTATACTGTACCTGGAAGGGTACCTGTGTGTGACCGGAAGGTCTTATATGCTATGAGATGTATGAGCTGTATGTTGTTATGTGATATGTATGTGTTATGAATGTTATGTATGTTATGGACCGGAAGGTCAAGAGGTTATGGACCGGAAGGTCAAGAGGTTACGGACCGGAAGGTCGATACGGGTATAACCGGAAGGTCTACCAGGATTCGGGATGAAAGTCCCCATAGACATATGGATCGAAAGATCCTGCTGAGTTATAGCCTGGAAAGGCGTATGTGTGTATGTGGTATTTTGAGGAACTTACTAAGCATTTATGCTTACAACTGTTGTGTTATGTGTTTCAGGTACTAGCAAGGACTGTGGGAAGGCGCCGACATGATCCGTACACACTCATAGAGATTATGTTTTGAGATTCTTGGAATTATTTTGTTATGATAACATTGGGTAAATTATATTTTGATATTGTTTTGATGATTAAAAGTGTGATTTAAATGAAAAATTGTTTGGAAAATTTACGTTGTTACAAGTTCACTATAACGTACCTAGACACAGGTATAGACAGATAAGAATAAAACATATATAATCAGTAAAATAAAGGATAGAAACATACCAGCAACCACAACTGGTGTTGCCCTCACCTCATCCGCAGTGAGTAGGAAGGCATGCACCTGAGCCTTCCGGGGATCTACTCTACCTGGCCTCCCATCCGTAATCCTCAGTGTAGCCGGCGATGGATCCTGCGCCAACATAGCGGCTAGTAAGGGACACTGGGACTTCATAACAAAGTCTGACTCCGGGAGTAGGAGTCTGCTGCCTGTAATCCCATGCTAGATGGTCCTGCTTGCCACATCGGTAACACCCACTCCCTGATCGGCAAATCCCTGAATGAGCCTTTCCGCACTTCCCACAAGTGTGGCGTGGCTGTCTCCCAATCCTGCTATCTGCGGTCTTATATCGCTTCGACGCCAACTGTGACAGTGTCGGGGCCTGTTGCCACTCCCTCAACTACAGCTCAATCTCCAACTCATGCCGCCTAGCGGCCTCCTGTAAGCACAACAATGTATCACATCGCTGGGTGGCAACAAACTGACAGATGTCAGTCTTGAGCACGCTCAGATAACGTGTCATCTCAGCCTGTTCTGAGGCAAAATCTGCGCAAAACATCTCCCTCTCAGTGAACATGAGGGTGATCTCCGTCACCAACTCTATGCCCTGTCTCAGATATAAGAACTCCTATGACAACCGCTCGCGCTTGACGCGTGGAATGTAGTGAGCGTGGAACATATCCCTGAACTGCTCCCAAGTAACAGCAGCCGTCTAGTCATCCGTATATCACCTTGTCACCAATCTCCACCATTCCTTTGCCCCAGTCCTCAACAAGCTCAGGGCACACCTGACCTTCTGGTCAGTAGGACATGAGGACGTGAAGAAGCATCCCTCCACATCAGACAACCACCTCATGGCTACGATCAGATCCTGAGTACCATCAAAAGTTGGGGGCTTCTTGTTATCGAAGTCTCGGTACTAAAAACCCCTATTGGCTAATGCCCCTACCGCTGTTACAATAGATGTAGCTGCTGCGAGATCATTCTCAACTAGGGATGCATATACTAAAAATCACCAGAAAAGCCCTAAAATTTTAGTCTAATTTATGAAAAAGTCACGAACTAATTTTTGTTTACAGAAAAGCTTAGAATACCAGCTAAAACTTCGAAAAAACCCTTTTTGGCCGGTTTTTAGAGATTTAGCCGGTATTCTGTCCTTTTTCGTTAGTTTGCTCAAAATATTAGGACTTTTCTGAAAATTACCCGATAACCAAAATATTGGGACTTTTTTGAAAATTACTATGGAATTAATGGATGTTATTATTAACAAATCATTTATCAACATAAAAAATATTTTTTATGATAAACAAAGGAAATACATTTGTTGCTAATTTCTAGGAATAGAATGGTCGATTACTTACTTCTCTATAATTTGTTGACTATAAGTCCCCAAATTGCTTGAGTATCAATCAGTTCCAATTGATGGTGCGGAATCCCAATCAATTGGATGATGTCAGATCAATATAAAAGAGAAGGAGAAGAAGAATTAAGTTTAATCTAATGTATTGATGATATGAGTTATGCTCCTTACAAGAGATTCACACACACACACACACACTAGTTCCTCTCTAGTTTCTCTCAATTTTCTAGCCATACACTCCTCACCCTATATATATGAGGCATGGGCGACCAGCAGCACACGAGTGTTCAGCTGCTCACGCATGTGTGGCCATACACAGGGTGTGTGGCCGCACACACATGTGCAGCTATACACAGCCACAAAATTACATATTACATTATAGAAAAATATATTTTCCTAGAAAATCAAAGTATAAACCATATTTTTTTGACCCAACATTGACCACTTCAAAGTCTCTATGTTCTTCCTATCTATCGTTGTGGGTGTCATAGTGAGAAGTACTCTGTTAGGCATGACCAATACAAGAGTTAATCATATTTATTAATACATAATCAATAAATGTCTACTTGCTATTATGCATGATGCTATATGATCACATGTTATTAGAAAATATCATTACACGAACATATAGATCTTTCATTATGTTCTTTAACCTAACTACCACCTAACCTCAAAACATTACCTGATAACAACCATAAAATGACACACATCTATCGAGAGTGAAAAGTAAACTTTGAATGACAATTTAAATAGATAATCACCCTTCACTTGTTTCCATATAAATTATCATTCACGGTTCACTTTTCACATTTTATACATGTGTGTTAGCCAATGGTTGTTAACATGTGAGGTATGAATGTTGGTTGGTAGTTAGGTTAAACAACATAAGAGGAGCACCAACATTACAAGAATGTTAACTAAGTACATCTCACCATCATACCCACAACAATGCATATGAAGAACGTAGAGAGTTTAAGTGGTCAGGAAGCAATAGAGGAGTACTTAGACCACCAATTTATTCCTAGAAATTAACAGCAAATGTATTTCCTTTTTTTATAATAAAAATATATTTTTTATGTTTATAAATGATTTGTTAATAAAAATATCCATTAATTTCATGGTAATTTTCAAAAAAAGTCCCAATATTTTGGTTATTAGGTAATTTTTGGAAAAGTCCCAAAACTTTGAGCAAACTAATGAAAAAGGACAGAATACCGGCAAAATCTGCGACACCGGCCGAAAAGGGTTTTTTCAAAGTTTTAACTGGTATTCTGTGCTTTTCTGTAAACAATATTTAGTTTGGGAATTTCTCATAAATTGGACTAAAATTTTAGGACTTTTCTGGAGATTTCCCTGACACGATCCTCCGTCAAAACTGGCCCATCTTGTACAATAACCTCGGGCGTTGTCAGGGCCGACATCGCCTCTTAATCGCCCTGCTCTGATCCTGATCCAGATCCAGTCACAAAATTCCTCATAACCAACATATTGAAAATATAACAAGAAGATATCAGACAATCTGCATAAATAACTGGGAACCAACTCCCAACTAAACCCTAGGGGTTGTGAATTCCTTGCTATGCATATGGGTCCTATGCTTTCAGTAGTACGGGCCCATACTACCTTCCACACCTACCCATATTTGTCTCAAGTATCACCACAGCACCCTAAAAATATACATATACATGGTGGTTGCTCAACCTCACTACTAGAGATAGGATAACTGTCTCACAATCGACCTACCGGCCTCACACAACTTACCCATCCATGAAACTTCCACCAACCCTGCAACACTAGTGTATTCTAGCCATACATAATGTTGGACCCTATAGACTTTCGAATATCTGATCCTACCCTAAGCCCCTAATCAAACAAGAACAGAACATAAGGCCAAACCACACATTCTCAAGCTATAAGATCCTAATTATGTACAGCTGTGATGCATAAACAAGAAACTATAGTAATGATGTCAATCTCATATAGGGAAAATCCTAGGCTAGCAAGCATCACATAATCAGGTAGTTCTATCATGCAATTCCTGAAGATCCCTAGCCTAGTACTACCATGTTGTTCTAACATATCACAATATCAAATATCTGTATGGTGTTTTTGGGTCTACATGCTGGCTCCGGCTGATCGTACACCCTGCATCCTCGTTCACTTATTTTGAAAACCATTTTAAAATTATTTTGATAATCCTTCCTTGATTTGAGATTGGATTCGCACGAATGTTCCTCCAATTCACTCAAATCAATGATCTGATACCAACTTGTAACACCCATAAAATCATGCTAAATTTAGACTTTTAAAAACATTTCAAAACCGTTAATCATTACAAAACTAGTTTTCAAAATGTATAATATCAGAGTATCCTAAAAACATAAACATAAATATGATGAGTTGTACGATCACACCTTTTCTATTCCGCGATCCCTTGATGTCACACCCCAAAACCAGAACGACAGAAACGTTCTAGGGCGGAGGACGCCATGTACAGTATCACAACACAGAATAATACTAAACATGCAAACAACATCATCCATTGCATTAATAATGTATTTTAATACAAGTGTGTTCTGTACAATTTATAAGACACCAAAATGTGAATCAAAATAAAAGACGAGTCTTGAAAGTGCTCCATCTTCTCAAAAGCTAGCCTCGGTACCTGTCTACTGATGACCTGAGAATACAAGTTATTTTGAAAGAGTTTATCAACTTTAAAACTGGTGACTTCATAAGAATTTTAGGGTCATTGTTTGTATGAGAATGTTTGTAAGTGTGTGAGTGTATGAATCTGTAAATGTTTGTAGTAATTGTTTGTATCTTCTAGAAAATCATATATTTTCTACTAAGAGTAGCCTTCTACCAAGGCATCAAGTGTGCTGTGTGTTTGTTCATTGTAATAGTGAGTATTCCTCCCAAAGGTGACTATCATTAATAAAATATAGTTTGTACATTATTATTTATGTGCAGATCACAAAGTAAATGTAATGGGGAAAATAATGAAGTACTGTAGTTTTATGTTATAGTAACTATTGTTGTACTAACTACCTTAAACCAATTGTTCATTAAGGGATAATGTGATATAATTGTAACCATACTTGATCAACCTAGTAAAACACGAAGCTCGAAGACGTCGAAATGGTATGACATTCATCACCCGAAGACCTGCAAGTCCCACTGTGGCTAGCAGCAAGGTGTAGGAGGGCCAGTCCAGTATAGATCTATACACGAATTCACACTCTCCCTTTAGAAGACTCTGGTTACAAGACGAGCCATGACAAATGCCATGCCTCGAAGTAGTGCCTCACATTTATGTTATAGTGTGTATGTATTGTATGTACTAGTGTAGTGAATGTCCTCTCTGATTCTCATCATAGTATGTTCTTTTGTATAGTATATAGTGTGTATGAATTGTATGTACTTATGTATGTTCTCTATGTATAGTGAATAGTATGTATCGACTCATGTATGAACTGAATCTCTGTATATTTCATTGTACTAGAAATTAATAAGTAGTATATCCCTAAACTATAACTATTATAGTTTATTAGAACTGTTGTTTTGAATGTCTTAGAAAGCTTATACACCTTTGCTACCCAAAGGTCTTGGTACTTGAAGTAAAACTTTATATCCACACATATATACATAATATATATCTAAGGATCAAATGACATTCAAAAAAACAATCGAGTACTCTAAGTCCACAACCAAACAAGGAACATGAATTAATGGGAGTTATCACTCCTAAGTCCTTCAAACCTTACTTAGATAACTATATATGTACTAGACATGGTTTTGACAATATATAAGTTTAAAGAATTGAAAGTGAAGGTTTGGTAATTAAGAATAAGTTTTATAAAGAGTTTAACATGTAAAAGAGTTTGATAGTCATTTTGAAGTAGTTTGTTGACAAAATAGTTAAAAGTATAGTAAATCCCTTTGTTTAATAGTTATAAATCACATGCGATTGATACGATAACTATTATGATTCAAATTTTATTCCCCCTACCCCCATAAAAGCATTTAAAAACATTTAAAACGTTGATTAAGGGGGTATGAACTGACCTGTAGTGAGTAGTTTGGATGAAAGTGCTGGATAAGGTGCTAGGTATCAAGTGAAGACTTGAACACACACACACTAATCCTATTTAACATATAAAGACACATATATGTATCTAATTAATGATTATAACAATAATTATGCAAGTAAAGACACCCTAGAACATGGAAAACACTATGATTCAAGTGTTAGAAGATCATAGGGTTGCATCTAAGGGTTATACGACTTTCCTTTGGAGTTTACGGTCCAAGAGAAAACTCTTCATGAGTTTATGGGCTAGGGTTTGCGGCCCTAGTGAGTTTACGGCTATAAACTCCTTGTAACTTCTACCATTTTGATGTTTATGGTCCTTAGCTCAAGTTTTAAGTGTTCTAGACCAAGTTCTAAGCCTTAGGAAGGAGTTGTGGCACAAATGCACCACTTATGAGTGTTTACAGCCCAAGGAGATTGCCTTGGCTGTAAACACCATGTGTTCTTGAGTTTTTGGTGCTTTCAAGTCCTTAAATCATTATCCTAACTTATAAACATGTAAAGGAGGTAAGTACTTACAATTTGAAGGTTAAAGAGGGGGGTTTTCGGCCCAAAACACACACGTGTTCTTGGTGTTCTTGATGATCTAAGTTCAAAAGATGGAATTTATGGAAGGCTTCAAGAGAAAATCAAGAAGAAGTGATGTACTAACACTTAGATGGAAGGATCTTACTTAGATTAGTGAAGATTGGAAGAAAAATTGAAGATCCTTGAGAGATAGATCCGATTTCTCTAGCTTAGAATGTGAATAATGAATGCAAAACGACTAAGTGTCATATATATACTTGGGGTTCACGGACACTTGGAGTTTACGGCCGTAAACCCAAGTGTCTTGGCCGTGATGTGACAACCTGAAATTTCTATTTTGTACAAACATATCAAGTCAATAGAAGTTAGAATAGTTGCTGTTAATTTTCAGACTTTTTAGAATAAGTTTGAGTAATTCAGGATTTACACTTTAAGAGATATCAGTAGAGAGGATGCACTAGGGTTTATTGTCCAACACTGTTATTCCAAAACTCCAAGAAATTAGAGTTTACTGCCTGAATAAAATATTTACAGCCAAAAACCCTAAATTTAGGAGTATATATATGACAATTAGTCATTTATTTACACTTTTTCCAAATCTCAAGATCCAAATCCATTTCTCTCTCAAGTATCATCCAAAAGTTTTTCAAGATCTTCAATCTAGTAAGTGTTCTAGCCTTCTTAAGTGATTATATGACTTAATCTAGTGTTTTAACACACTTCTAACCGTGAAATCATTCCAAAAGGTTGATTCTTCAACTTTCACCAAGAACACACACTAGTGTTCTTGGACTTTTAGCTCATTTGAAGCTTCTATATAGTAAATACTTCTATGCTAGAGTCTTATAAAGCTTCTTACATTCCCTTACATCAAGAAATCTTCCCAAGAACATCAAGAACAAGGCGTTTACGGTCCAATAAGTTCTTGGACTGTAAACCCCAAATAAAGATGCCAAAGTATGCCCTCGTCCTTCACAAGCCTTAGAAACATGTCTAAATCCTTTCCTTGTTAAGGAAAGGACTTGAAAACCCCAAAATACCATAAACCATATGAGTTTATGGTAGTAAACTTAAAGGAAAATGGTTTAGGAACCGTAAACTCCATTTAGGAGTGAAATGGTGTCCTGATCCCTTCCATAGACGCATACTTCAAGTAGAAAAGCTTCTAGGGACTTTTAAGGCTTCAAATCATCAAATGGTCGAAAGAGGAGGAGCTTAAGGTCATAAACTCAAGGTTTTACAACCGTAAACTCATTTGTTGATGACCATAAAACCGTAAACTCCATGATGGAGTTTTCCTTGAACCCCAAGCACACCAGCCATGCCCTACAACACTTAGATGCAATCCTTGGGACATATAACACTTAAATAAGGTGTTTAGCTTGTCCTAGAATGTCTTACCTTTGTTTATTAGTTGTTTAGAGACTAATTGGATACATATATGTGATATTATATGACAACTAGGATCCTTGTGGGTGTTCAAGACTTCACTTGACACCTAGCAGTCCTATTTCACCAGTTCATCCATACCACTCACTACAAGTGAGTTCATACCCCTTAATCAATGGTTTAAATGTTTTTAAATGCTCTTATGGGGGGGGGGGATACAAGTTGAATACTTATAGTTATTATATCAATCACATGTGATTAATAACTACCAAACCAGTAGTTTTCTTACCGTTCAAACTATTTAGAAACCTGTTTTACTTCAAACTGCTTTGCAAACTCTTTTACTTGTCAAATACTTTTACTTAAACTCTTTTATACTTATTTTCAAATGCATGTCTATGTATGTATAGCTATATAAGTAATGTTTAAAGGGCTTAGGAAGGCTAGCTCGCTTTATCTCCTTTTTCCTCATTGGGATGTGGCTTTAGGGCATCGGTTATCCGTCCGAAGGTCGTCTATCTATTAGTTATATATTATGTATACATATATAGACATAAAAGTTCTTTCAACCAGTTCCATACCTTTGGGTAGCAAGGGTTTACAAACATGATCATACATTACTAGTAAGCTACCATAGGGGTAGTTTAGGAAGATACTAAAACTATTACTACAACAATGAAACATACAATGAGTCACTTCATTCACGAGTCAATACGGGTATTACACACAGTACATTACTATACATGCTAGATAGAGAGAGAACACACATTATAGCTAGCACACGCAAAACATTACAGTACATACAGGCTAGACAGAGAAAGAGTACACTTTACAGTTAGCACATTCATTACATATACATTCATGCAGTTATGTGAACTATTAAACCGGTATTTGGCACTTCCTCCCATGACCGTTTTTGTATCCAGAATCTCCTTAATTGGGGAGTGTATGAGTTTGCGTATAGATCTATACTGGATTGACTATCCTACACCTTGCTGCTCGCTACAGTGGGACTTGCAAGTATACGGGTGCCAAATGTCATTTCTTACGGCGTCTTACATCGTCGTTTTATTAGAGTCGGTAGCAGGATACAGGTCAATCACATGTTACTTTAAATATCAATTAGTTTAAGATAGTTAGTACAATAGTAGTCACTTGTTACAAATACTACAATACTATGATATTTTCCCATTACATTCACTTTGTGAATATTCACACGATGCACGGTAATGTAAAATCTATATTTTTTTGGTTAATGATAGTTGGACTTGGGAGAATACACACTCTTACAAGAGACACACGCACATATACTAGATGCCTTGGTAGAAGGCTACAATTAGTAGGAAACATAGGGTTTTCTAGGAGAGTACAAAACACTTTACAAAACATCTTACAAATGCTTTCATACAAACATAGACACTAATATACTTATGATCTCACCAGCTTTAAGCTGATACTCACTTTCAAAATAAATTGTATTCTCAGGTCACCAGTAGACAGGTATAGGTGCCAGGTTTTTGAGAAGATGGAGTTCGTTCAAGACTCGTCTTTTATTTTGATATGTATATTTTGGTGTCTATATAACTTGACAGAACACACTTGTATGAAATTATATTATTAATGAAATGGATGATGTTGTTGCTTGTTTACTACTATTCATTGTTGTGATACTGTACATGACGTCCTCCGCCCTAGAATGTTTCCGCCATTCATGGTTTTGGGGTGTGACACATGAACTCCTATTTTGAGGGTTTAATGCCTAGCTTGGTGGATTAGAGGTTCAATTGGCATTCCCTTTCACTCACTCCTTTGATGCATTAAGCTCAGAATGTCCATACGGACTCTAAACGGTGCTAAATGTTAGTAGAAGCAAGTTTGACTTGATTGAAATGATTAACTGTACAAGATAGAAATTTTGGGTTGTCACATCATCCCCCCATTAGAGGGAATTTCGTCCCAAAATTAGAGTTTGACCAATTAAGTAGTTACAAACAACTAAGCAAAAAGATGAGGATATTTCAACTTCATTTGATCCTCACGCTCCCAAGTGAATTCAGGTCCTCGCTTGGCGTTCCAGTGAACCTTCACGATCGGGATGCGACTTTGTTTCGTTTGCTTGACCTCTCGGTGCATGATCTCTACCGGTTCTTCCACGAAGTTGAGGCTCTCGTTGATCTCGATCTCGTCGAGTGGGATAACAAGAGTCTCATTGGATAGGCACATTTTCAAGTTCGATCCGTGGAAAGTAGAATGTACGTTTCTGAGCTCGCGGGGTAGGTTCAGTTTGTAAGCTACAAGGCTGATTCTAGCAATAATCTTGAAAGGCCCTATGTATCTTGGATTTAGCTTTCCATGCTTTCCAAAGCGTATCAAGCCCTTCCAGGGTGAGGCTTTCAAAAGAACGCGGTCTCCCACTTGGAATTCCAATGGTTTCCTTCGTTTTTCTGCATAGCATTTTTGTCGGTCTCTAGAGGCTTTCAATCGTTCCCGAATCTAAATGATTTTCTCTGTCGTTTCCCAAATGATCTCCAGACCTGTGAGAGGGCTTCAAATGCAGCTGCCTTGATTCTCGTTTGATAACTATTGTTATATGAGAACTCGACAAGGGGAAAATGGGTATCCCATGCCTTCCCAAAGTCGATTACACAGGCTCGCAACATATCCTCTAGTGTTTGGATAGTTCTCTCACTTTGTCTGTCAGTTTGTGGGTGGTAGGCTGTACTCATGTCCAGCCTCGTCCCTATGGAACTTTGTAGCGACTGCCAGAACCTCGCAGTGAATATACTATCTCTACCGGAGATAATGGATATAAGAACACCATGCAGTCGTACGATTTCCCTAATGTATCTTCTTGTGAGCTTCTACATCTTGTTAGTTTCTTTGATGGGCAGGAAATGTGCAGATTTGGTCAATTTATCGACGATGACCCAAATGGTATCAAGTCCACCCGATGTCTTGGGAAACTTGGTTATGAAGTCCATTGTGATCCGCTCCCACTTCCACTCCGGTATCTCTAGTTTTTGTAATAAACCTGAGGGCTTCTGGTATTCGACCTTGAACTTGGCGCAAGTATGACATTTACTTACGAAGGTAGCAATCTCTGCTTTCATGTTAGGCCACCAATATAACTTTTTAAGATCCAAATACATTTTATCTGAACCCGGGTAGACGGAATATCGAGTGTTGTGCGCTTCCATCATGATCAAGTCTCTAAAGACACCGTGTTTCGGTGTCCAGATCCGGTCCATGAGATACAAATCTCCGCCACCCTTGACTTCCAAGTTCTTATCCATTCCTCGTAGGGATTCACCCACCACATTTTCAGGTGTCAAGGCTTTGAGCTGAGCCTCCTTAATTTGTGTGGACAGATGCGAATGGATAGTCATAGTCAGTGACTTGACCTTTCGACCAAAATATTCTTTCCGACTTGGGGCATCTGCTACTACGTTGGCTTTACCCGGATGATAACGAATGTCACATTCATAGTCATTGAGTAGCTCGACCGACCGTCGTTGTCTCATATTGAGCTCCTTCTGGTTAAATATGTGTTGTAGGCTTTTGTGGTTTGTAAAGATAGTGCTTTTTGTACCATACTGGTAATGTCTCCAGATCTTCAGAGCAAACATGACTGCTCCTAACTCAAGATCGTGTGTGGTGTAGTTGACTTCGTGTATCTTCAGCTGTCTTGAGGCATAGGCGTTGACCTTACCTTGTTTCATCAGAACACAACCGAGCCCTTTATTTGACGCATCACAATAAACCACGAAGTCTTCTATTCCTTCTGGGAGGGATAGTATCGGTGCGGTGCATAAGGCTCGCTTCAGCGTTTGGAATGCTTTATCTTGCATCTCTTCCCAGTCAAAGGCCATGCCTTTCTGATTCAATGTCGTAAAAGGTTTCGCTATACACGAGAAGTTCTGTATGAATCTGTGGTAGTAGCCAGCGAGGACTAGAAATTGAGGAATTTCTATAGGCGTCTTTGGTGCTGACCGGTTCATTGGAAGGGTCCACATGGATTCCTTCTTCACTAACCACGTTTCCTAAGAATTCGACCCTTCGGATCCAAAATTCTCATTTAGAGAACTTTGCATAGAGTTTTTCTGTTCGTAAGGTTCCTAGGACTTGTCGTAGATGATCACTATGTTCCTCCTTACTTCGAGAGTAGATAAGTATGTCACCGATGAAGACAATGACGAATTGATCCAATTAAGGACGAAATACCCTATTCATTAAGTCCATGAATACTACGGGCGCATTGGTTAATCCGAATGGCATCACTACGAACTCGTAGTGTCCGTAACCGGTTCGGAAGGCTGTCTTCGGGACATCCTCCTCTAACACTCGCATCTCGTGATACCCGGCCTCAATTCAATTTTTGAAAAGTAATTCACCCCTTATAGTTGGTCAAACAAATCGTCTATGCGAGGCAGAGGGTAACGATTTTTAACCGTTAGCTTGTTGAGCTCCCTATAGTCGATCCACATACGAAACAATCCGTCTTTCTTCTTGACGAACAAGACCGGTGCTCCCCAGGGTGAGAAGCTTGGTCTAATAAAGCCCTTGTTGAGTAGTTCGTTAAGTTGGCCGGAGAGTTCCTACATCTCAGCTGGTGCTAGTCGATAAGGCGATTTGGCTACTGGGGTAGCTCCTGGTACTAAGTCAATTCTAAACTCGACTTATGGTTGCGGAGGTGATCCTGGTAGTTCTTCTGCAAAGATGTCGGGATAGTCGCATACCATGGGGATGTTCTTCAGATCTTTGGTTTCTTGGCCCATATCAACAACGTATGCAAGGAACAATATTCCTTACGTAAGTACTTCTGAGCTTGAGTACTTGACATGATAAGGAGGTTCGTGCCCGGTTTATCGCCATAGACTACTAGAGTTTCGCTGGACGACAGATTAAAGCGAACAACCTTTTCATAACACATGATGTCGGCACGATACAGACTCAACCAATCCATACCGATAATGACGTCGAAACAGTTAATTGAGACCGGCATGAGGTCGAATGTAAATGAAAGGTTATCTAAAGTTAGAGTACACCCTATGTATATATACTGCTAGTGCTTTCAGTCTTTCCGTTAGCCATTCCTATAGTGAACGGTTCTTTAAATGTTCATGATTTTTGCTTAATTAATTAATAAAATGTTTGGTTCACGAAACCCCTCTCCGCTCAACTATCAAATAGAATGCATGCATAAGAGTTATCGAGGAGAAACGTACTAGTGACCACTATGGAGTCGGCAACTGCTTCCTCGTGGCCTATGGCCAAAACTCTGCCTACTCCACTGGCATCCCCTGCCTTCGGGCAATTCCTCTTGTAGTGGCCCACCTCGCCATAACCGTAGCAAGCTTGGCCCAAACCAGCGTCGGGGACTTGGTTGATTGGCCTTGTCGGGGATCTACAAAAGCGGACATTGTGTCCCTTTTTGTTGTAGTTGGAGAACTGCAAATCCCGGCAGGGTCCATTGTGGTGGAAGTTGCATTTGTTGCACTTTGGCAAGCTTCCAGAGTACTACTTTATCGGAGTAGCAACAACAGGTGCTATCATGGCATGAACCACCACCACCTGCTGCTTTTTGGCAGCTTTTTGTTTCTTCTTGTCATCCCAGAACTTCCGCTTGTTGTCAACGGCTTTGGAAGGTTCGGAGATGGCTAGGGTTGTTGTTGATGACGGGGTACGGATCCCATGGTCAATGAGCCGTTCTGCCAATCGCTTTGCACTATCAAACGTAGTGGGGTTTGAGGATAAGACATTTCCCTGATATAGAGGCACCAGCTCCCAAATGTACCTCTCGATTTTCTTTCCCTCCGTAGGAACCATGTTGGGACAGAGGGCCACCAGCTCACTGAATCTGGCGGTATAGGAGACTATGTCGGAGCCGTTCATTGTGTGGCTCCATAGTTCTTGTTCTAACTTCTGGATCTTGCCCCTCTGGTAGTATTCCTCAATCATGAGGTCTTTCAAAGTTTCCTAGCCCATATCATTTGCCACTATTAGAGTTAGTGACTTGAAATGGCTATTCCATCACGTCAGGGCTTTTTCTTCGAAGGTGCAAGAAGCAAACTTGACCTTGCTCCCTGCTGGGTAGGAGCAGATATAGAAGATCGACTCCGTCTTTTTGAACCACTGCAAGAGGGCAATGACTCCGCCAGTCCCTTTAAAGGAATTTGGCTTGAAATTGGTGAAGTCCTTGTAGGAGCACTATCTCGAGTGCACGAGGATTTCACCTTGAGTAGAATTAACAGGCATTCCACCTCCGCTGGCACCAGTAGAATGATATTGAGCCATGGATGTTGCCACAGCCGTAGCTACTGCAGCATTTAGAGTTGCCGTATCGATTTGTGGAGGAGGTGGTATTGGACTTGGAATAATCGGAGGATTACGCCTTGCCGACTTATGAGGAGGCATCTTTCAATTATATGTTTATAAAGATGAACATGATAGTAAGAATCAATTATAAGCATAATGAGAGTGATCCATGGGCTATATTACCATAGTCCAATAGCTGAATGAGTGTATGTTTTGAAATAGAGGCACAATAGAAGTGTAGAGAGACATAAGAGTACCACTTTTCCAACAGGTTAGATATTTGTCAATATTAATGGTATTATTGATGTAACAAGTTCGGGAAAAATGACCTAAGAGTAGGTCTTACATCAATCCAAGATGGGAAAATATTGATAGAAGTACGACCTAATCAAGACTT
The DNA here is from genome assembly GCF_002870075.4 of Lactuca sativa. NCBI lineage: Eukaryota > Viridiplantae > Streptophyta > Magnoliopsida > Asterales > Asteraceae > Lactuca > Lactuca sativa. Next base: position 267,872,505 of record NC_056627.2, read on the forward strand.
AACAGGCCCAAAGTCTTTAAAAAGATAGGAAATTAAAGTACAGTTTTACATAACTAAGCTATATCCAAAAGAGAGAGTCGAGTAGGCTCTATCTACGACAAGAACCGCTAGAATGATTCCTTGTCTCTGACAGACGGTGCTCCATGTCTCTCATACGCCTTTCAGACATTTCCTGACGAGCTCGAAGTTCCCTGACTTCAGCTTGGGATGCAACTAGTTGTAGCTGCAGAGCTTCATTGGTTCTCCTAGACCTTTCCATAGCTGTTTCGAGATGGCGAGCCCGACCTTGCTCGACATTTCGAGGAATCCTACGGACTATGATGCGCAGGACTCGGTTAGCTGAGCCACCCTCTCTTAGGTTGTAAAAGCTTCGGTCCCAATTGTAGGGTAAAGGTTGACCCTGTTCATCACTCCAACGGTTCAAGTTTGTCGCCCACAAGGGTGTCGGACCTTGAAATGCTGGTCGGGGGTTGGGGTTTGGGACTTGTCCTTCTTGGGGTAGGTTGTTGACTTCTGGCTCGGAGTCAGAACTATCAGAAAAGCCTTCTGTGAGGTGAGCATCCAAAGGGATTGGATGATCATCTTCTGGCTCATCTTCAAGCCATCCAGCATTACCTTGATTTGGGAAGTACGGGTCGCCAGGAGGATGGAACCCAACCACGATATCTACGCGAGAAAAGGGATATAAGAATCTTATATAAATAGACGTACTACTTAAGATAATTATAAGATGATCTTTATCAGTCACTTCAATACTTGCATAGCGCATACCAGTTATATGTATTCAAAACAAGATAGACCTTCGAATAAGTGACCCTAACTCTAAACCCACAACCAAACAAGGAACATGGAGCAAAGCAAAGATCACAGATGCTAAGTCTATGACATCCTAGGTACATATAACCTTAGCGTATCCACTTAGCAACTATTAACCTACTAATAAAGACCTTTTTAGTTCTAAAATAAGAATTATTGTAACACAAAATACTCCTATAGTATTTTAAAATTATGTTTTGTCCTAATGTTATCATTGTAGTAGTGTTGGTAAGTTCATAGACTTGTTGCCATATCACAACCATTCTTGGGCATATGCTAATCACTTCTTGGACCAACATAGTTGATCAGGCTATGCAACTCCCAAAACTGGCCATACATCCCCATGCCTACTTGTGATATTCAACAATCGTAATACTTCCGTCCTATCCTAGTGACAAGGATTTTAGTATGAATGCAGGTATGTATACTTAGTTAAATATTTTATTATTTAAAAGTATAAACTCTTGGTCAGAGTATTTTAATCCCATTGTGTTTATAGTTAGTATATCTTTTATGGGTTGATATACTCAATTCACTATAAACAATGCTCTGATACTAATCTGTCACACGCTAAAACCGGAACGGCGGAAACGTTATGGGGCAGAGGACGTCATGTACAGTATCACAACACAGAATAATAGTAAACAAGCAAAAGACATCATCCATTGCATTAATAATGTATTTTAATACAAGTGTGTTCTGTACAGTTTGTAAGACACCAAAATGTGAATCAAAATAAAAGATGAGTCTTGAAAGTGCTCCATCTTCTCAAAAGTTGGCATCATTACCTGTCTACTGATGACCTGAGAATACAAGTTATTTGGAAAGAGTTTAACAGCTTTAAATCTGGTGAGTTCATAAGCATTTTAGGGTCATTGTTTGTATGAAAATGTTTGTAAGTGTCTGAGTGTATGAATTTGTAAATGTTTGTAGTAATTGGTTGTATCTTCTAGAAAATCCTACATTTTCTACTAAAAGTAGCCTTCTACCAAGGCATCAAGTGTGTTGTGTGTTTTTTCATTGTAAGAGTGAGTATCCTCCCAAAGGTGACTATCATTAATAAAATATAGTTTGTACATTATTATTTATGTGCAGATCACAAAGTAAATGTAATGGGGAAAATAATGAAGTATTGTAGTTTTATGTTATAGTAACTATTGCTGTACTAACTACCTTAAACCAATTGTTCATTAAGGTATAATGTGATATAATTGTAACCATACTTGATTGACCTAGTAAAACACGACGCTCGAAGATGTCGAAATGGTATGACATTCATCACTCGAAGACGTGCAAGTCCCACTGTGGCTAGCAGCAAGGTGTAGGACGGTCAGTCCAGTATAGATCTATACACGAATTCACGCTCTCCTTTTAGAACACTCTGGTTGCAATACGAGCCATGACAGATTCCATGCCTCGAAGTAGTTCCTCACATTTATGTTATAGTGTGTATGTATTGTATGTACTAGTGTAGTGAATGTCCTCTCTGATTCTCATAATAGTATGTTCTTTTGTATAGTATATAGTGTGTATGAATTGTATGTATGAGTGTATGTTCCTTGTGTATAGTGTATAGTGTGTATCGACTAATGTATGAACTGACTCTTTGTAAATTTCATTGTACTAGAAATTAGTAAGTAGTATATCCCTAAATTAAACTTATTTTAGTTTCCTAGAACTATTGTTTTGAATGACTTAGAAAGCTTATACACCTTTGCTACCCAAAGGTGTTGGAACTTGAAGTAAAAGCTTGATATCCACACATATATACATAATATATAACTAAGGATCAAACGACAATCAAAAAAACAACCGAGTACTCTAATTCCACAACCAACCAAGGAACAGGAATTAAAGCGAGTTATTAGTCGTAAGTCCTTCAAACCTTACTTATATAACTATATATGTACTGGACATGGTTTTGACAATATATAAGTTTAAATAATTGAAAGTGAAGGTTTGGTAATTAAGAATAAGTTTTATAAAGAGCTTAACATGTAAAAGAGTTTGATAATCATTTTGAAGTAGTTTGTTGACAAAAGAGTTAAAAGTATAGTAAATCTCTTTGTTTAATAGTTATAAATCACATGCGATTGATACGATAACTATTGTGATGCAACTTGTATCCCCCCCCCCCCATAAAAGCATTTAAAAACATTTAAAAGGTTGATTAAGGGGGTATTGTGACAACCCAAAATTTCCATTCTGAACAAACCATATCAAGCCAATAGAAGTTAGAAAAACTACAGTGAAATTCCAGACTTTGGGTATAAGTTTGGCAGTTTTTTAGGATTTACACTTAAGGAGATATCAGGAGAGTGGATGCACTAGGGTTTTGTGCAACACTATTATTCCAATACTCTAGGATATTAGAGTTCATTCCGAGAATAGAAATATTTTATGCCAAAAATCTCAGGACTATATATAGAAATCTGAACCAAATAATTCATTAGTTACATTTCCATTTAGAGAAAAGTCAAAATTCTCTCTTACGGATCTTCGGGTTTTTATCCCAAATTGTGAGTACTTCGATGTAGTTATATTATATAGCTTAGATTGTGTTTAGAAACATCAAAATCGGACCTAAACCCCAAGATTTAGGAGTTTACCGCCCAAGAACACTTGGGGAGTAAACTCCATTTTAAGGGCCAAAAGTGTCCCAATGCCCCTCAAAGCCTTAGAAATCAACATAGGGACTACCATTGCATGTTTAGGACACAAAAACAATTAGGAATCCATGGTGAAAGTGAGTTCACGGCCAAGGAAGTTCTTAGGCCGTGAACTCCATTTGTGGTTGCCAAAATGCCTTAAAAACCTTCCTTAAGCCAAGAGACAAATTAGGACCAGTACCCTAGTGTGTTTGGGGCAAGCAAACACCATTAAAACACTAAGAAAAGGGTGTTCATAGCCCAAGATGTTCCAGGGCCATGAACTCCATTAAATGGTGCCAAATGGTGCCATAAATCCTCCTAAAGCCTTGGACATTTGCCTTGAATTATTGCTTGTTAAATTAGAGGCTTGAAAACACCATAAACCTTCCCCCAAGGGAGATAACAGCCGTAATCTCCATGGGATATGGTCCCAGGGCCGTAAACCCCTATAAAGGTGGCAAATGTCACCCAAACACTTGATTAAGCCTTGAAACAATTCACCAAACTAGTTGTATAAATGATAGGCTTCATTTAGAGACCTTGTTGAGAGTTTACGGCTAGGAGTTTACTCCCCTGGGCCGTAAACTCCAAATTATATGGTCATTTGACCATAAACCCCCATAAGAGGCCTTGCACTCCTTTGTTGCAACCCATTTGCCTCCTAGCACTTGACCAAAAGTGTTTTCCTCGCATTAAAATTCTTATACTTGTATAATTAGTGTTTGAATCACTAGTTATTTATATACATATGTCTTCATATGTAATTAGGATCATTGTGTGTGTCTAAAGTCTTCGCTTGACACCAAACACTTGTCCGATCCTTCCTTACGATAACAGTCCGTTCAATTCCAATCACTTACTGCAGGTGAGTTCATACCCCTTAATTAATGTTTTAAACTGCTTTTAAATGTTTTATGAGGGATACCAGTAGAATCGTGTTGATTATTATATCAATCACATTTGATTAATAAGTAGAATTATGCTAGTTATTATATCAATCACATGTGATTAATATGCAGCATTCAAATTATTTACTACACATTAACCGTTTTACCAACTAGGCTCTGCAAATGATTTTCTTAAATGTTTTATATGTTTAAAAATCCTTATTAAACTGTTCATTACACACTGTATGTTTTATTTCAAACTTATTTACAATTGTGATTCAAACAAATGTTTCCTTATACTAAATTGTTTTATCAAACCCATGCCTTCAAACCGTTTTATAGATTGACATCAAGTTGATCCTTTCTTAAGATAATAATTATGTTCAAAGGTTTTACAAAACTTATTTATGCTTTTATATTATAAATTGCATGCCTCTATATGTATAGTCATATAAGAAATGTTTAAAAGACTTAGGAAGGTGACCCACCCTATTTCCTTTTCACGCTTGAGATGTGGTCTGGTGGGATATCGGGTACTCGTCCGAAGGTCGTTTAAATATTAGTTATATAACATATGTACATATATAGTCATAAAGGTCCTTCCAGTTCATCTAATGCCCTTGGGTAGCAAGGGTATACATCCATGTTCATACTTACCAGTTAGATTACTAGTGAACTACCATATGGGTAGTTTAGGGAGATACTAGAACTATTACTAGAACGCAATATCATACAATGAGTCAGTTCATTCATGAGTCAACACTTTCTAGAACATTACAGTACATTACTATACTTGCTAGATAGAGAGAGAACACACATTACAGCTAGCGCACATAGAACATTTCCGTACATTACACTTACATTAATCCGTTAATAAATTTGCGATCCACTGTATCGGAGCATGCCTTAAATGTCATGGCCCGAGTTGTAGCCAAAATTCTCTTGGAGGGAGAGCGTGAGTTTGCGTATAGATCTATACTGGATTGACTATCCTACACCTTGCTGCTAGCTACAGTCGGACCTGCAGGTCTGCGGGTGCCAAACGTCATTCCGTTTTACGACCATTCGTATGTCGTTGTTACCAATAAATAGTATGGTGCAATTAATCACATGATACCTTAATATAAATCCGGTTTAAGGTAGTTAGTACAACAGTAGTTCCTATAATACAACACTACAGTACTACATTAATTTCCCATTTTCATATACTTAGTGATCATTTCACTTAAACATTTTATGTAAAACTATATTTTGATAATGATAGTTACACTTGGGAAAATTACACACTTTTACAAGAAACGAACATTTAGAACATTTAAGTCTTGGTAGAAGACTACATTGAGAACAGTTAAGTCTTGGTAGAAGACACCTTTTTTATAAAAGTAGGAATCATAGGGATTTCTAGGGTTTTTCAAACGTTTACAGTTGTTTTACAAACATTTTTATACTTACAGTTCATCTACATTTTTCCATACTTACAGATCATTTACAAACAATTTCTTACATACAAATTAAGACACTAAAATACTTATGATCTCACTAGCTTCAAAGCTGATACTCGCTTTCAAACTTACTTGTATCCTCAGGTCATTTATTGATAGGTACCGATGCAAGGATTAGGGAAGATGGAGCTTGTTCAACACTCATCTTTCATTTTGATTTATGCTTTAGTGTTTATCAAAATTTGACAGAACACACTTGTATAATAATTATATTATTAATGCAATGGATGATGTTGTTGCTTGTTTACTACTTTTCATTGTTGTGATACTGTACATGACGTCCTCCGCCCCAGAACGTTTCCGCCGTTCTTGGTTTTGGGGTGTGACAGATTGGTATCAGAGCATTGTTTATAGTGAATTAAGTATATCAACCCATAAAAGATATACTAACTATAAATACATAAGGGATTAAAAATACTCTGACCAAGAGTTTGTACTTTAAATAATAAAATATTTAAGTAAGTATACATGCTGCATTCATACTAAAATCAGTGTCACGAGGATAGTACAAAAGAATTACGATTGTTGGGCAACATAGGTAGACTTAGAGACATATAGTCAAAACTGGGAAGATATAGCCTGATCAACTATATTATCCGAGGGTTGACTAGCATGTGCCTAAGTGTAGTTGTGTGGTTGCAACAATGCTAAAATCTTACCAACCCTACCACAATGAGAACAGTAGAACATAACATTAAATTTAAAATACTATAGGAGTATTTGGTGATACTATAAATATATTATACTTGAGAACTAAAACGGGATCTTCATTTCTAAGTTGATAATTGCTAAGTGGATACACTAAGGATATATGTAATTAGGATGTTATAGACATAGAATCTGTGAAATTTTACTTTACCCCTATTCTGTGTGAATATGGAGTTAAGGTCACTTATTCGAAGGCCTATCCTGTTTCGATTAAATATAACTGGTATGCACTTCACAAATAGCGATGTAACTGATGAAGATTTTCTAACTAATTATCTAGATAGTTCATCTAATAATTATTTTCTTACCCCAATTCTCGCATAGATAACATGGCTGGACTCCATCCCCACGGCAACCAGTATCTTCCGAACGAAGTCATAGCTGGTGGGTTTGGAGAAGAACCAGATAATGATCATCCTATCCCTTTGAATGATCACCATGATGAAAACCCGTCGGACGGTGCTAATTCTGAACCAGAAGTTGAGAACTTACCTCATGCAGCTCCTTTTCCAATTCCTAACCCTCGTCCGGCTTTTCATGGCCCGACGCCTGAGTGGGTGGAATGCTTGGAAACATGAAGCCAAGGACAAGATCTACCCATGCCATTTAATGGAGACCGAAGGTTTTACGACCTGAGCAATGGGGGCTCAGCAGACAGAACCTTGCCAATCTTGGTCCGTAGAGTGGCCCGAAATGAGATTCAAGGCAGGACAGCCCTACATCAGATTACCGAAGTTGTCGCCGATGCAAGAATGCATACCCTCCGCACCATACATCTAGAAGATGCTCGTGAGAGATCAGAGAGAAACCATGAAACCCTACTTCACGCACTGGCTGAATCACGAGCCAAAGTCATAGAGCGCCGAGTACGCCAGAGGGTGTACAAAAGACACCTACTTGATGTAGAACGTCAACTGGCTGAACTGAGAGTTCACCAGAGGGATTACCGTCGCCAGTAGTAGACGCTTTACTTTATTTTCCTTATTAAAAAGGGATCATTTTTCTGTCTATGGTCGATGTGGCATTTTCTAAGAAATTACCTTGTACTGTAAGTACTTTAGGTTAGGTCCTTATGCTATCAAGAATTATCTTCTCTGGATATGATGTAAGACTTTTACAAGGTCATTTTCCTGAATCTTTACGTCATGAATATCAAAAATATTGACAGCCGACTAACTTCTGTGTCATTCTTTATTGAAGTACTCTTATCATACTTTCATGGGAGTCTATCTGAAACCTGCTTTAGTCAAGTCATTGGATTATAGCAAGTTAGATCCGGAGACATTTACAAGTCTCTTTTAGTGGTTGGATCTTTTTATTCACCAACCCACGTTACCTCGGCTTGAACGACAAACGTTTTGAGACCATTCTACAAACTTACTTCTACTCAGTACTAGGACTGCATCATAGGGATGTAGGTCAAACCTTCGCGAACATACTTCCATTCCGTGCTAGGACTGCATCATAGGGATGTAGGTCAAACTTTCGAGAACATACTCTTACTCTTGGATTGAGCAATCGAAGTACATCTAGGGTCATCCAGAATCGCTCACAAAATCCTTATCTTTCGTGTTACAGAATCATGTCGTCATCCGAAAGCAATCAGTCGAACAACGAAACCTCCGCCTTTCCTATGGACGCCGCTACCTTCCAAACCGCAGTTACAACTGCCGTGATGGCTGCCGTGACAACTGTCCTTGCGCACCGTAGCGCTATCAGCACAAGCAATGCTGATGTTGGGATTGAAGATTCCAATCGTAGTATCAATCCAGGAAGTCATCAAACGGTAACAGCCACAGGCCCGCAAAGCCGAAAAACAAAGAACAAGAAATGGAAGCGTTAAGCCCAAAAGGAACGCAAGAAATCCCAAAAACTTGCCATACAACAGCAACAAGTGGAAACCCCTGCCATCCCCATACCAAGCAGGCCATACGAAGGAAAACTCCCGAAGTGTGATAAGTGTAGTTTCCATCATCATGGGGCTTGTCATGAGACGCAATGTTGCAATTGCCTAAAAATAGGGCACCATGCTCGTAGCTGTGGAGCATCGGCACGACCCATCACTCAAGTCCCTTTCATCGGGACCAACCCTACCCACGTGAGTAGTGATAAAGTCGAATGCTTTAGGAAGCAATTTCCAAGGTGGAGTAATGAGGAAGGCACTCGTGTCCACATAACACTGGCTAAACACCTCACTTCCACCACAAATGTTAGTGCTATCCAGATATGTCACCAATGCGGTGAAATTGGACACCTCAAGAAGGATTGCCCGATAGTTAAGAACTCGGGTGCAGATGGGAAGATTCTCAGGATCACAGCTGCAGGAGAAACTACGTCGGACCCCTCGTTCCTGTAATTTAGGCGTTTCGTTGTAACAGACTTATAAACTATCCAGAACTAGTGCAACTAGGGTCTTACCTTTTGCGAGATCTTGTCTGTATAGGGATGCTCGTGCTGCGTATACTTGTCTTTTGTAGTATACCTAATTCACAGTGATGGTCTAGTTGTAAGTGTAAAGTATTGTAACTTTGTTGATGGTTGCACGGTTGTGTTTTGTCTGTAAAACGTCTTATGTTCAAATCTAATGTCTTTAAGTGTCAGTATGATTCCGACATTATCATACGACTCGATTCAATTTGATCCTCACGAAAACAGCTTCATGCGTACGTCTCATTATCAGTAAACGTCTTTTTAGCGAAACCGTCATTTCAAAACACCGAAGTACTCATGCCAGGAGTACCTCTTAGTTATTTTCTTTCCGAAGAAATCTCTGAAGTACCACTCGTGCAGTACGTCAAGTTCAATCCAAGGATTCATACGATTGATCTATCACTGAGGAATGTATAGATAAGAGTGATATATAATCAAGGTTCTACAGTTTTAGAATTGATTATTCCACTTTAACTTCTTTTTCCCCGATGGGATGTGAGCTTAAAGAAGAATCAGTTATTCGACTACCTTTTCAATCTTAATTATATACGACTTGTATACACGAAATTGTGATTGTGAACCATGTATGAATTCTAATATGAACTTCAGGACGGAGAACTGCTCAAGACTACGAGTGATCACATCGTCATGTGAACAAACTTAGAACCCAATATGACTCCCGTAAACAGATCGCCCAATAGTCTAAACACTCCGGAGATACAAGAACAGTATAGACAACCTAGCGAACCACACAGAAATAGAATTAGAAGACTAGGATTCTCACCCTAGAGAACCCCGGTCATATTCTTCCAGAGATCGATGGATCGCATCGTATGTACCTCGGCTATCGAGTACTCCGTCAAGATTTTCCATTAGAGATCGTTATTTATGCCTCGCATAGATGAGATTGTTGATCAAGCGCAAGGAAAGAATTACTTCCAGGAATGGATCTGAGATCCGAATATCACTAGTTTGAGTGTTAGGGAAGGATGTCCGGAAGACTATCTTCCGAACTCGATGCGGACACTTCGAGTCCGTAGTGATACCCTTCGGATAGGACCAATACACTCATAGTTTTCATGAACTAAATGAGTAGGGTACGTCTATCTTACTTGGATCAGTTCTTCATTTCTCCATGTAATGACTTACTTATCCACCCTCGTAGTAAGAAGAAACCCATGCAAACATTACCTTCAGAGGTACTTTAGCGAAGTTCTCTAGGCACGAGTTTTGAAATTGAAGAGTCAAATTTCTACGTCACACTGTTAGTAATGTGGGAAATTTTGAATACTCTTACAATTTGTCAAAACCGTTGAGAATTTGTTGACACCGGAGACGCCGACAGGAATTCACCAAATTCTAAGTCTTACCGACCTACTATCATAGTTCATTAAGAACCCCTCACAAATTACAGAAACCTTTACGACTCTGACCCAGCAAGGGGTGGCCATTGACTGGGAAGTTAAACAAGAAAAAGAAACCTTGGAGATTCCAAGTGAGTGACCAAGTTCTTTAGGAGAACTCACTATGGGAATGGCTTAATACGCTTCGTATCGCGTGGAAAGCTAAATCCAATATAGTTAGAACCTTCGAGATTCTTATCATAATCGGTCCTGTGCCTCGCACAAACTGGACCTACTCCGCGAACTCAGTAACGTACATTCTACTCTTCTCGTCTCGATCGTGAAACCATACCTTTCCGTTAGGACTCTTCTAAGTCCACTCGTCGAGATCCTCGCCTTCGTATTAGAACTGTAGTGACCCTCGACCGAGAGGTCAAGCAGACGAAGCAACGCCATAGCCCATTAGTGAAGGTTCGTTGGGATTCCAACCGAGAACCCGATTTCGCTTAGGTGCACTAGAACCAATCGATTAGGAAGTTTCCTCCTCACGAATCGATCATTTGTACCTACTTCCTTGCCTAAATTCTAATTTTGGGACGAAATTCCCTTCAACAGGGGGATGATGTGACAACCCAAAATTTCCATTCTGAACAAACCATATCAATCCAATAGAAGTTAGAACAACTACAGTGAAATTCCAGACTTTGGGTTTAAGTTTGGCAGTTTTTTTAGGATTTACACTTAAGGAGATATCAGGAGAGTGGATGCACTAGGGTTTTGTGCAACACTGTTATTCCAATACTCTAGGATATTAGAGTTCATTCCGAGAATAGATATATTTTCTGCCAAAAATCTCAGGACTATATATAGAAATCTGAACCAAATAATTCATTAGTTACATTTCCATTTAGAGAAAAGTCAAAATTCTCTCTCACGGATCTTCGGGTTTTTATCCCAAATTGTGAGTACTTCAATCTAGATATATTATATAGCTTAGATTGTGTTTAGAAACATCAAAATCGGACCATAACCCCAAGATTTGGGAGTTTACCGCCCAAGAACACTTGGGGAGTCAACTCCATTTTAAGGGCCAAAAATGTCCCAATGCCCCTCAAAGCCTTAGAACTCAACATAGGGAATACCATTGCATGTTTAGGACAAAAAACAATTAGGAATCCATGGTGAAAGTGAGTTCACGGCCAAGGAAGTTCTTGGGCCGTGAACTCCATTTTTGGTTGCCAAAATGCCTTAAAAACCTTCCTTAAGCCAAGAGAAAAATTAGGACAAGTACCCTAGTGTGTTTGGGGCAAGCAAACACCATTAAAACACCAAGAAAAGGGTGTTCACAGCCCAAGATGTTCCAGGGCCATGAACTCCATTAAATGGTGCCAAATGGTGCCATAAATCCTCCTAAAGCCTTGGACATTTGCCTTGAATTATTCCTTGTTAAATTAGAGGCTTGAAAACACCATAAACCTTCCCCCAAGGGAGATTACGGCCGTAATCTCCATGGGATATGGTCCCATGGCCGTAAACCCCTATAAAGGGGGCAAATGTCACCCAAACACTTGATTAAGCCTTGAAACAATTCACCAAACTAGTTGTATAAATGATAGGCTTCATTTAGAGACCTTGTTGAGAGTTTACGGCCAGGAGTTTACTCCCCTAGGCCATAAACTCCAAAGCATATGGTCATTTGACCATAAACCCCCATAAGAGGCCTTGCACTCCTTTGTTGCAACCCATTTGCCTCCTAGCACTTGACCAAAAGTGTTTTCCTCGCATTAAAATTCTTATACTTGTATAATTAGTATTTTAATCACTAATTATTTATATACATATGTCTTCATATGTAATTAGGATCATCGTGTGTGTCTAAAGTCTTCACTTGACACCAAGCACTTGTCCGATCCTTCCTTACGATAACAGTCCGTTCAATTCCAATCACTTACTGCAGGTGAGTTCATAGCCCTTAATTAATGTTTTAAACTACTTTTAAATGTTTTATGGGGGAGGGATACAAGTAGAATCATGTTGGTTATTATATCAATCACATGTGATTAATAAGTAGAATTATGCTAGTTATTATATCAATCACATGTGATTAATATGCAACATTCAAATGATTTACTACACATTAACCGTTTTACCAAATAGGTTCTTCAAATGATTATCTTAAATGTTTTATATGTTTAAAAATCCTTATTAAACTGTTCATTACACACTGTATGTTTTATTTCAAACTTATTTATAATTGTGATTCAAACAAATGTTTCCTTATACTAAATTGTTTTATCAAACCCATGCCTTCAAACCGTTTTATAGATTGACATCAAGTCGATCATTTCTTAAGATAATAATTATGTTCAAATGTTTTACAAAACTTATTTACGCTTTTATATTATAAATTGCATGCCTCTATATGTATAGTCATATAAGAAATGTTTAAAAGACTTAGGAAGACTACCCACCCTATTTCCTTTTCGCGCTTGATATGTGGTCTGGTGGGATATTGGGTACTCGTCCGAAGGTCATTTAAATATTAGTTATATAACATATGTACATATATAGTCATAAAGGTCCTTCCAGTTCATCCAATGCCCTTGGGTAGCAAGGGTATACATCCATGTTCATACTTACCAATTAGATTACTAGTGAACTACCATATGGGTAATTTAGGGAGATACTAGAACTATTACTAGAACGCAATATCATACAATGAGTCAGTTCATTCATGAGTCAACACTTTCTAGAACATTACAGTACATTACTATACTTGCTAGATAGAGAGAGAACGCACATTACAGCTAGCGCACGTAGAACATTTCCGTACATTACACTTACATTAATACGTTAATAAAATTGTGATCCACTATATCGGAGCATGCTTTAAATGTCACGGCCCGAGTTGTAGCCAGAATTATCTTGGAGGGAGAGCGTGAGTTTGCGTATAGACATATACTGGATTGACTATCCTACACCTTGCTGCTAGCTACAGCCGGACCTGCAGGTCTGCGGGTGCCAAACGTCATTCCGTTTTACAACCATTCGTATGTCGTTGTTACCAGTCAATAGTATGGTGCAATTAATCACATGATACCTTAATATAAATCCGGTTAAAGGTAGTTAGTACAGCAGTAGTTCCTATAATACACCACTACAGTACTACATTAATTTCCCCTTTTCATATACTTCGTGATCATTTCACTTAAACATTTTATGTAAAAACTATATTTTGATAATGATAGTTACACTTGGGAAAATTACACACTTTTACAAGAAACGAACATTTAGAACAGTTAAGTCTTGGTAGAAGACTACATTGAGAACAGTTAAGTCTTGGTAGAAGACACCTTTTTTATAAAAGTAGGAATCATAGGGATTTCTAGGGCTTTTCAAACGTTTACAGTTGTTTTACAAACATTTTTTTACTTACAGTTTATCTACATTTTTTCATACTTGCAGTTCATTTACAAACAATTTCTTACATACAAATTAAGACACTAAAATACTTATGATCTCACCAGCTTCAAAGCTGATACTCGCTTTCAAAATTACTTGTATCCTCAGGTCATCTATAGATAGGTACCGATGCAAGGATTAGGGAAGATGGAGCTTGTTCAAGACTCATCTTTCATTTTGATTTATGCTTTAGTGTTTATCAAAATTTGACAGAACACACTTGTATAATAATTATATCATTAATGCAATGCATGATGTTGTTGCTTGTTTACTACTTTTCATTGTTGTGATACTGTACATGACGTCCTCCGCCCCAGAACGTTTCCGCCATTCTTGGTTTTGGGGTGTGACAGGTATGAACTCACCTATAGTGAGTGGCTTGGATGAAAGTGTTGGATAAGATGCTAGGTGTCAAGTGAAGAGTTGAACACACACTGATCCTATTTAACATATAAAGACACATATATGTATCCAATTAGTGATTATAACACTAATTAAGCAAGGAAAGACACCCTAGAACATGGAAAACACTTTGATTCAAGTGTTAGAAGATCATAGGGATGCATCTAAGTGTTATAAGGCTTTGCTTTGGAGTTTACTATCCAAGAGTAAACTCTTCATGAGTTTACGGCCTAGGGTTTGTGGCCCTAGTGAGTTTACGACCATAAACTCCCTTTGACTTATACCATTTTGATGTTTAAGGTCCTTAGCTCAAGTTTGAAGTGTTCTTGACCAAGTTCTAAGCCTTAGGAAGGAGTTGTGGCACAAATGCACCACTTAAGAGTGTTTACAGTCCAAGGAGATTGCCTTGGCTGTAAACACCATGGGTTCTTGAGTTTTTGGTGCTTTCAAGTCCTTCAATCATTATCCTAACTTATAAACATGTAAAGGAGGTAAGTACTTACAATTTGAAGGCCAAAGAGGGGGGTTTTCGGCCCAAAACACACAAGTGTTCTTGGTGTTCTTGATGATCTTGAAGATCTAAGTTCAAAAGATGGAATTTATGGAAGGCTTCAAGAGTAAATCAAGAAGAAGTGATGTACTAACACTTAGATGGAAGGATCTTACTAACATTAGTGAAGATTGGAAGAAAATTTGAAGATCCTTGAGAGATAAATCCGATTTCTCTAGCTTAGAATGTGAATAATGAGTGAAAAACGACTAAGTGTCATATAGATACTAGGGGTTCACGGCCACTTGAAGTTTATGGCCGTAAACCCAAGTGTCTTGGCCATGAACTCCTATTTTGAGGGTTTAACGCCTAGCTTGGTGGGTTAGAGGTTCAATTGGCATTCCCTTTCACTCATTCCTTTGATGCAGTAAGCTCAGAATGTCCATATGGACTCTAAACTATGCTAAATGTTAGCAGAAGCAAGTTTGACTTGATTGAAATGATTAACTGTACAAGATATAAATTTTGGGTTGTCACACCTGATGTACCTAAAACTATAAGCCCGAGGCTTAATGAGTTCCCCCAAAATACCCATGCACACAACAATACACATATAATCTTAAACAACATACTATGGGACCAGTCAACCATTGGGTTTCAATACCCCAGGCCTCAACCATCCGGTTGGAATGCCAGCATACTATGGGTCCAATCATCCTCAGGATGGAATACCCAAGGCCTACAAACAATAGGTTGGAATGCCCACATACTATGAGTCAAATCATCATCGGGATGGAATACTCACGGCCCACAACCAACAGGTTGGAATGCCCAGGTCTATTGTCTTTCGCACAAAGCAGATAAGCCTCAACCGCCAAACAAACATGTGCACATATAATAGATAATCACGTAACAGTCTATAGACAAACAAAACGGCCTAAAAGATCATAGCCACATAATACATAATACCATCCTATCTACCAGGATACCAATCTAACAGATCATACTAGCATAACATATCCACATAACAATCCTAAGGGCCGGCCTTGGTGCCTTAGACCCATGAGTATAGTGAGGATAACTCACCTCGCAATATCAGATCCGAACTGAAGAATCACTTTCCTGAATCAGCATCCCGCCAAGAATCCCGAACTATCAAAAATAACAAATTCTAAGTCAACATATGCGCTATCAATCTTGACTAAGGGATCCATATAGTCCAAATATGCATGGCCCAGTATTGGCCCAATTTACCAAATTGGGCCTCATTCCAAGATCCATATTCAAAACTGGCCCAAAACACTATATTCATGAAGTCCAGCAAAGGCCCAAATCCAACTTGTCCATAAAGAGCCCAAACCCCGAAGCCCAAATGACAAAACCCAACAGAGGATGTACGTGGGGCGTACTCCTCTAGTACGCTGGGGGTACTCTTCCTAATGTTAACCACCATTAGGGTGGTTATCTCAATATGCTGGGCGTACGTAGTGATTTGCTAAAACCCTAATAAGTGCATAATGGCTTAAGCACTTTATCCCAAACTTTAGATCCAGTGACCAAATGTACCTAGGACCAAAAAAGTCATGAACTTTATCACTTTGGACGTCCAAAAAGCTCTTAATACTTGGTCTTAATCCATTAAGACCTTCCTACTCCATGCATGGGACATCTTAAGCCATTGGGGCCTCATTTTATCACTCAAAACCTCTTCAAGAGTCTAGAAGGATAGTTTATTTCGTCCAAATCACATCATTCACAATCTTGGGACTTTTGGGACAAGAAATGGTTCCTTAAAGACAAATAGCAAGATCTATAAAATGCATTTATAAAGTTTGAAGCTTTTTACCTTCTGAAGCTTCTAGGGCACCAACCAACTTCATATCTACAAGCTTAATCTTCTTTTCTAACTCTTTGATGCAACTCCTTCTTCTCAAAACACTCAAAATACACTCTATAAGCTCATACAGTTAAGGAAATGGCTAGAGTTTGGGGAAAACAACTCTAAACAGTTGAGGCTGAGGTAAGGGAGGGTTATGAGCTCATCAGGTTGCTTATATAGCCCCCAAAACCTAAATATTAAGGTTTCATCCGGACATAAGTACACCCAATAGACACAAGTGTACGACCAACGTACTAAGGCAGACCTTAGTACGCTTCGCGTAATCTTATGTACACTCAGCGTACTCCTTCTTGATCCAAGATTGCAACCTTGGCCGTTATACTTATCTTGTCTCTACACTTTCAACCCCAAGAACTACAAATAACCGAATAATAAAAGTAGAGAGGGTTCGGAAATACCTGCAAAATCTCAGGATGTTACACTCCACTAATGAATTAACAAGGTGCAAAGTGTAATTTTAATGGATTAGCACCATCTTCACATTTTTCCTAATGTAACTAAGATTGGGAATTTAATAAAAAGTTTAGTTACTTTATTTTTATCATTATACTTTTAATGAGGGAAAATTAATTTCCTATCATACCCGTTCGACTAACGACCCTCCATCAGTCAAGGAAGCGGTGGGTGAGAGTGGACACCCATTAAACCACCATTTTATAGGCAGTAACCTTATACCCCCTTATAGACCGGCTTTGTGAATGAGGCGTACTAATGATAAGACCGACTTGTCTTATGTGTGTGTGTGTGTGTGTGTGTGTATATATATATATATATATATTATTAAACTTATAATATTATAAAGTATAAGGGTTGAATTTTAACTTTTAAAACTCTAGGGTTTGGAATTAAAGTTTCATTAATGCGACTTTACAAATTCCAAAACTTGAGGCCAAGTTTTGAAACTTGTTAAAACTCTTCATATTCATAACTAATGAGTTCAATGCAATTATAAAGAAAAGACTTTTCATTTTCCATAAGTTGAGGACAAGTTATGGAGTCCATTAATGGCATTTAGATCATTATTTTAATTAACACAATAATCAAATAATTCATACATGATCTAATTAAACTCTTAAGAACAAGATAATTCATCTTAACAATCTTCAAGAAATTAGCCTAATCATATAAACTAATACAAATCTTGAAATTATGACAATTATCTTTTAATTGGATAAGCATGATCATTACCATATCAAAAAATAGATTTCATGGTTCAAAAAATAGCTGGGGGTAATGATCATAATCTAATTCTAGCCAAAAACTCAAAATTTTGTACACAGGAGCACCAACTCAACGAGTGCATGAACTAGACTCGTCGAGTTGGTCAGTTTCTGAGTGGACTCGTCGAGTCAACCAGTGGACTCGGTGAGTTCACCAGTTAGAATGCAGAAAATCAATTTTTTCAACTTTAAAAACCAATAAGAGTAAAGTATAATAGAAAAAAATCCTAGACTCTGATACCACTATTGGGTTTTGAGCACTATAACACTCTTATGGTGCACATGCAACCCTAAATGCTTTGGATCTATGTTTTCTCTAATTATACATGCACAATTTAAATTTTCCAAAGCATTTTCCTAACTAGCATAGAAATTTCCAAATGAATAATACATCTAGTTAGATGACTTACCTCTTAGAAGGAATTGTAGTTCGTGACCTTTGAAAGCTTGAACACCTCAAGTGTGAGGCCTCTAATGGTTCACAAAGACCAATATGCAAGAGGAGGCTTGAGAGAATAGATTACTAGCACAAAATCAACTTCACACTCTTGGAATGTATGGTGTAACCGATTTTGGATCTAGGGGGCTTATTTATAGTGTATCAAGTGTTAGGGTTACACCTTATAAACCCGAATGCTCCATCAGCTTTCACATTCTTATGCTTCATGGGTTTAACCTCCATGGACTATCCATGGATTATATCATTCGTTTGGCCCATCTACAAAATCTTGAATGATTGGCCCAGACTATAAGAATCATTGATTTACATAATCCATCCCCATTTATTTCATTAGTCTTCTTTTGACCACAAAATTAATTACAGATTAATTCTTGATCAATACTAATTAAATAATATGATTTCATATTAATATATTATACTTGTAATATATTAATAAATCATAAATAACCTTGTTTTCAAAAGTCCATCCTATTAAATTGCACTGGTGAAGGCAACCCAAAAGGACCATGCTTTAATCGGCTCAAGTACATCCTAATTATAGTTATGGGCTTAGACACCAAATCCAACAAGCTGCACTCGACGAGTCGAGTCAACACGAACTGTTGAATTTGACCGTTGTCTTTGACTTTGACCAAGGGTTGAACAGTTTGACTTCTGGCGGTATTTTGGTAATTTTGGAATTTATGGAAGTGAACCATTTGTGGATTTAGGTTTTGGACTTGGAGTTCTATTTTGTGGAGTTTGACTTTATCACTTCGAGGTACTTGTGAGGTGAGTTTTCCTCACTATACTCAAGGGTCTAAGGCACCAAGGCCGACCCTTTTGGATTGTTATCTTGATATGTTATGCTAGTATGATATGTTAGATCAGTATCCCGGTAGATAGGATGGTATTATGCTATTATGATTTGTTAGATCAGTATCCTTGTAGATAGGATGTTATTACATTGTTATGATCTGTTAGATCGGTTTGTCTATCTATAAAATGTTATGTAATTATATGTTATATGTACACATGTTTGATTGGTGGTTGAGGCTTATCTGGTTTGTGCGAGAGCCAACGGACCCGGGTATTCCAACTCGATGGTTGTGGACCATGAGTATTCCATCTCGAGGATGATTGGACTCGTAGTATGTGGGCATTCCAACCCGATGGTTGTGGGCTTGGGGTATTCCATCCTAAGGATGATTGGCCCATAGTATGTTGGCATTCCAACCTGATGGTTGAGGCCCTGGGATATTCCAACCCGATGGTTGACTGTACCCATAGTATCCTTTTTGTGATTATATGTATATTGTTATGTGTATGGGTATTTTGGGGTTACTCACTAAGCTTTGGGCTTACAGTTTTAGTTTTTGGTTTTAGGAACATCAGATGATCGTGGGAAGGCGAAGGCGTGCTCGTACAACTCCTCACATTTTATGATTTTGATTTCAGGGATACTCTGACTTGAAAATATTTTAAAAACACTTTGTAATAATTAATGGTTTTAACTGGTTGAAAAAGTTTTAAATTGGCTCAAAAATTATGGATGTTATAGACAAAAACGCGAACTTGTGTAGTTTGAGGGACATCAATAGTTTTGCTGTGTGAATATCTATACCCAATGAAAAGCTTCTTAGTTAAACCAAAGCGAGTCAAGTTCCAAGTTTATCTGTTTAAGTTCTTCATTTTGAGTCTAGCTATATATTCAATAAGTTATAGTTTAGGAGTGGAGTCAATCTGTGACCTTTGGGACCCAATGAGTATTCCCCCCGGGGATATATTTATATCTATCCACCTAATTATAAAAGCTTGGATGGATAGGAAGAAATATTGTTTAAAAGGGTTTCCTAGAAATTCATGGACTCCATTTGTGACCTAAGCGATTCCAAGCACTCCAATGAATTTCTTAGAAACTCACGAACGAAAGTACAAAAATAAGTAAAGCTAAGAACTATTTTCTTGTGTAATTTGTCAAAGTTAGAGTTATAAGAAAAGATTAAAAAAAAGTAATATATATATATATATATATATATTAAAATCAAAAAAATTCAAAAAAAATATAAATAAAAATATCTAGTTATATTCCTAGGTCAATTATTATATATAATATTTTTCTTTTAAAGTCGTGTCACTTGGAGTTTGGAGATACTATTTGAAACGAAAAGGGTTCATAAAAAGGTATAGGTGGTAGGAAAGTCAAAAATGAATGTTGTTCAAAATAAGTGGGAAACGTTTATGAGAAATATCAGTATTTAGGGCTTGGGAAGTAACTAGGCCTTAGACACAAATATGCACATTCCGGAGAGACATAATTGGTGACTACAAATTGAGTTATTCTGTATAATGTTAAGGAATTCAAAATATAATAATCAACAAGGGAAATCTTTACAACATGAAGTGAAGAATCATACACAAAATTTAGGTTCTTGATAAATCTGTAAGCAACAACAAGATAATCCTCAATGCTTCTAAATAAGTCAACTAGTGTTACATTAAAGTTCTTCTTACCACATGCACACATGTGAGAACTAGAAATCTGATCAGCTGCGCAGGGACAAAACCTTGAATGAATGCTTAAGATCAATGTTTGCTGACTAATAAGTGTTCAAGTCTGACCTGGAAAGACCACTCTAGTCTTAGATAATGTTTTCAACAAATGATCAAGTCATTAAATGAAGAACCAGAGTAAATGATCAAAGTAAAGATAATAAATGAAGAACAAGAAGAATGTTTTAAGAACTTAGCAAAGATGCCAAAAAGTGTGAAAAAGATCTGTTGTGGACTTGTATTGAATGCTTCTTTATATAGCAGAGAATGTTACATCGAATTAACCAAGGAACTTACATAAGACCGGACAACAGAATTACTTCTGACATTCTGATTGTCTAATATAACAGAGAAAAACTAAGTCCTATGAAATGTTACATCAATACAGAGAAATTAAATGACAAATTACAAAGTAGCTAGACTCCGGAATATCTAACATTCCAGACATGCATTCCGGAGTGACTTTTGTTCGGAACTTCGCATCATTCTTCAACTCTTCAGCTCTGGACAGGTTCTGGAGCACTCTTCACTTCTGAACCAACATACTAAGGAATAAGTACTTAGGATTGCTAAAGGTTCACTTTTAGGTTCCAACAATCTCCCCCTAAGTGAACTTAGCAATCCAACAAGTTTAGTTCATTTCTTTCTTGATGAAGGTGAAGGCTCTGAGGAGCCATTCTCGCACCGCAATGTACCATGCCAGCTGACTAATGAACTTAGTCTTGACCTTTTCCAGAGCATCAGATTTGGCTGCCTTGGAAATGAACTTCTTTAGAGAATTAGTCGGAACCAGGTGTTTGTCTAGGACTCGGAAGCAGTCCTTCTTGCTTGTTTTTTCTGGTAATGTAGACAAAACCTAGAACCGGTTCTTCAATTTGGCCATCGGCAAGGAGTTCAGCTTCCGGAAGAACGAAGTAAATCTTGGCGACATACTGTTCAGTTTGGTAGAGGTGAGCCAGTTCATACTCACCTCTGCAGAACTCAACAACATAAGCTTTCAAGAAGCTCAGAGTTGCGTGATAAGCATTCATACTGATGTCATCCTTTTGGTTTTCTCTGAAGTAAATGGCTAGCGTGAGGATATCATTCAGATTCATGGAGGGAAAATCCGCATTAGTAACAGTCCAGGGAGTTGGCTTATTCTGGAGCAGGTGAAAATGGAATAAAGGACAGTTCAACTCAAATTTCACCAAGATTTTTCTTCCGAATCCCTGAACTTGGGTAATCCTTTTTCTGGTCCAAACTTCCTTAAACGGTTGAGCATTTTTAGCATAGAAGGTGCCGACCCTTTCTCGTTCAATTCGGATGATCAGTTGGATGAAGCGGAGCAAATTTAGTGTATAATTTGCTATAGGCAGAGAGAGGAAGATCCAGTTGATCAGAGTCATTGGTGGGAAGTTCAAAGTATAGGCACAAAAAAATTTCATGCGCCTTGAGGATTCCTTCTCGACAGAGAAGATAGATGTCATGTATCGGATTAGGATTGTCTTTCATGGCTTGGATCCGGATGCTTTCCTCAATGCCTGATTTATTTCCTTCTAAGACCATCCATGTTTTTGTTTGAGAGGAGGTCTGGTGTGTAAGGCTTGTTGTTCCGAAGTCAATGGTTTCTTTCCTTTGTCTTTATCAAGTGCATTCAGGACAAACTTCATATTTTCATGAATCGAGAATTCCAGAGTGGGATTTGGAAGTGGTTCTTCCAGAATATCATCAGGGATCCGGAGGGGAGAGCCCTAGTCGATTGGAGAAACTATTGATTCTGGAATGGGAGGCTATACGGAAGGAGTAGCTCGGAAGGCTTGAGCGGTCGGGAATGATTTAGAGTTATCCATTTTGACAGCCCTCTCAAATGCGTCCAGAAGTGAGGATGGCCAGGAAACTGCAAACCATATTCTCTTTTGTTCGACAGTTAACACCTTTGGAGTGGACAACTTGGGAGCTTGAAGAGCAAGGACTCCTCTTGGAGCATCATCAGGAACATAGTCTTCTTCATCTTCAATTTCTTCCTTTTAAGTAATCCCTAGAATTCCGGAAGTGATTTGAACATCTTCATCGAAATCTATATCTTCATCCCGGAGTGTAAATTCCAAGGCTGGTTTCCAGGGTTTGCTAGGGCCTTCTCCCCCTCTTGCATCGGTACACTTCGGAACCGGTGCAAGCAGTAGAGTCTCTATAAGATCTTCAAACTTGGAGAAGACTTTTTGAAGTCCTATTATGAGTTGAAGAGAGAGAGAGAGAGAGAGAGAGAGAGTGTGTGTGTGTGTGTGTGTGTGTCATATGCTTCAGCAGTGGGGGATTGCTCAGAGAGGTCTTGAACATGCTGCTTAGAATGACAATCATCTCATCAAATTTTCTATTCGGAACATCAACAATGTTTCAAGTTGAACGAAGAAGTTTGATGAGGAATTGCTGAATGATCATGTTCATCTCGTCCTTTTGTTTAATCTCCTTCTTCATCCGTTGAAGTTGCTTTTCATGACGAATGTGGGTGTCCTTGATCAGATCATTGGTAGCAGCCACCAAGTCGTCATGGACTTTGAGCATGGACGTAATGGTGTTGAGGTAGTGGTCAACCAGGACATCGTATTTTGAGTTGACCACTTCCATCGTGTGCTTGAGCCTGTGGGAGATCAATTGATCTAACTGAGCTTCTCTTTCCACAACCAATTTTCCAGATGGTTGAGAGAGGGATTAGAGAATAGCATCAAATTTAGCATCAAGTCCGGAGACTTTTTGATCTAGTTTGGAGGTGAGCTGGGTAACAGAGTCTTCAAAGGATGACACTTTAGCCATTGTGTCGGAGACATTGTTGCGGATCTCCAGAAGTGTGAAGGGGTCAATGTAGTCACCAGCAGATGATTCCGAATCAGAATCAGAGTGTTGCGGATGAGACTGGTGTGATGGAAGATGAGTGGAAAGACGCGGTTTGGTGGTAGCATCGTCTTCTTGAATTTTGGATTTTAAACCGCCGTCCGGAGTTGTTGCGGATGAGGAACCAAAGTCATAGGAAGACTTGGAAGTGGAAGGATTATACACAAAGTATATTGAAGTCATGAAGTTGTATTCCAGAATGATTTTTGCTTCGTCCTCCAACATTACTTTTTCTTAAATTTCTTCCTCTGGATCGATTTGGAAAGCACTTTGATGAGTGGACACTGGAGGTTGTTTCGAAGTGAGATCAGCATCGGCATCATTGTTAGTGGGATGAATGTAGGGCATATTGCTTTGAACGACCCTATTCCGCATTGAGATGAGAGTGGATTCCACTTGATCACGTGTAAGATCCAGACGTCGTGAAGCGGCCCTGTTAACGAAATCTACCCAATTGGGATCATTAGCATCTGGTCGTCCTTTACACCCTCCGAGTATCAGACCAGTTGAGGCTTCCAAAGTCAGAGGGACTAATCCTTCTTTGGAAAGCTTGGGGTCCGGAACAGGGGTTCCGGAGTGTGTGTGTGCAGAAGTAATGATGGGATCAACAAATGTAACTCGTGGGTTTGTTCCAAGGGACTGCAAGGAACTATGTTCAACACCTGCATCTCCATTTTAGGAGGGAGAGGCTGGATTATTTGGAGACTCCCCGTGTGTGTGTGCTACTGGTTTTGAAACATTGAGAGGTACCTTAGATGAGTGGTCAGGATGGGTGTGCGGATGGCCAGAATCAACCAAAACGTCATGGGTTCCTACTTGTTAAGACGAGGAACCGACTTTAGATTTCTTTTTGGCTTTGGGCTTTGAGGGAGAAGCTTTTCGCTTGGTTGGCTTCTTAATTTTAGGTCCGGACATGGTAGGCTTGGCCTCTTGCGATATGGGCTCAACAGAGACAGGGGCAGGTTGTGTTGGTTCAAACATAACCAATGTCTCAATATGTTGTTTAAGATAAATGGAATCGGAAGGAATGAGGGTCAACATGTGGTCTGAAAGTCGTCTGACCGGAACAAATGTCGATTGGTCTGGAATTCTATATGCCTTAATGATTTTAAAAGAGATACATACCTCCGGAGGAATTGTGTTAACCGGAAGTGGTTCGGAAAGTTCTGTGAATATTTTTTTCAAAGTCAGGGCCCAAAACCTAAGGCTCGAAATTTCGTTTGGCTTCCTCTTGGTGGCGAACTTGAAGAAATCCTGCCAAAACACTTCCGAAAGATCTACAGTGTTTTCACGTCCGGAGTAGATGCTGAAGATGACATTCAGCCAATCCTTGCTTAAGGTATCTATACCTCCATGCTTTCTAAACAACCCTCTGATGATGAGGTGCATAAGAGCAGTCCAAAGTCCGGAGACAGCTGTCTTCTTGAAATCTTTGGCCTTGTAGTCCTGTGAGTAGCCGATGTAATTAAAAAACTTTTGGAACTCTTCAAACGTTGGTTCAACGACCTTGAACCCTTTAGGATTTGCTTTCACTCCAATCGCTTTGAGGAATGTTGACTTGTAGATGGGAACTTCTCTGACGCCAATGATGGTAGTCTCTAAAACTCCATCTTCAAGTTTGATGTTGGTAAAGGCCCGATGAAGATGATTATGTGGTAGTGGAGGATCGGGGATTTTAGTGAGGGGAATGGATATAAGGTGATTTGCTAGAACTCAATCATTATCATGATAGATTCATCGTAGTCTTGTGGATTTAGGGAGAATAATTGAGTGGTATCTCTAAGAACAGGTTCTTGATCGGCGGAAGAATATGAACCCTTCGATTCTTTGGATGATTTCTTTCTTGTGGTGGATTTCTTAGGAGTTGATGCAGTTTGGGTGGGGTTCTTCGAAGACACCACTGTTGAATAAAGATGAATGCTTGAAGAACACCAAGAACACAGAGAGAAATAAGGGTTTAGAGGTTTCGAGCGTGTAAAAGAGTGAAAAGAGGGTTTGAAAGTTATTTATATTTAATGAAGTGGGTCGGGTTGGAAGGTGTAATGATGAGGATCCGATTATAAAATGGGTCGCATTTAATGAAGGAGCGGTTGATTGGACTTGGGAGATGAGAGGTTAGGGTTTGTATGGATAGAAATAGAAAACGAAACCGGCAATTTGATGGCTACTTGTACGGGGGAGGTGTGAAACGTGTCATGGAACTCGAGGAGAGTAGGATAGGAGCATCAGAGAAAAGTAACCGTTGAGACTGAAAAAATTTCATCTTATTATCCTTTGGAATTTTGGATGAGTGATTCAAGAGTGGCTATAATCCGGTAGGTACATTGGTGAGTTTTGAATATCTTCTTTTTAGGGAATTCCGGAGTGAGAAGCAATCCGGAGTAGAATTCATTGAAAATTCCGGAGCAAAAATCTTTTTGAGATTCTAGAGCATATAAGTTGACGTTCTGGAGCAAAAATGTTTTTGAAATTCTGGAGTATATAAGTTGATGTTCTAGAGCAAAGTGTTTTTGAAATTCCGAAGCAAAACCCTTTTTTAAAGTTCCGAAAGAAAACTTCTGGAGCAGAAAATATTTTGAGATTCCGGATTCAAAACTTTTAAAACATTCCCGAATGAGATTTAAGGAGCCTTCTGGAACAAAATTTTGAAAATTTCAAAGTGCATTTGAAAATTCAGGAGTGAATTTGAAAATTCCGGAGTGCATTTGAATGTTCCGGAGTGATGATTCGTGCACTATGACAATGTAATCTTAAGCTAGCAAACATTTCAGGATGAACTGTACAGCTAAAAAAAACTTAATTGAAGGTTAGAGAGAAAGATAAATAACATGATCCTAAGTATTCCGAGAGAAAGTAGTTCCGAGATGAAAAGATTTTTGAGAATGGAACTAGATTTCTTTCAAATACGTCTATCAAATAGAAAAAGTCTCTTGAAATAAATGAGGATCCGGTATCATCATACCCATTTTGTTGAGAAAACCATTGAATTTGGTTTCGTCTAATGCCTTAGTAAAGACATTAGCAATCTCATCGTCAGATGGAACAAAGATGAGTTCAATGTTACCATTTAGAACATGATCTTTAATTAAATGGTACCTTATGTCTATGTGCTTCGTCATGGAGTGCTGAATCGGCTTGTGAGAAATTGCAATAGCACTTTGAGAGTCACAGTAAATTGGAATTCGTTGAAAGCGATAACCATAATCCAGGAGTTGTGACTTCATCCATAGAACTTGAGAGGTACAACTGGTAGTAGCAATGTATTCAGCTTCGGCTGTTGAAAGAGCAATGTAGTTCTGTTTCTTGGATGACCAACTAACCAATCTACCACCCAGGAATTGACATCCACCTGATGTGCTTTTTCTATCCAGTTGTAGTCCACCACAGTTTGAATCTGAGTAGGCTTGTAGTAGGAAGCTTTCATTTGTTGGGTACCAGATTCTGAGGTTCTTTGTACCTTTAAGGTATCGGAAAATTTGCTTGACAGCCAAAAGATGAGACATCTTCGGATTGACTTGAAATCTGGCACATAGGCATGTAGAAAACATGATATCCGGGCGACTAGTTGTAAGATAGAGTAGAGATCCAATCATTCCTATATATTTCTTTTCATCGACTGCAACACTTGAGAGATCAGAAAAGATCTTGTGTCCAAAGCCCATAGGTACCTTGGCAGAGGCACAGGTGTCCATAGAGTACTTTTTGAGAAGTTCTGAAATGTACTTTTCTTGATGAATGAAGATACCTCTGTTAGTCTGTTTGACTTGGAGGCCAAGAAAGAAGCTTAACTCCCTGTTCATAATCATTTGAAATCGATTGATCATAAGCTTAGCAAAGTCAGCAACCATGGATGAATCCGTAGATCCAAAAATGATGTCGTCCACATAGATTTGTACCAGCATGAGATGCTTTCAAGTTGATCTTCGGAATAGAGTAGGATCCAGAACACCTCTTTGGAAACCAGAGCGTTTGAGAAAGTCAGTGAGGGTTTGGTAGCATGCTCGAGGAGCTTGTTTGAGGCCATAAACTGTCTTACGAAGTTTGTAGTAGTGATTCAGAAATGCAAGATTAATGAATCCTGTAGGCTATTGAAGATATAATTTGGTGTCAAGTTCACCATTGAGAAAAGAACTTTTAACATGCATTTGGTAGACTTTGAAGCCTTTTTATGCAGCATAGGCAAGGAAGTTTATGATGGCCTCAAGTCGTGCAACAGGAGCAAAAGTTTCGTCGTAGTCGAGCCCTTCAATCTGAGTAAAACCTTTGGCCACTAGTCTTGCTTTGTTTCGAATTATAACTCCTGTGTCATCTAGTTTTTTGTGAAATACCCATATTGTACGGACAATGGGATGGTTTTGAGGAGGAGGTACGAGAGTCCAAACTTCATTTCGATCAAATTCAGCTAGTTCTTCATGCATGGTTGTAATCCAGTCAGCATGCTCTAATGCTTCCTTAATGGATTTGGGTTCGACCATGGATATGAATGCGGAGAAATGACATTCATTTTGAATGCTTGTAGCAGAACGAGTTTTTACACCAGCATTGATGTTTCCAATCAGTTGGTTTGATGGATGACTTTTGGTCCGAACGTGTAATCTTGGAAGTTCTTGAGCAACTGACGATCCAATATCAACAATAGGATTGAGTTCCCCCCCCCCCCTGAATAGTTTGAACATGAGGATGATGCTTCCTATGAACTTCTGAACCAGAGAGAATGACATCACCAGAAGGAAACTCAAGGAAATTTTCATTGTCATCGATATTGTTCGCATCCGAGTCATCAAAGTTAGTAACTGCATCTTGGAATCCATCTACATTTGACTCAAGAGAAGAATGAGCATTCTCCCCTTTAACCTGAGAAGGTTAAAATCGTTCATAATCAAATGGAGAGAGACTTGGAATTGGACCGGAGACATTTTGAGAGACAGGAGCTTCAGGAGTCAGAATGGAGTTTTGTCTTGTTCGAGATTCTGAATCAAGGGTTGTTTCGGATGGTCCAAAGAGAGTATCAAAGTCAACTTCATGAATTACTTGAATGTTTGGACATTCCGGGGAAGGAGCATCGGAATCTATGATGTGAGTTATAACGTGAGTAGGACCGGAATTCCGAATGAAGTTGTCATCAAAGGTCACATCAAAACTTTCTTCAATAACTCGAGTTTGACGAATGAGAACTTGTTAGGCCTTTGATTTAGAAGAGTATCCAAGTAAAATTGCTTCATCAGCTTTGGGTTGAAACTTGGTAAGTTGATCACGGTTGTTCTTGATGAAGCATCTGCATCCGAAGACATGCAGAAATGAAATCGTAGGCTTCGGACCATTCATTGCTTCGTATGGTGTTTTGGTGAGGTGACGGTTTATGATGCTTCTGTTATGAGTAAAGCATGCAGTGGAGACAGCTTCAGCCCAGAGATAGAGTGGATGATTTGCAAAATTGAGCATTGATCGAGCAGCTTCAACAAGAGTTCTGTTTCTTCGTTCAACTACACCATTTTGTTGAGGGGTATATGGAGCAGAGAAATTGTGGTCAATACCCTTTTCGGAAAAGAAGTTTTCAAGAGAGGAATTTGTGAACTCCGAACCATTTTCACTTCGGATACGCCGGACAGGGAGCTTATTGAGAACTTCTATTCCTTTGATAAAGTCGATGAGCTCGGAGGCTGTTTCTGACTTTAGCCTGAGGAAGAAAACCCAAGTGAACCTAGTGACATCATCCACAATCACAAGAATGTAATTTTTGTGATGTAAACTTTCCACTGTTGATGGTCTACATAATTCGATGTGTAGAGGTTCTAGAGGTTCCGAAATAGATTTTTCAATGATGATAGGATGACCTTTCTTTGACTACTTACCACACTCACATGTAACACACAAATGATCATTATCAAATTTGAGAAGTGGTAGACCTTGGACCATTTCTCCTGACACAAGATAATTCATGTATCTAAAGTGTAAGTGCGCAAGCCTTCGGTGCCACAACCAGTTAACATCAGGAATTGTTTTTAAGGGCAAGCATAGTTGGGGCTTGACAATGATCATGTTGATATCAAGAGAGTACATATTTTTGTTGTGATTGGATTTGATTAAACATTTTCTTTGGTCTTCGGTCATGATGTAGTTGTGTTTCTTGCAAAATTCAACTCGACGATTTGCATTAGTGAGTTGAGAAACACTTATCAAGTTGTGCTTTAGGTCAACTACATATGCCACATTTGAGATTGAAAAGTTTCCATTTGTAAGGATGCCATAACCTCATATTTGAGAGTTTGAATTGTTGCCATATGTTACATATCCAACATTTGATGAAAGCTTTAGGTCTCGCAAAAAGTTCTTCTACCCTATCATGTGCATAGAGCAAGCACTATCAATATATTATATTGTTTCTTGCTCTGAGGCACATAGTGCCTGCAACAATTAGTGAATGATGGAGTTTTTAGGCTCCACGTTAGATTTTGGGACAAGCGGACGAGTCTTGGACTTTGAAAGGGACTTATGAGAAACAGAGGATTTACAAGGCTTATTCCGGGATTCCTTAGCGAACAAACAGAAAGCTAATGTTCTTTCATCAATCCAATAGTCATATTCAACGAAATGAACTTCCGTAGCACTATGCTTCGGAACATGAGCTTTTGGAGTGGTGGAAGTAGCTGAATTTCCCGTAGTATTTTTTTCTTTAGAATAAGTTTTGACTTTCCACACAAGATTTTGTTTAGAAGATTTTGAGAAAATTGTGTTCTGAGTACTCTTGGGTTTGTTAGATGGCACACTAGATTTTGAAGAATTTGATTTAAAAATTGTGCCACCAGTTTTGGAAATGAAAACTGAGAAAACATTCCGAGAGGGAGTGTTTCAGACAGGTGAGGCATTTTCATGAGTTTTGGACAGAGTGGTACTGACTCCTGTCTTACATTGTGCAGAACTGGGAGAAGTTGATGGTCTTTGGAGAATCTTAGTGGGAGCAAAAGAGTTTTGTCTAGGTACGAATGAGCTAGAGTTCCGAGATGCACTCTTTCTGGAGTTCTCAAGGAATCGAGAGTTTTGTCTAGACCTAACTTCGTTCTTGTGAGCATTGTTTACTTCAACTTTAGGATCTACCACATCCTTTCTATTGAGCATTGGCTTTTGTTTTGATTTAGATACATACTTTGAGGTTTGACCTACTGATGGATTGCTAACCTTTGGATCAATGGGAACCAATGTCGCTTTTGAAATAAAAAAGGATTCAGATTCATATGAATCTGAGGAGACATTCCTTGAGATTTTGACATTATCATCCAAGGGTGCCCATACAAACTTAGATGAAGAGGTTTCAGTAATATTGGAGATAATTTCCTCAATAACACAGTTGTTATGAGGATTGTTGTTTAGAATATGATCTATTCTATTGGAAACACTGTCATGGAATTCTGTGGTCTGATTTAGGTCCAGGTTTGTCATAGGCGGAAGATGCGTGGAATCAAGACACTTAACAACAGTTGGTTGAAACTCAGGGAGAAACAGGGGTGTCCGAATGTTTAATGTTCGAAACCTCTCCTAGAAAAGTCAAATTTTGCAATTCCTTCAGAGGACTAGCAATAGGCTTCGGAAACTCGCTTCTGAGGCCATGTGCTTTTGACCATGGATGACGAAAATTATGAGTCATCTGTTCATTCGCTTCAAGCATGTCAATAGAGTTGTGCAAGACATCTATTTTAGCATTGAGACGTTTATTATCAGAAATCAACACATTTCTTTCAGAGTAGGTAATTTCACATTTTTCTTTTAAAATGATACATTCATCTTTTGACATTACAACCTATCGTTCTAAAGACTCAATTTTTAACTTCTTATCCTCGAAACGTAATCTAAGACGACTTAATTTGACATCCTTCTTCTCACTAGCTTCTATGGATGACTCATAGGCTTTGTAAATGATGTTCATGTCCGATTGAATCTGAGTTAGATATGGTTCACAAATTGATAAATCAAAATTATTTTCAGTAATTGAATTTTTTACCAGTTGAATGATGATTCTTCCTAGAGGATCGTTTCTAGCCATGAAACAGTAGTTAGGCTCAATGTCTTCATCATCTTTCTTAGATCCAGACGACCAATAGCCATCATCACATTCTATTTCTTGTTTTGCCATGAGACACATGTTTCTGCCAGTGGTTTCATCATCATCTTCGGAAGACCAATAACCTTCAACATCTCTTGAAACTGTTGTTACAAATGCTTTTTCACATTCAGCCATTTCCTGAGCATTTCGGACATAGTAGGCAAAATCCTTTATTTTTGGTTTTTGTTGAGTGTCAGCTCGACAATATTTTGCAAAGTGGTTTGGATATACACACTTATGACACACAATTTTAGGTTTATCCAAATTAGAATTTTGAGACAATTATGAAGAGGAGTTTGGTTTAGTGAGGTTTGGTTTGTATGCAGGTGGATTTTCAGAAGTTGGTTTAGGTTCCATTGTTGGATATGGTTCAGGATTGTTGTGGTGTGGAGCTTGGAATCTGTTTTGGTATGGTTTAAAGGAAGGGTTGAAGGGTTGTTTGTATTTCATTGAATGTAGAGAAAACTCCTGTTGGAAATGGAGTTCTGAATCTATGGCTTCGGATTCATCAATAGGATAGATTTGAGAGGATGTGGATGATTTAACAAGTGGAAAAATGGTTTTGACAGGGTCCTGAATAGATGAGTTCGGAAGAGTTGATTCGAAGGAACTAAGAAGGGCGAGAGGACCTCCAGAAAGTTCCCTTATGGTTTGAGCAACATTTGACTCATGTCCTTGATGTTCATCAAAAAGTTGATAGAGCTTTAACTTTTTCAAGGAAGCATTGCTTTAAAGACAAGATTTTATGTTCCCCCATCCTTTGCCATGACTGTTTATGAATTTGAGATTGTACTCCAATGGAGTTCGGACAATCCCATGAGCAGTCATGTTGTTGACCACGATTTGGTAACGGTTGGAGGCAGACGCCGCTGATTCACCAGGACTGGTCGTGAACATATCAAAGTCGTTGACAACTAAAGTAAGGCATTTATCTGTCATGTTTTTCGAGCCTTCAATCAGGTCCTAAAGAGTGTCCTAAATCTCTTTTGCTGATTTGCATAACTTGATGTGTTCGAAGAGTGAGGGAGGGTCACCAAACACCATTTCAGAGAAAGCAACTTGATCAGCATGTAGTTTTTCAATGTCATCATTAGTTAGAGGAGCTGGACGATTTTCATCTTGACCCATAAGCTGAGCAGCAGCATCTCTTACAACGGTTCTTACAGGAACGTGAGGACCTTCTTTCACGGATCTCCAGATGTCTTCACCTTTATCTTTGGCTAAAAGAAATCTTTCCATTCTAACTTTCCATTGATCATATTCTTCCACAACTAGTAATGTGGAACGGGTAGGGCCACCCACACTATTTGCGATTTGCATTGAAATCATTTGTTGAGGATTAGGAGCAGCCACTGAAGTTAAGATATCTTTGAGCAAAAGTGGTATATAGAAGAACTTTTATCCTTAACACAAAAATGGTTGAAATAACAAGGTATATTCAAACCAACTATAATATGTTCTTATGGATTCAAAGGACAACCACTCAAGCTCTTATACCAATTGTGAGAACTAGATATTTGATCAGTTGCGCAGGGAAAAGGTTTGGGAATGCAAACCTTGAATGAATGCTTAAAAACAATGTCTGCTTACTAATAAGTGTTCAAGTCTGGCCTGGAAAGACAATCTAGTCTTAGATAATGTTTTCAACAAATGATCAAATTATTAAATGAAGAAATAGAGTAAATGGTCAAACTAAAGATAATAAATGAAGTACAAGAAGAATGTTTTAAGAACTTAGTAAAGATGTCAAAAGAGTGAAAAAGATCCGTTGTTGACTTGTATTGAATGCTCCTTTATATAGGAGAGAATGTTACATCGAATTAACCAAGGAACTTACATAGGACCGGACAACAGAATTACGTCTGACATTCTGATTGTCTAATATAACAGAGAAAAACTAAGTCCTTTGAAATGTTACATCAATACAGAGGCATTAAATGAAAAAAGACAAAATAGTTAGACCCCGGAATATCTAACATTCCGGACATGGATTCCAGAGTTATTTCTGTTCGGAACTTCGCTTCAATCTTCAAATCTTCAGCTCCGGACAGGTTCCGGAGCACCCTTCCCTTTGGAACCAACATACTAAGGAATAAGTACTTAGGATTGCTAAAGGTTCACTTTTAGGTTCCAACAACACACTTCACTGCATTTTACTATTCCCTTGTGTAACAACTTAATTTTCAAAACAAAATTTTCATTTTGTCACAACCATTTTCACATAAAATATTTTTCAAAAATATCCAACAATAGTTATCAAAACATATCGTATCTCAAGATCGAAAAAACAAATCCTCTCTCTTGTGTGTACGAGTCACGCCGGCACCTTCCCACGGTCCTCGCTAGTACCTGAAACACATAACACAACAACTCTAAGCATAAATGCTTAGTGAGTTCCCCAAAATACCCTTACACACATACGCCTTTCCAGGCCATACTCAACACGACCTTCCGGTCCATGTGTCTCAGGGGACTTCCGTCCCAGTCCCAGTCGACCTTCCAGTCCTACTCGTATCGAGCTTCCGGTCCATGACTCCCTAACCTTCCGGTCCACGTCATAATGCCTTCCGGCCCATATCATACATAGCATAATTATCATATACATAACGCATACAGAACATGCAACGCATAACATACAAAACATGCATCTCATAGCATACAAGACCTTCCGGTCACACAGAGGTACCTTTCCAGGTACAATATAGTGAGAAGACTCACCTCGTATGATGTCTAGAATCTCACGTGCTTGATATCTTTAAATCTCGAAACAACGACCTAGCCCCGCCTAATCACAACAAATAATCATTCTAATTATTAACGGCTTCCAAGGCTATGCTACACCCTTTTCCACTATCCCACAGAAGGGTAAAAGACCATTTCACCCCTCCCTGACTTGAAAGTCCACATGTTGACCAAAACCCTAAAAGTCAACAAAAGTTAACAGCAAGCAGTACGCAAGGCATACCAGCTCCTGTACGCGAGGCGTACCCTTGCATTCCAGAAACGGGGGACGCGACCCACTAGGCGGCGCGTATTGGGATTACGCCCAACGTACATCCCAATTTCTCACTTCCTCATTCTAATGTCTTAAACGATTAAGACATAACCCCATATTCATGATCCGGCCATTTTAATACTTCTTAATCCATAAAGTCGAAACCTTTAAGCCTTTGCATGGCTATAAAGGTTCCCCACACCTTTCCTTTCTCCTCCAAGAGTCTAGATCTCATGCATGGCTCAACAGTCACGTCCAAGATTGCATTTTTATGAACATACAACTCATATAGTTATGGAATATGATAGATCTAGGTCAATGGAGACTACTTGCTCATAAAGTCTCCATCTTGGGACCAAAAACCTTAGAAATTAGTCCAAGAAGCACACCATACAAACTACAAGGCAAGATCTGAAATTTTTACCTCAGGACGAAGCTCCAACCTTTGTAGTCCTCAGACTACACTTGTCCACCAACTTCTAGCCTCCACAATGGTCTCTTCTTCTCTTTCACCACCTTGGAATGGCACTTTGAAGCTTAGAACACTCACACCCAAGCTAAAAATGAAGGAAATGCTCTCTTAGGGTTTATTTCTGAAAGGTGGTGGCTGAGGGACAAGACTATCTCATTCCTTTTATAGCCCTCAAGTCATATTAGGGTTTGAGTCTGGGTCGGTTACGCCCGGCGTAACTTTAGGTACGCCCAGCGTACCCGGATGGAGCCGCGTACAAAATAAGCGCGCGAGTACGCGTAGAGTACTCACAAGCTTAACACTCGACACAAAGGACCCAATATGACAACGTGGAAAAGATGAAGTGTTAAATGGTTGAACCTGAATTCCGGGCTGTTACAATTCTCCCCCACTAGAACCATACTTCGTCCCCGAAGTCTTATACCAAAAACAACTCCGGATGCTGCTCCCGCATCTCCGACTCGGACTCCCACGTCAGCTCAGACCCCTTCCAATGCTGCCACTGAATCTGCACCAATGGCACCTCCTTGTTCCTCAGAACCTTGATCTTCCGATCCCAAATCGCGATTGGTCTCTCAGCATAAATCAGGCCCGCATCTGCCTGAATATCCTCCAGAGGTACTACCGCCGACTCGTCAGCTATACACTTCCTCAACTGAGACACGTGGAAGGTATCATGAATCTGGCTCAACTCTGCAGGTAGCTCCAGATGATATGCTACTCTGCCTACTCTCGCAATCACTCTAAATGGCCCAATATACCGGGGCCCCAGCTTGCCCCTCTTCCTGAATCGAATCACTCCTTTCCAAGGAGATACCTTCAGGAGCACGAAATCACCAACCTGGAACTCAAGCTTAGATCGTCGCCTATCCGCATAACTCTTCTGGTGACTCTGAGCAGTCAACAACTTCTGCCAGACCTACTGTATCTGCTCTGTCGTCTGAAGCACAATCTCCGTACTACCTATCACACGTTGCCCTACTTCTCCCCAGCATATGAGGGTCCGAAACCTCCTCCCATACAACAGCTCAAAAGGTGGCATACCGATGCTCGAGTGATGGCTGTTGTTGTAGGAAAACTCAGCTAAGGGCAAATACGTGTCCCAACTCCCTCTGGAATCCAATACACATGCCCGAATCATATCCTCAAGCTTCTGAATCATCTGCTCACTCTGCCCGTCCGTCTGTGGGTGGTATGCGGTACTGAAATGCAGCCTCGTACCCAACTCCTTGTCAAACTTCTTCCAAAATCTGGAAGTAAATCGCACATCTCGATCTGAAACAATCGAGATCGGAACTCCATGTCGCGATACCACCTCCCTCACATACAACTCTGCCAGCCTCTCAGCAGAAGAGCTCTCACTGATAGCAATAAAGTGAGCACTCTTCGTCAACCTATCCACAATCACCCAAATTGCATCGACACCTCTTGCAGTCCTTGGCAATTTGGTGATAAAATCCATGGTAATCTGTTTCCACTTCCACTCGGGGATCTCTAACGGCTGCAGCTTACCATGCGGACGCTGGTGCTCGACCTTAACCTTGAGACAGGTCAAGCACCTCTCTAGGAACCATGCAACATCCCTCTTCATACAGGGCCACCAATACTCCTTCTTTCAATCCAAGAACATCTTAGTGGCCCCGGGATGGATCGAGAACTTCGACCTATGGGCCTCCTCCATTAAGATGGTACGCACCCCGCCCACAAAGGTACCCAAATCCGGCCCTGAAAAGTCATAAGTCCTCGACTATCGGTAACAAACTCCCATACCTACCCGATTACCCGCTCCCTTTTGCGGTTCTCCGGTCTCACTGCTTCTGCCTGGGCCCCTCGTATAGTGTCCAACACCGGAGTCATCACTGTCAACCTCATACAAACGTCTCGAATCGGGGCACTCTCTGCCCTACGGCTCAAAGCATCAGCTACAACATTAGCCTTGCCCGGGTGGTACAGGATCTCACAATCATAATCCTTTACCACATCCAACCATCTCCTCTGGCGCATATTCAGGTTGGGCTGATCCATCAAGTACTTCAGACTCTTGTGGTCCGTGTATATGGTACACCAAACCCCATACAGATAGTGACGCCAGATCTTGAGGGCGAACACCACAGCCCCCAGCTCCAGATCGTAGGTGGGATATCTCGACTCATGAGGCTTCAGCTGCCCTGATGCATATGCTATCACGTGCCCCCTCTGCATAAGCACTTCCCCCAACCCAGATATCGATGCATCACAGTACACCACAAAATCCTCCATCCCTTCCGGGTGTGCGAGCACCGGGGCTTCGCACAACTTCTGGCGAAGTGTCTCAATTGAGGTCTGCTGCTCCGGACTCCATGAAAATGCAACACCCTTTCGGGTCATCTTGGTAAGTGGCACGACGATCTTGGAGAAATCCTTAATAAATCTCCGATAATAGCCGGCCAATCCCAGAAAGCTCCTGATCTCGGTGGGTGATCTCGGCACCTCCCACCTCATGACCGCCTCAATCTTGGCCGGATCGACCAATATCCCATTCCGGTTGACGAAATGTCCCAAGAACTGAACCTCTCGTAACCAGAACTCACACTTGGAGAATTTGGCATACAGCCTCTCCGATCTCAGAACTCCAAGGATCCCCCTCAAATGCTCCTCATGTTGTTCTCTAGACCTCGAATATACCAAAATATCATCAATGAATACGATCACCGACCGATCCAGCATCGGCCGGAACACCCTGTTCATGAGATCCATGAACACAGCTGGTGCATTGGTGAGCCCAAAAGGCATCACCACAAACTTGTAATGCCCTTAACGAGTTTTGAATGTTTTCTTCTGGATATCTTCATCCCGAACCCTCATCTGATGATAACCCAACCTCAAGTCTATCTTGGAGAACCAAGATGCCCCCTGCAACTAATCGAACAGATCATTGATCCTCGTCAACGGATACCGGTTCTTTACCGTCAACTTGTTCAACTCCCGGTAATCAATACACATCCAGTGTGAACCATCCTTTTTCTTGACAAAAAAGATCGGCACTCCCCAAGGTGAGCAACTCAGTCGAATAAACCCCTTCCCCAACAACACCTGAAGCTGTGAGGATAACTCCTGCGTCTCTGGCGGTGCGAGGCGATAAGGCGCCTTGGCGATAGGTGCTACTTCCAGAACCAAATCGATACGGAACCCCACTTGCCTCTCCGGAGGCACGCCCGGTAGTTTCTTGGGAAAAACATCCAGAAACTCGCACACTATCGAAACCTCATCAATAGAACTTGGCCTCCCCGCGGCCACTCGTGTGTCCATCACAAAGGCTACGAATCCATTGTAGCCTTGCTGCAAACTCTGTCTCGTCCTGGCAGCCGAACAAAACGCTGACCCACACCGGGTCCCCTCACCATACACCGTAAGCACTCCCACACTAGGGTCTCGTATCATCACCAACTGACGCTCGCAGTCTATAACAGCTCCAAATCGGCTCAACCAATCCATGCCCACAATAGCACACACGCCCCCATCGCAATCGGGACCAGATCTATCGGGACCTCCACACCGAAGATCTCAAGGATACACCTTCGAATCACCTTCGAAGCATACACTGCTCGCTCATCAGCTATGGAAACTCACAGAGGTCGACTCAACACCTCTCGACGGATATAATGTGCTAACTAAATGCCAAGGAAACAAATGACCGACTCGCACCCGAGTCAAATAATACCAAAGTAGGTACAAAAATCACAAGAAAAGTACCTACGCATATCATCATATAAGCACAATATAACAAACAAAAGTTAAAATACATAATACATACTAGCCACAACATCGGGAGCCGCCCGGACCTCCTCCGTAGTCAACTGGAAAGCTCTCCCATGAGTATTCGGAGCCTCGGCCTTCATCGGTCGAACCTCGGTAACCCTAGCAGCAGGCGTAGATCCCTACGCTGATCACTGGTGTAGCTGAGGGCACTCGACCTTCCGATGGCCGGTCTGGTTGCAATGGAAGCAAACCATAAATCCCTTGGGGCAATCCCTGGCGATATGCCCCTCCTTGCCACGTTTGTAGCAAGCACCCGATTGACAGGCCCCCTCATGACCCTTGCCGCACTTCCCGTAAGTGCGGCCCTTCTGGCCTCCAGTCCTCGAATCAGCGGACTTGGTCCGCTTGGCTGCCGGCTGAGACTGAGCTGACTGCCGATCCATCCTCTGAGACTCGGCCTCCTCCTTGGCCTGAGTTTCCAACTCAATCTTCCTCTTCCGTGCATTTGCCTGGAGCTCAGCAAATGTCCGGTACATCGAGTTCGACACGAACTCCCGAATGTCCCTCCTCAGAATACCCAAATACCGGCTCATCCGTGCCTGCTCAGTAGACACCTGCTTAGGGCAGAACATCGCCCTCTCATGAAACTTCTGGGTGACCATAGTAACCAAATCATTACCCTGCTTGAGGGTCAAGAACTCCTGAACCAGCCGTTCCCTCTCCACCGGGGGAACATACTCGTCTCTGAACATGGTGGTGAACCTCTCCCAGGTCACCGCAAAAATCTCTGCAAGAGTGAATTTCGCTGTCACGAACTTCCACCAATCATTCGCTCCTAAGCAAAGCTGGTTCAAAGTGAACCGTACCCTCAGATGCTCCGTACATGAACACGTATAGAAGCATCCCTCAATGTCAGCAATCCATCTCATCACGGCGATCAGATTCTGCGTCCCATCAAACTCGGGTGGCTTCGTGTTGCTGAACTCCCAGAACAACAATGAGTCACCTCCCTGAGGCCTGGCACCTGCAACGGTTGCGGCTACAACAGTTGTGGCTGCTGCCAGGCCTCAGTGGCTACGGCATGGCAACAGTGTGGTCTTAATAGACCCAAACATTGGATCATCTGACGAAGCTCCTCGTCACTCACACCACTCGCCTCAGGACTGTGGCGTGTCCCAACCATGATGTCTCTGAAATATAATATAATAATAATAATAATAATATCAAAGACTTATTCGAGCATGCTCACACTCGAAATCTCGACCCTACTTGTTCCTTAGTGCCCAAAGGATTCTTACCTAGAGTGCGCACTGCTCCGCTGTCTTCGGTAGTACGGGCCCTTATACTACCGCCTACACCGCATCAGTATTCATCCAAAGTCTTCATCCTTAGGTCCCAAGTCACAAGTACTCTATATCTCACTAGCATAAACTACTCCTCGGTAGACCTCTCATAAGCCCCTCACTACTACCTACTCGCTCACAAGCATCACATAGCAGCACAATCCTTCCTAGGCTAAGGCATCACAAAATCAGGCCACTCTAGTCCTAATATGAATACCTAGCCAACTCTAGCATGCATAATATAACATGTCATATCACAAAACGTAAGGGTATTTTGGGGATTCACCGTTCGGACGCTAGCTGATCGTACACACTGCTCCGCTTTGGTTGTCTCAAAACCTATTGTAAAAAAAGTTAATGCTTTTATCATTCAAAAATTTTCTCAAATCCTCAGTTTGAGTTTAGTTACGCTCGAAGGTGCATCCGAATCCCTCAAACCAAGGCTCTGATACCAACTTGTAACAACGTAATTTTCAAAACAAAAATTTCATTTTGTCACAACCATTTTCACATAAAATATTTTCAAAAATATCCAACAATATTTATCAAAACATATTGTATCCCAAGATCAAAAAAACAAATCCTCTCTCTAGTGTGTACGAGTCACGCCGGCGCCTTCCCACGGTCCTCGCTAGTACCTGAAACACATAACACAACAACTCTAAGCATAAATGCTTAGTGAGTTCCCCAAAATACCCTTACACACATATGCCTTTCCAGGCCATACTCAACACGACCTTCCGGTCCATGTGTCTCATGGGACTTCCATCCCAGTCCCAGTAGACCTTCCGGTCCTACTCGTATCGACCTTCCGGTCCACGTCATAATGCCTTCCGGCCCATATCATACATAGCATAATTATCATATACATAACGCATACAGAACATGCAACGCATAACATACAAAACATGCATCTCATAGCATACAAGACCTTCCGGTCACACAGAGGTACCTTTCCAGGTACAATATAGTGAGAAGACTCACCTCGTATGATGTCTAGAATCTCACGTGCTTGATATCTTTAAATCTCGAAACAACGACCTAGCCCCGCCTAATCACAACAAATAATCATTCTAATTATTAACGGCTTCCAAGGCTATGCTACACCCTTTTCCACTATCCCATAGAAGGGTAAAAGACCATTTTACCCCTCCCTGACTCGAAAGTCCACATGTTGATCAAAACCTTAAAAGTCAACAAAAGTCAACAGCAAGCAGTACGCGGGGCGTACCAGCTCTTGTATGCGGGGCGTACCCTTGCATTCCAGAAACGGGGGACGCGACCCACTACGCAGCGTGTTATGGGATTACGCCCAGCATACATCCGAGTTTCTCACTTCCTCAGTCTAATGTCTTAAACGATTAAGACATAACCCCATATTCCAGATCTGGCCATTTTAATACTTCTTAATCCATAAAGTCGAAACCTTTAAGCCTTTGCATGGCTATAAAGGTTCCCCACACCTTCTAACACCTTTCCTTTCTCCTCCAAGAGTCTAGATCTCATGCATGGCTCAACATTCATGTCCAAGATTGCATTTTTATGAACATACAACTCATATAGTTTTGGA
The DNA here is from genome assembly GCF_002870075.4 of Lactuca sativa. Lineage (NCBI taxonomy): Eukaryota > Viridiplantae > Streptophyta > Magnoliopsida > Asterales > Asteraceae > Lactuca > Lactuca sativa. The sequence goes on from NC_056627.2 coordinate 267,914,395, forward strand.
ATATGATAAATCTAGGCCAATGGAGACTACTTGCTCATAAAGTCTCCATTTTGGGACCAAAAACCCTAGAAATTGGTCCAAGAAGCACACCATACAAACTAAAAGGCAAGATCTGAACTTTTTACCTCAAGAAGAAGCTCCAACCTTTGTAGTCCTCAAATCTACACTTGTCCACCAACTTCTAGCCTCCACAATGGTCTCCTCTTCTCTTTCACCACCTTGGAATTGCACTTTGAAGCTTAGAACACTCACACCCAAGCTAAAAATGAAGGAAATGCTCTCTTAGGGTTTCTTTTTGAAAGGTGGTGGCTGAGGGACAAGCCCATCTCATTCCTTTTATAGCCCTCAAGTCATATTAGGGTTTTGAGTATGGGCCGGTTACGCCCGGCGTAACCTTAGGTACGCCCAGCGTACCCGGATGGAACCGCGTATAAAATAAGCACGTGAGTACGCGCAACGTACTCCTTGTACGCCTAGCGTACTCACAAGCTTAGCACTCGACACAAAGGACCCAATATGACAACTTGGAAAAGATGTAGGGTTAAATGGTTGAACCTGAATTCCGGGCTGTTACACCTTGTCAGATTCTCTATCTATATGCACACACATCACTTTTAAAGTTATATTATTCAGTGATTGCACTTTTATACTTTCTGTTTAACTCATGCCTTAGAATCTAGGTAAAGCAGGTAAGTTAGATAGAGAATATCAATTACTAGATCATGGAACATCCTGAGCCAAGTGGAGCATCTTATGACAATGGACCGTTCTCTTCAAGTAAACCATATGTGCTTGTCTTAGTTTATGGAGCATTCTCGTATGTAGTGAAGAAGGAAAAGATCAGAAGCTTTAAGAAACATCTTGGAGCAACTTCATGCTCGTAGACCAACATGGAACAACTTCAGGTACATGGACCAAATTTGGAACAACTGCATTTAACTTGGACCAACTAGAAGTACTTTGGAGCAACTGGATGATCTTGATCAGTTGGACCATCTTCAACTAACTTGGAGCAACTACATGCTCTTGGACTATCTTGGACCATCTTGGACCATCTCCTCTTATTTGGACCAACTGGAAGAATGAATGAACCATCTTCATCAAATTGATCATCATGAGGCATGTTGGACCATCTTCATCAACTTGATTATCTTGAGGCATCTTGGACCATCTTCATCATCTCGATCAACTGGAAGTATCTTGGAGAAATTTCACCAACTTGAAGGTTCTTGATCACTTTAACCAGCTTGGAGCATTTTCAGTCACTTGGAGTATGTTCAAGCATATTAGAGCATGTCCAAGAACATTGGAACATGTTTAACAACATTGGAGAATGTTCAAGAGCATTGGAACATGTTCAACAACATTTGAGCATGATCAAGAACATTGGCACATGATCAACAACTTGGAGCATCTTTAGCCTCTTGGCACATCACGTCCATATGGCTCCTTAAGTCCACATAGAGCATAATAAATGTGCCATGCTTGTTTTGAATAGGCCATACATGTTTTTAATGAGCCGTGCTCGCGTCAAGTAGGTCATGCACATTTCAAGTAGGCATTCCTTAGGTGCCATGCACATCTCAAAGATAACATACATGCATGCACCACCTTTTCTTTCTTGATTCTCAAGCCATCATTCTCGCGCTTGCGACTCAAGTTGACATTCTCCTATTTATACTTGAGTACCATCCAAGCCTTCTAGGCCCACAACTTGGCCCATGCAATCCATATCTCGTCCCATTGAGAAACCCTAGAAACCTTCACCTATAAATACGTCACTTATATTTCTCATTCTTTCTTTTTAACTCTTTCACAAATTCTAACTCTCATACTCGCGTGGAGCAACATCAAATTTTGATCGTGTGCAACAAGGCTTTACGAGCAACAAGTCTTCATGAGCAACAAGGCTTCATGAGCAACAAATCTTCATGAGCCACAAGGCTTCGTGAGCAACAGTCGCGTAAGCAACAAGAAACTTCGGTTTGTGAGCAACAAGTAGCCTTAGCACAACAACAAATTTGGCCTAACAAGTCATTTTCTTTGCAAACCCTAATGTAGCTCAACACACTAATCTTGAAATTCTCCTCTTGAGCCACGTGTCATTTTTTTTGTTGCAAACCATGATTTGGCTCAACAACCTCAATTCGAAATTCCTTCTTGAGCCATAAGTCTTTTTTTTACAAACCCTAATTTGGCTCAACAACCTCAATTTCGAAACAACCACAAGGTTTTTTTTTTTTTTTTTTTTTTTTTTTTTTTTTTTTTTTGCAGACCCTAATTTGGCTCCACAACCAAATTTCGAAATTCCTTCTTCAGCCACAAGTCATTTTTATGCAAACCCTAATTTCGCTCAACTACCAAATTTTGAAATTCCTTCTTGAGCAACAAGTTTTTTTTGCAAAGCCTAATTTGGCTCAACAACCTCATATCGAAATTCCTTCTTGAGCTACAAGTCATATTTTTTAAAACCCTAATTGTGATCAACAAGTGACTTTGTGTTCATCTCTTGGACCATCAACAACTTGTGCCACCTCAAACCGTAGTTGCGCCAACCATTTTTTTTCTTGAGCTACATTTCTCTTCGTGATCATCAAGCAAACCGAGGATACCTCCTCTTGCTCCAACTTTTTTTCGTGATCATCAAGCAAACCGAGGATACCCCCTCTTGCGCCATATAACCTCTTGTGTCATAACCTAATCTCAAGAAACAACCTTATTTCGGTATTACCTCATGTGCTTCATCACGTCTTCAACCATCTTTCCCACACTATATTTTTTGGTGTAACAATATCCTGATCACTCCCTTGGCACATCAATCTCTTGGCCCAAATAGCTACTCGCGATCACCTCCCTCTTTGCTCAACCTCGATAAAGATCTTCCTTTAGTGCAACAAGTCCTAGTAACATCACTTGGAGAATCATCAAATAGAGCAGAAACCTCACACCATCTTGTTTGATTTTTTTGGTTCTTGACGCATCTCCTCTCCTTAGTGCGCCATCAACCCTCGTCAACCTATCCAATTGAATCCATCATCTCCATCGAGATCAACATATGCATCGATTAACCACCTGGTTAGCCATCTCCCTTAATGTGTCAATATCCTTCGTTAACACTCGATTACTTGGAGCATCAGTGTTCCTCAACAAATTGGTGCTTCAACTCTACTCATTGGTGCATCCGTCTAAGGTGTGGAATTTTTTTGGCACTACACATTAAAGACTAAATCTTGGCGTATCCACATTATTTTGTCGATCAAACCTCACGTCACACAAATCCTAGCGATCAACTTATTATAGCAAAAATGATTGAAAAAAATGGTGAATAACTAAGCAAGCTCAGTGAACATTTTGAGAAAGCCAAACTTTCTCTTGATGTCAACATAGATGCCAACAACAATAACAAAAGTGGCGGCACCGTTCGTGATGTCACACCCCCAAACCAAAACGGCGGAATCGTTCGGGTCAGATGACTTCATATAGTAACATAAAAGTTGAATACATAGTAAAGAAAGTAAAACAACCATCATATGTATATAATTTAAAAGTTACATTGTTGAATGATACTGGTTTCAAAACAAACTTACAATATGATGACAAAATGAGTTTTAAACTGACGCCTTAGTGTCACTTCCCCAAAAGCTGAAGTTTACCTGTATTACTGAATCCCTGAGAAATACAAGTACATTTGAAAGAGTAGATCAGCATTTAAGCTGGTAAGATCATAAGATTTTAATGTCAATGTTTGTATAAAATCGAATGAAATTATTTGTAGATGTTTGAAAACTCCTAGAAAATCCCATATTTCCTACTAGTATAAAAGTAGTCTTCTACGAAGACCCGGTTGTTTTTGAATGTTTACTTATAGAAATCCAATATTTTTCCATAAGTGTGTGGTAGTTTAAAAGTTTCAAAACTGTAAAGCAATAGCATTTTCATGCCTAGAATGGTAGATTTATGTATGTATAAAATCACTAAGGCATTTGATAACCCCGTAAATCAATGTGTTTTTAATACTCCATGTGAGTGTTATAACCATGCTATTGACCCAGACTTCCTGTAACAACGTTCTTCAGGCGTTGGAATGTTCTGAGGTTTGTCACCCCAAACCTTCCGGTCTAACTGTAGCTAACAGTTTAGGTGCGGGATTGTCAATCCCATATAGATCTATACACAAGTAACACGCTCTCCCTACAAGAGATTATAGTATATAATACAGGACTTTAACAGGATAATTGAAAGTACGTGAAGTTGAATGTCTCACAAAACTTAGTATCAAATAGATTTACGTATGAAAAGTCCAATTATTCTTGTATATGAAAGTATTTCCTTTATATAGTACTTATAGTATGTAAAATCTCATGAATATCTAGTAAACTATACCTATTATAGCTTTTAAAAATGTGTGATTCATTTGTATGATAACCCCTAGTGTAGTGTCGATTTTGTATGTAAAGTATACATTTGTAATAACATTATTGAACATTTATACTCATAATATAAATAGAGTTTTTGATATTAATATAACAAAAGTATAACAAAAGATTGATGTTTTTCACACGAGGATAACTGTGTGCATGCTTGTATTCCCCCCTTAAAAGTGTATAAAAGCATTTACAAAACATTTGAAAACTTAGTTATAGGTGTATGAACTCACTTGATAGATTGAGGAAGGTGAGACGAAAACCGAGCAGAACTTCAACGGGAGAAAGCAGATTTCTCGGGATTCTCGGGAATCTCGGGAGCGTAAAACTTCCTTTGGGACTTGGGAATGAAAACCGGGACTTCGGGATATTCCTTGGATGCAAAACGGGATAAAAAAGCAAGAGAATGAGAGAAAATGAGCAATTATGCCCGGAACCCTCGCATCCCTTTTATAGGGGTTGGAAACCCTTGGTACGCGGGGCATACCGGACGTCATGCATGACGCACTTCAGATGGGAGGTCTGATGGGAGAGCCTGTTACGGGGCGTAATGTGATTTTTCCAACTGCTAAATTGCGTAACTTTTACGTACGAGCTCCGTTTTTCGTGTTCTTTATATCCATGCGTAGGTGAGAATGTACTCTACAACTTTCATTTAGACTCTGTCGGCTAACTTTGAATTTATTTTTAATGCATAATTTTTAACAGGCCAGGACACAAAAAGTTAGTTAAAAATCCGTAACTTCTTCATCTGACGCCCGTTTTCGTCTATCTTTTTACCATTGTACTACTATTGACGAGATCTTCGATTCTCGTTTAGGTTGTTTTGACTAAAAATCGCTCGATCTCTATTTCGAGTTTTTAGCTGTCTACCGCTATCCTGAAACTTCGAAAAATCATAACTTCCTCATACGAAGGCATATTTGGGCGTTCTTCGCATGTATGTTCATGTTTTAATAATATATACGACTTTTATTTAGATACCTGAGGCTAATAAGTATTTTATTAAAAATTCTCGTTTTACGTTTAACCGTTTTGACGGCTTTTCCTATTAATCTTAGGTTGGTCATAACTTCTTCGTTATAACTCGGATTTTAGTGTTCTTTATATTTTTGAAACCTTGGACATGATATCTATCATTTATGAAATCCAATAGATGAATTTTGAACATTTTATTTTTGACAATAATTTCATTATATCAAAAGAGGTTACAATTCTTGACTTTTTAGGTCATTACATTGATTCGAAATATCGGGTTGTTACATCATCCCCCCGTTAGAGGCAATTTCGTCCCGAAATTAAATGTAAGGTAAATATTTGTGTATTAGGGAAAGAGATGCAGGTACTTTTGTTTCATCTGATATTCACGCTCCCAAGTATATTCAGGTCCCCACTTTGCATTCCAGCGGATCTTCACAATGGGTATGCGACTTTGTTTTGTTCTTTTAATTTCCCTATACATGATGTCAGTTAGTTCCTCTATAAAGTGGGGACTCTAGTTGATTTCGATTTCATCAAGAGGGACGATGAGGGTCTCATCGGACAAACATTTCTTCAAGTTTGACACATGAAAGGTAGGATGTACGTTATTGAGTTCCTGCGGTAGTCGAAGTTTGTATGCTACCGGGCCAATCCGTGCAAGGATCTCGAATGGTCCGATATACCTTGGGTTTAGTTTTCCATGTTTTCAGAAATGTATTAACCCTTTCCAGGGCGAGACCTTTAATAGCACTCGGTCCCCAACCTGAAATTCTAAAGGCTTCGGTCTTTTGTCCGCAAAACTCTTTTGTCTGTCTCTTGAAGCCTTTAGTCTTTCCCGAATTTGTACAATCTTCTCAGTTGTTTCTCTTATAATTTCCGGGCCTGTGAGAGCGCTATCGGGCACTTGTCCCTTAGCTAGTTGCGTGTCACCCACTTCGGCCCAACACAGTGGTTATCTGCACTTGCAGCCATAGAGGGCTTCGAATGGAGCAACTTTAATGCTAGAGTGATAGCTATTGTTGTATGAGAATTCGACTAGTTGTAAATGGGTATCCCATGCTTTACCAAAATCGATTACACAAGCTCTTAGCATATCTTCCAAGGTTTGTATGGTCCTCTCACTTTGACCGTTGGTTTGTGGATGGTAAGCGGTACTCATGTCTTGTCTCGTCCCTAGAGATTTTTGGAGCGACTGCCAGAATTGCGAGGTGAACCTACCATCTCTATCGAAGATAATGGATATTGGTACACCATGTAGTCGTACAATCTCTCAGATGTATGTTCGAGCTAGCTTCTCCATCTTGTCAGTTTCCTTTATTGGTAGGAAGTGTGCGGATTTTGTTAATCTACCGACGATCACCCAGATGGTGTCTAGCCCACCTGCTGTCTTGGGTAATTTGGTTATGAAATCCATGGTTATCAGCTCCCACTTCCACTCGGTTATTTCACGGTGTTGTAGTAATCCCGAGGGCTCTTGGTACTCTACCTTGACTTTGGCGCAAGTCAGACACTTGCCCACATAGGTAGCGATCTCAGCTTTCATGTTCAGCCACCAATACAGTTTCTTGAGATCCAGATACATCTTTTTTGAACCTGAGTATCGAGTCTTATGAGCCTCATTCATGACCACGTCTCTGAATCCACCAAAATTCGGTGTCCAGATCCGATCCACGAATTAACGAACTCCGTCACCCTTGACTTCAAGATTCTTATCCATTCCCCTTAAGGCTTCACCCGTCACATTCTCTGTTTTCAAGGCTTCCTTCTAAGCTTCCTTGATTTGTGTGGACAGGTGTGAATGGATCGTCATGGTTAAGGATTTCACTCGGCGCCCCGAATATTCCTTTCGGCTAAGAGCATCATCCACCACATTCGCTTTTCCTGGATGATAACGAATTTCACATTTGTAGTCATTTAACAGTTCAACCCATTGTCTTTGCCTCATGTTGAGTTCCCTTTGATTGAGGATGTGTTGAAGGCTCTTATGATCGGTAAAGATTGTGCATTTCGTGCCATAGAGATAGTGTCTCCAGATCTTTAGCGCGAAAACGACTGCTCCCAATTCGAGGTCGTGTGTAGTGTAGTTGACCTCGTGCATCTTGAGTTGTCTCAAGGCGTAGGCGATGATCTTTCCTCGTTGCATTAGAACACATCCAAGACTTTGATTAGATGAATCACAGTAGACCACGGAGTCTTATGTTCCTTCTGGCAAGGACAATATAGGTACGCTACATAGTGCTTGCTTCGGTGTTTGGAATGCAGCGTCTTGTCTTCGTTCCCAATTGAAAGTTACACCCTTCTAGGTCAAGGTGGTAAGTGGTTTAGCAATCTTCGATAAGTTTTGTATAAACCTTCAGTAATTGCCAGCAAGGCCAATGAATTGTCGGATTTCCGTTGGGGTTATGGGAGTTGACCAATTCTTGATTGCCTTGATTTTGGAAGGGTCCACGTGTATCCCGTCTTTTCTAACCACGTAACCTAGTAAATCTACTTTCCGAGTCCAAAATTCACACTTTGAGAATTTTGCGTATAGCTTCTCTTTCCTTAGAGTTTCCAAGATTTGTCAGAGGTGTTGACCATGTTCCTCTTTACTCTTCGAATGAATGAGTATATCGTCTATGAAAACGATCACAAAGTTCTCTAGGAATGAATGACACACTCGGTTCATTAAGTCCACGAACATTGCCGGTGCATTTTTTAATCCAAAGGGCATCACTACAAACTCGTAGTGACCATAACGAGTTTGAAAGGTTGTTTTGGGAACATCTCCTTCCAAGACTCGCAACTGATGATACCCGAATCTCGAATAGATCTTTGAGAAATAACTCACTCCTTGGAGTTGGTCATGTAGTGACAAAGAACATGGTTTGGCATGCGGAATTAAAGTTTGCACTATTGAACATGGTGATTTGGGTGTTTAAGAGATATATTGAATGTATATGGTGTTACAAAAAAGGACTAGATCTAGACTACATAATTAACACACACTTACACACTCACTTCTACATCTCTCAAGCACACCTCTACAAGTGGTATGAACCCACCTTATATAGAGGTGTTTACATGTCTCTCCCTCACTCTAACAATCAAATGGGTCTAAAGGCTAATGCACCACGTGCAAGTGGGTTTTACAAAAGTCAAACATTTACACAGTCATGAATGAAGAACTTTGCACCCCAACATTCTCCCCCTCAAAGTTAGGAATGAATGACCCACTTCAAATCTTCCAAAATCAAGCACTATGCGGTTCGAGCCTCAAAGGTGACACGTGTCGAAACGAACTTCAATCTTCAATTCTTCCATGACTCTTCAATTTGGCATCTAGGATGTGAGACCATACAATCCGAACAGCAACGAATGATTAAGAGTATTCCAAACTCCAAATAATCACCCAAAGTTTTGCATAAAAACACACCCTAAAAATCTTCAATAAATCCAAACCCATTTCGAATACATCACTTCCGAACTTCCAATTGCGTCATCTCGTGGCTTTAAAACTTCAAGATCACTTCGGTCTTCAAATCCGCGTAATATGAAAAATTCAAGTTCGAATTTCCATATAAAAATTCTCCCCCTTTTTATAATCGAAATTTGATTACAAAACTCCAAGGAAAAAAACGTGCTCTATTCGGAATTTTTCATGTCAAAACTCCCCCTTAACATGTGGCATAAACTATGTGCTTCAATCCTGAAAATCCAAAAAATATTGAATTTTTATTGTCGTTCACGAATCGCCTTTGACAAAATTTCTCAAAATGGGTAGAAATTGTCAATTTCAAAATTCTGCAGTGACCCGTTGCACCCAAAACAGCAAAATATGCAAAACTCTCCCCATTTTTCAAATCTGGGTAGAAAGCGTCAATTTGAACAAACTGCAGGGGCCTGAAATGCACAATCTTCAATTTTCAGCAAAAAATAGTCCTTTTTCGAATTTAAGTGCAAACTGCCAAAAATTCGAAGTTTCAGAGACCATCTTCGTAAATTCTGCCATTTTTCTCAAAAATTCCGAAGCCTTAAACAATTTCCGAAGTTGGGTGAAAAGTGTCAAAAATTCGAAACTTGCTTTAATTTTCGAAATGTTAAAGATTCGAAGGTTCAGGGGCTGTTTTTGAAACATTTTCCTTTTCCATGCCAAAACACACAAAGACTTTGGCAAATTGCAAAACATACGAAGCTTTTTGATGAAACATACGAAGCCTTTTTCCAATTGACAACCATTCGAAATTTCAGGGACCAAAATTGTAACTATAAGTTTTCTTCTCCAATTGAACGCTTCGTACGTTTAGACACGAAACGATCTCAGCTGCATGCTTCGTACGAAATTCTCAGGTACCAAACACACAAATATTTTTCACCCAAACATACGAATGCGAAGCGTACGAAGACTCTGAATGTACAGTAACCTCTTAATCGTCCCTCTGAATCAACTTTATTCGCTTCGTACATTCAACCAAAAAGAATCTTCGTTCTTACAGTCCTTACGGTTCTTCGTTTTTTCTTTTCATTATCTATTACCCTTCGCTTTTTGCAATCCATTCACAGACCCTTCGAATCTAAATCACCAAAAACAAATTCTCGTTCTTACAGTCTTCGTTTCTTACTGGTCTTCCCAAATCATCGATCAAAAACCAAGGCTTCGTTTTTAAGCAACCAAAATCGAATTTGAATCATCGCTTTCAAAAATGAAAACATCAACCCAATTAACATCCTGCGTTCGCTTTTTCAGTTCAACCATTAGATCTCAAACCGTTTAATAACCCAAAATAGTCTTCGAAAATTAGTAATCCAAACCAATTCTTCGCTTTTTGGTGCAAACCCAGTTCTTCGTATCAAAATCACAAACACAGGAACCCTTCGTAAATCAACGATCAAAATCCTTCGTATATTCATAATCGATTTCCAGATCTTGATTATCATTCGTCCCCAAATCACTTATTCCATCCATTATCATAACCAAATTTCCGATTTCCACAAACACCAAATTGCACATCCAAGAATGTTTTTCAGATCGAATACACTAATTTTCAGAAAACCTTATGAGTTCTTGATTGTTCTTCATCGATTATCAAGTTCACTTTACTAGTTCTTCAAAATCAAAGCATATATTGATAATGCAAAAATCTAACTTTATCACAATCATATCAAGAGGATATAACAAATCGATTCATGTGATAACTTCAATTTTTGGAAATAAATCGACAGAATAGGCAGATTTTGAAGCGAAAACAAGATGATAACGAAAATTTTAAACTGAATCTCCAATCATACTATTCTTGATGATCAACGATAACATGATGAATGAGTATATAACCATCGATCGAATATAGAATACTTGAATATCAATCAAGATAAATGAACTCAATCGAATGAAGATGGTACTGTCGGCACAAATTGAAATGAAGTATCAATTGGGTTCAAACAAATGAATAGTACCTTGAATGTTGAATGGGCTCAATGAATTTAGATATGAACAGTAACAGATTGTGAACTTTGGGCTTGAGTTCATGGATTGCTAAATGTATTAGAATCGAATCAACATATTTGGGCTCAAAATGAATCGTATGTGAATAGGAACATGAATTGATTTTGATTGAGCTTCGAACTTCAAATACCGATGAACAACGAAAGAAAAAAAAAGGAATTAATTTGGAATTTTGATCAACCAAAAATTAATTGGATCAACCAAACGGGTTTTTCAAAGAAAATTTTGATCCAATGAGTCAAACGATCAAAAATCAAAAACGTAACGCACGATTCAAATATTACAAGAGATCAAAGAGAAAGACTCACCAAAATTGTTCAAATTGCGACAAAAATTGCCAAACCGAGAGTCGTTCTTCAAATATCACTTTGATCTTGAAGACTCGCTCTGATACCAATTGTAGTGACAAAGAACATGGTTTGGCATGCGGAATTAAAGTTTGCACTATTGAACATGGTGATTTGGGTGTTTAAGAGATATATTGAATGTATATGGTGTTACAAAAAAGGACTAGATCTAGACTACATAATTAACACACACTTACACACTCACTTCTACATCTCTCAAGCACACCTCTACAAGGGGTATGAACCCACCTTATATAGAGGTGTTTACATGTCTCTCTCTCACTCTAACAATCAAATGGGTCTAAAGGCTAATGCACCACATGCAAGTGGGTTTTACAAAAGTCAAACATTTACAAAGTCATGAATGAAGAACTTTGCACCCCAACAGGTCAAACAAGTCGTCAATGTGTGGTAGGGGATATCGGTTATTGATAGTGAGCTTATTGAGTTCCCGGTAATCGATGCACATGCGGAAAGATCCATCCTTCTTCTTTACGAACAGGACTAGTTCTCCCCTAGGTGAGAAGATCGGTCTGATGAATATTTTGCTGAGTAGTTTGTTTAATTGGCTGGATAATTATTGCATCTCAGCTGGATCTAGACGATACGACGACTTAGCTACTAGGGTTGCTCCGGGAATTAAATCGATCCTGAACTCAACTTGTCGTTCTGGTGGGACTCCTAGAAGATCTTCAGGGAAGACATTGGGGAAATCGTATACTTATGTAATGTCTTTGAGGTCTTTCACTTCTTTATCCTTATCTACCACGTGGGCTAAGAAGGCATGGTACTCCTTACGCAAGTATTTCTGGGCTTTGACATAAGAGATGATTTGCAAATTGGTATCGGGTTTGTCACCATAAATGACAAGAGTTTCGCCGTTTGGCAGATTTAGGCGAACAACCCTTTCGTGACAAAGTATATCGGCATGGTGCGGGCTTAACCAATCCATACCGATGATGAAATCAAATCTCTTTATAGTGATCGGCATTAGATCGATTTGAAATGAATGTTCGTTTAGAGTTAGTGTGCAACCTATGTACATATCGTTTGTGCTTTCTGTTCTACCGTTTTCCATTTCTACTGTAAATACCTTATTGAGTGATTGAGGGTTCTGTTTTAGTATGTGTTTGAATTTATGACTCACGAAACTCCTCTCCGCACCACAATCAAAGAGTATGCATGCATCAGCATTATTGAGGAGAAACATACCCGTAACCACCGTGGGATCAGCATTGCTTGCCTTAGAGAAGTCTCTCTTGTAGTGTCCAGCCTCACCACACCATAATACGCCTGGCCCACACCGACTCTAGGGACTTGGGTGATTGGTCGTGCCGGTGCCATACAGAAACGGGCAGTGTGTCCTTTCTTGTTGTAGTTGTTGCAGTGCATCTCCTGACAATTTATGTTGTGATGGATATTCCATTTGTTGCACTTCAGTAGGTTCCCAGCATATTGCTTCGCTGGTGTAGAGGTAACAGGAGCAGCAGTGGGGGTAGTAGCGACATGGACTACCACTAATTGTTGCTTCTTGGAAGGTTCCTGTGAAAACAGACTCTTCCTGATGCTCCAAAACTTCCTCTTGCTATTGTTGTTGGTACTGATGTTGTTGTTTTTTCCTATAGTTTACTCCGGGACAGCAGTTGTGAAGCCTTGGCGGACCGCATGGTCAACGAGAGCTTGTGCCAACTGTTTGGTGCTATCGAAAGGGACTGGTTTGGAAGCTAGTACACTTCCTTGAATCTGGGGTGACAGTCCCCAGATGTACCTCTCGATCTTCTTGCTCTCTAGAGCAACCATCCCTGGGCAAAGGATTGCCAAATCACTAAACATATTGGTATAGGTTGTGATGTCCGAGCCTACTATAGTAAGGCGCCAAAGGTCCAGCTCTAGCTTTTGTACTTCGCCCCTTGGACAGTACTCTTGCATTAACATTCGCTTTAAATTCTCCCAGACCATGGAATTTGCCACTACCAGAGTTAGTGACTTGACATGGCCATTCCACCATGTTAGAGCTCTCTCGGAGAATGTACAAGCAGCAAACTTTACCTTGCTCCCTTCCAGACATGCACAAATCTCGAAAACCTCTTCTGTTTTCTCTATCCACTGCGATAGAGTCATTATCCCTCCAGATCCATTAAAAGATATGGGCTTGCTGTTAGTGAAGTCCTTGAAGGTGCAATCCCTTGAACGACCCTGATGTTGGCCATTCGTAGAGCTATTTACTCCCCCTCCGGACCCATTATTACTCATCTGTGCCATTGTTGTTGTCAATTCAGCTGTTATAGTAGCTATCAAGGTGACATTATCCCTTGATGGAGGTGGTGGTGGTGGAGGTGTTGTGTTGTTGACACGGCATGTAGATCTATGGGGCGGCATCGTGCTGCTAAAAAAATAGAATGAAGACCTTAAGTCTTTAATGACTAGAAGCCGTGTGTTAAAAAATTTGCTATATTCATCAATTTATGAATTTGACTGACCTACCCAAGGTTTTTAGAGCTTGATTCATAATAAAAGTTTGTATAGTGACAGATAAACTTATGAATCTGAGTGGTATTCAATGAATTAACAGACAAAGGAATTTCTTCATATATATTAAACATACATTGAGTTACATTTTGAAGTTAAGAAATTTTCGACCCTTCTAAGAGTCTCTGATACAGAAGTTAAAGAAAAGTAAGACTTTTAGCCGAGTTCCTATTCTATAACAAAAATTTTGGGATTCGGGCAAGTACTACTTGCGACGTAGGTTGCGCTTGGAGCCCAACACTGTGTCTGATTCCTTGGCCTCCATAAGACGCCTATCGAAGGTGGCTTGTTGTTCCCTCATTTCCCTTATCTTAAAGAGGGCTGCAATCAGTTGCGCTTGGAATGTGTCGGTGCGGAACTGGGCATCATCCTGCAACCTGTCCAGTCGAACGATGTCAGAAGTGTGAACTTGTACTTCCACGTTGACTTCACGAATCCGGTTTGCTTGAACACCAGATTGGTAGGACTGGTTGGCTAGTTTTCCTACCAAGACTGAAAGTGATCGGTCAGCTAAACCTCCACCCCCGACGTCGTAAAAGTCCCGACACATACCGTAGGGAGGACGTAATCCTTGCTGTTGGCTCCAATGGTGAATGTGACTTCCCTAAATGGGAGTTGGCCTCTAAAAGTTTCTCCTAAATGCGGGAGGTTTTGCGACTGGTGGGTTGATTACTTCTGGCTCTGAGTCTGTCCCAGAGTCTTCCCCTTCCTCCAACTCTATAGGTTTCTCGTCTTCTTCGGGGTCCTCCTCTACCCATCCTCCATTGCCCTAATTCGGTTAGTAAGGATCCCCGGGTGGATAGAATCCAGCCATTGCGTCTGTGCGAGAATAGAGATATGAGAATTTTCTAGAAATTAAAACACGTAAATCTAAACATGTAAGTTAAACTATTGTATTTACCAAATACTCCTATAGTATTTAAGTTTGTATGTTTGATACCAGTGTTATTTTGGTAAGTTTTGACTTGTTGCTCACTACGCCCATTACTCGACATACATTAGTCCGATCTCAGATAAATATAGTTGATCAGGCTATATTCGTCCCAAATCTGATTACATATTCCGAGGCCTAGTCGTAGCGTCCAAGTTGTCTTAATACTTCTTGTATAGTTCTAACTATGAAAATAAATCGTTGTATGCATGTGTTTGTGCTTTTTCGACCCAATAACTTAAGTTAAATGAAACGAGGTTTAGGTGTAACAACATTTTGTCAGAGAATTGTAGTCCCTATGCATTTATAGTTTGTATATTCTATGTGGTTCAATTTACTTAGTTCACTATAAACAATGCTCTAATACCAATATGTCACACCGCCAAACCAGAACGGCGGAATCGTTTGAGGGCGGATGACTTCATGTAGTATCGTAAAAGTTGAATACATAGTAAATAAAGTAAAACAACCATCATACATATATAATTTAAAAGTTACATTGTTGAATGATACTTGTTTAAAAACAAATTACAATATGATGACAAAATGAGTTTTAAACAGACGCCTTAGCGTCACTTCTCCAAAAGCTGAAGTTTACCTGTAATACTAAATCCCTGAGAAATACAAGTAGATTTGAAAGAGTAGATCAGCATTTAAGCTGGTAAGTTCATAAGTTTTTAATGTTAATGTTTGTATAAAATCAAATGAAATTATTTGTAGATGTTTGAAAACTCCTAGAAAATCTCATATTTCCTACTAGTATAAAAGTAGTCTTCTACCAAAACCCGGTTGTTTTTGAATGGTTGCTTATAGAAATCCAATATTTTTCCATAAGTGTGTGGTAGTTTAAAAGTTTCAAAACTATAAAGCAATAGCGTTTTTCATGCCTAGAATGGTAGATTTATGTATGTATAAAATCACTAAGGCATTTGATAACCCCATAAATCAACGTGTTTTTAATACTCCATGTGAGTGTTATAACCATGCTATTGACCTAGACTGCCTGTAATAACGTTCTTCAGGCGTTGGAATGTTCTGAGGTTTGTCACCCCTAACCTTCCGGTCTAACTGTAGCTAACAGTTTCGGTGCGGGATTGTCAATCCCGTATAGATATATACACAAGTAACACGCCCTCCCTACAAGAGATTATAGTGTATAATACAGGACTTTAATTGCATACTTGAAAGTATGTGAAGTTGAATGTCTCATAAAACTTAGTATCAAATAGATTTATGTATGAAAAGTCCAATTATTCTTGTATATGAAAGTATTTCCTTGATATAGTACTTATAGTATGTAAAATATCATGAATATCTAGTAAACTATACCTATTATAGTTTTTTCCAAATGTGTGATTCGTTTGTATGATAAACCTTAGTGCAGTGTCGATTTTTTATGTAACGTATACATTTGTAGTAACATTATTGAACATTTATACTCAAAATATAAATAGAGTGTTTGATATTTATATAACAAAAGTACAGCAAAAGATTGATGTTTTTCACATGAGGATAATCATGTGTGTACATGTATTCCCCCCATTCAAAGTGTATAAAAGCATTTACAACACATTTGAAAACGTAGTTATAGGGGTATGAACTCACTTGTAGATTGAAGAAGGTGAGACGAAAACCGAGTAGAACTTCGAAAGGAGAAAGCAGATTTCATGGGATTCTCGGGAATCTCGGGAGCGTAAAACCTCCTTCGAGACTTAAGTATGAAAACCGGGACTTCGGGATATTCCTTGCACGCAAAACGGGGTAAAACGCAAGAGAAGGAGAGAAATTGAGCAATTATGCCCGGAACCCTCGCATCCCTTTTATAGGGGCTGGAAACCCTCGGTACACGAGGCGTACCTCCAGGTTACATGGGGCGTACTGGATGTCATGCATGACACACTTCGGATGGGAGGTCCGATAGGAGAGCCAGTTGGCCGATGGGACGAGGCTCCTATCCTCTGGTACGCGGGGTATAACACATTACGCGGGGCGTAATGTGATTTTTCCAACTTCTAAATTGGGTAACTTTTGCGTATGAGCTCCGTTTTTCATGTTCTTTATATCCGCACATAGGTGAGAATGTACTCTACAACTTTCATTTAGACTTTGTCGGCTAATTTTGACATTATTTTTAATATATCATTTTTAACTGGCCGGGACACAAAAAGTCCGTTAAAAATCCGTAACTTCTTCATCCGACGTCCGTTTTCGTCTGTCTTTTTACCGTTGTACTACTATTAACGAGATTTTTGATTCTCATTTAGGTTGTTTTGGCTAAAATTTGTTTGATCCCTATTTGGAGTTTTTACCTGTCTACCGCTATCCTGAAACTTTGAAAAATCATAACTTCGTCATACGAAGTCAGATTTTGGCGTTCTTTTTATGTATGTTCACGGTTTACTGATATCTATGACTTTTATTTAGATACCTAAGGCTAATAAGTATTTGTTGAAATTTCTCATTTACGTTTAACCATATTGACGGTTTTTGCTGTGAATCTTAGGTTAGTCATAACTACTTCGTTATAACTTGGATTTTAGTGTTCTTTATATTTCTGAAACCCTGGACACGATATCTTTCATTTATGAAATCCAATAAATGACTTTTGAAGATGAACATGGCTAGATTGAAGATGACATGGCTAGATTGAGGATGAACCAGAGGATGACCCTGTGGTTCTAATAGAAGAAGACTTTGAGGAGGAAGATGAAGAAGACATTCAAGGAGACTCTGACTATGAACCAGAAGTCTATGATCCACCTCAAGTTGCCTAACACCGCAATCCCCGTCAGGGCTTCCAAGGTCTGACGCCTCAGTGGGCATTGAACTTAGATAGGTGGAGTCATGAGTAGCGT
The DNA here is from genome assembly GCF_002870075.4 of Lactuca sativa. Lineage (NCBI taxonomy): Eukaryota > Viridiplantae > Streptophyta > Magnoliopsida > Asterales > Asteraceae > Lactuca > Lactuca sativa. The sequence goes on from NC_056627.2 coordinate 267,931,944, forward strand.
CAGGACCGTCATTACAATGGAGAATGAAGCATCTACAACCTTGATGAGGGAGGCTCAACAGACAAGGCCCTACCTGTGATAGTACGTCGAGTTGCTTATAACAACGAGTAAGCAAGGCCAGCCATCCATCATGTTGTGGAGGTCGGTGCTACCTCACTAGTCAACATAGTTCGCCTCCGACACTTGAGTGAAGAGAAAGAGTTAACTAGAAATCACACTGAGGCCCTACAAATGGAACTTTATGCAACCCATGTTGAAGTCAAAGAACTTCGCGAACGCCAAGTATCATGGGAAAGACTCAGGTTTGAAACAAAACGCCAGTTTGCTAAATCTAGGGCTGAAACTAGTAGGAAACCAAACAACACTCCTCGCGAGTAGCGCTTATTCTACTCACTCTTTTGGATATAGATTAAGTCTACATATATACACTAGTGATGTTTTCATGTTCATAGTACGACCTCGAAATTTCATTTCTTTATAGGTCAAAATGCTATCAAGTTTTATGTTAAGTTGGTATATTGTAGACCTATTACAAGGTCAAATTTTCTAAACTCTACGTATATAATATACCAATGAAATTCACAGGCATCTTATTTCCTTTGAAAAATCACTATCCAATTTCACATTATCGCTTTGCAAGTGATTCCTTGTGGTAGACTTCTATATAAACTCCTTTCAGAATACATCATGAATTAGTGAAATTAGTTCAAATACATTTGATTTATAATCACTACTGATGTCTTATTACCTTTCTATCTTTTAAATCTTAAAGCAAAAGATGCTTCCAAGAAGAAATCCTAGGTGTATCAATGTTAATGCAGCTCCGACACCACCTCCACCTCCGTCGCCAAGTCCACAGTTTGCCGTTGCCATGTTTAAGGAAGCGGTCACTACAACTGTGGCAGCCACCATGTCACAGATATATACAACCGGTGCCAGTGGATCTGGGAGTGGTGCTCATCCCTCTAATCATGGTGAAATTTATGGACACCCACGAGAGTGTTCTTATAAGGACTTCGCAAATAACAAACCTATAAGCTTTAATGGGACTAGGGGAGTCATGGCTCTAACTTAATGGATAGAGAAAAACGAAGCAGTCTTTGAGATCTGCTCATACCCTAAGGGGAGCAAAGTGAAATTTGTTGCCTGCACCTTTTCTGACCGAGCTCTCGCATCGTGGAATGGGAACGTAAAGTCACTAACTCTTATAGTGGCAAACTCAATGAGCTGGGAAAATCTGAAATCGAAGATGATGCAAGAGTACTGCCCGAGGGGTGAAGCATAAAAGCTTGAACAAGAGCTTTAGGGCCTTACCATGATAGGTACAGACATAGCAACTTACACCAATAGATTCAGTGATAGTGTCGACATCCTATGTTACGAGAAAGCCATTCGCCTTAACGTTCCAAGTAACGAAACCCTTATCATTTACGGCGACAAATCCAAAACGAACCTACAAATCATTTCCAGTATCAAGGCGCAAAAGTTTCTTCGTAAGGAGTACTATGCTTTTCTAGCTGACATGGTAAACAAGAAACAAGAAGTGAAGGACTTCAAGAGCATTCCTAAATCTGTAATTTCCCAGACATTTTCCCCGATGATCTTCTAGGAGTCCCACCGAAAAGATAATTCGAATTCAGAATCGACTTAATCCCTGGAGCTACCCCCGTAGCTAAATCACCTTATCGTCTTGCACCAGCAGAAATGCAGGCACTATCCAGCCAGCTGAACGGACTTCTTAGCAAAGGATTCATTAGAACAAGCTTCTCATCCTAAGGAGCACCGATCTTATTCATGAAAAAGAAGGATGGATCTTTCTGTAAGTGATAGACTATCACAAGCTAAAAAATGTAACCGTTAAGAACCGATACAATCTACCATGGATAGACAACTTGTTTGACTAACTTCAAGGAGCAAGCTACTTTCCAAAATTCGATTCAAGATCCGGGTATCTCCAGTTTCGATGTTTACAGGAAGATGTTCCCAAAACATCCTTCCGAACTCGTTATGCTCACTACCAGTTTGTAATGATGCCTTTCGGATTAACCAATGCGCCCGCAGTGTTCATGGACTTGATGAACAAGGTTTGTCATCCATACTTGGACAAATTCATAATAGTCTTCATAGATGATATCCTTATCTACTCACAAAGTGAGGAGGAGCATACCTCACATCTCCAACAAGTCTTGCAAACATTAAGAGTAGAGAAGCTATACGCGAAGTTCTCAAAGTACGAATTTTGGATTAGGAAACTAGATTTCCAAGGTCATATGGTCGGTGAAGAGGGAATACATGTGCACCCTTCCAAAAAAAAGGCAATCGAGAACTAGTCAGCACCCAAAACGCCTACGGAATCCGTCAATTCTTAGGTCTTGTTGGCTACTATTGCAAATTCATTAAGAAGTCTCCCGAGTTACTAAACCGCCTACCACCATTACAAAAAAAGGTGTGACTTTTATGTCACATTGTTGGAACCTAAAAGTGAATCGCTAGCAATCATAAGTCCAAATGTGAATTCCGAAGTCAGCTAGTGTTCCAAAGTGAAGAGAAGTCTGGAATCTCTCCAGACTTGAAGAGTAGAAGATGAGAAGTTTACAAAAAAAGACATTCCGAAGTGGACTTTATGACCGGAATGTGTGATAATTTGAAGTTATTTTTTTGGTCACTTTGTGTATTAATTACTTTTGTCTCATTGCATGATTAGACATTTCATAGTACTTAGTATGTTTGTTAACTTGGACAATCAGCATGTAAGAATCATTCCTTTTATCCGGTCCTGTGTATGTTTAATAGTTTGTACCATGTATCACACACTCCTTTTTATAGGAGCTTTCAATGCAATGTTAAATGACGGACCTTTCTCTTATTTCTTGGAATTTACTAAGTTACTACCTTTAAAACATTCTTCTTGTTCTTCATTTATTAACTTTACTTTGAGCTTTATTCTCGTTCCTCATTTATGGCTTGATCACTTGTTGAATGCATTAACTCACACTTGACTGGTGTATCCAGGCTTGACTAGAACATTCATTAGTAAGAAGACATTAATCTTAAGCATTCACTCAAGGTTTGAGTTTTCAAACCTTGTCCCTGCGCATCAGAGCTATTTGTTCTCTTAATTGGTATCAGAGCTTGAGTGATTGTCCTTTGAATCCATAAGATCAGATTATAGTTGGTTTGAAATTACCTTGTTATTTCAACCATTTATGTGTTAAGGATAAAATTTCTTCTATATACCACTTTTGCTCGAAAATATCCTAACTTCGATGGCTGCTTCTAATCCTCAACAAATGATTCAAATGCAAATCACAAATAGTGTGGGTGGCCCTGCATGTGCCCCATTGCTAGTTGTGGAAGAATATGATCACTGGAAAGTTAGAATGGAAAGATTTTTACTAGCCAAAGAAAAAGGTGAAGAAATTTGGAGATCTGTCAAAGAAGGTCCTCATGTCCCTGTAAGAACAGTTGTGAGAGACGCTGCTGCTCAGCTTATGGGTCAAGATGAAACTCATCCAGCTCCTCTAACTGCAGGTGATATTGAGAAATTGCATGTTGATCAAGTGGTTTTCTCAGAAATGATGTTTGGTGTTCCTCCATCACTCTTTGAGCACATCAAGTTGTGAAAATCAGTAAAAGAGATTTAGGACACTCTTCAAGATCTGATTGAAGGTTCGGAAAATATGAAAGACAAGCGCCTCACTTCCGTTGTCAATGACTTTGGCACCTTCACTACAACTCCTGGTGAATCAGTTGCCTCAGCATCTAACCGATACCGAATCTTTGTTAACAACATGACTGCTCATGGGATTGTCCAAACTCCTTTGGAGTACAATCTCAAATCCATAAATAGTCTCGGTAAATAATGGGCAAATGTGAAATCCTATCTCCGAAGTAACGGTTCTTTGTAAAATTTTAATCTTTATCAACTTTTTGATGAACTTCAAGGACATGAATCCAATGTTGCTTAGACCATAAAGGAACTCTCCGGAGGTCCTCTTGCTCTTTTCAGTTCATTTGAACCAACCATTCCGAACTCATCCACTTCAGACCTTTTCAAACCCACTATTCCTTCAGTTCAATCTTCCTTAACTGTCTTACCCACTCAAAACTATCTTGTTGATGATTTCAATGCCATGGCCTCTGAACTCCGTTTCCAACAGGAGTTTGCTCTACTTTACATGAAATACAAACGTCCTTTCAATCCCTCTTACAACCATATCAAAATCGTTTCCATGCTCCTCACCAAAACAATCTTCAACCATATTCAGCTCAGGAACCTCAACTAACTTCGGAAAATCCTCCCTCATACAAACCAAACATCTCAAAACCAAACACTACTTCGGAACCACAGCAGAATCCAAAATCTGACAAGCCAAAAATTGTCTATCATAAGTGTGGACATGCAAATCATTTTGCAAAAGATTGCTTGGCTGAAGTTCCGCAAAATCCAAAAATCAAGGACTATGCATATTAAAAGCTCAAGAGATGGCAGAAAGTGAAAAAGCCTTTGTAACAACCATATCAAGAGATGTGGAAGGATATTAGTCATCAGGAGATGATGATGATTTGGTGACTAGAAATAACATGTGCTAGATGGCAAGACAAATCGTTGAATGTGATGATAGATATTGGTCCTATGGGTCTGAAGATGAAGATGATGTTGCTAAACCACACTACTGCTACATGGCAACCAACGATCCACCTGGTTGAAGCATTGTTCAGCAGGTAAAATCTATAATTACTGATAATAACTTGGATTTGTCTCTTTGTGAATGTTACCTAACCCAGATCCAAACAAATATGAGCACCATCTATAAAGCCTATGAGTCAGCCATAGAAGCCAGTGAGAAGAAGTATTGTGAATTAATCGTCCTAGATTACTTTTTGAGGATAAAAAGTTGAAAATCGAGTCTTTAGAACATGAGCTTGCAATGTCAAAATATGAATGTATCATTTTAAAAGACAAATATGAAATCACCTATTCTGAAAGAAATGTCTTGATTTCTGACAACAAACGTCTCATTGCTAAGATAGATCGTTTGCATAATTCTATTGACATGCTTGAATCAAATCTACAAATGACTCATAACTTTAGTCATCCATGGTCAAAAGCTCCTGGTCTCGGAAGCGAGTTTCCAAAACCAATTGCTCGTCCCTTAAAGGAATTGCAAAACCTGACATTTATGGGACTGGTTCCGAACATCAAACATTCGAACACCCCTGTTTCTCCCTTGTTACCCCTTCCTGAAACCATAGACCACTTTACTTCCCTAATTCCTGAGTTTCAACCCATAATTGTTAAGAGTCTCGATTCCATTCAATTTCCGCCTCTGATAAACTTGGACCTGAATCGGACCTCTAAAAGTCAAAAGTCTGTTTTTAAAAATCCGAACCCAAGCCCTCCTAACAACTGTGTTATTCAGGAAGTCTTTCATGAATCAACTTTGTTTGAACCATTAGATAGTGTTTGGGCATCCCTAGATAGTGAAGTCGATGAGACAATCCCATGCGATTCTGAACCAAAGGTAATTTCAAAAACTGATATGGTTCCCATTAAGCCTGTGTTCAACAATCCCTCAGTGGGACATACTTCGAAATTCTCTTCTCAATCTAAAAGAAAGACAATATTGAATAGGAAGGATATTGTAGATCCTAAGATAGAAGCTCGAAATGCTTACAAGAAGGAATTTCAGACTAGACAAAATTCAAGTTTCCTTGAGAACTCCAAAAAGAATGTATCTAGGAATTTTTATTCATCAACCCTAGTCAAAACTCCTTCACACCCACTAAGATCCTCAAGAGACCTTCTAACTCTCTCAGTTTTTGTAGAACAAAGAAACTGATCAGTACCAATCAACCCAAATCTTGTGTGAACAACACATCAATACGAAACACTTCTCCTCGGACTGTTTCGTCCACTTTCATTGCTAAATCCCATGGAACAATTTTTATAACCACCTTTTCTAAAACAAATGTGTCATCAAGCAAATCAAAAATTGCTGAGAAAATAAACTTTTCAAAATCTTCAAAGCAACATCTTGTATGGAAAGTCAAATCTCACATTGATACACCAACAATTCTGAAGGTCACTATTGTTCCCACCACTTCGGAAAAATCAAGTCCCAAGGAAGTCATTCCAAACCATCAAGTCATTGAATATGACTACTGGATAGATGAAAAGGCATTAGCATTTTCTCTGTTTCCTAAGAACTCAAAAGACATTTCCAAGAAACACAAAGGTGTACCAAATCACAATCTAAGACCAAAGCCCGTGCCTATGTCCCTATATCTAACTTGGAGCCTAAAAACTCCATCACTCATTGATTTTGCAGGCACTTTGTGCTTCGGAGCAAGAAACAATATGGTATATTGATAGTGCTTGCTCCATGCACATGATGGGGTAGAAAAATTTTCTGCGAGATCTCAAGCTTTCTCCTAATGTTGGCTACGTGACGTATGGAAACAACTCCAATTCTCAAATCCGTGGTTATGGAATTCTCACCAATGCAAAATTCTCTATCTCAAATTTGGCCTATGTAGCTAATCTGAAACATAATTTGATAAGTGTTGCTCAGCTCACTGATTCAAATCGAAATTGTGAATTTTTCAAGAAGCACAACTATGTAATGACTGAAGACCGAAAAGAGTGTTTAATCAAGTCAAATCACAACAAGAACATGTACCCTCTCGACATCAACATGATTATTGGCAAGCCACAACTCTGTCTTCTCTCCAAATTCGTTACTAACATCAGTTGGTTAGGGCACCAAATGCTTGCTCATCTGAACTTTCGCTACATGAATAATCTTGTATCTAGTGAAATGGTGAGATGTTTACCTCTTCTCAAATTTGAAAATGATCATTTATGTGCTTCCTGTAAGTGTGGAAAGCAATCGAATAAGGGCCATCCGGTTATCATCGAAAAATCAATCTCGGAACCATTGGAGCTTCTACACATTGATCTTTGTGGACCATCCACCGTTGAAAGTCTTCATCATAAGAAGTACATTCTTGTGATTGTTGATGACTTTACATGGCTCACTTGGGTCTTCTTCCTAAGGCTAAAATCCGAAACAGCCTATGAGCTCATAAATTTTATCAAAGGAATAGAAGTTCTTATCAAACCCCCAATTAGGAGAATCCGAAGTGACAATGGCTCAGAATTCACTAATTCCACCATTAAGAAATTCCTCAACGAGAAAGGAATTGACCATAATTTCTCAGCTCCCTACACTCCACAACAAAATGGTGTAGTTGAAAGAGGCAATAGAACTATTGTTGAAGCTGCTCAATCAATGCTAAACTTCGCAAATCTACCACTCTATCTGTGGGCTGAAGCCGTATCAACTACATGTTTCACTCAAAATCAGAGTATCACCAATCAATGCCTCAACATGACACCATACGAAGCTATGAATGGTCGGAAGCCAACAATCTTGTTTCTTCATGTTTTCGGATGCAGGTGCTTCATCAAGAACAACCGTGATCAGTTTACAAAGTTTCAACCTAAAGCCGATGAAGCCATCTTCCTTGGGTACTCCTCTAAATCAAAGGCTTACAGAGTTCTTAATTGAAGAACTCGTGTTCTGGAAGAAATCTTTGATGTTACATTTGATGACAACTTCGTTTGGAATTCTAGCCCAACTCATGTTACAACTCACATTATGGAGTCTGATGCTCGAACACCAGGATGTCTGAACCCGTAAACAATTCTTGAAGTTGACTTTGATACTCTCTTTGGACCCTCTGAAACCGCCCTTGATTTGGAATCTTGAACAAGGAAACCCTCTCCTTCGGAAGCTCCTGTTTCTCAAAATGTCTCCAGTCCAATCCTAAGTCTCTCTCCATTTGATTCCGAACCATTTCGACCTTCTCAGGTTGAGGGAGAGAATGCTTAACCCTCACTTGAATCAAATGTAGATGGATACCTAGATGCATCTGCTGATTTTGATGACTCCAATCCTATCAACATTGATGAAAACAAAAATTTCTTTGAATTCCCTTCTGATGATGATGATGTCAACCTCTCCGGTTCAGAAGTTCAGGGGGAGCATCTTCCTTATATTGTAACCATTCAGAGGGAGCAACTCAATCATACTGTTCATATTGGATCGTCTACTCCTCAAGAACTTCCAAGGTTACATGTCTGGACCAAGGATCATCCTCCCAACCAAGTTATTGGAAACCCTAATGCTGGTATTCAAACTCGATCTGCTGCAAGTGTTCAAAACGAATGTTATTACTCAGCATTTATATCCATGGTTGAACCCAAATCCATCAAGGAAGCATTAGAACATGTTGAGTAGATTACAGCCATGCAGGAAGAATTGGCAGAATTCGATAGAAATGAAGTATGGACCCTCGTGCCTCCTCCCTCAGATCACCTTATTGTTGGTACTAGATGGGTGTTTCGCAACATGTTAGATGACGCAGAAGTTATTATTCAAAATAAAGCAAGATTGGTGGCTAAAGGATTTACTCAGATCGAAGGTCTTGACAACGATGAGGCCTTTGCTCCTGTTGCACTTCTTGAAGCCATCAAAATCTTTCTTGCTTATGATGCTCACAAAGGCTACAAAGTTTACCAAATGGAAATTAAAAGTGATTTTCTTATTGGTAAACTTGACATAGAAGTATATCTTCAACAACCCCCTAGTTTCGCTTATCTCTCTTTTCTGAACTACTGTTACAAACTCCAGAAAGCTGTCAACGGTCTAAAGCAGGCTCCTCGCGCATGGTACGAGACCCTCAATGACTTTCTCAAGAGCTCTGGTTTCCAAAGAGGAATCTTAGATCCTACCCTATTCTGAAGATCGAATGGAACAAATCTCATGCTAGTTCAAATTTACGTTGAAGACATCATTTTTGGATCTACAGATTCATCTATGGTTGCTGATTTTGCTCAAACTAATGATCAGTCGATTCCAAATGAGCATGAATCGGGAGTTAAGCTTCTTTCTTGGCCACCAAGTCAAACAGACTAACAGAGGAATTTTCATTCACTAAGAGAAGTACATTTCGGAACTCCTCAAAAAATAGTCAATGGAAACATGTGCCTCAGCCAAGGTACCTATGAGCTTTGGACAAAAGATCTTTGCAGACCCTTCAGGTGTATCAGTTGATGAAAAGAAATACATAGGAATGATTGGATCCCTGCTCTATCTCACTACAATTCGACCGGATATCATGTTTTCCATATGTTTGTGTGCAAGATTTCATGTCAATCCAAAGATGTCTCATCTCCTGGATGTGAAACAAATTTTCCGATACCTCAAAGTTGCAAAGAGTGTTGGAATCTCGTACCTAGAAAATGAGAGCATCATACTTCAAGCATACTCAGATTCAAACTATGCTGGTCTTCAACTTGATAGAAAAAGCACATCAAGTGGCTGTCAATTTTTAGGTGGTCATTTGGTCAGTTGGTCATCCAAGAAACAAAATTGCATTACACTCTCTAGAGCCGAAGCTAAATACATTGTTGTTACCAGCTGTACATATTAGGTTCTATGGATGAAATCCCAACTTTTGGATTATGGTTATCATTTTCAAAACATTCCTATCTATTGTGATTCTCAAAGTGCGATTGAGATTTCTCACAATCCAATTCATCACTCCATGAATAAGCACATTGATATAAGGTACCATTTTATAGAAGATCGTGTTTCAAATGGTAACATTGAACTCATTTTTGTTCCATCTGACGATGAGATTGTTGATGTCTTTACTAAGGAATTAGACGAAGCCAAATTCAATGGTTTTCTGAACAAGATGGGCATGGTGATGCCAAATCCTAAGTTCTTTCAAGAGACTTGTTCTCTTTGATAAAAATATTCTGAAGAAAATTGGTTCCGATCTTAAAAGAACTTTTCATCTCACAACTATTCTCCTTCGAAATACATAGGATCATTTTACATGTGTTTATTTCTAACCATCACTTGAGTTTAAGTTGTACAGCTCATCCTGATCATTTGTTGTTCTAAGTCCACATAGTCCTCTTGATCACTTTTTGCATACCGGAATATACTTCATAATGGCATCCCGAATTTCCACTCTAGAAAGGTATTGCATTCTATACTTTGAAATTTTCATAATTCACTCCAGAAGTTTTCTCAAATCTTGTTTCTGTAACAGCCCGGAATTTCAGGTATTGTTATATTTATGATTTTGGGTGTTTTAAGAGGGGACTCGGCGAGTTGGAGCCTAGACTCGCCGAGTAGGATCGCGGATCTGGTCGCGGGTTCGCGACTGGACTCGACGAGTCCGGATATGGACTCGGCGAGTCTGAGCTGTTTAGCGAAAACCCTAACCGTCCAGGCTTAGGACGTATATGAGGGACCTTATGGCCGTCATTGTTCACCCTAGTCCTCTGAGAGAAACCCTAATTCGATTGTGAGCATCTGGAGCAAGGTAGAAGACCATTGTTGATTTTGGAAGTGTTGTTTTGCAAGGAAGAGGAGGCTTGGTTAAGGGAACAACAAGGGAAGCCACGTTCTGAGGATTGGGGACACAGAGAGCACGTTATTCAGGTAATATTTCGAGTTGCATCCTTCTATGTTGATGTGTATATGGATTTAGGGTTTATTGAACCCTTTTGTGGCTAGATTGAGTGTTACCTTAGTCCCCCAAACGATTGGAACCCTGTATTGGGATCTTTGGAAGTCCAGAATGTCCCATGCCTGAGCATTTCGTGAATCAATGGAGGTTTTGGATTGGAATCCTTATGCCTTAGGTCAAAATGTAAATTATGAGTCATGGGGTGTATTATGAGCACCGAAATGAGGACCTTACGTGATGAATCAGTCTAGGAAGGCCAGACCTATGAATGGTCGGAGCAGTTCTGACCTTAGAAAGCAGTTTGAGCGGTTGCATGGCATGGACTCGCCGAGTCCGATGAACAGACTCGGCGAGTAGCTTGAAGATTAACTGGGACTCGTCGAATTGTTCTTTAGACTCGGCGAGTTGAGTCGGGGTGGCCCCGCGATTCTTCCAGGAGAAACTCGTCGAGTCAGGGAGGATACTCGACGAGTAGAAATGGAATCTTAGAGAATTGGTGAGGACGTCTAGACTCGCCGAGTCGCCCTAGCACTCGCCGAGTCAGGTCAAGTTGACCGTTGACCGTTGACCAGAGTTGACCTATGTTTGACCTCTTAGGGATAGTCAAACTTAGAAGATAAAAGTGTTAATAAGAGATGTATGATGTTATAGGGAGATTGTAGCTCGGTGGATCGAGTACGAGTGACTTCGGGATTTGCTAGCTTTCGACATTCACGAGGTGAGTCTTCTCACTATATTGTACCCGGAAGGGTTTGACTGTGTGACCGGAAGGTCGGATATGATATGAGATATATGTGCTATATGTGATAAGCTAATTGTTATACGTGCTATGTATGTTATGTGGGCCGGAAGGCATTATGTTATGGGCCGGAAGGCATAATGTTATGAGCCGGAAGGCGATTATGTTATGGGCTGGAAGACGTTGTGTTGTGGACCGGAAGGTCGGCGTGGGTAGGACCGGAAGGTTTACCCAGCAGGGACAGAAGTCCCCTGAGGCACATGGACCGGAAGGTCAGGGCCTGGAAAGGCGTATGTGCGTAAGTTGTATATTGGGGAACTCACTAAGCATTTATGCTTACAGTTGTTATGTATGTGTTTCAGGTACTAGCGAGGACTGTGGGAAGGCGCCGGCGTGATCTGTACACACTGAAAGATGCTTTGTGATCTTGGGATTTAGATGATTAGTATTTTGACATGACACTTGAAATGTTTATGCCTTGTTTTGAATGGAAATACTATATTTTGAAATGAAAAATTTGTTTGAAAATTTACGGTGTTACAAATTGGTATCAGAGCCTTGGTTTGAGGGATTCAGGTGCACCTTCGGGCGTAACTGAACTCAAACCGAGGATTTGAGGAAAACTTTTAAAATAAAGGCATAAACTTTCATAAATGATTTTGTGGTAAACAAGAAAGAAGCAGTGTGTACGATCAGTCAGCGCCCGAACGGTCAGGATCCCCAAAATACCTTACAATGTTATGTTATGAGATAAGTTATGATATGAATTGTTATGCATGCTAGAAGACTAGGTATTCATGATAGGACTAGAGTGGCCTGATTTGTGATGCCTTAGTCTAGGGAGAATTGCCGATATGAGATGCTTTGATAGCGTGTAGATAGATAGTGCATATCAGAGGTAGAGTACTCACTATCCGGGGTTTGGGGAGGAAGATTTGGGATGAATGCTGATGCGGTGTGGTCGGTAGTATTGGGCCCGTACTATCGAAGACACCGGGTCAGTGGGAGACCCAAGTAAGAATCCCTGGATATCGGAGACTGAGTAGGGTTGCGTTATCGAGTGCAATTACACTCGATGGAGTCTCTGATAGTTTTATGTTGTATTTCAGAGACATCATGGTTAGACCACGCCACGGAGCGAGTACGAGCGGTGTGAGTGACGAGGAGATTCGTCAGATGATTCATGAGGAGGTGGCTGCAGCGATCCGGGCTGAGATTCCGGAGATGTTTGGGTCTATTAAGACCACCTTGATGGAGACTTTTGAGGAGCGGTACGCCGCATTGACTGAGGCTGCAGCCGCTGCAGCTACCGCAGCTGTGGCCGCTGCCAGGCCACAGGGGGGTGACTCGTTGCTGTTTCGGGAGTTCAGCAACACGAAGCCACCTGAGTTTGATGGGACGCAGGATCCGATTGCTGCGATGAGGTGGATCGCTGATATTGAGGGGTGCTTCTACACTTGTTCATCTCCGGAGCATCTGAGGGTACGGTTCGCTTTGAACCAGCTCCGTCTGGGAGCGAAGGATTGGTGGAAGTTCGTGACGGCGAACTTCACTTTGGCAGAGATTTCAGCAGTGACATGGGAGGGGTTTACCTCTATGTTCAGAGACGAGTATGTTCCCCCGGTGGAGAGGGAACGATTGTTTCAGGAGTTCTTGACCCTCAAGCAGGGTACTGATTCGGTCGCGGTGATCACGCGGAAGTTTCATGAGAGGGCGATGTTCTGCCCCGAGCTGGTGTCTACAGAGCAGGCTCGGATGAGCCGGTACTTGGGTGTTTTGAGGAGGGATATCTGGGAGTTTGTGTCAAACTCCACCTATCATACCTTTGTTGAGCTTCAGGCGAATGCCAGGAAGCGCGAGATTGAGTTGGAGACCCAGGCCAGGGAGGAGGCCGAGTCTCAGCGGGTGGACCGGCGGCCGGCTCAGTCTCAGTCGGCAGCCAAGTGGACTAAGTCCGCCGATTCGAGGACGGGAGGTCCGAAGGGCCGCACTTGCGGAAAGTGCGGCAAGGGTCATGATGGGGCATGTCGATCTGGTGCTTGCTACAAGTGTGGCAAGGAGGGGCACATTGCTAGGAAGTGCCCCAAGGGGTTTACGGTTTGCTTTCATTGTAACCAGACAGGCCATCGGAAGGCCGAGTGCCCTCAGCTTCTTCAGGGATCTGCACCTATTGCCAGAGCTGCTGCGACTCGACCGGTGAAGGCCGAGGCCCCGAGGGCTCGTGGGAGAGCCTTTCAGCTGACTGCGGAGGAGGTCCGCGCTGCGCCCGATATTGTGGCAGGTATGCTGTATTTCATGTATTTATTTTGATGTAGAGATGTTATGCTTATGTTATGATATGCGTAGGTACTTTCCTTGTGAACTCTGTACCTGCTTTAGTGTTATTTGACTCGGGTGCAAGTAGGTCCTTTGTATCCTTAGCTTTTAGTCAGCATATCAGCGTTAGTCGTGAGTCGTTGAGTCGGCCTCTGAGAGTTTCTATAGCTGACGAGAGAGTGATTTGTGCCACGAAGGTTCTCCGGGGATGTGTGTTAGAGATTTTCGGGGTTGAGTTTCCGATTGACCTGATTCCTATTGCGATGGGTGATGTCTGTGTCATTGTGGGCATGGACTGGTTGAGCCGATTTGGCGCTGTCATCGACTGTGAGCGTCAGCTGGTGACTATACGAGACCCTAGTGGGGGAGTTCTTTCGGTGTACGGCGAGGGTACCCGTTCGGGATCAGCTTTTTGTTCAGCCGCTAGGGCGAGGCAGTGTCTCCAGCAGGGCTGTAAGGGTTTTGTGGCGTATGTGATGGATACGCGGGAGGTTTCCGAGAGACCGAGATCAGTTGAGGAGGTCCCAGTGGTGCGTGAGTTTCCAGATGTGTTCCCCGAGGAGCTGCCGGGAGTACCTCCTGTGAGGCAAGTAGAGTTTGGTATCGATCTGGTTCCGGGGGCCGCGCCTATCGCTAAGGTGCCTTATAGTCTTGCACCTCCAGAGATGCAAGAGTTGTCCTTGCAGCTTCAGGAGTTGTTGGGGAAGGGATTCATCCGGCCGAGCAGCTCGCCGTGGGGAGCACCTATTCTGTTCGTCAAGAAGAAGGATGGTTCACACCGGATGTGCATTGATTACCGGGAGTTGAACAAGTTGACGGTCAAGAACCGTTACCCATTACCGAGGATCGATGATTTATTCGATCAGTTGCAGGGAGCATCTTGGTTTTCCAAGATCGATTTGAGGTCGGGGTACAATCAGGTGAGAGTGCGGGATGAGGACGTCCAGAAGACAGCGTTTAGGACGCGATATGGGCATTATGAGTTTGTGGTGATGCCTTTCGGGCTCACCAATGCCCCGGCTGTGTTCATGGATCTCATGAACAGGGTATGCAGGCCGATGTTGGATCGGTCAGTGATTGTATTTATCGACGATATTCTAGTGTATTCGAGATCTAGAGAGCAGCATGAAGAACATTTGAGGGAGGTCCTTGGGGTTTTGAGATCGGAGAAGCTTTATGCAAAGTTCTCCAAGTGTGACTTCTGGTTGCGGGAGGTCCAATTCCTAGGACATGTTGTTAATCAGGAAGGGATATTGGTTGATCCGGCTAAGGTTGAGGCGGTGATTAGTTGGGAGGTGCCGAAGTCACCTTCTGAGATCAGGAGTTTCCTTGGATTGGCAGGGTATTATCGGAGATTCATTAAGGACTTCTCCAAAGTTGCAGTGCCACTCACTAGATTGACCCGAAAGGGGGTTGCATTCTCATGGGGACCCGGGCAGCAGACCTCCTTTGAGACACTTCGCCAAAGGTTGTGCGAAGCTCCGGTATTAGCTCTCCCGGAAGGGATGGAGGATTTTGTAGTATATTGCGATGCATCGATTTCGGGGCTGGGTGCAGTGTTGATGCAGAGGGGTCATGTGATAGCTTATGCGTCGAGGCAGCTGAAGCCTCATGAGGTGAGATATCCCACGCATGATTTAGAGTTGGGGGCAGTAGTGTTCGCTCTCAAGATCTGGCGTCACTACTTGTATGGGGTTCGATGTACGATATACACGGACCATAAGAGCTTGAAGTATTTGATGGATCAACCCAACCTAAATATGCGTCAGAGGAGGTGGTTGGATGTGGTCAAGGATTATGATTGTGAGATCCTGTACCACCCAGGCAAGGCTAATGTGGTAGCCGATGCATTGAGCCGCAGGGCGGAGAGCACTCCACTGCGAGATGTATGTTTGAGATTGACTGTAATAGCTCCAGTATTGGATGCTATTCGTGGGGCACAGGCCGAGGCTGTGAGACCAGAGATGCAGAAGAGAGAGCGGGTTGTCGGTTTGGTTTCAGAGTTCGTTACGGATGGACGAGGGCTTATGACGTTTCAGGGTCGGATTTGGGTACCATTCGTGGGTGGTACGCGTATTACTTTGATGGAAGAGGCTCATCGATCGAAATTCTCGATCCATCCTGGGGCTACGAAGATGTATTTGGATTTGAGGAAAGAGTATTGGTGGCCCTGTATGAAGAGGGACGTCGCATGGTTCGTGGAGAGGTGCTTGACCTGCCGTAGGGTTAAGGCCGAGCACCAGAGACCGCATGGCAAGTTGCAGCCATTGGAGGTTCCCGAATGGAAGTGGGAACAGATCACCATAGATTTCATCACCAAATTGCCGAGGACTGCCAGAGGAGTCGATGCAATTTGGGTGATTGTGGATAGGTTGACGAAGAGCGCTCACTTCCTTGCCATCAGTGAGAGTTCTTCAGCGGAGAAGTTGGCGGAGATATATGTGAGAGAAGTGGTATCTCGGCATGGGGTGCCGATCTCGATTGTTTCAGACCGTGATGTGCGCTTCACTTCCAGATTCTGGAAAAAATTCCATGAGGAGCTGGGTACTAAATTACATTTTAGTACCGCATACCATCCCCAGACAGACGGTCAGAGCGAGCGAACGATTCAGATGCTGGAGGACATGCTTCGAGCGTGTGTGTTAGATTTCGGGGGTAGCTGGGATGCGTATTTACCCTTGGCAGAGTTTTCCTACAACAACAGCCATCATTCGAGCATTGGTATGCCACCCTTTGAGCTGTTGTATGGTAGGAGGTGTCGGACTCCCATTTGCTGGGGAGAGGTGGGGCAGAGAGTGATGGGCAGTACAGAGATCGTGCTTCAGACGACAGAGCAGATTCAGCGGGTTAGACAGAGGTTATTGACCGCCTAGAGCCGACAGAAGAGTTATGCAGGCAGACGCCGATCCGAGCTTGAGTTTCAAGTCGGCGACTTCGTTCTCCTGAAGGTCTCTCCTTGGAAAGGAGTGATTCGATTCAGGAAGAGGGGCAAGTTGGGACCCCGGTATATTGGGCCATTTCGTGTGATTGCGAGGATAGGCCGGGTAGCCTATCGTTTGGAGTTGCCAGCAGAGTTGGGGCAGATCCACGACACTTTTCATGTGTCGCAATTGAGGAAGTGTATAGCCGACGAGTCGGCCGTGGTTCCATTAGAGGATATTCAGGTGGATGCGAGCCTGAATTATGTCGAGAGACCAGTGGCCATCAGGGATCGGAAGATCAAGGTTCTGAAGAACAAGGAGGTACCTCTGGTGTTGGTTCAGTGGCAACACCGGAAGGGATCGGAAATGACTTGGGAGCCGGAGCGTGAGATGCGGGAGCAGCATCCGGAGCTATTTTCAGAGCGAGACTTCGAGGGCGAAGTCTAGTCCTAGTGGAGGAGAGTTGTAACAGCCCGGAATTTCAGGTATTGTTATATTTATGATTTTGGGTGTTTTAAGAGGGGACTCGGCGAGTTGGAGCCTAGACTCGCCGAGTAGGATCGCGGATCTGGTCGCGGGTTCGCGACTGGACTCGACGAGTCCGGATATGGACTCGGCGAGTCTGAGCTGTTTAGCGAAAACCCTAACCGTCCAGGCTTAGGACGTATATGAGGGACCTTATGGCCGTCATTGTTCACCCTAGTCCTCTGAGAGAAACCCTAATTCGATTGTGAGCATCTGGAGCAAGGTAGAAGACCATTGTTGATTTTGGAAGTGTTGTTTTGCAAGGAAGAGGAGGCTTGGTTAAGGGAACAACAAGGGAAGCCACGTTCTGAGGATTGGGGACACAGAGAGCACGTTATTCAGGTAATATTTCGAGTTGCATCCTTCTATGTTGATGTGTATATGGATTTAGGGTTTATTGAACCCTTTTGTGGCTAGATTGAGTGTTACCTTAGTCCCCCAAACGATTGGAACCCTGTATTGGGATCTTTGGAAGTCCAGAATGTCCCATGCCTGAGCATTTCGTGAATCAATGGAGGTTTTGGATTGGAATCCTTATGCCTTAGGTCAAAATGTAAATTATGAGTCATGGGGTGTATTATGAGCACCGAAATGAGGACCTTACGTGATGAATCAGTCTAGGAAGGCCAGACCTATGAATGGTCGGAGCAGTTCTGACCTTAGAAAGCAGTTTGAGCGGTTGCATGGCATGGACTCGCCGAGTCCGATGAACAGACTCGGCGAGTAGCTTGAAGATTAACTGGGACTCGTCGAATTGTTCTTCAGACTCGGCGAGTTGAGTCGGGGTGGCCTCGTGATTCTTCCAGGAGAAACTCGTCGAGTTAAGGAGGATACTCGACGAGTAGAAAGGGAATCTTAGAGAATTGGTGAGGACGTCTAGACTCGCAGAGTCGCCCTAGCACTCGCCGAGTCAGGTCAAGTTGACCGTTGACCGTTGACCAGAGTTGACCTATGTTTGACCTCTTAGGGATAGTCAAACTTAGAAGATAAAAGTGTTAATAAGAGATGTATGATGTTATAGGGAGATTGTAGCTCGGTGGATCGAGTACGAGTGACTTCGGGATTTGCTAGCTTTCGACATTCACGAGGTGAGTCTTCTCACTATACTGTACCCGGAAGGGTTTGACTGTGTGACCGGAAGGTCGGATATGATATGTGCTATATGTGATAAGCTAATTGTTATACGTGCTATGTATGTTATGTGGGCCGGAAGGCATTATGTTATGGGCCGGAAGGCATTATGTTATGGGCCGGAAGGCGATTATGTTATGGGCCGGAAGGCGTTGTGTTGTGGACCGGAAGGTCGGCGTGGGTAGGACCGGAAGGTTTACCCAGCAGGGACGGAAGTCCCCTGAGACACATGGACCAGAAGGTCAGGGCCTGGAAAGGCGTATATGCGTAAGTTGTATATTGGGGAACTCACTAAGCATTTATGCTTACAGTTGTTATGTATGTGTTTCAGGTACTAGCAAGGACCGTGGGAAGGCGCCGGCGTGATCTGTACACACTGAAAGATGCTTTGTGATCTTGGGATTTAGATGATTAGTATTTTGACATGACACTTGAAATGTTTATGCCTTGTTTTGAATGGAAATACTATATTTTGAAATGAAAATTTTGTTTGAAAATTTATGGTGTTACAGTTTCGGAATGTATTACAAATCATTTTACGGAAATTCTCTAAATTTTTCACTCCGGAACATAAAATCGTTATTTCGGAATTTTGCTCCAGAATCACAGATTTTTGACTCCGGAATCACTAACCTTTTTTTTCACCGTAATCGCAAACCTTTTGACTTTGAAACTTTAAGCTTCACTCAAGAACGATCATATTCCGGACCATCTCTCAAAATTTTCATAATCCATAATTCAACTCGTTACCTTCCGGATCTAAAACTGTCCGGAATCGATTATTCGGAAACCCAAGAGTCAATTAGGTGAAACGTTTTCTTTGTAAGGATCATTATCCAATCCTCCTTGATTTTCACACCACAACTACACGTCTCCAAAAGCATCCATCTAATCATCGTATGGGTTTTCTATTTCAAGCTACAAACAACCCTACCCTTCCCTTCCCAAGTCAACTTAACCCCCAAAAGCAGTTACTCATTTACTGCAACCCGGTTCAAATGTGGATCCTCATCATTATCCTTCTAACCTGACCCACTTTCCTCACATATAAATATTCCCCAAACATACCTTTTACCTCTTTACGCACTCCAACCCTCCAAAACTTCAAATTCTCTCTGTGTTCATCGTGTTCTTCAAGCATTCAACCCTCTGCAACAGTGGCTTCTCAATCTTCTTCATAGGAAAATGCACCAACTGCCTCAACTCCCAGGAAATCCATTGCCAACAAGAAACCCTTCAAGAAATCCTCCTCATCGGCATCATCTGAACCTTTTTCCAGTGATATAACCCAATTTTTTTCGCTTAACCCTATGGATTACGATGAATCCATCAAAGTTATGATCAAGTTCATAGCTAACCATCCCATATCCATTCCCCTCATAAAAGTCCCTGAACCACCTCTCCAACTTCATCATCTTCACAGAGCTTTCATTAGAATCAAACTCGAAGACGATGTTCTGGAAACAAAAATTATTAGGGATAGAATAATGCCAATCTACAAATCCACGTTCCTCAAAGCAATCAGAGTGAAACCAAAACCCAAGAATTTTACAGTTCAAGAACCAATAGCTGAAGAATTTCAATAGTTCTTGAACCACATTGTATACACGCAAGACTTCAAGGCCAAAGATTTCAAGAAGTCAGCAGTCTCCGGCCTATGGACTGTATTGATGCATTTTATCATTCGTGGGCTATCTGGCATGCACGGGGGAACTGATACCCTCAACAAGGATTTCCTAAATATGGTATATAACATTTATTCTGGACGCAACAATGCGATTGACCTTCCGGAAGTGCTATGGAAAGACTTCTGCAAATTTGTCATCAAAAGAAAGGAGAATGAGATCTCAAGCCGTAGGTTCTGGGCTCTGACACTTCAGCAACTATTCAAGGAACTCTCAGAACCTATTCCTGTTAACATGATTCCTCGTGAGGTATGCATTTTCTTTCAAGGCTGTTAAATTATATAGAATTTCATACCAATCTTCCTTTGGTCCTGTCCAGAGATTACCTCAACATATGTTGGACCTCATCCCTTCCGGATTCATTCACCTTCAAAAAAAATTTGGAGACTTCGACTGTGTTTGACCCAACACAGTCTACCCAAGTCCCTATTGAGCCTACTCCGGAAGAGGGCCATCATTCTGTATCCGGACCAAAGAAATCCAAAAAGTCTGCAAAAAGGAAGACTTTCCCTTCGAAGCCCAAGGCCAAAAAGAAACCCAATGTCGGTTCTTCCTCTCAACAGGAAGGAACCCATGACATTCAGGTTGATTCTGCCCTTCCGAACACCCCTCTTGCCCACTTATCTGAGGTACCCCTCAATTTTTCAACAACACAAGCACACACACACGAGGAGTCACCACATAATCCACCCTCACCTTCCAAAAAAGGTGATGTCGGTGTTAACCAAAAGTTCCTTGACCCCTTGGAACACATTCACATGTCACTTTTTGTATCCCTCTTGTTTCTACATGCACACACTCTGGAACCCCTGTTCTGGACCCCAAGCATTTCGAGGTTGGATTTGTCCCTCCTTCCCCCAGTGCCACAATTGGTCTGATACCCAGAAAGGTTACAGGACGACTAGGAGTTAATGATCCTCTGTGGGAAGATTATGTGAACAGGGCACATGCTCGGCATCCGGAGCTTACCAGATCGCAGGTGGAATCTACCCTTATTTCCATGAAGAAGAGAGTCATGCAAAGCAACTTGCCTTATGTCTCTCCTACTGATGAGCTAATTGATCTAGAGTTTACATCTGGAGAAACTCAAAAGCCTCCTCCTCAAGCCTCCAATCCTCCAGCTTCGGATGAGGATATTTCCGAAGAAATTCTACTGACAACAGATGTTGCACACGTTGCGGATACTAACGTGTTTTCCTCAGCTCAACTTCATCTCAAGCCATCCTCATCAATGCCAACATTTAACTTCAGATCCTCCTCCTCTACTCAGCCTAAATCCGAATCAACACCAAAGCTCCATGATGATGTTGAAACTCATCCCGGTCCCTCTACAAATCCCATGCCTTACAAGGAAAAGCCTCTACATTCAAATTCCAACACCATATTCTCATCTAGTGATTATATCGATATGTTTGTTCTCCTTGAGCTTCAAACAAATGTGTCTGATACCATGAAGAAAGTCTCCTTAATTGAATCTTCTGTAGCAGAGCTCAACTCCAAAATGGATCAAAAGGTTTCCGGACTAGATTCCAAACTCTATGTCATCATTCAGTTCTTATCCTATCAGTCTGAACCTTCAATTGCTGAAAGAGAAGCCTAGCTTGATCAACTAATCTCACTCTGGCTCAAGCACTCCCTATAACAGGTTGAAGCCAAGTATGATGCCTCGGTTGAACACTACCTTGATACGATCACCACAATACTTAAGGTCCATCATGAGTTGGTTTCCGCTAGCAATGATCTTATAAAGTAGACCCATGTTCGTCATGAGAAGCAAATTCAGCGACTGGAGAAGGAGATCAAGAAGAAGGATGAGATGAATCTCATAATTCAACAAGTCCTCATCAAACTCCTTCGATCCGCTTGGAACATTGTTGATGTTCTGAATCGAAAGTTTGATGAGATGTTATGTATCCTTGGACACCTGTTCGATCATCTCACTGCTCAAGTGCCCACTTCCGAAGCATATGATTCTCTCACTCTACAACTCAACATCAGAATGAAAAAGGTGTTTGAGTGATTTGATTGGTTAAAGGACTCTTTATTGCTTGCATCGGTTCCTCGGTTCACTGATGCAAGAAGGAGAGAAGGCCCAAGTCAAGCATGGAAGTCTGCCTCGGAGTTCTCACTCTGGGATGAAAATGATTCTGATGATGATGAGCTAAATATTCTTTCCAACTCCCCCCCCCCCCCCCCCCCCAAAAATGTAGACAGTGATGAAGAGAAGTAAGTTACGAATGAAGTTCTTGCTCTCGAGGCTCCAAACAAGCTCCTTCCAAAGGTGATGACAGAGGGAGAAAATAGAATTTGGTCCGCAGTATCTTGGCCTTCGTCTTTTCATGACACTCTCCGAAGGGCAACTCAAATGGCCATAGCGAAATCATTTCTCACAGCCCAATCCTTCTGAGCCACTCCCTCAAAGATTCCTTTTATTCCGGCTCCAAAGATCGCTTCTCTAGACGAGGGCTCTCCACTCCGAATCCCTAATGACATTCTGGAAGAACCTCTTCAAAATCCTACTCCAGAATTTGTTGTTGATGAGAACATGCAGCTCATTATGTCTGCATTAAAGAAAGACAAAAGCAAATAGCCTATGACAGCCGAACAACAAGCCTTCCACTTCGGACCTCTTCTCAGGAGGAAATTAACAAGGCATTAGAGGACAACATCCGGATCCAAGCTCTCAAGGATAATCCAAACCCGATGCGTGAAATATCTCCTCTATGTCGTGAAGGCATTCTCCGTAATCATGAAATCATTCCTTTCATGTATTATGATGTTCCAAAAAATGACACCGAACAGCTCGATCTTCCTTTCTCTCTCCATACAGCAAATACTACATCAAATTTGCTCATCTTCACCCAATGACGATCAGGAAGTGATCCTCCGGACGGGGCGTGAAAGACTTGAAACATTCTACTCCAAGAATGCACAACCTCTTAGGGAAGTGTGGACAAGGAAAAGAATCACCCAAGTTCATGGTTTTGGAAGAAAAATCTTGGTGAAGTTCGAACTTAACTGTCCATTATTTCGATTCCACATCTTCTGGAACTAATCAACTCCCTGGACCATCACTGATGCCGATTACCCTTCGATGAATCCGAATGGCATTCTTACATTCGCTGCTCACTTCCGAAGAATTCAAAATAATGATATAAGTATGGGTCCTTATCATGTTGCTCTGAGTTTCCTCAAGGACTATGTTGCGGAGTTTTGCAGATACGACTATAAGTTGGCACACTTATACGGGATAGAAGACTTTGTTGCTAAAATCAAATTTGTTCTTCCGGAAGCTGAACTGCTTGCAAGGAAGACAAACAAGAAGGACTTTTTCCGAGTCATTGACAAACACCTAGTTCCTACCAAAGTCCTTTGTAAGTTCATTTCTCGTGCATCCAACTCTGAAGCTCCAGAACAGGTCAAAGAGAAGTTTGTAAGTCAAATATCCTCGTACATTGAAGTCAAAGAAAAGGTTGTTCAGAGCCTACACCGTCATCAAGGAAGAAGCCATCTAAGCTGACTGGATTGCTAAGTTCACTTAGGGGTGATTATTGGAACCTGAAAGTGAATCACTAGTAATCATAAGTCCAAATGTCAATTCCGAAGTTAGCAAGTGTTCCGAAGTGAAGAGAAGTCTGGAATCTGTCCAGACTTGAAGAGTAGAAGATGAGATGTTTAGAAGTGGAAACATTCTGAAGTGGACTTTATGTCCGGAATGTGTGATAATTTGGAGTCATTGTTTTTGTCACTTTGTGTATTAATTACTTTTGTCTCATTACATGATTAAACATTTCATAGGAGTTAGTATGTTTGTCAACTTGGACAATCAGCATGTAAGAATCATTCCTTTTATCCGGTCCTATTTATGTTTGATAGTTTGTTCCATGTATCACACACTCCTATTTATAGGAGCTTTCAATGCAATGTTAAATGACGCATCTTTCTCTTATTTCTTGGCATTTACTAACTTACTACCTTTCAAACATTCTTCTTGTTCTTCAGTTATTAACTTTACTTTGATCTTTATTCTCGTTCCTCATTTATGGCTTGATCACTTGCTGAATGCATTAACTTACACTTGACTGGTCTATCCAGGCTTGACTAGAACATTCATTAGTAAGAAGACATTGATCTTAAGCATTCACTCAAGGTTTGAGTTTTCAAACCATGTCCCTGTGCATCAGATCTATTTGTTCTCTCACACACCCCCGAACCAGAACGGCGGAAACGTCCGGAGGCGGGTGACGTCATTATGCAGTATCATAACAATTGAATAATAATGAAACATAGAAAATCCAAACATCATACATTAAGATAACAAACTTACATAGTTTTACATCTTGTTTATGTTCTTAAATTACACAAAAGAGACATTGTGTAACGCCCCGTTCTTGAAATATCTATTTATGGTTTCCCGAGATCAAAAGTAAGGGCGTTTCGGTCCTTTATGTGGATATGGAGTTTGACGAGAACGGACTTATGATAGAGGAGATGTTGTAAATTGAAGATATTGACAACAATGGTCTCTAAGGGGGAAGTTTAGCAATTGGTTCCCATGCATGCCAAGCATGCATGCACGTGTTTGGCTGGGTACGCCCAGCGTAAGCTGGATGTACGCCCAGCGTAATGGAGGAAATGAATGCGGAGGTCTCTCGACGTACGCCCAGCGTACGTCTATCATCCAGAAACCCTAGATTTAGGGCCAGCCACTATATAAGGAACATAATGGTTCTCACCCTAGCCTCCACAAACTCTCTCTTATCCTCGGAAACCCTAGATAGCCGTCCCACCTCCATTTTTGGGTGTGTTTGACCTTGGAAAGCTTGTTTTGGCAAAAGAGAGTCTAGAAGAACAAAGAGGAAGTTGTCAAAGAAGGAGTTGAGTGGCTGGAGCTCGTAGATCTGGAAAGACATCATCTTCTGAGGCCCTTTTGAGGTAAAAAGTCTCTGGCTTGGCAATCATAATGTGTAGATCTATGTGTTTTGAAGTTTTGACATCATTCTTGTCCCAAAAACCTCATCTTGATGCATGATTCGTGTTGGTTGAGATTAGCTGTCCTTTTAGACCTTAGGAAAGGTCTTGAGTAAGAAAAATGAGGTCCCAATGGCTTTGGTTGTCTCATACGTGATATAGATAGGTCTTAATAGATTAAGACCTTGGATTAAGAGCTTTATAGACGTCCCAAGTAATAAAGTTTGAGACTTTATGAATCCTAGGCATATTTGGTCTATGGATCTGAAGTTTGGGCTTAAGAGCTTAAGCCATTAAGATCTTATGAGAAGTTGTAGTTCAGCGGAGTTACGCCCCGCGTAAATGGGAGTATGCCCAGCATAGTGGGTCTTTGCCCTGATCCCAATTCGCGAGCATCGTTGTACGCCCAGCGTACCAAGGAGGGTATGCCCAGCATACTCCCTCTGTTGGGTTTTCATTTTGGGCCTTAAGAGATTGGGCTGTTATTGGGCTATTGGAGCTTGGGTCGTGACTGGACATTTTGGATGGAGTATTTTGGACTCACTAATTTATTATGGACCTTGGTTCTAGGCCCATTTGGTGAGGTGGGCCCAATTTAGTAAATTGGGCCAATATTGGGTTTTGCTTCGGACTTTTGGTCTTTGGGCCACTAGTGGGCATGAGAGCTTACCTAGTGTTAGGCCTTTCATATTTTGATTATGGGTCTTAGTCTTGGACCAGATTGAGTTAAGGGAAAATTGGCCAATTTACCCTTGGAAAGATATTGTGCTTGGACTAATGATTGTTTTGCTGCTTCGGATAGTTCGGGATTTTCGTTGAGGGTGTGATTTGGGAATATGCTTTTTCAGTTTAGAGTTTCGGCAGTTGCGAGGTGAGTTATCCTCACTATATCAACAGGGTCTAAGGCACCACGGCCGGCCCTTTATCGAATGGAAATCCGGGTAGCTGTTGTTATGTTATTGCTTTGTTATGTTTGCATCCTGGTAGTTAGGATGGTATATGTTAGAGACCTGGTTAGGGTCGGTATCCTGGTTTATAGGATGATGCTATGCTAGTGACCGGTTAGGTCGGAATCCTGGTAGGGATGTGCTTTGTATGTGATATGCTAAGATCGGTTTGATTAGTTGTGATTCGATATATGATTGTATGTTTATGTGCACATGGTTGTTGGATTGGGGTTGGGTTGAGGCGGGTCCTGCTTTGTGCTGTAGGCCAACATACCCAGGGCGGACCGGTTGTCCCGAAGGCCCAACGAGCGGTCCGGATAGGGTGAAGGCCCCGAGAGGGCGGACCATACGTGCCGAGGTTCGGAGAGTGGACCAGACCGACTAAAGGCCCGATGCGGGCGGACCAGTCATACTCTAGACTCAGAGAGTGGACCAGGTGGATTGAAGGCCTGGTGCGAGTAGACCAATCACACTGTAGACTCGATGTATATGGCTAGACTCGGAGAGTTGACCAGGTGGACTGTAGGCCGGTGTGGCAGACCAGTCACACAGTAGACCCAAAGTGCATGGCTGTTCTGTTCTGTGTTATGATATGTTATGAATTGTGGTTGGTATTTTGGGGATATCTCACTAAGCTTCCGGGCTTACAGTTGTGGTTTAAATGTTTCAGCTACTTCAAGAGACCGTGGCAAGGCAAAGGCATGGTCGTATCGCTCCTCGTGTTTTATGTGTTTATGATGTGGTTCTGGGTAATACTCTGATAATAAATGTATTGAAAACCTTTTTGAAATAACTTTATGAAATTGGGTTGTTTTTGAAAAGTTTAAATTGGTTGGAATATTTAGAGCGTTACAAGTTGGTATGAGAGCCTTGGTTTGAGTGAATTGGAGGAACATTCGTGTGAATCTAGTCTCAAATCAAGGAGAGTTTTCAAAAGAGATTTTAAAATGGTTTTCAAAAATGAGTAAAGGAGGACGCGGAGGTATGATGAGCCGGAGCTAGTAAGTAACCCCAAAATACCATACAAGTTATTTGTTTATGAGATATGATAAAACAACATGCTAGTACTAGGCTAGGGATATTCAGGAATTGCATGATAGAGTTGTCTGATTTATGATGACTGCTAGCCTAGGGTTTCTTTCTGTAGGAGATTCCCAGTGTTCCTCTAGGAGTGAGGGTTGAGTGCTTGTTATGCCTGTTCTTCACTAGGGTGTTGTGGTGATACTTGATATAAATATGGGTAGGTGTGGAAGGTAGTATGGGCCCGTACTACTGAAAGGACAGGACCCATACGCGTATCAAGGAAGTCACAATCCCTAGGGCTGGGTTGAGAGTCGATTCTCGGGTTAATGATAAGCGTCTGATGTTTGGCGGTAATTTTAGTATGGTGGTTACGAGGCATGCTGGGAGCGGATCCGGGTCAGGATCGGGAGCAGGAGGAGGTGGTCAAGGTGGGTCAGCACCACCCGAGGTTATCGGTCAGATGAGCACAGACGAGTTGGATGCTAGGATTCGTGAGATCCTGCATGATGACGTTGCTGCTATGCTCCGGGCTGAGTTGCCGGAACTGGTTGGGTCAATCAAGACCATCATGGTCGAGTGTTTTGATGAGCGCTATGCAGCTCTTATAGAGATGGCTACCGCAGCGGCTACAGCAGCTGTAGCAGCAACAGGGGGAGGAGCCGATAGAGGTTTCCAGTATTGGGACTTCGATAATACAAAGCTCCTGCCTTCGATGGGGTTCAGGATCCGATTGTTGCTATGCGATGGTTGTCAAATGTGGAGGGATGTTTCTTCACATGTTCATGCCCTGTTGATCAGAGGGTGAGATGTGCTCTGAACCTGTTGAGGCTCGGGGCGAAGGATTGGTGGAGGTTGACTACGGGGTTTTGCCCGAAGTTTGCTTCGGAGCAGGCTTAGATGTCCCGATATCTGAGTATGCTCAAGAGGGATATCAAGCAGTTTGTGTCTATGCAGAGGTGTGAGACCTTGTTGGAGTTGCAGGAGGCCGCTCGGCGGCATGAGTTGGAGATTGAGTTACGATTAAGAGAGGAGAGGAAGGCCCCGGCATAGTCGCATCCGGCGCCGAAACGATTCAAGACCGTTGATACTAGGGATGTGCTGTGTATGTGATCTGCTAAGATCGGTTTGATTAGTTGTGATTCGATATATGATTGTATGTTTATGTGCACATGGTTGTTGGACTTGGGTTGGGTTGAGGCGGGTCCTACTTTGTGCTGTAGGCCAACATACCCAGGGCGGACCGGTTGTCCCGATGGCCTAGCGAGCGGTCCGGATAGGTTGAAGGCCCTGAGAGGATGGACCAGACATGCCGAGGCTCGGAGAGTGGACCAGGACGACTGAAGGCTCGGTGCGGGCAAACCAGTCATACTGTAGACTCAGAGAGTGGACCAGGTGG
The DNA here is from genome assembly GCF_002870075.4 of Lactuca sativa. Taxonomy (NCBI): domain Eukaryota; kingdom Viridiplantae; phylum Streptophyta; class Magnoliopsida; order Asterales; family Asteraceae; genus Lactuca; species Lactuca sativa. The sequence goes on from NC_056627.2 coordinate 267,960,152, forward strand.
ATTGAAGGCCCGGTGCGGGCGGACCAATCACACAGTGGACTCGATGTATATGGCTAGACTCGGAGGGTGGACCAGGTGGACTATAGGCCGCTGCGGCGGACCAGTCACACAGTAGACCCGAAGTGCATGGCTGTTCTGTTCTGTGTTATGATATGTTATGAATTGTGGTTGGTATTTTGGGGGTATCTCACTAAGCTTTCGGGCTTACAGTTGTGGTTTAAATGTTTCAGGTACTTCAGGAGACCGTGGCAAGGCAAAGGCATGATCGTACCGCTCCTCGTGTTTTTTGTGTTTATGATGTGGTTCTAGGTAATACTCTGGTAATAAATGTATTGAAAACCTTTTTGTAATAACTTTATAAAATTGGGTTGTTTTCGAAAAGTTTAAATTGGTTGGAATTTATAAAGCGTTACACATTGGTGAGTAGATTCCAAACTACAGCAAAATAACTCTGAATCCGCATTCCATTAACCTGCTTACTGATTTCCTTAGAATACAATTTGTTTGAAAAGCGTCAACATAAAATATGTTGGTGAGTTCATAAGCATTTTGTATAAAAATTTGTGATAGTTTGAAATCTAGAAAATCCAATATTTTCTTGTCAAAAATAGTTGTAAGTCTTGTTTCCAATCAAGTATAGTTACATGTGTGTTTTAGTTAATCGTTTTCGAAATCATATAAAATCGTTTTCTCCAGAAAATCCAATATTTTCTGATGTATAAACTAGTAGTCTTAAAACCATAAGACTTATGTGGTAAAAACTTCGTTTAAAGTATCCAAACAATACTAGTTTATAATCGGAAGGTGTAACTTGCGTAAATTTCTAAATAAAAAAAGTTACATTCTAAGTGAATCCTTATAACCATACTAATATGACGGAGTGTCTGTCTAAGTATTCTTCAGGCGTCAGTTTCGTTTAAAGACATTTGTGACCCTAGACTGGTCGATCTAGCTGTAGCGAATAGCGAAGGTGCGGGGTGTCAACCCCGTATAGGTCTATACAAAAATTCCCGCTCTCCCTCCAGGAGACTCTGTTTATAACTCTTACAGGACTTTAAACGTACACTAATATATATAGGTACAGTGAAGATTCGCCTGACTAGAATATTAACCGATATTTACGAAAATATTTGAAAATTTGTTATTTCTTTAATAAATAACAATAGTTTTACTCATTGACTAGATATTTCGTTTTCCTTTGTTGAAAATAATCCACCTTGAAACATAATTATCAAAGATGACCCAATATTATCGATGTTGGCAAAAATGGTCCTTCTTTTTATAAATTATCAGTTAAGGCCCATATTTCTCAAAAAGTGTCATAAGTGATCCAAAACTACAAGGATTGTTGAAAATGGCCCATTTCCAAAATGCTCATTTTAGAATTATTTTTAAGAAAGTGTTCAAAAGGCCCTTATTTATCCAATAATTCCATTTTTGGTCCTTAATAAATCGAAGTGTTCAATATTTACTCAAATTTATTCCATGTTCCAAAAATTATATATATATATATATATATATATATATATATATATATATATATATATATATATATATATATATATATATATATATATATATATATGGCCGAAAATGGCCCAAGATATTAATATTTTCATAATTTAACATCTTCAAAATATTATGTCCAACCTCTTATTTAAGCAATTTATTTGAGTAAATCCTTGTGATTTTTGACATAAGGTTTCTAAATGATAGTTCATATAAACACTAGTTTTTACTTCTAATCAACAATAATTTGTGAAATATAGTCCAAACTTATCAGACTTAATCAAAATCTCAAGTTTTGGACTTCTATAGGGTGTTTCATAATCTTCAACACATACATCACAACATACAAATATAGACTAGCAATTATACCATGATTTCACAAGACCCTTGACTTGTATCCTCCCCCAAAAACAATGAAAACTCTAAAGATGGGTATGAAGCTCACCTTGGGTAGGAGAAAGTGTGGTTGAAGAGATGAGGTGAGAAATTGGAGCCTAGAACACTTGAAGTGTTGGATGAACTTCTTGAGGATTTTTGCTAGCAGAAGGTTATGAACACATAAATTTATGTGTGAGTAGAAGAGTTAAAATAACTAAATATAAGAATCATTGACTAGGCATGAATTACTTACAGGAACTTAGAAGGAATGGTGAAGAAAATGGGAGCTTGACTTGAGTTCTAGGGAGAGTTCACGGAGGTTCACACAAAGTGAAATGAATTGTGAAATGAAAAATGGGGTTTACGCTTCTACATATGGGATATGGAATTGATTTGATATTTTCTTGGTTTACTGTTGGGTAATGCATAGGTTACTAAGATTTGCATTGACAATTAGTCAATTACGGCTCATAATTTTTGTAAACACTTTTGAAATTAAAAGAGTTCACGAACTAAATGGGTTTTCACAAAGGTTTATGGCCAAAAGAGGTGGTCCACCATGGTGGTTTACGACCTTAAGGGGTTCCATTATGGAGTTTATGGCGTAAAAGTGGCCTAGATTGGTGTTCAGGGCCAAGGCTTTGATGTTTAGGGTGGTTCACGGCCAAAGGGGCCTCTTGGAAGTTGTTTACGGCTAACATGTCCACTAAGAAGTAGCTCACGATCATGGAAACTTCATAGGGAAGTGTTCATGGTCTTGATGTATAGATTGGTGTTCACGGACAAGGCTTTGATGTTTAGGGTGGTTAATGGACAAAGGGGCCTCTTGGAAGTTGTTTACGGCTAACATGTCCACTAAGAAGTAGCTCACGATCATGGAAACTTCATAGGGAAGTGTTCATGGTCTTGATGTATAGAAACTTTGATATGTTTGTTCTATTGTTTGTGTGATTTATATTTGACGTAAGTTCAACATCCCATTTAATTTTATAGCTCATGAGAGTCTTAGGGTGGCATAATCCTCAAAAATTTACATTACCCTAACATAATAATAGTATAGCTATAACTATTACATATACGAGACACCTTTGGCTTGGTTTTTCGACTTGAAATTTCCAGTTGTGACATTTTAGTTGTGGAGAGAAACAAGAAACAGCATTCCAAATGCTAAAGTGAGCCATGTGTAGTACACCTAGTTTATCTCTACCAGAAGGGACAGAAGACTTCGTAGTATATTGTATGCATCTAACCAAGTGCTAGGCCGTGTTCTTATGCAGCGAGGAAAGGTCATATCCTATGCCTCGAGACAACTTAAGACACATGAGGTCAACTACACAACTCACGAACTTGAACTGGGAATAGTGATATTTGCTCTGAATATCTGGAGACATTACTTGTATGGCACGAAATGCATAATATTTATGGACCCTAAAAGTCTTCAGCATATCATCGACCAAAAAGAATTGAACATGAGACAACGACGTTGGGTTAAACTACTAAATAATTACGAATGTAAATTTCGTTATCATCACGATAAACCCAATGTAGTAGCTGATGCCCTTAGCAGAAAAGATTACTCAAGACATCGAGTAAAGTCGTTAACCATGTCTATCCATTCATACCTATCCACACAGATCAAAGAGGCTCAATTTGAGGCCTTGAAACCCAAAAATGTGGCAAGTGAGACTTTGAGAGGAATGGACAATAACTTATAAATCAAAGGTGATGGAGCCCGATATCTCATGAACCGGATCTGGACACCAAATTTCGGTGGTTATAAAGAGGTTTTCATGAATGAAGCACACAAGACACGATACTCCATTCGCCCGAGTTCAGACAAGATGTATCTGGACCTTAAGAAACTTTTTTGGTGGCCTAACATGAAAGTTGGGATTTCTAACTTTATGGGCAAGTGTCTCACTTGTGCCAAAGTCAAGGTAGAATATCAAAAGCCTTCGGGTCTACTATAGCAACTAGAAATCGTTGAATGGAAGTGGGAACGGATTACAATGGATTTCATAACTAAGTTACCCAAGACAACAAGTGGTCATGATACCATTTGGGTAATCGTCGACAGATTAACCAAATCTGTGCACTTCCTACCAATAAAGGAAACAGACAAGATGGAGAAGTTAACTAAAACATACATCAGAGAGATAGTTAGACTGCACGATGTACCAATATTTATTATCTCTGACCGAGATAGTAGATTCACCTCATGATTCAGGCAGTCACTACAAAAATCTCTAGGAACTAGGGTGGACATGAGTACAGCCTACCAATCTCAAACTGACGGATAGCGTGAGAGAACGATTCAAACGTTAGAAGACATGTTGAGATCATGTGTGATCGACTTTGGTAAAGCATGGGATACCCATTTACCACTAGTCGAGTTCTCGTACAATAAGAGTTACCATACTAGCATTAAGGTTGCTCCATTCGAAACCCTTTATGGTCGCAAGTGCAGGTCACCTCTATGATGGTCTGAAGTGGGTGACGCGCAACTGGCTAGAGGTCAAATCCCTGACAGCACTCTCACTGGTCCGGAGATCATTCGAGAAACTACTAAGAAGATAGTTCAAATCAGAGAACGACTTAAAGCTTCTATAGACAAACAAAAAAGCTATGCAGACAAAATGTGAAAACCCTTGGAATTCCAAGTTGGTGATCGCGTCACGTTGAAGGTCTCACCCTGGAAGGGCATGATACGCTTCAGAAAGCATGGAAAACTAAATTCAAGGTACATCGGACCGTTCGAGATTCTTGCTAGAATCGGTCCAGTAGCTTACAAACTCAAACTACCTTAAGAACTCAGTAACATACACCCTACCTTCCACGTGTCTAACTTAAAGAAATGCTTATCCGATGAGACTTTTGTTATCCCACTCGATGAAATCGAGATCAATGAGAGTGGCAAATTCGTGGAAGAACCAGTAGAAATCCTAGATAGGGAAGTGAAGCGAACAAAGCAAAGTTGTATACCCATAATGAAGGCGCGTTGGAATGAAAAGCGGGGACCTGAATTCACTTGGGAACGGGAGGATAAAATGAAACAAAAATACCTGCATCTCTTTCCCTAGTCTTATTGTATCTCTATAGTCTTAAATTTCAGGACGAAGTTCCTTTTAATTGGGGGATCATGTGACAACCCATTATTTTCTATCTTGTAAAAGTCAAACATGCCAAATAAAAAGTCAAAATTATTGTTTTGTTAATTAAATTAATAATATTAGTGTGCAAAAACCGTTTAGTAAAAGTGTTACAAAAATTAAGAGTGAACTGCCTTAGACCGAGAAGCTTGCAATTCTCCTCTTTCTTTGGACCGCAAACCGGAGGACAACAAACCGTTTACGACCGAGAACCCTCGGACCGCAAACGTACGAGACTGCAGAAAACTACCCCAGAGGGTATCCTCTTCGGACCGCAAACTCGCATCTGCAAGAACCGAAATCTCTTGGTCTTATCTCTTGGCTCGCATTTTAAGAGGATATGGTGCACTTCTCAATGCAAGTATCACATCAAATGTCCCTTACTATAAATACATATGGCCGGAAACATAAGCTCATTCTTACATCTTTCAACCGAAATCATCTCAAATCCTCTCAAGAACTCCAACCGAAAACTCCTATTTTTCTGTAACGACGTAAATTTTTAAAACAATTTTTCATTTTTAAATCGTATTTTCAATCACCAAAAACAATATCCAACAACTGTATCTAATGTCATCATAACAAACAAATCCCAGAATCTCAAAAGATCTCAACTACATAAATCCCCTCAGTGTGTACGGATCATGACGACGCCTTCCCACAGTCCTCGCTAGTACCTGAAACACCCAACACAACAACTGTAAGCATAAATGTTTAGTGAGTTCCCCAAAATACCATATACAACACATACGCCTTTCCAGGTCATAACTCTGTGGGACCTTCCGGTCCAAGTGTCTCAGGAGACTTCCGTCCCATATCCCGATAGACCTTCCGGTCCTACCCGTATCGACCATCTGGTCTGTAACCTCCTGACCTTCCGGTCCATGTCCTCTTGACCTTTCGGTCCATATCATCTTGACCTTCCGGCCCTTATCATACATAGCATACATAACACATACATATCACATATCAGCATATAGCACATATAAGACCTTCCGGTTACACATAGGTACCCTTCCAGGTACAGTATAGTGAGAAGACTCAGCTCGGCTATCTCGGATAATCTCGCACACGGATACACTGATCTAGCCTCCGCCTATACACATAAACAATTATCTCAAATCAATAACGACACTCCAGGCTAGACTAGTCTCTTCCATGTCCTCTAAGAAGGCTAAAAGACCATTTTACCATTCAAATGGTCTTCAAGCCCAATTGTTGACCAGACCCTAAAAGTCAACAAAAGTCAACGATCAAACTTTGACCAGACTCGTCGAGTGCACTCATGCGACTCTGCGAGTCCATGCATGTCCTCTTCGCTCCTGGTCCTCACTCAACTCGCTGAGTCAACCCTACACTCAACGGTTTATCACAGGTCGCGAATTACGGGGCAACCCGACTCGACTCTTCTAGTCCCTTATGGGCTCGGCGAGTTCCTCCCATGAAAACACTCAAACAATCCTTTGAGATCAGATCTGCTTCACCAACCAGTAGATCTAACTTCCTAACACTCAAAAGTCATGTAGAGGTTCAAACTTTACGTTCATGCAATTCTTATAACTCCAAAAATGGAGAAATAACCTTTAAAATGGGGTTCTACTCTCAAGCCTCACATGAAACCCCATAAAGCTGGAAGCTTGGGACTTTTTGGACCTCTCAAGGTCCAAATCTACCATCTATACCCAAAGGGACTCCAAATGCTTCACAATCCAATTCAAAATGGCACAAAGGAAACCCTAGATTCAAGGAATTTATCAAATACACGAAATGGGAAGGAACTTGTACCTCAAAACGTGAATCTCAGTGTGAACAACACAGATACAAGCTCCACAATCAATCTAGCATGGATTTTCCCACTCCTTCTTGCAAGATCACACCAAAGGATGAAGAATTAGCCTCCAAAATGCTCTCTAATCTCTCTTTGCTCTGTAGGGTTTTCACAGGGGAGTAATGGCCGCAAATGACGGCCATAAGGGCCTTTAAATGGGTCTCAGGCCCTGAGATTTAGGGTTTCACTTAACATCGCGGACTCGTCGAGTCCGGTCATTACTCAAGACAGAATTCGTGATCCTACTCGGCGAGTCTAAGCGCCTACCCGCCAAGTCCCTCCCTAAATCTCAAGATAAATACTTAAAAAAAGATAACTGGGAATCCGGATGTTACAATTCTCCCCCACTAGAAACAGACTTCTCCCCCGAAGTCTCATTCTACAAACAGCTCTGGATGGAGCTTCCACATCTCCGCCTCAGGCTCCTAGTTTAGCTCGGATCCTTTTCGATGCTGCCACTGAACCAGAACCTGTGGCACTTCTTTGTTTCTCAAAACCTTGATCTTCCGATCCACCACCACTAATGGCCTCTCAACATAATTCAGGCTCGCATCCACCTGAATATCCTCCAATGGTACCACTGCCGACTCGTCGGCTATACACTTCTTCAGCTGAGACACGTGGAAGGTATCATGTATTTATGACAACCCGGAATTTTCATTCGGTCAAACCCTAAAAGTCAATCACTTCATATTATAATTAAAGTTCACTTTTACTTGTTTTTGGGAAAAATAAAGTTCGTTTGATTATTTTAATATTATTTTTAAACGAACGGGTGAAAGAAAGTGTCGTCTCGGGTTTTGAATTTTAAAAACCGCAAACACCTCGCGCCTTAGAAGTTACTGGCCAAACTATTTCGTTTGGGTCGAAAAATCATCCCAAAAATCCATAAACTCATGCTTATCCATGAGTTTAATCCCTAAGTCTAGTTATAATATGTTTACTCCCTAAAAGAGTAAACTCCAAAAGAGTAAACTCAAAAACACTCTCAAGTATCATCTTGGAATCAATTCAAGATCTTCAAACATGTAAGTGTTCTAGCCATTTCAAGTTGATTAAACACTTAATCTAGTGTTTGTGCATCTATTCATCCATTCATTTTTGTGTTTTTAATTAGATTTCCAAAAACACCAAGAACACACACTAAGTGTTCTTGGACTCTTAGCTAAATCCAAGCTTCCTTATAGTAAGTACTTCCATCCTTGAGTCTTCTAAAGCTTGTATTACATATTAACATCAAAGAAAAGTCCCAAGAACACCAAGATAAAGGTGTTCACGGTTTTGGGAGGCTCCCAAAACTGTAAACACCATTTATGGTGCAAAGTGGTGCCTTAAGGTGCCTAGATGCTTCACCATGCCTTAGGGTCTTGTCTAGCTTCATCCTTGATGAGTTTATCACACAAAAAGCACCAAATACTTCCATTTTTATGTGTTTACGGTTTGGGGATCTCCCAAAACCGTAAACACCCTAAAAAGTGCATAAAAGTCCCATAAAAGTCCAATGGTTATTCCTTACGTCTAAATCTAACCTAGACTATTGCCATGATTGAGCTAAGGACTTGAACACCCCCAAATACCAAACTTATGAGTTTAAGGTAGTAAAACCAAAGAGACATGACCATGAGGCCATAAACTCCTCAAAGAAGTGTAATGATGCCCTAATCTCTTCCTAAGGCCAAACCACCAAGTAGAAATGCTTCAAAGGACTTGCAAAACCTCAAACCAACTTATGGTCAAAAAGAGAGGAGTTTACGACTGTAAACTCTTGAGTTTACGACTGTAAACTCATTAGGTCAAAGTCATGAAAACCGTAAACTCCAAGGGAGTTTACCCTTGAACCCCAAACACTATAGCAAGGTCCTTTAGCACTTAGATGCAACCCTTATGACTTGTAGCACCTAAATAAGGTGTTTTACATGCCTTACGATGCCTTAACTTTGTCAATTAGTGGTTTAAAGTCTAATTGGATACATATATGTGTGATTATATGTTAACTAGGATCATTGAGTGTGAACAAGTCTTCACTTGTCACCTAGTTACCCTACATCATTCAGTACATCCAAACCACCATCTTCAAGTGAGTTCATACCCCTTGATCAATGTTTTAAACGATTTTAAATGCTTTAAATGGGGGGGGGGGGAATACAGGTAGAAAACAACATGTTATTAAATCAATCATATGTATTTATAACTGCAATTTCATTCAGCAGATTTCACATACTACAAAATGTGATGCATGAAATGGTTTTATATCTTAAAAATACCTTGATAGCAAAAGTATTACGTTTGAAATGTTTATTAAAATGACATCAAGTCATTGTTAATTATTGTTCAAAACTCTTAGATGTCTTACAAAACCATTTTTACCTTCTTGAACAAAACTATATCTATACACTTATGTTCTTTTATATGTGTTGATGTTATAGTTTTCATCCTTCATTCAGTTTCCCACACTCTTGTGTAGCAAGGGTGTATAAACCTGTTTGGACAATCAATTACCTTCCAGTTAACTATTATAGGGATAGTTAGGAGATATATAACATTATTCCTGTTACAAGGAATTTCATCAGAGTCAGTTCATTCCTGAGTCTACACTATACATTACATGTTACTTGAATACACTTACATGAATATGCTTACATGAATACGCTTACATAGATATGCTTACATGAATACGCTTACATGAATACCATACATGAGTACCTTTATGTAGATACATTTTCTTGTATACATTTACATGGATACTTGTACCTCGATTCATTAGGATGATTTATTAGTACCTTCTGTGTAAATTTTCCTGCCTATCCCAGTTCAACGGGATATCTAGACGAGACTAACCATTCCGAAACCCAGTTGTTAGCACCAGTGGTTGATGAACATCTACGGATGCCTACGGTTATTACTTATATTTGGAGTACTTTTACGGGACTAACCATTCCTCAGGCCTACTGTTCGCTACAGAGGTTGATGAACATCTACGGACGCCTACAGTTAATACTTATATTAGGAATATGTTTACGGGACTAACACTTCCTCCCACCTGCTGTAGCTACAGAGGACAATTGAACAATCTACGGATGTTCAAATTTTATACATTTCGCAAATCGCGATGTCGAGTTAATCCTAATACAAAAGGATAAAACTTACATGATTATATTTTTCCTATAACTTTATTTTGTGATACATTCACATAAACGATGAGTTAGACTAAGTACTGTTTGTAATAGTCAAAAAGAAGGAAAAACTATCATTTTCATAGCAAAACATTCGGGTCTTGGTAGAAGACTATTATATTCTTTTCCTATTTACTTTATTTTGTGATACATTCACATAAACGATGAGTTAGACTAAGTACTGTTTGTAATAGTCAAAAAGAAGGAAAAACTATCATTTTCATAACAAAACATTCGGGTCTTGGTAGAAGACTACATTTCATACTAGTAGGAAATATGGGATTTTCTAGGGTTTTTCATACTTGTATCAACTGTTTCATTTAAAGATTTACATGGCATTCATAAAAGCTTTCCAAAACAAGAGAATGACACTTAAATACTTATGAATTCACTAGCTTTAGGCTGATACTTGCTTTCAAAATAACTTGTATTCTCAGGTCACCAGTTAGACAGGTACGATGGCCAGGTTTTGAGAAGTCGGAGCACAGACAAGACTCATCTTATTTTGATTATTCATTTTATTGTTGTACATTATGAAAGAACACACATGTATTAAAACATTACTTTTAATGCAATGGATGATGTTATTGCTTGTTTACTACTTCACACTGTTATGATACTTCACATGACGTCCTCCACCCCGAAACGTTTCCGCCGTTCTTGGTTTTGGGATGTGACAGATTGGTATCAGAGCATTGTTTATAGTGAATTAAGTATATCAACCCATAAAAGATATACTAACTATAAATACATTGGGATTAAAACACTCTACCTAAGATTTTATACTTTAAATAGTAAAATATTTAATTTAGTATACGTGCCTGCATTCATACTAAAATCCGTGTCACAATGACAAGAACAAAAGTATTATGATTGTTGAACATCACAAGTAAGCCTGGGGATGGATGGTCAGTCTTGGGAGTAGCATAGCCTGATCAACTATGCTGGTCCGAGGAGTGATTAGCATATGCCCAAGAATGGTTGTGATATGGCAACAAGTCTAACAACTTACCAACATTACCACAATGAGAACATTATAACAGAACCTAAGTCTAAAATACCATAGGGGTGTTTTGTGTTACCATAATTACTTACTTGAGAACTAAAAAGGATCTTCATTACTAAGTTGATAGTTGCTAAGTGGATACACTAAGGTTATATGTAACTAGGATGTTATAGACTTAGAATCGGTGAAATTTTGCTTTACCCCTATTCCTTGTGAATTTGGAGTTAAGGTCACTTATTTGAAGGCCTATCATGTGTTGATTACATATAACTAGTATGCACTTTACAAATAGAGATATAACTAATGAAGATTTTTCTAATAATTATCTAGATAGTTCGTCTAATAATTATTTCCTTACCCAAATTCTCGCGTAGATAACATGGCTGGACTCCATCCCCACGGCAACATGTACCTTCCGAACGAGGTCATTGCTGGATAGTTTGAAGAAGAGCTAGACAATGATCATCCAACCCCCGTGAATGATCACCATGATGAAGACCTCTCGGATGGTGCTAACTCCGAACCTGAGGTTGAGAATCTACCCCACGCAGCTCCCTTTCAAATTCCTAATCCGCGTTCGGCTCTTCATGGCCCGACGCCTGAGTGGGTGGAATGCTTGGAAACATGGATCCAAGGACAAGATCAACCCATGCCATTTAATGGTGACCGAAGCTTCTATGAACTGAGCAATGGGGGCTTAGCAGACAGAATCTTGCCAATCTTGGTCCGTAGAGTGGCCCGAAATGAGATTCAAGGCAGGACAGCCCTACATCAGATCACTGAAGTAGTCGCCGATGTGAGAATGCATACCCTCCGCACCATTCGTCTAGAAGATGCTCGTGAGAGATCTGAGAGAAACCATGAAACCCTGCTGCAAACACTGGCTGAATCGCAAGCCGAAGTCATAGAACTTCGAGTACGCCAGAGGGTGTACGAAAGACACCAACTTGATGTGGAACGCCAACTGTCACACCCCAAAACCATGAGTGGCAGAAACATTCTGGGGCGGAGGACGTCATGTATAGTATCACAACAATGAATAATAGTAAACAAGCAACAACATCATCCATTGCATTAATAATATAATTTCATACATGTGTGTTCTGTCAAAGTTATAGACACCAAAAATATACATATCAAAATAAAAGATGAGTCTTGAACGAACTCCATCTTCTCAAAAGCCTAGCACTTGTACCTGTCTAGTAGTGACCTGAGAATACAAGTTATTTTGAAAGCGAGTATCAGCTTAATGCTGGTGAGATCATAAGTATATTAATGTCTGAGTTTGTATGAAAACATTTGAAATTTGTTTCTGTAAGATGTTTTGTACAATGTTTTGTATAATGTTTGAACTCTCCTAGAAAACCCTATGTTTTCTACAAACTGTAGCCTTCTACCAAGGCATCTCATGTTCGTGTGTATGTCTCTTGTTAGAGTGTGTGTTTCCCAATTCTGACTATCATTAACCAAAAATATAGTTACTACATTACCGTGGATCGTGTGAATATTCATGAAGTAAATGTAATGGGAAAATATTATCGTACCGTAGTATTTGTGATAAGTGACTACCGTGGTACTAACTACCTTAATACAAAAAGGTGTTCCAAATAACATGTGATTGACCTGTATCCTGCTACCGACTCTAGTAAAACGACGATGTAAGACGCCGTAAGAAATGACATTTGGCACCCGTAGACTTGCAAGTCCCACTGTAGTGAGCAGCAAGGTGTAGGATAGTCAATCCAGTATAGATCTATACACAAACTCATACGCTCTCCAATTAAGGAGATTCGGGATACAAGAACGGTCGTGGCAGGAAGTGCCATGACCCGCTCAATGGTTCACATAACTGCATAAATATATATGAAATGAATGTGCTAACTGAAAGTGTAATCTTTCTCTGTCTAGCCTGTGTGTACTGAAATGTTCTGCGTGTGCTAGCTGTAATGTATGTTCTCTCTATCTAGCATGTATAGTAATGTACTGTGAGTACTACTCGAACTGACTCATGAATAAACTGACTCATTTTATGTTTCATTGTTCTAGTTATAGTATTAGTATTCTCCTGTGCTACCCCTATGGTAACTTACTAATGATGTAACTGGTACGTATGAACATGGAAGTATACCCTTGCTACCCAAGGGTACTGAATGAACTGGAAGGACCTTTATGACTATATATGTACACATGATACATAATTAATATTTAAATGACCTTCGGACGGATACCCGATATCCCACCAGACCACATCTCAAGCACGAAAAGGAAATAGGGCGGACAGGCCTTCCTAATCCTTTTAAACATTTCTTATATAAGTATACATACATAGACATGCAATTGATAATAAGTATTAAAGAGTTTAAGTAAAATTATTTGATAAGTAAAAGAGTTTGTAAAACAATTTGAAACAATTTGGTTTGTTAAACAGTTTGAACGGTAAGAAATCACTGGTTTTGTAGTTATTAATCACATGTGATTGATGTAATAACTATAAGTATTTAACTTGTATCCCCCCCTATAAAGCATTTAAAAACATTTAAATCATTGGTTAAGGGGTATGAACTCACCTGTAGTGAGTGGTACGGATGAACTGAAGATGTAGGATCGCTAGGTAACAAGTGAAGTCTTGAACACACTTTATAACCCTAGTTAACATATAATACCGCATATATGTATCCAATTAGTCTTAAACTACTAATTGATAATGTTAAGACATCCTAGAACATAATAAACACTTTATATAAGTGTTATAAGCCTTAAGGATTGCATCTAAGTTGTTATGGGACAAGGCTAGTGAGTTTAGGGTTCCAAGGGACTTCATACTTGAGTTTACTCTCCACATAACCCCACACAAGGAGTTTACGGTCGTAAAATCTTGTGTTTATGGCCATGAACTCCTAGACTTAGTGTCATTTTGTGTTTTGAAGTCCTAAATGATTTCTAGAAGCAATTTGCTTTGGTGGTTTAATCCTTGGAAGGGTTTAGGGCATCAAAACACTCTTTTTAGGAGTTTTCGGCCCAAAGGCCATTTCCTTTTGAGTTTACTGCTGTAAACTCATATGGAAGTGGATATTTTTGTGCTTTCAAGTCCCAAAATCATGTAGGAAAAGTTCTATACATTTATCTAAGGCTAGTGAAGGCCTTAGGCACACATTGGTGCCCTTGTTTGATGTTCACGGCCCATGAACCATATTAGGGCCGTAAACTCACTTTGGGAGGGGTTTTTGATGTTTTAAGGTCCCTCAAATAACTAGGAGTAAATCTAGGTAATTGTCCAAAGCTTTAGGAGTGTTAAAAACACTTTTTGGTCCTTGTTTTTGGAGTTCATGGTCCAAGAACTTCTTGGGCCATGAACACCCAAACTTTGGTGTTTCTTTGATGTTTTCTTGTCTTAAACACACCTATATACAAGCCTAAGTTTGTTATTTAACAAGTGGAAGGGACTAGGCATCATATAAGCCCTATATAAGAGTTTACTCCCCAAGATGTTCTTGGGCGGTAAACTCTCGAATCTTGCAGTTTTGCTATGTAATCTATGTTATTAAACATGTTATAAGCCATATAATACAACTAGAGAAGGGTACTCACGATTTGGGATGAAAACCCGAAGATCCGTGAGAGAGAATTGGCTTTTCTCTAGTTGGAATTGTCAATAATGAATGAATATGGCCCAAAATTCTGTATATAGTCCTGAGATGTTTGGTAGAAAATATTTTATTCCCGTAATAAACTCTAATGTAATAGAGTTTTGGAGTAACAGTGTTGCACAAATCCCTAGTGCATCCACTCTCCTGATATCTCCTTAAGTGTAAATCCCGAAATACTCAAACTTATACGGAAAAGTCTAAAAATTTACTGTGACTGTGATAACTTCTATTGCCTTGATAAAGTTCGTACATAATGGAAATATCGGGTTGTCACATCATCCACTCCTTAGAAGGAATTTCGTCCCGAAATTAGAATTTAAGCAAATAAGTAGTTACAAAAAAACTAAGTAAAAAGACGAGGATATTTCAGTTTCATCTGATCTTCACGCTCCCAATTGAATTCCGGTCCTCGCTTGGCGTTCCAACGAACCTTCATTATCGGGATACGGATTTGTTTTGTTTGCTTGACCTCTCGGTCCATGATCTCTATTGGTTCCTCCACGAAGTTGAGGCTCTCGTTGATCTCGATCTCGTCGAGTGGAATAACTAGAGTCTCGTCGGACAGACACTTTTTCAAGTTCGATATGTGGAAGGTAGGATGTACGTTACTAAGTTCGCGTGGCAAGTTAAGTTTGTAAGCTACAGGGCCAATTCTTGCGAGAATCTCAAAAGGCCCAATGTACCTTGGATTTATCTTTCCATGCTTTCTGAAGCGTATCAAGCCCTTCCAGGGTGAGACCTTCAATAGAACGCGGCCGCACACCTGGAATTCCAATGGTTTCCTACGTTTATCGGCGTAGCTTTTTTGTCGGACTCTGGAGGCTTTCAATCGTTCACGAATCTGAACGATCTTCTCCGTCGTTTCCCGTATGATTTCCGGACCTGTGAGAGTGCTTTCAGGAACTCTTCCCTTAGCTAATTGGGTATCACCCACCTCAGCCCAACACAGAGGGGATCTGCACTTTCGGCCATAGAGGGCTTCGAATGGAGCAACCTTTATGCTCGTGTGATAACTGTTGTTATAGGAAAATTCGAAAAGGGGTAAATGAGTATCCCATGCTTTCCCGAAGTCGATCACACAGGATCGCAACATATCTTCCAAGGTCTGGATAGTTGTCTCACTTTGCCCGTCGGTCTACGGATGGTAGGCTATACTCATGTCCAACCTAGTTCCTAAGGGACTTTGTAATGACTGCCAGAACCTCGAAGTGAATCTACTATCTCTATCCGAGATAATGGATAAGGGAACACCGTGCAGTCTTACAATCTCATTAATGTAAGTCCTTGTAAGCTTCTCCATCTTGTCTGTTTCTTTGATCGGTAGGAAGTGTGCAGACTTGGTCAGTCTATCGACGATGACCCATATGGAATCAAGTCCACCCGTCGTCTTGGGCAACTTGGTTATGAAATCCATAGTTATCCGCTCCCACTTCCATTCTGGTATCTCCGACTGTTGTAAAAGACCGGAGGGTTTCTGGTATTCGACCTTGACCTTTGCGCAAGTAAGGCATTTATTCACGAAGGTAGCAATCTTTGCTTTCTTGTTAGGCCACCAGTATAACTTTTTGAGGTCCATATACATCTTATCTGATCCCGGGTGTACGGAATAACAAGTGTTATGCGCCTCGTTCATGACTAAGTTTCTGAAACCACCTAGGTTCGGGGTCCAGATCCGGTCCATGAAATAGTAAGCTCCGTCACCCTTAACCTCTAAGTTCTTATCCATCCCTCTTAGGGATTCACCCGCCACATTTTCGGGCTTCAAAGCGTCAAGCTGAGCTGCCTTAATTTGGGTGGACAAGTTTGAATGGATAGTAATAGTGAATGATTTGACTCTACGACCAGAATATTCCTTCCGACTCAGGGCGCCAGCTACTATGTTGGCCTTACCCAGATGATAACGAATTTCTCATTCGTAATCACTGAGTAGCTCGACCCACCGTCGTTGTCTCATGTTAAGCTCCTTCTGGTCGAAGATGTGTTGTAAGCTCTTGTGGTCCGTAAAGATAGTGCTCTTTGTTCCATACAAGTAATGTCTCCAGATCTTCAGAGCAAACACAACTGCTCCTAGCTCAAGATCGTGGGTTGTGTAGTTGACTTCATGTGTCTTTAGCTGTCTTGAGGCATAGGCGATGACCTTTCCCCGCTGCATCAGAACACATCTGAGCCCTTGATTCAATGCATTGCAATAGACTACGAAGTCTTCTATTCCTTCGGGAAGGGATAGTATTGGTGCAGTGCACAAGGCTCGTTTGAGCGTTTGGAACGCTCTTTCCTGCTTCTCTTCCCAGTCAAAGGCCACGCCCTTCTGGGTCAGTGTTTTAAGAGGTTTCGCTATGCGGGAGAAGTTCTGAATGAACCTGCGATAATAGCCAGCGAGGCCTAGAAATTGTCGAATTTCCGTAGGCGTCTTCGGTGCTGACCAGTTCTCAATTTCCTTGATTTTGGAAGGTCCATGTGTATTCCCTCTTCGCTAACCACGTGCCCTAAGAATTCGACTCGTCGAATCCAAAATTCGCATTTCGAGAACTTCACGTAGAGTTTCTCCGACCGTAAAGTTTCAAGGACTTGTCGCAGATGTTGACTATGCTCCTCCTTACTACGAGAGTAGATAAGTATGTCATCAATGAAAATGATGACGAACTGATCCAAGTAAGGACGACACACCCGATTCATTAAGTCAATGAATACTGCGGGCGTGTTTGTTAATCCGAATGGCATCACTACGAATTCGTAGTGCCCATAACGAGTTCGGAAGGCTGTCTTCGGAACATCCTCCCCTAGTACTCGTACTTGATGATATCCGGATCTTAAGTCAATTTTTGAAAAGAAGCTCACCCCTTGCAGTTGGTCAAACAAATCGTCAATCCGAGGTAATGGATAACGATTTTTGACCGTCAGTTTGTTGAGCTCCCTGTAGTCGATGCACATGCGAAACGATCCGTCTTTCTTCTTGACAAACAAGACTAAAGCTCCACAGGGTGAGAATCTTGCCCTTATGAAGCCCTTGCTGAGCAGTTCGTTAAGTTGACCGGACAGTTCTTGCATCTCTGCAGGTGCTAGACGATAGGGCGATTTGGCTACTGGGGTAGCCCCTGGAACTAAGTCGATTCGGAAGTCGACTTGGCGTTGCGGAGGTAATCTTGGGAGTTCTTCTAGAAAGATGTCTGGAAAGTCGCATACTACTGGAATGTTCTGGATGTCTTTCGTTTCTTGGCTCACATCGACCACATGAGCAAGGAATGCTCGACATTCCTTTCGCAAGAATTTTTGAGCCTGGATGCTCGAGATGATACGAAGGTTCGTGCCGGGTTTTTCGCCATAGACTACTAGGGTTTCACCAGACATCAGATTAAGGCGAACAGCCTTTTCGTAACACATGATATCGACACGATGGAGACTCAACCAATCCATGCCGATAATGACGTCGAAACTTTTAATTGAGACCGGCATAAGATCGATAGAAAATGAATGGTTATCTAAAGTTAGGGTACACCTTACGAATATACTGCTAGTGCTCTCTGTCTTCCCATTAGCCATTTCTACAGTGAACGATTCATTAAGTGATCGTGATTTTTGCCTAAGTAAATGAGCAAATTTTTGGTTCACGAAACTCCTCTCCGCTCCACTATCAAATAGAATGCATGCATAAGAGTTATCGAGGAGGAACGTACCAGTGACCACTGTAGGGTCGGCAACCGCTTCCTCATGGCCTATGGCGAGAACTCTTGCCGCTCCACCGGCAAGCCCTGCCTTCGGGCAGTTTCTTTTGAAGTGGCCTACTTCGCCACATCCGTAGCAAGTTTGGCCTGCTCCAGCACCGGGGGCTTGGTTGATTGGCTTCGCCGGAGCTTTACAGAAATGGGTTGTGTGCCCCTTTCCGTTGTAGTTCAGACACTGCATCTCCCGGCATGCACCTACGTGATGGAAGTTGCACTTGTTGCACTTAGGAAAACTTCCAGAGTATTGCTTTACCGGAGCAGTAGCGGCAGGTGTTATCGCAGCATGTACTTCCACGACTTGCCTCTTCTTGGCAACCTTAGCCTTCTTCTTGTCATCCCAAAACTTCCGCTTGGAATCAGCGGTTCTTGCAGGTTCTAAGATGGCCAGGGTAGTCGTTGCGGTCGGGGTACGAACCCCATGGTCTATGAGTCGCTGTGCCAATCACTTGGCACTATCAAATGTAGTGGGGTGTGATGCCAAAACATTTCCCTGGTATGGGGGCACCAGTCCCCATATGTATCTTTTGATCTTCTCCCTCTAAAGGAATCATGTTGGGACAGAGGGCCACCAATTCACAGAACCTGGCGGTGTAGGCGACTATGTTGGAGCCCTTCATGGTTAGGCCCCACAGTTCTTCCTCCAGATTTTGAAGCTCGCCCCTCGGGCAGTATTCCTCAATCATGAGGTCTCTCAAGGTTTCCCAGCCCATAGCATTAGCCACTACAAGAGATAGTGACTTAACATGGCCATTCCACCATGTTAGGGCTTTGGTTTCAAAGGTGCAAGCAAGATACTTCACCTTGCTCTCCTTGGGACAAGAGCAGATTTCAAAAACCAATTCGGTTTTCTCAAACCATTGCCAGAGGGCAATGACTCCGCCAGTTCCCTTGAAGGAAAATGGCTTGCAGTTCGTGAAGTCCTTATAGGAGCACTCTCTCAAGCGCACAGGAGCTTCCATCTAAACAGACTGAACAGGGGTTCCTCCTCCAGTGGAACCCGATGAATGATATTGAGCCATGGCTATAGCCACAGCGGCAACTACAGCAACATTTAGAGCTATCGTATCGAACTGAGGAGTAGGTGGTTGAGGAGGTAGAGGAGGTGGTGTTTCGTTATTGAGATTTCTCCATGGATTTCTGTGAGGCGGCATCTTTGATCTATAGTTTATGAAGATGAAACGTTGATACGATTTCAATGGAAGGAGTGATGAGAATGACTCACGGGCTAACTCTCCATAGCCCAAATGATATGATTGAATGGAAATCTTAAAACAATTACAGGATCACATTTGGATAATAATTCTCATAAGATTAGGTACCTGCCAAAATCACTGGGATTACAGATGTAATAAGTTCGGGAAAAATGGCCAACAGAATTAGGCCTTACATCAACCAAAATGGGAAAATTTTGACAGAATTACAACCTAACCAAGGCCTACCAGGCCTACGATTTATAAAATAGAGAATTAGACCAGAGTTTTTACATAACTAGGTTATATCCAAAAGAGAGAAGTTGAAGAGTATCTATCGACGACGAGAACTACCAGAGTGAGTCCTTCCTCCTGACAGAAGATGTTTTATGTCCCGCATACGCCTATCAGCCCTTGCTTGCTGAGCTCGATGTTCTCTGACTTCCACTCGCGTTTCAGTGAGTTCCATCTGAAGAGCTGCATTATGGACCAGAGTCCTTTCATGAGCAGCCTCTAGTTGGCGAATACGGACAGTGTTAACACCAGTGTTGGCATCAATCTCCAAGATTCGATTGATAGAAGATTGACCTAGTATTGTATTCCGAGAAATCCTACAAACCATGATGGGTAAGACTCTGTCAGCAGAACCTCCATTTGTGAGGTTGTAGAAACTTCTGTCCCCATTGTAGGGAATGGGTTGACCCTGTTCATGGCTCCATGTATTCAAGTTTGTTGCCCACAGGGGTGTGGGTCCTTGAAATACAGGTCGGGGGTTGTTATTCGGGGCTTGACCTACTTGAGGTAGGTTATTGACTTCGGGCTCAGAGTCAGATCCATCCAAGAAGCCTTCTGCTTAATGATCATCCAAAGGGATTTGATGCTCATCATCGAACTCTGCCTCAAGCAATCCAGCATTTCCGTTGGGTGGAAAGTACGGGTCTCCGGGAATGTGGATTCTAGCCATTAAATCTACGCGAGAAGGGAGGTATAAGAATCTAGCACATAAGTAGCTAATAGTAATGTAAAATACTCCTATGGTACTTTAAGTTTAATGTTGTGTTCTAGTGTTCCCATTGTAGGGTTGTTGGTAAGATTTTAGACTTGTTGCAACCACACAACTACACTTAAGCACATGCTAGTCAACGCTCGGATAATATAGTTGATCAGGCTATATCTTCCCAGTTTTGACTATATGTCTCTAAGTCCACCTGTGTTGTTCAAAAATCGTAATTCTTTTGTGTTGTCCTAGTGACACTTATTTTAGTATGAATACAAACTTGTATACTTAATTAAATATTTTAGTATTTAAAGTATAGACTCTTGATCAGATTATTTTAATCCCAATGTATTTATAGTTAGTATATCTTTTATGGGTTGATATACTCAATTCACTATAAACAATGCTCTGATACCAATCTGTCACACTTCAAAACCATAAGTGGTGGAAACATTCTAGGGCGGAGGACGTCATGTACAGTATCACAACAATGAATAATAGTAAAGAAGCAACAACATCATCCATTGCATTAATAATATAATTTCATACATTTGTGTTCTGTCAAAGATATAGACACCAAAAATGTACATATCAAAATAAAAGATGAGTCTTGAACGAACTCCATCTTCTCAAAAGCCTGGCACTTGTACCTGTCTAGTAGTGACCTAAGAATACAAGTTATTTTGAAAGCGAGTATCAGCTTAATGCTGGTGAGATCATAAGTATATTAATGTCTGAGTTTGTATGAAAACGTTTGAAAGTTGTTTCTGTAAGATGTTTTGTATAATGTTTTGTATAATGTTTAAACTCTCCTAGAAAACCCTATATTTTCTACTAATTATAGCCTTCTACCAAGGCATCTCGTGTTCGTGTGTATGTCTCTTGTTAGAGTGTGTGTTTCCCAATTCTAACTATCATTAACCAAAAATATAGTTACTACATTACCGTGGATCGTGTGAATATTCATGAATTGAATGTAATGGGAAAATATTACCAGAGTGAGTCCTTCCTCCTGACAGAAGATGTTTTATGTCCCGCATACGCCTATCAGCCCTTGCTTGCTGAGCTCGAAGTTCTCTGACTTCCGCTCGCGTTTCAGTGAGTTCCCTCTGAAGAGCTGCATTATGGACCAGAGTCCTTTCATGAGCAGACTCTAGTTGGCGAATGCGGACAGTGTTAACACCAATGTTGGCATCAATCTCCAAGATTCGATGGATAGAAGATTGACCCAATATTGTATTCCGAGAAATCCTACGAACCATGATGGGTAAGACTCTGTCAGCAGAACCTCCATTTGTGAGGTTGTAGAAACTTTTGTCCCCATTGTAGGGAATGGGTTGACCCTGTTCATGGCTCCATGTATTCAATTTTGTTGCCCACAGGGGTGTGGGTCCTTGAAATACAGGTCGGGGGTTGTTATTCGGGGCTTGACCTACTTAAGGTAGGTTATTGACTTCGGGCTCAGAGTTAGATCCATCCAAGAAGCCTTCTGCTTGATGATCATCCAAAGGGATTTGATGCTTATCATCGAACTTTGCCTCAAGCAATCCAGAATTTCCGTTGGGTGGAAAGTACGGCTCTCTGGGAATGTGGAATCCAGCCATTAAATCTACGCGAGAAAGGAGGTATAAGAATCTAGCACATAAGTAGCTAATAGTAATGTAAAATACTCCTATAGTATTTTAAGTTTAATGTTGTGTTCTAGTGTTCCCATTGTAGGGTTGTTGGTAAGAATTTAGACTTGTTGCAACCACACAACTACACTTAGGCACATGCTAGTCAACCCTCGGATAATATAGTTGATCAGGCTATATCTTCCTAGTTTTGACTATATGTCTCTAAGTCCACCTGTGTTGTTCAAAAATCGTAATTCTTTTGTGTTGTCCGAGTGACACTTATTTTAGTATGAATGCAGACTTGTATACTTAATTAAATATTTTAGTATTGAAAGTATAGACTCTTGATCAGAGTATTTTAATCCCAATGTATTTATAGTTAGTATATCTTTTATGGGTTGATATACTCAATTCACTATAAACAATGCTCTGAAACCAATCTGTCACACTCCAAAAAATGAGTGGCGGAAACATTCTGGGGCGGAGGATGTCATGTACAGTATCACAACAATGAATAATAGTAAACAAGCAACAACATCATCCATTGCATTAATAATATAATTTCATACATGTGTGTTCTGTCAAAGATATAGACACCAAAAATATACATATCAAAATAAAAGATGAGTCTTGAACGAACTCCATCTTCTCAAAAGCCTGGCACTTGTACCTGTCTAGTAGTGACCTAAGAATACAAATTATTTTGAAAGCGAGTATCAGCTTAATGCTGGTGAGATCATAAGTATATTAATGTCTGAGTTTGTATGAAAACGTTTGAAAGTTGTTTCTGTAAGATGTTTTGTATAATGTTTTGTATAATGTTTAAACTCTCCTAGAAAACCCTATATTTTCTACTAACTATAGCCTTCTACCAAGGCATCTCGTGTTCGTGTGTATGTCTCTTGTTAGAGTGTGTGTTTCCCAATTCTAACTATCATTAACCAAAAATATAGTTACTACATTACCGTGGATCGTGTGAATATTCATGAAGTGAATGTAATGGGAAAATATTACCAGAGTGAGACCTTCCTCCTGACAGAAGATGTTTTATGTCCCGCATACGCCTATCAGCCCTTGCTTGCTAAGCTCGAAGTTCTCTGACTTCTGCTCGCGTTTCAGTGACTTCCCTCTGAAGAGCTGCATTATGGACCAGAGTCCTTTCATGAGCAGACTCTAGTTGGCGAATGCGGACAGTGTTAACACCAGTGTTGGCATCAATCTCCAAGATTCGATGGATAGAAGATTGACCCAATATTGTATTCCGAGAAATCCTACGAACCATGATGGGTAAGACTCTGTCAGCAGAACCTCCATTTGTGAGGTTGTAGAAACTTTTGTCCCCATTGTAGGGAATGGGTTGACCCTGTTCATGGCTCCATGTATTCAAGTTTGTTGCCCACAGGGGTGTGGGTCCTTGAAATACAGGTCGGGGGTTGTTATTCGGGGCTTGACCTACTTGAGGTAGGTTATTGACTTCGGGCTCAGAGTCAGATCCATCCAAGAAGCCTTCTGCTTGATGATCCTCCAAAGGGATTTGATGCTTATCATCGAACTTTGCCTCAAGCAATCCAGAATTTCCGTTGGGTGGAAAGTACGGGTCTCTGGGAATGTGGAATCCAGCCATTAAATCTACGCGAGAAAGGAGGTATAAGAATCTAGCACATAAGTAGCTAATAGTAATGTAAAATACTCCTATAGTATTTTAAGTTTAATGTTGTGTTCTAGTGTTCCCATTGTAGGGTTGTTGGTAAGATTTTAGACTTGTTGCAACCACACAACTACACTTAGGCACATGCTAGTCAACCCTCGGATAATATAGTTGATCAGGCTATATCTTCCCAGTTTTGACTATATGTCTCTAAGTCCACCTGTGTTGTTCAAAAATCGTAATTCTTTTGTGTTGTCCTAGTGACACTTATTTTAGTATGAATGCAGACTTGTATACTTAATTAAATATTTTAGTATTTAAAGTATAGACTCTTGATCAGAGTATTTTAATCCCAATGTATTTATAGTTAGTATATCTTTTATGGGTTAATATACTCAATTCACTATAAACAATGCTCTGATACCAATCTGTCACACTCCAAAACCATGAGTGGCGGAAACATTCTAGGGCGGAGGACGTCATGTACAGTATCACAACAATGAATAATAGTAAAGAAGCAACAACATCATCCATTGCATTAATAATATCATTTCATACATTTGTGTTCTTTCAAAGATATAGACACCAAAAATATACATATCAAAATAAAAGATGTCTTGAACGAACTCCATCTTCTCAAAAGCCTGGCACTTGTACCTGTCTAGTAGTGACCTAAGAATACAAGTTATTTTGAAAGCGAGTATCAGCTTAATGCTGGTGAGATCATAAGTATATTAATGTCTGAGTTTGTATGAAAACGTTTGAAAGTTGTTTCTGTAAGATGTTTTGTATAATGATTAAACTCTCCTAGAAAACCCTATATTTTCTACTAATTATAGCCTTCTACCAAGGCATCTCGTGTCCGTGTGTATGTCTCTTGTTAGAGTGTGTGTTTCCCAATTCTAACTATCATTAACCAAAAATATAGTTACTACATTACCGTGGATCGTGTGAATATTCATGAAGTGAATGTAATGGGAAAATATTACCAGAGTGAGTCCTTCCTCCTGACAGAAGATGTTTTATGTCCTGCATACGCCTATCAGCCCTTGCTTGCTGAGCTCGAAGTTCTCTGACTTCCGCTCGCGTTTCAGTGAGTTCCCTCTGAAGAGCTGCATTATGGACCAGAGTCCTTTCATGAGCAGACTCTAGTTGGCGAATGCGGACAGTGTTAACACCAGTGTTGGCATCAATCTCCAAGATTCGATGGATAGAAGATTGACCCAATATTGTATTCCGAGAAATCCTACGAACCATGATGGGTAAGACTCTGTCAGCAGAACCTCCATTTGTGAGGTTGTAGAAACTTTTGTCCCCATTGTAGGGAATGGGTTGACCCTGTTCATGGCTCCATGTATTCAAGTTTGTTGCCCACAGGGGTGTGGGTCCTTGAAATACAGGTCGGGGGTTGTTATTCGGGGCTTGACCTACTTAAGGTAGGTTATTGACTTCGGGCTCAGAGTTAGATCCATCCAAGAAGCCTTCTGCTTGATGATCATCCAAAGGGATTTGATGCTTATCATCGAACTTTGCCTCAAGCAATCCAGAATTTCCGTTGGGTGGAAAGTACGGGTCTCTGGGAATGTGGAATCCAGCCATTAAATCTACGCGAGAAAGGAGGTATAAGAATCTAGCACATAAGTAGCTAATAGTAATGTAAAATACTCCTATAGTATTTTAAGTTTAATGTTGTGTTCTAGTGTTCCCATTGTAGGGTTGTTGGTAAGGTTTTAGACTTGTTGCAACCACACAACTACACTTAGGCACATGCTATTCAACCCTCGGATAATATAGTTGATCAGGCTATATCTTCCCAGTTTTGACTATATGTCTCTAAGTCCACCTGTGTTGTTCAAAAATCGTAATTCTTTTGTGTTGTCCTAGTGACACTTATTTTAGTATGAATGCAGACTTGTATACTTAATTAAATATTTTAGTATTGAAAGTATAGACTCTTGATCAGAGTATTTTAATCCCAATGTATTTATAGTTAGTATATCTTTTATGGGTTGATATACTCAATTCACTATAAACAATGCTCTGAAACCAATCTGTCACACTCCAAACAATGAGTGGCGGAAACATTCTGGGGCGGAGGACATCATGTACAGTATCACAACAATGAATAATAGTAAACAAGCAACAACATCATCCATTGCATTAATAATATAATTTCATACCTGTGTGTTCTGTCAAAGATATAGACACCAAAAATATACATATCAACATAAAAGATGAGTCTTGAACGAACTCCAACTTCTCAAAAGCCTGGCACTTGTACCTGTCTAGTAGTGACCTAAGAATACAAGTTATTTTGAAAGCGAGTATCAGCTTAATGCTGGTGAGATCATAAGTATATTAATGTCTGAGTTTGTATGAAAACGTTTGAAAGTTGTTTCTGTAAGATGTTTTGTATAATGTTTTGTATAATGTTTTGTATAATGTTTAAACTCTCCTAGAAAACCCTATATTTTCTACTAACTATAGCCTTCTACCAAGGCATCTCGTGTTCGTGTGTGTGTCTCTTGTTAGAGTGTGTGTTTCCCAATTCTAACTATCATTAACCAAAAATATAGTTACTACATTACCGTGGATCGTGTGAATATTCATGAAATGAATGTAATGGGAAAATATTACCAGAGTGAGTCCTTCCTCCTGACAGAAGATGTTTTATGTCCCGCATACGCCTATCAGCCCTTGCTTGCTGAGCTCGAAGTTCTCTGACTTCCGCTCGCGTTTCAGTGAGTTCCCTCTGAAGAGCTGCATTATGGACCAGAGTCCTTTCATGAGCAGACTCTAGTTGGCAAATGCGGACAGTGTTAACAACAGTGTTGGCATCCATCTCCAAGATTCGATGGATAGAAGATTGACCCAATATTGTATTCCGAGAAATCCTACGAACCATGATGGGTAAGACTCTGTCAGCAGAACCTCCATTTGTGAGGTTGTAGAAACTTCTGTCCCCATTGTAGGGAATGGGTTGACCCTGTTCATGGCTCCATGTATTCAAGTTTGTTGCCCACAGGGGTGTGGGTCCTTGAAATACAGGTCGGGGGTTGTTATTCGGGGCTTGACCTACTTGAGGTAGGTTATTGACTTCGGGCTCAGAGTCAGATCCATCCAAGAAGCTTTCTGCTTAATGATCATCCAAAGGGATTTGATGCTCATCATCGAACTCTGCCTCAAGCAATCCAGCATTTCCGTTGGGTGGAAAGTACGGGTCTCCGGGAATGTGGATTCTAGCCATTAAATCTACGCGAGAAGGGAGGTATAAGAATCTAGCACATAAGTAGCTAATAGTAATGTAAAATACTCCTATGGTACTTTAAGTTTAATGTTGTGTTCTAGTGTTCCCATTGTAGGGTTGTTGGTAAGATTTTAGACTTGTTGCAACCACATAACTACACTTAGGCACATGCTAGTCAACCCTCGGATAATATAGTTGATCAGGCTATATCTTCCCAGTTTTGACTATATGTCTCTAAGTCCACCTGTGTTGTTCAAAAATCGTAATTCTTTTGTGTTGTCCTAGTGACAGTTATTTTAGTATGAATGCAGACTTGTATACTTAATTAAATATTTTAGTATTGAAAGTATAGACTCTTGATCAGAGTATTTTAATCCCAATGTATTTATAGTTAGTATATCTTTTATGGGTTGATATACTGAATTCACTATAAACAATGCTCTGATACCAATCTGTCACACTCCAAACAAAGAGTGGCGGAAATATTCTGGGGCGGAGGACGTCATGTACAGTATCACAACAATGAATAATAGTAAACAAGCAACAACATCATCCATTGAATTAATAATATAATTTCATACATGTGTGTTCTGTCAAAGATATAGACACCAAAAATATACATATCAAAATAAAAGATGAGTCTTGAACGAACTCCATCTTCTCAAAAGCCTGGCACTTGTACCTGTCTAGTAGTGACCTAAGAATACAAGATATTTTGAAAGCGAGTATCAGCTTAATGTTGGTGAGATCATAAGTATATTAATGTCTGAGTTTGTATGAAAACGTTTGAAAGATGTTTCTGTAAGATGTTTTATACAATGTTTTGTATAATGTTTGAACTCTCCTAGAAAACCCTATATTTTCTACTAACTGTAGCCTTCTACCAAGGCATCTCGTGTTCGTGTGTATGTATCTTGTTAGAGTGTGTGTTTCCCAATTCTGACAATCATTAACCAAAAATATAGTTACTACATTACCGTGGATCGGGTGAATATTCACGAAGTGAATGTAATGGGAAAATATTACCAGAGTGAGTCCTTCCTCCTGACAGAAGATGTTTTATGTCCTGCATAAGCCTATCAGCCCTTGCTTGCTGAGCTCGAAGTTCTCTGACTTCCGCTCGCGTTTCAGTGACTTCCCTCTGAAGAGCTGCATTATGGACCAGAGTCCTTTCATGAGCAGACTCTAGTTGGCGAATGCGGACAGTGTTAACACCAGTGTTGGCATCAATCTTTAAGATTCATTTGATAGAAGATTGACCCAGTATTGTATTCCGAGAAATCCTAAGAACCATGATGGGTAAGACTCTGTCAGTAGAACCTTCATTTGTGAGGTTGTAGAAACTTTTGTCCCCATTGTAGGGAATGGGTTGACCCTGTTCATGGCTCCATGTATTCAAGTTTGTTGCCCACAGGGGTGTGGGTCCTTGAAATACAGGTCGGGGGTTGTTATTCGGGGCTTGACCTACTTGAGGTAGGTTATTGACTTCGGGCTCAGAGTCAGATCCATCCAAGAAGCCTTCTGCTTGATGATCATCCAAAGGGATTAGATGCGCATCATAGAACTCTGCCTCAAGCAATCCAGAATTTCCGTTGGGTGGAAAGTACGGGTCTCCGGGAATGTGGAATCCAGCCATTAAATCTATGCGAGAAGGGAGGTATAAGAATCTAGCACATAAGTAGCTAATAGTAATGTAAAATACTCCTATAGTATTTTTAGTTTAATGTTGTATTCTAGTGTTCCCATTGTAGGGTTGTTGGTAAGATTTTAGACTTGTTGCAACCACATAACTACACTTAGGCACATGCTAGTCAACCCTCGGATAATATAGTTGATCAGGCTATATCTTCCCAGTTTTGACTATATGTCTCTAAGTCCACCTGTGTTGTTCAAAAATCGTAATTCTTTTGTGTTGTCCTAGTGACACTTATTTTAGTATGAATGCAGACTTGTATACTTAATTAAATATTTTAGTATTTAAAGAGTATAGACTCTTGATCATAGTATTTTAATCCCAATGTATTTATAGTTAGTATATCTTTTATGGGTTGATATACTCAATTCACTTTAAACAATGCTCTGATACAAATCTGTCACACTCCAAAACCATGAGTGGCGGAAACATTCTGGGGCGGACGACGTCATGTATAGTATCACAACAATGCATAATAGTAAACAAGCAACAACATCATCCATTGCATTAATAATATAATTTCATACGTGTGTGTTCTATCAAAGATATAGACACCAAAAATATACATATCAAAATAAAAGATGAGTCTTGAACGAACTCCATCTTCTCAAAAGCCTGGCACTTGTACCTGTCTAGTAGTGACCTAAGAATACAAGTTATTTTGAAAGCGAGTATCAGCTTAATCTTGGTGAGATCATAAGTATATTAATGTCTGAGTTTGTATGAAAACGTTTGAAAGATGTTTTTGTAAGATGTTTTGTACAATGTTTTGTATAATGTTTGAACTCTCCTAGAAAACCCTATATTTTCTACTAACTGTAGCCTTCTACCAAGGCATCTCGTGTTCGTGTGTATGTCTCTTGTTAGAGTGTGTGTTTCCCAATTCTGACTATCATTAACCAAAAATATAGTTACTACATTACCGAGGATCGGGTGAATATTCACGAAGTGAATGTAATGGGAAAATATTACCAGAGTGAGTCCTTCCTCCTGACAGAAGATGTTTTATGTCCCACATACGCCTATCATCCCTTGCTTGCTGAGCTCGAAGTTCTCTGACTTCCTCTCGCATTTCAGTGACTTCCCTATGAAGAGTTGCATTATGGACCAGAGTCCTTTCATGAGCAGACTCTAGTTGGCGAATGCGGACAGTGTTAACACCAGTGTTGGCATCAATCTCCAACATTCATTTGATAGAAGATTGACACAGTATTGTATTCCGAGAAATCCTACGAACCATGATGGGTAAGACTCTGTCAGCAAAACCTCCATTTGTGAGGTTGTAGAAACTTTTTTCCCCATTGTAGGGAACGGGTTGACCCTGTTCATGGCTCCATGTATTCATGTTTGTTGCCGACAGGGGTGTGGGTCCTTGAAATACAGGTCAGGGGTTGTTATTCGGGGCTTTACCTACTTGAGGTAGGTTATTGACTTCGGGCTCAGAGTCAGATCCATCCAAGAAGCCTTCTACTTGATGATCATCCAAAGGGATTTGATGCGCATCATCGAACTCTGCCTCAAGCAATCCAGAATTTCCGTTGGGAGAAAAGTACGGGTCTCCGGGAATGTGGAATCCAGCCATTAAATCTACGCGAGAAGGGAGGTATAAGAATCTAGCACATAAGTAGCTAATAGTAATGTAAAATACTCCTATAGTATTTTAGGTTTAATGTTGTGTTCTAGTGTTCCCATTGTAGGGTTGTTGGTAAGATTTTAGACTTGTTGCAACCACACAACTACACTTAGGCACATGCTAGTCAACCCTCGAATAATATAGTTGATCAGGCTATATCTTCCCAGTTTTGATTATATGTCTCTAAGTCCACCTGTGTTGTTCAAAAATCGTAATTCTTTTGTGTTGTCCTAGTGACACTTATTTTAGTATGAATGCAGACTTGTATACTTAATTAAATATTTTACTATTTAAAGTATAGACTCTTGATCAGAGTATTTTAATCCCAATGTATTTATAGTTAGTATATCTTTTATGCGTTGATATACTCAATTCACTATAAACAATGCTCTGATACCAATCTGTCACACTCCAAAACAATGAGTGGTGGAAACATTCTGGGGCGGAGGACGTCATGTACAGTATCACAACAATGAATAATAGTAAACAAGCAACAACATCATCCATTGCATTAATAATATAATTTCATACATGTGTGCTCTGTCAAAGATATAGACACCAAAAATATACATATCAAAATAAAAGATGAGTCTTGAACGAACTCCATCTTCTCAAAAGCCTGGCACTTGTACCTGTCTAGTAGTGACCTAAGAATACAAGTTATTTTGAAAGCGAATATCAGCTTAATGCTGGTGAGATCATAAGTATATTAATATCTGAGTTTGTATGAAAACGTCTGAAAGTTGTTTCTGTAAGATGTTTTGTACAATGTTTTGTATAATGTTTGAACTCTCGTAGAAAACCCTATATTTTCTACTAACTGTAGCCTTCTACCAAGGCATCTCGTGTTCGTGTGTATGTCTCTTGTTAGAGTGTGTGTTTCCCAATTCTGACTATCATTAACAAAAAATATAGCTACTACATTACCGTGCATCGTGTGAATATTCACGAAGTGAATGTAATGGGAAAATATTACCAGAGTGAGTCCTTCCTCCTGACAGAAGATGTTTTATGTCCCGCATACGCCTATCAGCCCTTGCTTACTGAGCTCGAAGTTCTCTGACTTCCGCTCGCGTTTCAGTGAGTTCCCTCTTAAGAGCTGCATTATGGACCAGAATCCTTTCATGAGCAGACTCTAGTTGGCGAATGCGGACAGTGTTAACACCAGTGTTGGCATCAATCTCCAAGATTCGATTGATAGAAGATTGACCCAGTATTGTATTCCGAGAAACCCTACGAACCATGATGGGTAAGACTCTGTCAGCAGAACCTCCATTTGTGAGGTTGTAGAAACTTCTGTCCCCATTGTAGGGAATGGGTTGACCCTGTTCATGGCTCCATGTATTCAAGTTTGTTGCCCACAGGGGTGTGGGTCCTTGAAATACAGGTCGGGGGTTGTTATTCGGGGCTTGACCTACTTGAGGTAGGTTATTGACTTCAGGCTCAGACTCAAATCCATCCAAGAAGCCTTCTGCTTGATGATCATCCAAAGGGATTTGATGCTCATCATCGAACTTTGCCTCAAGCAATCCAGAATTTCCGTTGGGTGGAAAGTACGGGTCTCCGGGACTGTGGAATCCAGCCATTAAATCTACGCGAGAAGGGAGGTATAAGAATCTAGCACATAAGTAGCTAATAGTAATGTAAAATACTCCTATAGTATTTTAAGTTTAATGTTGTGTTCTAGTGTTCCCAGTGTAGGGTTGTTGCTAAGATTTTAGACTTGTTGCAACCACACAACTACACTTAGGCACATGCTAGTCAACCCTCGGATAATATAGTTGATCAGGCTATATCTTCCCAGTTTTGACTATATGTCTCTAAGTCCACCTGTGTTGTTCAAAAATCGTAATTCTTTTGTATTGTCCTAGTGACACTTATTTTAGTATGAATGCAGACTTGTATACTTAATTAAATATTTTAGTATTTAAAGTATAGACTCTTGATCAGAGTATTTTAATCCCAATGTATTTATAGTTAGTATATCTTTTATGGGTTGATATACTCAATTCAGTATAAACAATGCTCTGATACCAATCTGTCACACTCCAAAACCATGAGTGATGGAAACATTCTGGGGCGGAGGACGTCATGTATAGTATCACAACAATGAATAATAGTAAACAAGCAACAACATCATCCATTGCATTAATAATATAATTTCATACATGTGTGTTCTGTCAAAGATATAGACACCAAAAATATACATATCAAAATAAAAGATGAGTCTTGAACGAACTCCATCTTCTCAAAAGCCTGGCACTT
This sequence comes from Lactuca sativa, assembly GCF_002870075.4. NCBI lineage: Eukaryota > Viridiplantae > Streptophyta > Magnoliopsida > Asterales > Asteraceae > Lactuca > Lactuca sativa. The sequence continues at coordinate 267,992,853 of NC_056627.2, forward strand.
GTACCTGTCTAGTAGTGACCTAAGAATACAAGTTATTTTGAAAGCGAGTATCAGCTTAATGCAGGTGAGATCATAAGTATATTAATGTCTGATTTTGTATGAAAACGTTTGAAAGTTGTTTCTGTAAGATGTTTTGTACAATGTTTTGTATAATGTTTGAACTCTCCTAGAAAACCCTATATTTTCTACTAACTGTAGCCTTCTACCAAGGCATCTCGTGTTCATGTGTATGTCTCTTGTTAGAGTGTGTGTTTCCCAATTTTGACTATCATTAACGAAAAATATAGATACTACATTACCGTGGATCGTGTGAATATTCACGAAGTGAATGTAATGGGAAAATATTATCGTACCGTAGTATTTGTGATAAGTGAGTACCATGGTACTAACTACCTTAATACAAAAAGGTGTTCCAAATAACATGTGATTGACCTATATCCTGCTACCGACTCTAGTAAAATGACGATGTAAGACGCCATAAGAAATGACATTTGGCACTCATAGACTAGCAAGTCCCACTGTAGCGAGCAGCAAGGTGTAGGATAGTCAATCCAGTATAGATCTATACACAAACTCATACGCTCTCCAATTAAGGAGATTCGGGATAGAAGAACGTTCGTGGCAGGAAGTTCCATGACCCGCTCAATGGTTCACATAACTGCATAAATATATATGAAATGAATGTGCTAACTGAAAGTGTAATCTTTCTCTGTCTAGCCTGTGTGTACTGAAATGTTCTGCGTGTGCTAGCCGTAATGTATGTTCTCTCTATCTAGCATGTATAGTAATGTACTGTGAGTACTACTCGAACTGACTCATTGTATGCTTCATTGTTTTAGTTATAGTATTAGTATTCTCCTGTGCTACCCCTATGGTAACTTACTAATGATGTAACTGGTACGTATGAACATGGAAGTATACCCTTGCTACCCAAGGGTACTGAATGAACTGGAAGGACCTTTATGACTATATATGTACACATGATACATAATTAATATTTAAATGACCTTCGGACGGATACCCGATATCCCGCCAGACCACATCTCAAGCACGAAAAGGAAATAGGGCGGGCAGGCCTTCCTAATCCTTTTAAACATTTCTTATATAAGTATACATACATAGACCTGCAATTGATAATAAGTATTAAAGAGTTTAAGTAAAAGTATTTGATAAGTAAAAGAGTTTGTAAAACAATTTGATGCTGTCCCAAGCAATCCAGTGGTGCCTGTGCTCACCATTGGAATCCCATAATAAATTAGCCATAACACTTTTCATCTTAGAAATCCGGGGGAGACCGCACTGCCAATTCGGTTTGTTAAACAGTTTGAACGGTAAGAAATCACTGGTTTTGTAGTTATTAATCACATGTGATTGATGTAATAACTATAAGTATTTAACTTGTATCCCCCCTATAAAGCATTTAAAAACATTTAAATCATTGGTTAAGGGGTATGAACTCACCTATAGTGAGTGGTACGGATGAACTGAAGATGTAGGATCGCTCGGTAACAAGTGAAGTCTTGAACACACTTTATAACCCTAGTTAACATATAATACCACATATATGTATCCAATTAGTCTTAAACTACTAATTGATAATGTTAAGACATCCTAGAACATAATAAACACTTTATATAAGTGTTATAAGCCTTAAGGATTGCATCTAAGTTGTTATGGGACAAGGCTAGTGAGTTTAGGGTTCCAAGGGACTTCATACTTGAGTTTACTCTCCACATAACCCCACACAAGGAGTTTACGGTCGTAAAATCTTGTGTTTACGGCCATGAACTCCTAGACTTAGTGTCATTTTGTGTTTTGAAGTCCTAAATGATTTCTAGAAGCAATTTGTTTTGGTGATTTAATCCTTGGAAGGGTTTAGGGCATCAAAACACTCTTTTTAGGAGTTTTCGGCCCAAAGGCCATTTCCTTTTGAGTTTACTGCCGTAAACTCATATGGAAGTGGATATTTTTGTGCTTTCAAGTCCCAAACTCATGTAGGAAAAGTTCTATACATTTATCTAAGGCTAGTGAAGGCCTTAGGCACACATTGGTGCCCTTGTTTGATGTTCACGGCCCATGAACCATATTAGGGACGTAAACTCACTTTGGGAGGGGTTTTTGATGTTTTAAGCTTCCTCAAATAACTAGGAGTAAATCTAGGTAATTGTCCAAAGCTTTAGGAGTGTTAAAAACACTTTTTGGTCGTTGTTTTTGGAGTTCACGGTCCAAGAACTTCTTGCGCCGTGAACACCCAAACTTTGGTGTTTCTTTGTTGTTTTCTGGTCTTAAATACACCTATATACAAGCTTAAGTTCGTTATTTAACAAGTGGAAGGGACTAGGCATCATATAAGCCCTATATAAGATTTTACTCCCCAAGATGTTCTTGGGCGGTAAACTCCCGAATCTTGCAGTTTTGCTATGTAACCTATGTTATTAAACATGTTATAAGCCATATAATACAACTAGAGAAGGGAACTCATGATTTTGGATGAAAACCCGAAGATCCGTGAGAGAGAATTGGCTTTTCTCTAGTTGGAATTGTCAATAATGAATGAATATGGCTCAAAATTCTATATATAGTCCTGAGATTTTTGGCAGAAAATATTTTATTCCCGTAATGAACTCTAATGTAATAGAGTTTTCAAGTAATAGTGTTGCACAAATCCCTAGTGCATTCACTCTCCTGATATCTCCTTATGTGTAAATCCCGAAATACTCAAACTTATACCGAAAAGTCTGAAAATTTACTGTGATTGTGATAACTTCTATTGCCTTGATAAAGTTCGTACATAATGGAAATTTCGGGTTGTCACACCAACTAAGAGTTCACTAGAGGGATGACCATCACCAATAGTAGATACTTTACTTCATTTTCCTTGTTAGAAAGGATTTGTGTTTCTGTCTATGCCCTATGTGGCATTTTCTACGAAACTATCTTGTACTGTAAGTACTTTTGGTTAGGTCTTTATGCTGTCAAGAACTATCTACTCTGGATATGATTTAAGACCTTTTTGCAAGGTCATTTTCCCGAACTTGTACGTCATGAATGTCAAAGATATTGACAGTCGGCTAACTTCTGTGTCATTCTTTATTCAAATACTCTTATCATACTTTCATTAAAGTCTATTTGAAACATGCTCTAATCAAGTCATTGGACTATAGAAATTTGACACCGGAGACATCTCCAAGTCTCTTTTAATGGTTGGATCATGTTATTCACCAACCAACGATACCTCGGCTAGAATGACACACATCTTGAGACCATTGTACGAACTTACTTCCGATCTTTGCTAGGACTGCATCATAGGGATGTAGGTCAAAACCTCGTGAACATACTTCTATTCCGTACTAGGACTGCATCATAGGGATGTAGGTCAAACCTTAGAGAACATACTTCTGTACTTTACATGAGCGATCGAACTACGTCTAGGTTCAACCATTCTCGCTCACAAATTCATTTTTCTTTCCGTGTAATAGAATCATGTCGCCAAGGAAAGATAATCAACCCCTCAACCGAACACCAACTCTTCAGATTGATGCAGCTACCTTTCAAGTTGCAGTCTCGGCTGTCGTGTCAGCTATTCTGACCCACCTTAACGCTAACAACGCAAATGTTAGCGGGATTCTTAACAACGATTCCAATCCGAGTAACAATCAAGCACCTCAATGAGCAGCAAACTACCACGACACCCCGAGTCCCAAGACCAAGTGTAACAAATGGAAGACTTGGGCTAAATCTAAGGACAAATCCCTTTAAAGGGCGAACAGGAAACAACCACCAGTAACAACCTTCACAGCCACGACATCGGTACCCCCTACTACCATCCCTTCGGGTATTCCAATTGCCCTAACCCAACCAGACCGTATGTTGGGGACTTACCGAAGTGCGATAAGTGCGTCATCCATCATCTAGGAGGATGTCGTATACCGCACTGCTTTAACTGCAACAGAGACGGGCATACTACCCGCTGCTGTAGAATTCGGATCCAACACATTACTTCGACCACCAATGTCGAAAACTCTAGGATATGCCATCTATGTGGCGAGATAGGGCACCTCAAGAGAGACTATCCATCAGGGCAGATCGACGATGGAACAAGAAGAGTTTGACCTCAGAATGGAAAGAGGCAGCGAAGGAACCTATTATAGTATCGGTTCACTTCCAATCGTCAGTATTTTATATGCTTTTTAATCATGTTTAAAAACTAGTGCAACCAGAGTCTTATCTTTTGCGAGATCGCGTCCGTTTAGGGATGCTCGTGCTGCGTATACTTGTCTTTTGTAGTATACCTTGTTCGCAGCAATAGTCTTGTAGTAAATCTAAAAGTACAGTAACTCTGTTAGAGATTTCACTGTTGTGTTTTGTCTATAACGCCTTATGTTCAAATCTAATGTCTTTAGTTTCCATATGATTTCGACTTTATCATACGACTCGAGTAAATTCGATCCTCGCAATACCAACTTCATACGTACATCTCTTTCTCAGTAAACGTCTTTTAGCGAAGCCGTCATATCATAACACCGAAGTACTCATGCATGGAGTACCTTATAGTTCTTTTCCTTTCCGAAGGAATCCCCGCAGCTTTACTCATACAATACGTCAAGTTCAATTCAAAGATTCATATGATTAATCTATCACTGAAGAACGTATACATAGGGGGTGATATATAATCAATGTTCTACAGGTTTAAAATTGATGATTCCACTTTAACTTCTTTTCCATTGATGGGATGTGAGCTTAAGGAAGAATCAGTTATTCGAGTACCTTTTCAATCTTAATTATATACGACTCGTATACACGAGATTGTGATCGTTGAACCATGCATGAATTCTAATATGAACGTCAGGACGAGGACTGCCCAAGACTACGAGTAATTGCTTTGGCATGTGAACAAACTTAGAACCCAGTATGACTCTTATAACCAGATTGCCTCACAGTCTAAACACCTACGGAGATACAAGAATAGCCCGGACAACACAACGAACTACTGAACAATAGAATTGGAAGGCCAAGCTTCTCACCCTTGAGAGCTCCGATCTTATTCTTCCAGAAGTCGAAGGATTGAGTCATATGTACCTCAGCTATCGAGGACTCCATCAAGATTTCCACTAGAAATCCTAGGAACGAATTACTTTTAGAAATGGATGTGAGATCCGAATATTACCAGTTCAAGTGTTAAGGAAGGAAGTCCTGAAGACTACCCTCCGAACTCGATGCGGACACTTCGAGTCCGTAGTGATACCCCTCGGATAGGACCAATACACCGATAGTATTCATGAGCTAAATGAGTAGGGTACGTCTTTCTTACTAGGATAAGTCGTCATTCTCCTTGTAATGACATACTTATCTACCCTCGTAGTAAGAAAGAACCCATAGAAACATCACCTTCAGAGGAACTTTCGCGAAGTTCTCTAAGCACGAGTTTTGAAATTGAAGAGTCAGATTCCTAAGACACACTGTTAGTGATGTGGGAATTTTTTAGTACTCTTTCAATTTGTAAACACCGTTGAGAATTTGTCAACACCAGAGACGCCGACAGAAATTCGCCAAAATTCTAGGTCGTGCAGACCTACTATCGTAGTCCATTAAGAACTCCTCGCAAATTACAAAAACCCTTTTCGACTTTGACCCAACAGGGGGTGGCCCTTGACTGGGAAGTCAAGCGAGAGAAATAACCATTGGAATTCCAAGTGAGAGACCAAATTCTTTAGGAAATCTCACTCTGGGAATGGCTTGATACAATTCGTAAAGCGTGGAAAGCTAAATCCAATATAGTTAGAACCTCCGAGATTCTTACCAGAATCGGTCCTGTACCTCACAAACTAGACCTGCTCCGCAAACTCAGTAACGTACATTTTTACTCTTCGCGTCTCGATTTTGAAAACATACCTTTCCGTTAGGACTCTCGTAAGCAACTCGACGACATCGAGATTAACGAGATCCTCGCCTTCGTATTTAAAACCGTAGTGACCCTCGACCGAGAGGTCAAGCGGACGAAGCCACGTCGTCGCCCATTAGTGAAGGTTCGTTGGAATACCAACCGAGGACCCGAATTCACTTATGAGCGCGAGAACCAATCGATTAGGAAGTTTCCACCTCATGACTCGATCATTCATGCCTACTTCCTTACCTAAATTCTAATTTCGGGACGAAATTTCCTTTAACAGGGGGATGATGTGAAAACCCGGAATTTTCATTCGGTCAAACCCTAAAAGTCAATCACTTCATATTATAAGTCAAGTTCACTTTTACTTGTTTTTGGGAAAAATAAAGTTCATTTAATTATTTTTATATTATTTTTAAACGAACGGGTGAAAGAAAGTGTCGTCTCGGGTTTTGAATTTTAAAAACCGCAAACACCTCGCGTCTTAGAAGTTCCCGGCCAAACTATTTCGTTTGGGTCGAAAAATCATCCTAAAAATCCGTAAACTCATGCTTATCCATGATTTTACTGCCTAAGTCTAGTTATAATATGTTTACTCCCTAAAAGAGTAAACTCAAAAACACTCTCAAGTATCATCTTGGAATCAATTCAAGATCTTCAAACTTGTAAGTGATCTAGCCATTTCAAGTTGATTAAACACTTAATCTAGTGTTTGTGCATCTATTCATCCATTCATTTTTGTGTTTTTGATTAGATTTCCAAGAACACCAAGAACATACACTAAGTGTTCTTGGACTTTTAGCTAAATCCAAGGTTCCTTATTGTAATTACTTCTATCATTGAGTCTTCTCAAGCTTGTATTACATATTAACATCAAAGAAAAGTCCCAAGAACACCAAGATAAAGGTGTTCACGGTTTTGGGAGGCTCCCAAAACCGTAAACACCATTTATGGTGCAAAGTGGTGCCTTAAGGTGCCTAGATGTTTCACCATGCCTTAGGGACTTGTCTAGGTTCATCCTTGATGAGTTTATCACACAAAAAGCACCAAATACTTCCATTTTTATGTGTTTATGGTTTGGGGATCTCCCAAAACCGTAAACAGCCCAAAAAGTGCATAAAAGTCCCATAAAAGTCCAATGGTTATTCCTTACGTCTAAATCTAACCTAGACTGTTGCCATGATTAAGCTAATGACTTGAAAACCCCCAAATACCAATCTTATGAGTTTAAGGTAGTAAACTCATGAGTTTAAGGTAGTAAACCCAAAGAGAAATGACCATGAGGCCGTAAACTCCTCAAATGAGTGTAATGATGCCCTAATCTCTTCCAAAGGCCAAACCACCTAGTAGAAATGCTTCAAAGGACTTGCAAAACCTCAAACCAACTTATGGTAAAAAAGAGAGGAGTTTACGACCGTAAACTCTTGAGTTTGCGACTGTAAACTCATTAGGTCAAAGTCATGAAAACCGTGAACTCCAAGGGAGTTTACCCTTGAACCCCAAACACTATAGCAAGGTCCTTTAGCACTTAGATGCAACCCTTATGACTTGTAGAACCCAAATAAGGTGTTTTACATGCCTTAGGATGTCGTAACTTTGTCAATTAGTGGTTTAAAGTCTAATTGGATACATATATGTGTGATTATATGTTAACTAGGATCATTGAGTGTGAACAAGTCTTCACTTGTCACCTAGCTACCCTACATCATTCAGTACATCCAAAGCACCATCTTCAGGTGAGTTCATACCCCTTAATCAATGTTTTAAATGATTTTAAATGCTTTAAATGGGAGGGAATACAAGTAGAAAACAACATGTTATTAAATCAATCATATGTATTTATAACTGTGTTTTCATTCAGTAGATTTCACATACTACAAAATGTGATGCATGAAATGGTTTTATATCTTAAAAATACCTTGATAGCAAAAGTATTACGTTTGAAATGTTTATTAAAATGACATCAAGTCATTGTTAATTATTGTTCAAAACTCTTAGATGTCTTACAAAACAATTTTTACCTTCTTGAACAAAACTATATCTATACACTTATGTTCTTTTATATGTATTGATGTTATAGTTTTCATCCTTCATTCAGTTTCCCACACTCTTGTGTAGCAAGGGTGTATAAACCTGTTTAGACAATCAATTTCCTTCCAGTTAACTATTATAGGGATAGTTAGGAGATACATAACATTATTCCTATTACAAGGAATTACATCAGAGTCAGTTCATTCATGAGTCTACACTACACATTACATGTTACATGAATACGCTTACATGAATACGCTTACATGAATACGCTTACATAGATACGCTTACATGAATACGCTTACATGAATACCTTTACGTAGATATATTTTCCTGTATACATTTAAATGGATACTTGTACCTCGATTCATTAGGATGATTTATTAGTACCTTCTGTGTAAATTGTCCTGCCTATCCCAGTTCAACGGGATATCTAGACGGGACTAACCATTCTGTAACCCAGCTGTTAGCACCAATGGTTGATGAACATCTACGGATGCCTACAGTTATTACTTGTATTAGGAGTACTTTTACGGGACTAACCATTCCTCGGGCCTACTGTTCGCTACAGAGGTTGATGAACATCTACGGATGCCTACGGTTAATACTTATATTAGGAATACATTTACGGGACTAACCCTTCCTCCCACCTGCTGTAGCTACAGAGGACAATTGAACAATCTACGGATGTTCAAAGGTTATACATTTCGCAAATCGCGATGTCAAGTTAATCCTAATACAAAAGGATAAAACTTACATGATTATATTTTTCCTATTACTTTATCTTGTGATACATTCACATAAACGATGAGTTAGACTAAGTACTGTTTGTAATAGTCAAAAAGAAGGAAAAACTATCATTTTCATAGCAAAACATTCGGGTCTTGGTAGAAGACTATTATATTCTTTTCCTATTTACTTTATTTTGTGATACATTCACATAAACGATGAGTTAGACTAAGTACTGTTTTTAATAGTCAAATATTTTGTGATACATTCACATAAACGATGAGTTAGACTAAGTACTATTTTTAATAGTCAAAAAGAAGGAAAAACTATCATTTTCATAGCAAAACATTCGGGTCTTGGTAGAAGACTGTTATATTCTTTTCCTATTTACTTTATTTTGTGATACATTCACATAAACGATGAGTTAGACTAAGTACTGTTTGTAATAGTCAAAAAGAAGGAAAAACTATCATTTTCATAACAAAACAATCGGGTCTTGGTAGAAGACTACATTTCATACTAGTAGGAAACATGGGATTTTCTAGGGTTTTTCATACTTATATCAACTGTTTCATTTAAAGATTTACATGGCTTTCATAACAGCTTTCCAAAACAAGACAATGACACTTAAATACTTATGAATTCACCAGCTTTAGGCTGATACTCGCTTTCAAAATAACTTGTATTCTCAGGTCAGCAGTTAGACAGGTATGATGGCCAGGTTTTGAGAAGTCGGAGCACAGACAAGACTCATCTTATTTTGATTATTCATTTTATTGTTGTACATTATGAAAGAAAACACATGTATTAAAACATTACTTTTAATGCAATGGATGATGTTGTTGCTTGTTTAATACTTCACACTGTTATGATACTTCACATGACGTCCTCCACCCCGGAACGTTTCCGTCGTTCTTGGTTTTGGGGTGTGACAGTATCTGACTCAACTCCGCAGGTAGCTCCAACCGATATGCTACCTTGCCCACCCTCGCGGTCACCCTAAACGGCCCAATATACTGGGGACCCAGCTTTTCCCTCTTCCTGAATCGAATCACTCCTTTCCAAGGAGACACTTTCAGGAGTACGAAGTCTCCGACCTGAAACTCGAGCTCGGATCGTCCCCTATCCGTGTAACTCTTATGGAGACTCTGATTTGTCAACAACCTCTACCTGACCTGTTGTATCTGCTCTGTCTTCTGAAGCACTATCTAAGTGTTTCCCATCACTCGCTGCCCTACCTCTCCGTAACAGATGGGAGTACGACACATCCTCCCATACAACAACTCGAAGGGAGGCAAACCAATGCTCGGATGCTGACTGTCGTTATAGGAAAACTCAGCCAACGGCAAATACATGTCCCAACTCCCTCCGAATTCCAACACACATGCCGAAAGCATGTCCTCAAGCCTCTGATTCATGCGCTCACCATGTCTGTCCGTCTGAGGGTGGTATGCAGTACTGAAATGCAGCCTCGTGCCCAACTCCCCGCAGAACTTCTTCCAGAACCTGGAATTGAAACGTACATCCTAATCTGATACAATCGAGATCGGCACTCCATGCCTCGATACCACCTCCCTCACATACAACTCTACCAGCCTCTCCGTAGAAGAGCTCTCACTAATATCAAGAAAATGAGTGCTCTTCGTCAGCTGGTCGACAATCACCCAAATTGCATCGAAACCCCTCGCGGTACTCGACAACTTGGTGATGAAATCATTATAAATCTATTCCCACTTCCATTAGGGAACCTCAAGTGGCTACAACATGCCATGCGGATGCTGGTGCTCGGCCTTAACCCTGCGACATGTCAAGCATCTCTCAACAAACCATGCTACATCCCTCTTCATACATGGCCACCAATAATCTCTCTTCAGATCCAAATACATCTTAGTGGTCCTGGGATGGATCGAGAATCTCGATCTATGCGCCTCCTCCATCAAAGTGGTGTGCGTCCCGCCTGCATACGGCACCCCAATCCTACCCTAAAAAGGTCATCAGCCTGCGGCTATCGGTAATGAACTCAGGCACTTGCCCAATCACCCGGTCTCTCTTACGGTTCTCCGGTCTCACGGCCTCTGCCTGGGCCTCCTGAATGGTTTCCAACACCGGAGTCATCACTGTCAAGCGCATATAAATGTCTCGAATCGGGCACTCTCTTCCTTACAGCTTAGGGAATTAGCTACAACATTAGCCTTGCCCGGGTCGTACAGGATTTCACAATCGTAATCCTTTACCACGTCCAACCATCTCCTCTGTCACATATTCAGATTAGGCTGATCCATCAAATACTTCAAGCTCTTGTACTCCATGTAGATGGTAGACCGAACCCCATACAAATAGTGACGCCAGATCTTGAGGGCGAACACCACTGCCCCCAACTCCAGATCATAGTTGGGATACCTCGTCTCATGAGGCTTCAGTTGCCTCGATGCATATGCTATCACATGCCCCCTCTGCATAAGTACTGCACCCAACCCTGATATCGATGCGTCACAATACCCACAAAATCCTCCATCCCTTCCGGGAGGGCTAGCACTGGGGCTTCGCACAATCTCTGGCGAAATTTCTCAAATGAGGTATGCTGCTTCGGACCCCATGAAAAAGCAACACCCTTCCGGGTCAACCTGGTGAGTGGCACGACGATCTTGGAGAAATCCCTGATAAATCTCCGATAATAGCCGGCTAATCCTAGAAAACTCCTGATCTCGGTGGGTGATCTCGGCACCTCCCACCTCATAACCGCTTCAATCTTGGCCGGATCAACCAAAAGCTCATTCTGGTTAACGAGGTGTCCCAAGAACTGGACCTCTCGTAACCAAAAATCACACTTGGAGAGCATTTCCTCAGCCACCATATCAGAGAGTGAAACCCTAAGAGAGCATTTCCTTCGTCCTTAAGCTTTTGTGTGAGTGTTTTGAGCTAAAAGCGCCTTTGTGTGTTAGTGAAGAAGAAGGAGAGGAGCTTTTGGAGGCTAGGGCTTGAAGTGCAAATTTGTATCTGAGTTCTTCAGAGGGAGGAGCTTCATCTAGAGGTATAAAGCTCAAAACTTTCCTCTTTATTTTGGTTTGGTGCTGCATGGACCATTTCTAGGGTTAAAGTCCCAATGGTGGAGACTTTATGAGCATAAGGGACTCCATGGACCTAGATCTGTCCCATTTCAGTGATATATGTGTTGTAGATCCATAAAAATCCCAACTTGGTCATTGTTATGGGGCCATGCTTGAGTTATGAGCTTTTCTAGTGTTGGAAATAGAAGGTTATGGGTGTTGGTGACTATTACAGCCATGCAAAGGATTAAAGTCACCAACTGTATGGATTAAGAGGCTTAGGGATGGCTAGATTTGAAGGTTGGACGTTTGTCTTAACTATTTAAGACCCCAAAAGCTAAGGAGTTTGAAATCGAGAGTTACGCGGGGCGTAATCCCAGTACGCGCGGCGTAGGGGGTTGCATTCCCCGATTCTGTGAGGTCGCCGGGTACGCCCAACGTACAGGTTTGGTACGTGCAGCATAACTCGGAGAGTTGACTTTTGTTGACTTTTCGGGTTTGGTCAACTTTAGGGTCTTTGAGCCATGAGAGGGGTAAAATGGTATTTTACCCTTCTAAGAGTGTTAATAGAGGGAATAGTCTAGCCTTGAGAGTTGTATTGATTAGAGTGCTTATTCCATGTGATTAGGCGGAGGCTAGACAATATTTTACCGAGTTCGAGATTACCAAGTTACCCGAGGTGAGTCTTCTCACTATACTTTACCTAGAGTGGTAATCAGAGTATATGACAGAGTATCTTGTATGTTATTTATGTGATTATGATGCACTGCATTACTTCTATGTGATTCATGCTATGTATGTTCCAGAGTTTACAGAGTTAGAACCATAAGGTTTATAGAGTTAGAACCGGAAGATTCACAGAGTTAGGACCAAAGGTCCACAGAGATAGGACCGGAGGGTACATAGAGTTATAGCCTCGAGCGGCTATTATGTGTTATATGTTGTATTTTGGGGAACTCACTAAGCATTTATGCTTACAGTGTTGTTTTATGTGTTTCAGGTACCAGTGAGGATCGCGGGAAGGCGCCGACATGATCAGTACACACATGAGTAGTTTTTATATATTATGATCTTGGGATAAGATACTATGGATTAAACTGTGATACAATGACATTTTTATAATATTTATGAATGAAAGTATGTTTTGAAATTGTGAGAAATTGTTTGAAAATTTTGGGTGTTACAAGTTGGTATCAGAGCCTTGGTTTGAGGGATTCGGGTGCACGTTCGGGCATATCTGAACTCAAACTGAGGATTTGAGAGATTTCCAAAATAAAATCACAAAATTTTTCTTAAAGATTAAAAGTTTTTGAAAGAGCATTGCAGAGCAGTGTGTACAATCCGTCAGCGCCCGAACGGTGATTTCCCAAAATACCCTTACATTATGAGTTATGAGATATGTTATGATATGATATGCATGCTATAGTAGGCTAGGTATTCTTATTAGGACTGGAGTGGCCTGATTTGTGATGCCTTAGCCTAGGGGTTGTGCTACTAGGAGATGCTTGAGAGTGAGTAGATAGCAGCGAGCAGCTTATGAGAGATCTACTAGAGAGTAGAATATACATACAGAGAGTAGAGTACTTGAGACTTGGGATCCTAGGAGGAGGACTTGGGGTGAATACTGATGTGGTGTGGACGGTAGTATTGGGCCCGTACTACCGAAGGCACCGGATCAGTGCACAGTCCAAGTAAGAATCCTTAGGGTACCAGGGAGCGAGTAGGAATGGGATATCGAGTGTGTGTGTACACTCAAGCGAGTCTCTGATATTTTGTGTTGTATTTAAGAGAGACATCATGGTTGGGACACGCCACACACTTGAGAGCAGTGGTGTTAGCGATGAGGAGATCCGTAGGTTGATTCACGAGGAGGTGGCTGCTGCCATCCGAGCCGAGATACCAAAGATGTTTGGGTCTATCAAGACCCAACTGATTGATACTTTTGACGAGCGTTACGCTGCTTTTACTGATGTTGTTGTTGCTGCGGCCACCGTAGTCGTCGCTGCTGCGAGACCACAGGGGGTGACGTGTTGCTGTACCAAGAGTTCAGCAACACGAAGCCACCAGAGTTTGATAGGACGCAGGACCCAATCGCTGCGAGGAGATGGAATTCTGATATTGAGGGACGCTTCTATACCTGTTCTTTTCCGGAGCATCTGAGAGTTCGATTCACTCTGAACCAGCTTCGCTTGGGAGCGAAGGACTGGTGGAAGTTTGTGACAGCACACTATTCTTCTGCAGAGCTTGCCGCAGTGACCTTGGAGAGGTTCACCGCTATGTTTTGTGATGAGTACGTTCCCCCGGTGGAAAGGGAACGTTTGGCCCAGGAGTTCTTGACTCTCAAGTAAGGCACCGAGTCTGTTACAGTGATCACCAGGATGTTTCATGAGAGGGCAATGTTCTGCCCTGAGCACGTGTCTTCCAAAAAGGCACGCATGAGTCGATATTTGAGAATTTTGAGGAGAGATATCTGGGATTTCGTGGCAAACTCGTCGTACCGTACATTTGCTGAGCTTCGCTCAAATGCCCGGAAGAGAGAGAGATTGAGCTCGAGACTCAGGCTAGGGAGGAGGCGGAGTCTCAGGGGAGAGATCGGCGACCGGCATAGTCCCAGCCGGCAGCCAAGCGGGCCAAGCCCGCCGATTCGAGATCAGGGAACTAGAAGGGCCTTACTTGTGGCAAGTGTGGCAAGAGTCATGGGGGGTCTGTAGAGCAGGGTCTTGCTACAAGTGTGGCAAGGAGGGGCACATGCCCAAGGAATGCCCCATGGGGTTTGTAGTCTTTTTCCACTACAACCAGATCGGACACCAGAAGGCCGAGTGTCCGTAGTTGCGGGGGTCAGCACAAGGAGCATCACATGGATCTACCCCTGCTGTCGTACGAGTATGGAGAGTTGGTGAGTGAAGGCCGAGGCGCCAAAGGCTCGCGGGAGAGCCTTCCAGTTGACAGCGGAGGAGGTCTGCGCAGCGCCCGATGTTGTGGCTGGTATGTATTCTTTCATCTATTTATTTTGAGTTTTTTGTGTTATGCTTATATTATGATATGCGTAGGTACATTTCTTGTGAATTTTGTACCTGCCTTGGTGTTATTTGACTCGGGTGCGAGTCGGTCTTTTGTGTCGTTGGCCTTTAGTCAGCACATCAGTATATGTCGTGAGGTGTTGAGTCGACCTTTGCGAGTTTGCATAGCTAATGAGAGAGTGGTGTAAGCCACTGATGTGATTCGAGGATGTGTACTCGAGATCTTCGGCATTGAGTTTCTGATTGATTTGGTCCCGATTGCGATGGGAGATGTTTGTGTTATCGTGGGCATGGACTAGTTGAGCAGATTTGGAGCGATTATCGACTGCAAGCGACAAATGGTGACCATACGAGACCCTAGTGGGGGAGTTCTTACGGTTTTTGGTGAGGGTACCCGTTCTGGGTCATCATTTTGTTCGGCCGCTAGAGCGAGGCAGAGTCTATAGCAGGGTTGCAGCGGGTTTGTGGCTTATGTGGTGGATATCAGAGGTGTTGCAGAGAGACCGAGGTCGGTCAATGAGGTTCCGATAGTGCGTGAGTTCCCAGATGTTTCCCCGAGTAGTTTCCGAGTGTGCCTCCTGAGAGGCAGGTGGAGTTCCAGTGTCCACATGGCAAGTTGCAGCCACTTGAGGTTCCCTAGTAGAAGTGGGAACAAATTTCCATGGATTTTATCACCAAATTTGTCGAGGACTGCGAGAGGTGTCGATGCAATTTGAGTGATCGTCGACCGGCTGACAAAGAGCGCTCATTTTCTTGCTATCAGTGAGAGCTCTTCCGCAGAGAGGCTGGCGGAGGTGTATGTGAGGGAGGTAGTATCGCGGCATGGTATACCGATCTCGATTGTGTCAGATCGAGATGTGCATTTCACTTCCAGGTTCTGGAAGAAGTTCCATGAGGAGTTGGGTAATAGGCTACATTTCAGTACCGCTTACCACCCACAGACGGACAGACAGAGTGAGCAGACGATTCAGATGCTCGAGGACATGCTTCGGGCATGTGTCTTGGACTTCGGAGGGAGTTGGGACACGTATTTGCCATTGGCTGAGTTTTCCTATAAAAACAGTCACCATTCGAGCATTGGTATGCCTCCCTTCAAGTTGTTGTATGGGAGGAGGTGTCGGACTCACATCTTTTGGGGAGAGGTAGGGCAGCACTGAGATAGTGCTTCAGACGATAGAGCAGATACAACAGGTTAGACAAAGGTTGTTGACGGACCAGAGTCGCTAGAAGAGTTATGCGGATAGGCGACGATCCAAGCTTGAGTTCCAGGTGGGAGACCTTGTGCTCCTAAAAGTGTCTCCTTGGAAGGGAGTGATTCGATTCAGAAAGAGGGGCAAGCTGGGGCCCCGGTATATTTGGCTGTTTAGAGTGATCGCGAGGGTGGGCAGGGTAACATATCATTCGGAGCTACCTGCGGAGTTTAGCTAGATTCATGATACCTTCCACGTGTCTCAGCTGAGGAAGTGTATAGCCAACGAGTAGGCAGTGGTAATGTTGGAGGATATCCAGGTGGACGCGAGTCTGAATTATGTTGAGAGACCGATCGCGATTTTGGATCGGAAGGTAAAGGTTTTGAGAAACAAGGAGGTGCCTCTGGTTCAGGTCCAGTAGCAACCTTAGAGGGGGTCGGAGCTGACTCGGGAGTTGGAGTCAAAGATGCGGGAGCAGCATTCGGAGTTGTTTTCAGCATGAGACTTCGAGGGCGAAGTCTGGTTCTAGTGGGGGAGAATTGTAACATCCCGAAATTCAGGTAAAGCTAATTAACCCTTCCTTTTTGTCAAATTGTCAAGATTAGCCCTTGAGTGGGATTTGTAGCAAATGAGTATGTTGGGCATACTGGAGAGTACGTTGTGCGTACTCATGCGCTTAATTTGGACGCGGACTCGCCTAGGTACGTTGGGAGTACCCAGGGTTACGCTGGGCGTAGTGGGCCCAAATGCAAACCCTAATATTTGGCTTGTGCACTATTTAAGGAATGCTAAGGCTTTATCCTCAGCCACCATATAAGAGAGTGAAACCCTAAGAGAGCATTTCCTTCGTCCTTAAGCTTATGTATGAGTGTTTTGAGCTAAAAGTGCCTTTGTGTGTTAGTGAAGAAGAAGGAGAGGAGCTTGTGGAGGCTAGGGCTTGAAGTGCAAGTTTGGATCTGAGTTCTTCAGAGGGAGGAGCTTCATCTAGAGGTATAAAGCTCAAAACTTTCCTCTTTATTTTGGTTTGGTGTTGCATGGACCATTTCTAGGGTTAAAGTCCCAAAGGTGGAGACTTTATGAGAATAAGGGACTCCATGGACCTAGATCTGTCCCATTTCAGTGATATATGTGTTGTAGATCCATAAAAATCCCAACTTGGCCGTTGTTATGGGGCCATGCTTGAGTTATGAGCTTTTCCAGGGTTGGAAATGGAAGGTTATGGGTGTTGGTGACTATTACAGCCATGCAATGGCTTAAAGTCACCAAC
Organism: Lactuca sativa; assembly: GCF_002870075.4. Classification (NCBI taxonomy): domain Eukaryota; kingdom Viridiplantae; phylum Streptophyta; class Magnoliopsida; order Asterales; family Asteraceae; genus Lactuca; species Lactuca sativa. Next base: position 268,010,024 of record NC_056627.2, read on the forward strand.
TTTATGGATTAAGAGGCTTAGGGATGGCCAGATCTGAAAGTTGGACGTTTGTCTTAACTATTTAAGACCCCAAAACCTAAGGAGTCTGAAACTGGGAGTTACGTGGGGTGTAATCCCAATACGCGCGGCGTAGGGGGTCGCGTTCCCCGTTTCTGTGTGGTCGCCGGGTACGCCCAGCATACAGGTTTGGTACGCGAAGCGTAACCCGGAGAGTTGACTTTTGTTGACTTTTAGGGTTTGGTCAACTTTAGGGTGTTTGAGCCATGAGAGGGGTAAAATGGTCTTTTACCCTTCTGAGAGTGTTAAGAGAGGGAAGAGTCTAGCCTTGAGAGTTGTATTTGTTACAGTGCTTATTCCATGTGATTAGGCGGAGGCCAGACCAGATTTTACCGAGTTCAAGATTACCGAGTTACCCGAGGTGAGTCTTCTCACTATACTTTACCTAGAGTGGTAATCAGAGTATATGACAGAGTATCTTGTATGTTATTTATGTGATTATGATGCACTGGATTACTTCTATGTGATTCATGTTGTGTATGTTCCAGAGTTTATAGAGTTAGAACCGTAAGGTTCACAGAGTTGGAACCGGAAGGTTCACAAAGTTAGGACTAGAAGGTCTACAGAGTTAGGACCGGAGGGTCCATAGAGTTATAGCCTCGAGAGGTTATTATGTTTCAATTTGCATGTTTTGACTTCCTAAATAATTAAATTGATTCAGAATAATCAAATTATTCGAACGGACCACAGTCGTTCATATGTTGAAAGTAGGTATGAATGAAGACTGTCGTGAATTGGTGTGTGGATTGTCTAAAATGTATTAGACATAAGCAAATGTTTTCTACAACGTTCATGAGTGCTTATGAATATGAGTTTGAGCATTGGATTAAACCCACGCTCACTTGGATCACCTCATGGATTTTATCACGAGTGATTGGTGAGACGATAACATTTTATATTCTTGAAACCAAGATGTGTGAGTTTATCTTGCGAGTCGGTTACACATTGATAATATGTAAACGCACCAATAACTTGGTGTCATAAAACATATTGTTGTGTGTGATTCGGTGAGTGAGTACAAGCAAGCATTGAATCAAAGTTTATCCGTTCCTTTTATCCAAAGTAGGATGAAAGCCATATCTTTGGGCCCCTCGATGATTTAGTGATGACACTAAGTGCTTGGCCAAGCCGAGACTAATTTGATGTGTTCAATTGTAGTCTGTTGTCAGTCGTCATAAATCGGAAATCGAGAAACAACACATAGACAGAGAAAATGATTTAGATCCATGTCTCAGTCTATACGATATCTAGAATGGAGGAATATATGATCCCTTATCTAAAGGACGCGCATCTGATAAGATCAGAGTTGACAGCGGCTTTTGAAAGCTACGATTGCAGATCAGGATCTGAAGTCATACGCAGAATAGTTATTAGACTTATCCAAGTGGGAGACTGTTGGATTAGTGTCTAAGTCCATAACTATTTTGGTATGTACTTGACCCGATGGTGCATGGTCCTTTTGGGTTGCCTTCACCAAAGCAACTTGATAGGATGAATTATGGAGAAAGAAGATTAATTATGATTTATTAATATATTATGAGAATATTATATTAAAGGAGAAATCATATCGTTTAATTAATATTGGTCAAGAATTAATTGATAATTAATTTTGTGGCTAAAAGAGATTAATTAAACTTAAGGGACTGGAGCTGTAATTACAAGATAATTGCATTTGGGCTATGGATTACCTTGGAATAATAGGTTGGACGAATTCTATAGGAAAACCCATTAGAAATCGTCCAAGGGATATTCTAAAAGGGTCCATGGGCTGCTTAGAGTTTAAGCAGTCAGATTAGGGTTTCCTAGTAGAAAACCCTAATAGCCTACATGTATATATATATATATATATAGTACCCTTAAGCCTCAAAAACGTGGATAAGAGTTCCTCTAGGGTTTCCACACGTTTTGGGTAGTCTCCTCTCTCCTTATTCTTCATCCTCTTGCTCTTGGTGTTTGTGAGCCATTAGAGGAGTGACACTTGTGACTCTAAGCTTTCTAAAGTCATTACAAGGAGGATTTGAGATTGTTATTACTACATAACAATCAAGGTATGATCTAAAAACCCTTTCACATGTTAATATGATTAATTGTATGCTAGAACTAGGGTTTAAAATCTTGGATGAATTGCATGTACAATAGAGAAACTTAGATCCAAGCATTAGGGTTGCATGAGCACATAGGATGTTCTTATGGCCAAAACCCATCATGTTATACTTTGATTACTATGATGCATGTGTTGTGATATTTAACATGAAGTCATCCACCCCCGGACGTTTCCGCCGCTCCGGTTTCGTGGTGTGACATCGGGGAACTCTCAACAGTCATAGCTCGATAATAGGAACTCATCCTAACATTGTTAAACTTAATCTACTACTCTTTAAGGGACGCCTCGAAACGATTAATAGTACACTCAAGTCAATAAAAGAATACTAAGTTAGTATTACGCAAGTAACAACAAAAAATTCTGGACATTTTATTAAGAACTAAAGAAAGCAACATCATTCTATTCATAAACAAATATCCATATTCGAAAATAGTTACTAAACTATCTAAGTCTACTACCCAAAACCTTGAGAAAGCAGCTTGGTACACACATATCCACTAAAATAAGATTGAGAATATAATGAACGCTGAGCTAGCAAACTTGAAAAAATATTTCTTTTTAAAGTATACAAAACCTGTGAACTCACCAACATTATGTTGACCTTTCAAAACCACATGTATTCCTGGGTTACTAATGCAGACGGAAGAACTTTCAACAAGAGCTTTATAAATGGTTGTAGTCTATCAGAGACTACAGTTATCGAGATAAAACACAATGTAATAATGTAAAGTCTTTATCTAAGTTATCAATTGTCAAATGTAAGTAATATTTACGTTACGAAAAATATGTATCTATGATCCAACATCCTAACATTATGCCGCCCGGCGTTTCCGCCTCCAGGCCGGGGTGTGACATAGTGTGAATCTTAATTGCTCGAGTTTATTTTATGTTTTTTAATCGATATTGATGTTTATTAATAGATGACAAAAATTAAAAATTTTGGTATAATTAGTTTTTTTGGGTAAAAATAAATTTAAATCATGAAAACAAAATGAGTTTTTTCCCCGAAAAAAACATTTATTTTATGTGTGTGTGTGTGTGTGTATATATATATATATATATATATATATATATATATATATATATATATATATATATATATATATATATATAAAAGGTCCGATTCGGTAGGAACCAAAAAATTGGTAAAAACCACGACAACTATTCTCCACCAATCATTTCGTCAATGGCCCAATATATATATATATATATATATATATATATATATATATATATATATATATATATATATATATATATATATATATATATATAAGGTCCGATTTGGTAGGAACCAAAAAATTGATAGAAACCACGACAACTATTCTCCACCAATCATTTCGTCAATGGCCCAAGAGTTAAACCAATTTACTTGGTCATAACGCGTTCGCACGCGACGTACGTACATGGAACGTCTTTTTAATGAGTTTTTCTTTTCTTTTTCATTTATTTTGGTTTAGTGTTTATTTATTATTCTTTTTGTTTTCGTTAAAAAAATACAATTATATATATATATATATATATATATATATATATATATATATATATATATATATATATATATATATATATATATATATGCTCTGTTTTAATATTTTTAATATTTTTCGTTATTTTTTATGTTATATATATATATATATATATATATATATATATATATATATATATATATATATATATATATATATTTTGTGTTTTACTTCTTTCATTTTTTTAACTTTTTTTTTTATTTCTGTTCGTTTTTTTTAATATCTTTACTAAACACTTGAAGGTGTAGTAATTTTTTTTTAATTTTTTTTCTGCTTTTTTTGATTTTTTAAACTATATATCGGTTTGAGTTTTTTAATGTTTAACAATTATAAAATTTTAAATAAGAAAAAACATTAAGGATCATAATATTTTCCGTTTATACTTTTTTTGAATTAAATTATTTGTGAATCATAAAATTTTTAATCATAGTATTTTGAATCGTAAAGATATTATGCATCATATACTTTTGGAGCATATTAACTAGGTGTAAAACTCATGTATTAATGTGTTGATTAAAAAAATTAAATATAAATTTCTAAATATTTAACAACTTTGGATTTATAAAAAAATATGAAAACTAATAAATTATTAAAATTGATTTTTTATCTTTTAAATTTAAATAAATAAACAAAATAAACTAATAAGCTTTAATTTGGGGGTTTTAAAATAAAAATGTAAGTTCATTAATAAAATTGATATTCATTTATTACTAAATTTATTGCAATTATTACATTAAATTATTATGTGGAATTTATTAAAATAAAAAAACTCATAAAATGACATGTGGAAAAAGAAATTAATTCAAAATAGCAACAAAATGACATTTGACAAATTAAATGAGAGTTTGATATGTAACAAAAAAAACTTTCATTTATTAGAGTAGATTTGGATCATAATATATCGAATTAAATATAGTTTATGTTTAATACAACATTTAGATCATTATATGTTTGGAATAATTTAATTTTGAACCATAAAAATATAATAATTATGGATTATTAAATATTTGAATTAAAAAATTTTTAGTTCATAACAAATTAATGATCATAAACATATTGAATCATAATATTTTTGAATCAAAAATATTTTGAATGATCTCTATTTGCATCATATTATGTTCAATTTTTTTTAAAAAAAAAAACTTTAATCGTGTAAAATCAAGTTTGGTATCTAAAACACTTTAATTTTTGAAAATTATTTTTACATAGTCATTAAAATGGTAAGTAGAAGTATTCCTTAAATTTTTATAATTTTTGAATAAATTTTTATCTGAGTTTTTTTATTAATAAAAATAAAAAGTATATTTTTTTTTCAAATTTTCATGTGTGTGCATATTTTGTAAAGAATGAAATTTTGAGAACATTGTTTTTTTTCCAGATTTTTTTATCAAAGAAAAAAAAGTTATGACCGAAAAACTAATCGGGTGGAAAAAAAAAACTCACGAACCAATAAGGACGGGACACTTGTTACGCTACGGTTGGGACACGTGTCAGCACCTAGAGAGGCCACATGGCCGAATTTTCATCTCCTTTTCTCTTTTTTGTTTTAATCTTTTTGTTTTTGTCACTTATACCCTCCAAACAATTAACTTTCCCTGAAATTATCAAAATCTTGCTGTTAATTACGAAAATGTCATATCATCTTGCCTGGTTTGACGATAAATAAAATCAATCATAACCATTTATTTTTTCAAACTTAATCATCGCGGTTCCTACCATTTTTTGATATGTAAATACGAAAGGATGCTTCATGAACCAATATATATATATATATATATATATATATATATATATATATATATATATATATATATATGTGTGTGTGTGTGTGTGTGTGTGTGTGTGTGTTTGTGTGTGTGTGTGGGGGGGGGGGTCCGGTTTCGATAATGACTCTTTTTAAAATGAGGACTCGTGAGAACACTTTAAAAAAATTGAAAAAAGAATCTAAGAAAAATACAAATTTTAATGATGCAATTTTTTTTTTCAATTTTTTTCCCGAATATAATACTATGCACAATTTTATGATTTGTATTTTTTTTTTATATTTTTTAAGGTGTCTTACGAGTCCTCATTATATATATATATATATATATATATATATATATATATATATATATATATATATATATATATATATATATATATATAGGGTTAGGTTCATGTAAGACGACCTAATTTTCAAATATTATTTTCGGAATTTATATTTTTCAAAAAAAAAATAAAAAAAATATCAAAAAATAAAAAATAAATTAATAAAATACAATTTTTAATTATTCTAGTAGAATATTTAAATATTCTAAATATCTGATAAATCTAGTACAATGCTCTAACATTCTAAAAATCACATTAGAATATTTATAGTGTAATATTCTATTAGAATATTTAACGTACTTAAAAAAAACAATACTTTTTTCATTTTTTTAGATAATTAAAGTTCCGAAATGATAAGTAAAAAAAGAATTTTTGGATGTTTCTTTATATTTTACATTTTAAAATTATTTTTAGATTTGCTCTCACGGTCTCGTAAAATTAGTATGGTCTCAAATGAACCTGAATATATATATATATATATATATATATATATATATATATATATATATATATATATATATATATATATATAGGTTCAGGTTCATTTGAGACCATTCAAATTTTGTGAGACCGTAAGACCAAATCTAAAAATAATTTTAAAATGCAAAATAAATGGAAAAATCCAAAAATTCTTTTTTTAAATATTATTTTCGGAACTTGAATTAACTAAAAAAATAAAAAAAATAATAATAAATAATAAAAAAAATCCGTTGGTTTTTTTAAAAATACGTGAAATATTCTAAATAGAATATTACACTGACATATATTCTAAAAAATAATTTTAAAATGCAGAATAAATGGAAAAATCTAAAAATTCTTTTTTTAAATATTATTTTTGGAACTTGAATTAACTAAAAAAAATAAAATAAAATAAAATAAAATAAAAATAAAAAAAAATTCTATTTTTTTTTAATAATACGTGAAATATTCTAAATAGAATATTACACTGTATTCTAAATATTCTAAATATTCTAAATAATCAAAAAAATCTTTTATTATATATTATTTTCGGAATTTGAATTAACTAAAAAATTAAAAAAAAAAAATGTTTCTCACGGTCTCACAAAATATAGGTGGTATCAAATGAACCTAACCCTATATATATATATATATATATATATATATATATATATATATATATATATATATATATATATATATATTTGTTGTTAATATATTGAACGTAATCCTATTACCCTACCTACTGTGTGGTTCCATCATGGAGAAGCTTGGGTATGGGATATGTAGATACGGAAGGATGCTTCATGAACCAATTAATATTTGCAGCAGATCCAAGGTAAAAGATTTCCTTATTCCCTTATTTTCTCGTTCTTCCCTCAATAAAAATATTACTTCCAATATATAATATCGGTTCACTAATAGCATTGAATAAAAGATTGATCCATAAGTAATCACACGCGTGTTTCGATTGTCCAAATAGTAAACCAGTTTGTTCAACTTGGGCTATGCCCTTTCTTTCAGGAAAGAACCAAAAAAGCAATTTGTTCAAGTTATAAGGAAATCACGTTTTGTATAAATCGTATAAACAGTAAAAACTAAAATATAATATGGTAAATTATAGGAAACCTGTCTCGGGACTATGCTCATTTATGATAACTGAAACCAGGGGATCTTCTGATGTTGTATTGCTAAATATAGAAACAGTTTGAAGTTAAAAGAATCCCTAGTAAATTCAAGTTCATTAGAATAATCAAGTACCCACATCTTGTATTGGGCAGTGAGAACATACAAGCTCTAAATCCGTAGCTGAAAACTACACGTCTGTAGTTATATAACTACGGATAACCATGCATCCGCAGCCAGTATGGTTGCCGAAAACAAAACCCCATTTCTCATGTTGTGTATGACTTTTGATTCATAAATATACATGTATGCATAAATATGAATCACAAGTAAAAAAAAAAAGAATAACTTGTAAAAATAAAAAAACTAACAAATATATTTTTTGAGTTTAGATATGGATTAGGCGTTGCATTTCTTTAATATATTATGGTTTTGATTTTGAAAAATGATGTTTAGATTAATAGATCTCATAATTTTTTTTTGTTCTCAAAAGAACTTATGCGTTTGTGTGTGTGTGTCTATATATATATATATATATATATATATATATATATATATATATATATATATATATATATATATATATATATATATATATATATATATATATATATATATATAAAACCAAGTTCAAATGTGGATGAATATCTATTGTGCAAACGTGTGGACAATATTATTCTGTTAGACTAATTAATAAAATATGTTGTTTGTTAATATAAATACATTCAACCTTACGTAATTATTGTCATTATCACACACTGTTACATATTAAATCGTCTATAATTGTATTATAGATTTTTCATGATTATCATTATGTCCGAATGTTGTCAGAATGTTTATTGATAAATTTATTCTGTAAGAATTAAATTGAAGGAAAAAACAATGCACGAGAACAAAAATAAATAATAATTAATGAAAATGCATGATAATTACGATAGTCGTACGAGTTTATATGTATTCATATTACCAAACAACCTATAGATGTTCATATATATATATATATATATATATATATATATATATATATATATATATATATATATATATATATATATATATATATATATATATATATATTGTGTATTGTGTACGTATGTGGATACTGTTATTTTCATTATATATATGAACATATATTTTGCGGACGTCTGTTGATACTGTTATTCTCATATATATATATATATATATATATATATATATATATATATATATATATATATATATATATATATAAATCAAAAAATATAAATTTTTGCTACTTGGCATTTGTTTTTATAATTTAGAATTTCTTTTCACATATACTCTAAACATGACGCATGTTTTCTTCAATGATTTTACATTTCAATTTAAATCTGCTTTTAAATTCTTTAAAATTAGCAATATGAATAGAAATTTTGATATTTAAAACGTTTGACAATCACATATGTGATAATTGATAATAAGAAACAACTAATTATAAATAATCCCATATTCCACTCATTTTGTTTTGTTTTTTTTTTCTATTCTTATAAATAATCTTTTATAATTTTTTTTTGAATAAAGTTGTTATAATTATTATCTATATTATTTTAATTTATCAGCCTTATATTACACATCAAATAGAAATATAAAAAAATGATTTATTTTATTTGCATGAAAATATGTACATGTTTTTTTAAATGCGCATATACACAAAAAAAAATATAAATATAATGAAATTTTTTTAAAATTTAATATTTTAGTTAGTAATTTCGAAATATAATTTATATTTTTTAATTTGAAAAGAAAATATATTTTTTTTATCACATTAAATATTTAATTATTATATTAAATCAACAATTATATTCTTTATATTTCGAAATTAATATTTAAAACAAAGTTTCAACAAAATGAATTATTGATGGATATTAATATTATTTTGTGCAGACGTATACATTCCTATTTATATAAATATGCATATTCATATGCAAAATCATGTAGTTATTTTTATGTATATGTAGTTATGCATATGCATATACATATACTTATTATTATGTATATACATATCTATATACTAACGAATATGCATATGTCATATACTTAACGTTATTCATATGAAAAAAATAAGCATAATCATATGTATTTAATTGTCTCATGCACATATTTATTCTTATGCATCTGAATATACCAAGCTTGTAGAAAACATTCGACATTGTCATCGGTGGACTGAGTTCAAGGGATTAATCGGTTAGGCAGAAATTAATCTTGATATTAATATGTGACCATTAATTATTAAAAAATTAATAAATGTAACATTAATCCTAAGAATATAACATTAAATATAACATTAATAAATATAACCATATCAATTAAAAAAATTATTAAAAATTTAATAAATAGAACATGTTAAGATGAAACTATGATTAAAAAAACATATGGTCCTTAATATATTACATCTAAATAACCAACTACTGCATTGTGAATGTTAAAGGAACAAGAACAATTTCATAAGCTTTCTTTCTTGGTCTCCCTCAAAGCTTTACTGATCTTCAAACCAACTTCAGTAGATGGAGAATGGTATACACCATTTGATTTTTTCCTTATAGATATTTTTTCCTGGTTGTTACACTATGAACAATATAATCATGAGGGAACGGTAAGTAATTCAGATTTTAATGGACATCCAATCGAGCAGATGGTATGCAAAACCAATATGATTTCAATGTTCATTCACTCACGCACATGGTATGCAATTTAGATTTAATATCAGCAAAAGTTGTTAGCATCTCATCAAACAGCTACAAAATGTCAGTAATAGAAACAATAGAAAACATAATAAAAATAAAATCCCATAAAAGAAGTATAAATGTGTGTCTCAGTGACTTCCGCACCAACTTTCTACACATGTCACAACAACAAACTCGGCATAGCAAATTAAAGTTGTGATTAATCGTTAGGGTTTATAATAATAGATGAAATATAACCTGTTGAACAAATCTAGATCTTGAAATCCTCCGTGAGAATTCAGAATACAATTCGGGAAGTAATTTGTAGGTAGTCACTAGAATCGATGAAGCTGCAAATGTAGAAGGCCTGAATTCTGTGAATCTAACGTCTAGAAGAAAAATAACTTCAAATTTTCTTCAAGACCTTTATCGTGTAGAACCACCCGCATTGATCAGATTGAAATTAAGTGAATCTAAATTGTTGATTCCATAAGATAATTTTGATTGAAGTAAATATATATATATATATATATATATATATATATATATATATATATATATATATATATATATAACTATTACCGGTATATTGATGTTTGTTGACATGAAACAATCGAAATAAGTCATAGCAAGAAAAGGAACAAATGAATCAACTTGATCAGATGTATATTGTTCGTACAACAAAAAATTAAGAAATCTACTATATTGAACATCAATTAATCAATGTAATATAAATGGCAATGGATGTGAATATAGTTCATTATTGATTATACCTCCTTGATTTTGGAAACGGCGATTGATCAGATTGTGATGAACCACTACTCTTTGGAATAACCACGAGCAACCACGAATTACACCTTGAGATCGAAGTACTTCTGGACTAGAGCTTGATTATTGGTATTGTGGTGCACTAGTAATGGATTTTTTGGATTAGAGCTCGATTAATGATCTCCAAGAACAACTGTTAAATGTGACTCGAGCATTTGGATCGTGTTCATGGAGCATTTCGAGCACTTGGAACTCAATAGAGCAGTTGGGGTTTATGGAGCATGTTACAAAGGAATGGATCATATTAGAAAGGAATCATCTCTAATAAATGAAGGTTTTTTTCCACTTGTCAAATTCTCAAGAGTTTTGTCACATGTAATTTTGTGAGAGTTTTAGAATTATTATTTTCCACTTGTCATTTTTTGAGAACTTCCATTTTTTAAAATAAAATTTCAAAAAAGGAAAGAGAAACATTCTATTAATTTAATAATAAAGTCTCATAAATGCTCTAAAGAAGATTTGATTTTTTTTATAAATGTTTGAAAAGATTACATTATGATATGTAAAAGTATTATTTTATAAAATATTTAATGTTTAAATATTGATATTAAATTTTTATTTTTAATAAACCCGTGTAATACACGGGTCTCACAACTAGTGGATCACCTAACAAAGGAACGAATCAAGTGCCAAATGAAAGGATTATACATAATGGGGTTTGGAGCAACTGGAAGAGGTTTGGAGCACTTAGGAATGATATGGAGCAACAAGGGAACCTTTTTGTGACATATGATAAAGGGATGGGCCAAGAGTGATGCTCTTGCGCCATGACACTCCCTCTTGTGCCATGGGGTACCTCTCTTGTGCCATGAGGTACTACTCCTTATACGTCATGCATGGTCTTGTTGCACCATGCATGTACCTGTTGCAACATGGTGATGTTGTTGCTTAAATATTGATGCTCTTACGCCACACTTGAAGCCTCTTGCGCTATCTGTATTCCTTATTGCGCCATCTGGAGATATTGTTGCACCATGATAGCACAAGTTGGACTATTTTGGTTCTTGATGGGCCAAGTATGCTATGAAGTCCTCTGTGATGCTTAATATCGTTCAAGGATGCTCTAAAGTTGGTATTGCTCAAGGATTACACCATGTTGTTGTTGGATTAGGTGTTTAAGCCCATAACTATAATTGGTATGTACTTGACCCGAGAGTAGCATGGTCCATTTGGGTTGCCTTCACCAGAGCAATTTGATAGGATGGAATTTTGAGAAAAGTTTATTTATGATTTATTAATATATTATAAGTTCTAATATATTAATATGAAATCATGTAATTTAATTAGTATTGATCAAGAATTAATTTGGAATTAATTTAGTGATCAAAAGAGACTAATTAAATTAACGGGGACTGATTATGTAAATCAGTGATATATATATATATATATATATATATATATATATATATATATATATATATATATATATATATATTGATCCATGATGGGCTAAGTTTATGTAAGTATCCATGAAGAGTTAGCCCAGACGAAATATGAATCATAACACAAGTGTGTGGATTAAGTTTACCCATGATTCTTGGATTCCTACACTATATACATGACACCCATTTGGCCTAAAATTGGTTGAACATGTATTCTTGGAGAAGCATAGCCGATTTTTAGTGCTCCATATTCTCTCTCAGAAGTCCTCCCATTTTTCATGGTGTTTGTGAACCATTTGAGGCATCACATTTGAGGTGCTAACTTCTTAAAGGCCAAAACTACAAGCTACAACAAGAGGTAATTCTATAACTCATTTTTATGTTGTCTATGTCAATTGTATGCTAGTCGTAAGCTAAATGCTTTGGAAACAATATTGCATGTATAACTAGAGAAAACATAGATCCAAAACATTTAGCACTACTAGGAAACAGCCTTTTACGACGCTCATTGTGCGTCGTAAAACGCTCAGACGACGCGCAAATGTGCGTCAAGGAAGGCCCTGTCATAAAGAGAGACGACGCGCGGTTATGACACGCATTGCGTATCAAGGAAGGCCCTGTCATAAAGGAAGACGACACGCATTTGCGTGTCGTAACCTTACGACGCGCGTGTTTATGATACACAATGCGTATCAAGGAAGCCCCTGTCAAGAAAGGCCGTGTCATAAATGAAGACGACACACATTTTTGCGTATCGTAATTTTAATTTTTTTTAAAAAAAATTATTTATAGATTTACTAATTTTCAAATTAAATTTGCATTTTATGTCTCATAATAGAGAATAAAATATCATATACAAAAAATACAATACATTGCACAAAAGTTGATGTAATACAAATAATCATTCCAATAGTAGACAAATGTAACATTTCAACATTTTTTATATAATTAACTAAATTATTAGCCAAATTTCCTAAAATACCAACATACTTTTCTATGAAGAGCATTAACACTATTTTTTCCATCAAAAACTTCAAAACCTGCATAATTAAATTAATGTGTAATCAGCTACAAAAATTTGTGTGAACATATGGATAATTCTCTATAAACACCACATAAAGGTATATAAGTGAAGTCAGAAGTCAGAACTGTAAGTAAGGCTAAAGATGCAGCAACTCACCTTGAAAAAGTTGACTAATAACACACTGGAACCGTTCTTGCATCATTAGAAGAGGAGCAGGGGAAAAATAGGAATTGAGGACAAAATGATGTCGTTCCTGTTTCAAGGAAAATACCACCAGTTTGACTGATAAGGTAACCGAAGGTCCGTAAATATGAATTTTTAAAACAAAAAATGATTAGTTTTTAACATTTTTTTATAGAAATCCACACGTGTCAATTTTGTCTCCAATCACCATGTAATAATTGCTACTTATATGGTGCATTAAGATACAAAAATTGATTTCTTTTCTATAGGACTTTAGAAATGTTATAGAAAAGTTGTATTCAACTACAAATCATTCTAAAAGTTCGTATCACAAGAATGATTAGAAACAAATGTGAGCGTCATATTGTGAGATATTTTTATCCAATTTTGTTATGTTTTCTGGTTAATAATTTAGTGTGTCAAATCTTTCAGGTATTTATACATATATGCATTAAGAAGACCGAAATAAACATAAAAAAATCTTAGGTGTTGTTTGTTTTGGAAGTGGTTAAATGTCTTTTGTTTTTTTCCAAGTTTGCGGAAGAAGACGTGCACTTGCAAAACGTCTACCCGCCAGAAGGGAAAAGTGCTCAAAATGTACTTTTGTAGAAAAACAAACGAGGCCTTAATGTTATAATGTATTACCCACCATATACTACACTATGTACCATTGATTGAAATTCACTTGTAAAAAACTACCCTGAAGCAGCAATCTGCAAATACAAACATTTAATAACATAAATAGAATAGAGATTCTTCATTTTTTATTGTTTTAGCCACTTAGGTATTTTCTGTAGTGATCGAACACTTATATGTTTTATGATGGTTAAAAAAACATTATTTTATTTGGTTTACCTCATTTTGGAAAGGTTATATACAGGAAAAAAACAATGTATACTCAATTTTTTTGAATTTAGCCACCAAACTATTATGTAGCTATTGATTTTTATATAGTATACTTTTTTATCAATTTCATTTTACTAAATTTATAAAATATATATTCTTTTACCTTATTTACAAGCATGTGTACTTGTTCTCTGTACATCTCCTTCGAGTTTACAATATTAGCACAAAGCTCTCCCAGCAACATACAAGCAAAATTACCATGAAACCAATCAGTTATTTCGTTTGTTACTAACATACAACAAACTAGTGATAATAAAATAAGTAAACAAACAAAATAAGATATAACTACCAAGATGGTACTAGTTATATGAAAATGCCAAAACTACCCTTAATCAATCAAGGGTGAAAAGGTAATTTTACCTCCTCATCTCTTTCACCCATCAACTACAGTACATCAGAGTGCCTTTGTCTTAATGCTTCTAGTTCTGCTTTTAGGCCAGACAACATACACTTTTGACCATAATTTTTCACACTGCACCAAAATAAGCATATGAGATGAAAGGGTAATATAGACATTTACCATCCAAAATGTATAACATAATGAAAAAAAAGGAAACTCTACCTCCTCTGTCAATTTAACCAACGCCTCAGCAAGAGAGTCGTGAATGGATTCCATGGATGCCTGAATGCTACAAATTAATACAAAACCCTTGATTTCATTGTTGTCCCTATTTTTCACCAATCTTACCTGTATGCATGAAAAGAGAATTTGTAAAAAACTCTAATGAAACTCATTACCCAACAGTATTGACTATGATCAAAATCAGCAGTATGAAGAACGAAAAAATATTTTGATCAACCGCAAACCAAACAAGAGGATTCAGTGCAAAGATTTCATTTAATGAGATGAGAAAATTTATTAAATGAAAAGAATATCATATTGAAGGGTATCACGAACTTGCTCGTTATAAATCTCAATTATTTGAACAGGGACATCATATTGAAGGGTATCCTTCCTTTGTTCAGCAATAAAAAACAGAGACATTATAAATATTTTGCATGAGATACAATCTTGTATAATTTATAGAAATGAGAAAGCTAGTTCAAATAAAAATCTGACCTGATAAGCTAGTTCTCTGCAACAAATCTCACCCAAGACACAAAGAGTAAGACATGGGTGAAAATTAACATTTTCAAATTGTTGGAGGGTTACAAATGAAAATCTGACATGATAAGCTAGTTCTCTGGTGTGGCAAAGGACAAGTGCAGCAACTTGACCTGCTACAGGATCGATTTACTGTAGTGTAGAGAGAACGAAAACATCAGTTTTCCCCATTTCAGACTTGGCTTGATAGATGATATCCATTCCTAAGATAGCCTATGGTATGCACATGAATGGCCGCCTTGACACAAAAACATGTAATCAATATGGTTATAAATTTTTTTTATATAATCTATATAGATACAAGCTTACCTTTATGATGGCTATTAGGACATGAATTGCCACCTTGACACAAAGAAATAGCTTTCAAGTCCCTCCACAAACTGTAATCTAGTTAATAGAGAATCATTGATGCATCCTGGTGCACCTGATACACATATGATATACCTAAACATTAGCTTGCTCAAAAGTATTTAATATCTACTACTCCCTCATGTGAAAAAATTAAAAGATGTAAATATGAGACAGATGCAAAAAAACACATACTTGGTTTCAGGGATAATCTATTCTTGGGTTTCTTAACCACGCATAAAAATATTCTTTAACATCATTTATGCGAAACAACAGTTAATAAAAATGGTTCATGCCTTGGAAAGGGGTTGCGATGGTTATCCACTTATTCACATACTTTCCAAGAGAAACAACATGATTGTGAGTCCTAATTTGCCTCAAATTAAAGAGAAACAAAGAGACAATAAGTACCTCATCAGCACCATCGGTTACTTTTGATCCAACAACAAGTGATAACATCTGTAAGCCCCTAAAATGAAACCTAAATCATAACGATCCTCTGTAAAAAAAGATAGAAATAGATATAGTAGATATATAATTGAAACCCTCCCCGACTAGAAAAATTACCTCTCCATGCCCTAAAATGATTGAAAATGATAGTGAAGCGAGTACTCTATGACTACATTCATAATCATCACGGAAGATTGAGGTATCCATAAAATATGAAACGGAAAGGTCATTTTTTACAGAAAACTCGCAAATCAGACGACGAATCTAACAAACACAGGAAGGAGAAGTGTGGTGAACCAGAGAGAAGACGAAGGGTGGTGGGTGCCTGGGTGGTTGTCGAGCAGTATGGGGTAGAGAGAGAGAGAGAGAGAGAGAGAGAGAGAGAGAGAGAGACTTGTAGATTAAGACCATGGCGGATGAGGCATTTTATCAAACACGTTGCGTGCATCATCGATTCTTCCCCAGTTACTGTATAAGTCGGTTTCCCGATTTCTATTTCTCTTTCTCCCATTCCAGTCTTCGACTTTCTGTTGCTGTGATAGAGAGTTTCCTTCCGTCGTTGGGATTTGAGTACAGTAGTATTAGCATAGGTAGGCGATGTTAGAGGTGGGAGAGGATGGTGGTGGGCAACATGCGAATTGTTTAGAGTTAAAGAGGAAGTGATAGTATGTCCAAAGAGCAGCGGAGAAGGGAAAGTCATCCGTGTTGGTGAAGGATTTTTTGGAAACCGATGAGATGTGAAAAATAGAGGATTCAGCGGAGGGTGAAGAAGCAGCCGACTGATGTGGTGGCTCATACGGTGATGGGCTGAGGACGTAAAGTCGGCATCGGACGATGGCTGTCGAGTCAATAGGTGAAGATAATGATTGATCGTTATTACGATTTAAGTGAGATATGCAAAGCCTTGGGAGATCTCTGTGAAATCACAGGTTGGGTTTTAGGTTAGAGAGAGAGAAAGGAAGACGAAGACCTAGGTTTCTTTCTTGCTGATTGGAAGCGGAGGGAGTTTTAATTTTTTACATAGGGGGGATTTTAATTTTTGGGGATTTCATTTCCCGCTCAAAACGCGTGTTTCATTAAAAAATATAAAGCGACATCCTTACATGACACACATTTTACAATAGGCGCCCTCCGTATTTTTTTTTCTTTTCTAACACTAATTTCAGGGCACGCACAAATACGCATCCTATATCTTTCAAATTTTATAAGAGATGACATTTATTTTAGGATGCATGTTTTTGCGTATCGTAAATCACTGCGCGTCATTGTTTGCGCGTCATTAAAGGCTGTTTTTCTAGTAGTGTAGGGTTGTATGTGCACCATAAGATGTTATAGTATACAAAACCCAACATTTGTATTGGAGACTAGGATTGTTTTTTGTTATATTTGATGCATGGCTTATTTTTTCAAAGTTGAAAAATTGTTCTGACAGCACCTACTCAACAAGTACATGCTTGGACTCGACGAGTATGACAGATTTTACCTTGAACTCAACGAGTCCAAAGTTGGGCTCGACGAGTTGTATGATCAGATTGCAGTTTTTCGGGTTTTTTGGCCAGAATTGGATTAGGATCACTACCACAAACTGTTTTATATCATAAAATCTGTTTTTTTTTTCTAATATGGTAGTGATTATCCTTATCCAATTAAAAGATAATTGTCAAAATTTCAAGATTTGTATTAATTTATATGATAGGCTAATTTCTTGTAAATTGTTTATATGAATTGTCTTGCCTTATGAGTTAATTAGATCATAGTGATTATATGATCTTTTTGCTTGGTAAATTCGATCTTAAATTTTTTTAAAGTCCTCCATAACTTGTCCTCAAGTTATGCAACATGAAAAGTTTTTCATAAAAACCATATTAACTCATAAGTTATGGAAACCAAAAGTTTTCAAGAGTTACAAAACTTGCCCTCAAGTTTTGGTATTTGAAAAGTCTCAAATTAAGAAAGTCTTGTAATTAAAAAGGTATAACTCTTGGGGTCCATAAATTAAAAAAAAAAATTAAATATTTTTAATTATGAATTTTTTATTTAGAACCTTGATGTTTTGAATAGTTCAAATTACACCTTATGGACTTTATTAAATTAATTAAAGTGTTTAAGTAAAAAGAGATTAATAATTCCATAATGAAATGGTTTAAGTTTTATTAAATTAAGAGTATAATTTGTTAATAGATTAAACCATCTAGTATTTTAAAATTTTAAAATACACCTTTATACCATATAAAATTAAAAGTTTAATATATTATATATGTATAAGTAAAATGTAAGTGTTATCGTTAGTAGGGCTCATTCATCAAGTCAGTCTATAAAGGGGGTATAAGGTTACTGCCTATAAAATGGTGGTTTAATGGGTGTCCACTCTCACCCACCGCTTCCTTGACTGTTGGAGGGTCGTTAGCCGAACGGGTAGGATAGGACACTAAACTCTCATTAAAAGTATAATGAATTATAAAGTGACTAAATATTTTATAAATTCCCAATCTTAGTTACCTTAGGAAAATTGTGAATTTTATGCTAACCCATGAAATTGCACTTTGAACCTTGCCAAGTCATTAGTGAAGCGTGTGTTGTTAACCGGCACACTAACTTGGACAAAAAAGGGTCGCAGAGGGTAGTTCGATGTTTGTCATAGATCAATGGAGCGTGTGTGGTTAATTGGCACATTGATTAGGTGATAAGTGACATCGAGAGTACCAAGCTAATTTTCATGGTTATTCACACCTTGTTTGTGATTCTCGGTATCCCAATCACAAACTTGAAGGGCATAATCAATATTAAACATGCCATTAAAAAGTGTAATGAATCTCAAAAGATCTAGGAATTTCAATTCATTTAAAACCTAAAGTTCATTTTCGTTTTTCATGGTAGAAATTGGTAAATCATCATTTACCTACCTTCAAATAATTTGCAATAGGATTACGACATCCCTCTTCCGAATTGTAAATTATTGTGTTAGGTCCTAGCCTTAATATTTCATTTTGGGTGTTATATTAAGGACTTAAATCAACTAACTTGAATTTCTTCCTTATAGATGTCTAGTTCTGATAACTATGGTCTTCCTCATCCTTTTGGAAAAAGATTTCTTCATAAAGATGATATTCCACAAGACGATCAAGCCCTATTGGCTAGCAAATGCCAAGATGGAAGGTCGGTGTGTACACATGTATTGGAGATAAAGTCACACATTGACAGGCTGGGAATGTTAGGAGTCGATGTCTCAAGGAAGATGGTTGTTGATTTGGTTCTTTAGTCACTCCATGAGTCATATAGTGAGTTCATTAAGGACTACTATATGACAGATCACGACATGACCCTTATCGATATTGCCTATTTGCTTTTTGTTGTTCAATCAACAATGATTTGACGCACTGGTAAAGCAAATTTGATTGGAAGATCTACTCCCCAAACTTCCATGGATATTGACAATGGTAACATCGGAAGTCCAGAAAAGCTTTCTCTTCCCAATGGAAAGGTATCATCCATAGTCAAGTCATCTGACCAAATGGTAAAGAGAAAAGCTAAGTCTGAGATAGTCCCGTGTACCATTCCATAAGAGTCTGTTTGTTTCTATTTCCAAGAGAAGGGGCATTGGTTGCAGAGCTGCCATATTTACCTGAAAGATTGCAAGGATGGTAAAGTCAAAATGTTTGACTCTACTTCAGGTAAAGTCCATTGTCTAACTCTATTAAGTTCCTATTTGGAGATTCTTAATACATGATGTAATGTAATTACATTTTGATGTTTTGTAGAATCGAAGAAATGAAAGGAAGCTTAAATGAAGAGTAAGTTGATTCTGATCGTGAAGAGATGGATTTCAATCGCATGGTTTGATGATCAGAATTTTGAGCTGCTGTTTAAGAGTTATGATAGATTGCTTAGGAATAGATAACAACATAGTTTTCATATGTATTTGCATTATAAGTGATGAGTTGAAAACTCTTATAAGATCATTTAGATTCTTAGAAAATAAATCAGAATGTAAACAGTATAAAGAACACATGATGAATCAAACAAATGTTGAATGATTAAGACTGCAACACCTCAGAAGAGCTCGACAAAGAACTTCTACTGTAGAGGTGTGCTAGGGTTACAATACAAAGAAAGAGATGATTATTCTCCAAAAACCTTACAAAATGTGATGCATGCATGCACCATAAATACTAAACCCTAATATCATAAACACGGATGGACATGCCCAAACCGTGACATAATTGGGAAAAGTAATTAAGACCAATGACGCAACTCCTAGAATCAACAATCTCCCCCTTTGCATAAATTGAGGCGAGAAATCATTTCGGTTGAGTAAGGGTGGAAAGCTTCACATTCTTGAATAGCTTCGGTATGATGGCGAGAAGAGTCTGACGGAAGTTAATGTACCACCGAAGCATATCCGAAAAAATCTTCTTATCAGCTTCACTGCTTTGGTTACACCTGTAGATGATATCAAGAATGTGCTCCAGACAAGAAGTGGAGAACAGGTGTTTGTAATCAAGAGCGAACATGCATTTTTGGCCTTCGGCTCTAGTGAACATGATAGTGTGATACTTCTGGTCGATTTTTCCCATCAGCATCAAATTGATGTCGCTTTCCTTCCCAATTGGCTTGATTGTAGGCTTCTTCCTTAAGGCAGAGGCGATCTCTTAATACATCTTGGAACCTCAAGAATGTAACATACCAACATTCTCTTGATATGATCTATGATGGGATCGTACTGAACTGAATTAGTTAGCAGAATGTTGTTCAGGAGGATCCAATCATGTGGGTTAAGCTTGGCAAATCAGTGAGAGAGATCATATGAACCGAGCTGTATGAGCCTCGGGTCACCTTAAACTTCACATTTATAAACTTCCCTGCCGAAGTTGGTTTCAATACCTTGACTGTTGTGATCTTCTGTGCGCTCCAAGTCAAGTATTGTGGTTGAGAGAAAGCGAGATCGTAGTCAATAAGATCTCGATCAACCTTTGGGTCAGGAAAGGGGACAAGAATAGTTGGCTCAAAGAAATGGAATACAAATGCCTTTCGGGTGATTGACATGTCAAACTGAGAGTCTCTAGAGTTCTCACGATCAAACGAGAGGACCGGTTCGAGCCAGTGAGTGTTGGGAGATTCAATTGCTTCCTTCAAAAGTTTTTTCCGACAACCACATAGGGAAGACATATTTTCTTTGTTCCAATGCATCGTTTACTTCTTTTTGTTTCCTCTCCCTCTCTGCTGCTTCTTCTGCTTTGCGAAGCTTTTCTTCAAGCTCTCGATCAGAGCTATTTCGTTTGAGAGCAATTTCTTTAGTTTCTTCCTCATCGTTATCACCAATAACCTTTTTACCTTTGTCCTTCACACTGAAACCCGAAGCTTCATTACCCTTCGGTTTAGTGGTGCATTTCGGTTGTGAAGTAGGGTTGCTTGTTGGAGGTTTCGGTTGACCCTGACCTTCTTCTCCCCCTTGTTTCAGAGGGAAAACAGACTTTGAAACACCTTCAATACGACTCAGCATATCAAGAGCAGGTCTTAGCTTCTCAGCCAAGTGCCGCCGAACAGTGATAGTAAGGACCGAATCATGTGCTTCCAGAAGATTTAAGAGAAGCGAATGCACATCACTAACGCAACTTTTGATGACAACTCGTTCGGACTTGAGATCATCAATCTCCTTGTGCGCCTGAGTAAGCTTCAAGGCCTGAGTCTTGACATTTGTGGTTTTGAGAGAAAGTTCATCCATGACTTTGTTTTCCATGGCAAGATCTGCCTAAAGTTTTTCAAGACGATCATGGATGGATGTTTGAAGCTCTTTGTAGTCAGACTTGGTGTTTTGGCGTGCCTCATCAAAGTGCTTATTCTCAGCTTGAAGGGATTGGGTAAGATTGTCACCAGAAGCATTCACCGTTTGAGGATTCTTCAGAGCAGCAGCCTGAAGAGAATCTAGAAAAATGTGAGCATCATAAATTAGTTTTTCAACATTTTCGGTGGCGTGCTTGAAATATTTGGTGGATTCTTCAATGGCAATGGTTTCTTTCTGACATGAGGAAGTGGAGGCATCAATGGCTTTGGCAGCATTGAAAATGGAGGTATCATGCTCCTTGACAAAGGTTTCCAACAAAGCCTTGATAGCAGCCCCAGAGTAAGTCTCACTGGGAGTTGAAGAGGAAGAAGAAAACAACTTGTCAAGCTTTTCATTAAGATCCCTTAAATGCCTCTTCGTCACAAGAGCATTATCATCATCATTACTCTGTACTCTATATGGGCTATAGTAGAAGGAATCGAACTCCATATTCGCTTCGCCAAGAACGGTGTCAGATTCATGTGAGAGAGGTGGAGATAGAGGTTTAGAGGTAATGGGAGTGCTGACACCTGAAGTAGGTTCCCCTGTATCAGATACGTTGACACGAACTTATGGTTTGGTTGTAGAAGTGGTGATTATGGTAACTTCGGTAAACAAGGGAGTGGGAATAGGTATAGAAGTTGTAGTTGAAGAGGAGATGGGAGGAGGGTATGGAGCGATTGTTATTGTTGGGCTGAAGATTATTTTGAAGATTGCGTCTTTTGGGCTCGATAGTATAAGTTATTTTGTTTTCCGGTTTGGGCCTGTCCAACCGAGAGCCTTTTATGTTTTGTATATAAGTCAATGCTTGCATGCATATTAGGTTAACGATTTTAGAGATTATCGAAATAGCGATTCATCTAGAGCATAGCAGGTTTCTTTAATTGTTCTTGTAACCTACCAATCCTCTACAGTTGATGTTCTTAATCGAGCTCTTCTGAGGATTTTGTTTTAATCATTCGACTCGTTTGATTCAATCTTGTCTTGTTCTTATTATTGCGTTCTTACTGTTTTATATTCATATACTTGTTCAAGATCTAATCGATCTTCATTGATTAAAGGTTTTTAATCTCATCAATTGGTATCAGAGCAGGAGGCTGTGTAATCGATACACATCTTTTCTGTGAAAAAGATCCATTAGGGTTTTTCCACAATTAATAATATTTATTGAGCCGTCATCTCATTATTGACGTATCTTGATATTTATTGTTTTGCCCTAATCTGCTTTATTACAAGTCTGATCTTTGAACAGGTTTTTTAGATCATAATGGACGAGACGCAATCAAACCCTATTAATATTTCCAACAGCATTGGTTTGACGACAAAGATTCCAATCTTATACACCCATGACTATGAAGTATGGGCGCATCACTTTGAAGACTACGTGATTGGATCGGAGGATTGGGTACCTCATATGGGAAGCCATCATCAATGGACCGTTTTCTCATTCTGCAACGTCCAGAATTGTTAAGACACAAAAAGAGTACAATGATCTGCTAAAGGACGTGAAGGATATTGCACAAGATGAAAAGGACAAATTCCAGTGCAATATTAAGGTGTTAAGGTTGATCAGATTCGCCCTTCAGTCCGACACATTCAGGTTGGTCAGCTCATGCACGACGGCGAAGGAAGTTTGGGACAGACTTCGCGAACTGTATTCTACAGACGAGGATCTAGAAAATTCTATCCAAACCTTGCTCTTATCTGAGTTTGGAGAATTTAGACAAGGAGCCGAAGAAACGGTGACCCAGACATTCGATCGCTTCAATCATCTTCTTAGCAAGATGATTAAACACGATATTGAAAGGAAGCTTATCGAACAGAAGGTTACTTTCTTAAATGGACTAAGGTCTGAATGGAGAGCTGTGGTTTCTACAGTCAAAGCCCATGAGCAGTTTAAATCATACTCTTTGGCGAAACTGGTGGGTATTCTCAAGTCCCAAGAGAAGATTGTGCTGCAAGAAAAGAACGTCGTTTCAAGTCTTGGTTCATTGGCCCTCCTATCTAAAAGTAAAGTTGTGATGGAGGATGAAGACCTCAACTTGGAGGAATATGACCTCACATCTGAGGATTACGCCATGATGGTGTCCAATCCCAAAAGGTTCATAAAGAAGAGATTCCCAAGCAACAAAAACCGAAACTGGCAGGGGAGTTACAACTCTGAAAAGGTGAACAATGAACCGAAGGCTGAGGAGCCCAAGAAGGAACCGAAGGTGGATGGCGATTCCGGAGTAAGCTGTTTCTACTGTGGTGGGAAAAACCACTATGCTAAGGACTGTGTTCTTAAGAAGATGGCTGAAAAGGATGATGGAAATGATGAGGAAGCTGTGTTGCAGAAGAGATTGGATGAGTTGAGAAAGAAGAAGTCTACCGCTAACCCTTCTATTAATGCTCTTATTGTGCAGGGTTCGGTTAATGATGACGAGTTCGATAGCACGGAGGTTTGGTCTACCGACTCAGAAGACGATGAAGTGAGGAAGCCTACCCATGGAAAGGCTTATGTGGATAAGGAGGAAAGCAGTGGAGGAAGATGCTTCATGGTGACTGACGTATCTCAAATGAGGGGATACAACACCGATGGTGGAAGCGATGGACCGAAGGTGCAGGAGGACATGTGCTTTACGGCCAAACCACTCAGCCAGCAGTTCAATGAGCTCAATGAACTGATAAAGAAGGTACAATCGGTTTTTATTTCATCTAAAGTACCAACATCCTCATATGAGAAAGAACTAAAAAACGTTAATACAAGAATTTCTCATCTAGATAGTAGCTTAACTCAAACTCGAGTCACCAATTCTAACCTAACTGATCAATTAAGCAGGGTGGCGTCGAAGAGTGAGGAGCGGAGAATGTGGATCGAGTTAAAGGAGTAGGAATTAGTTAAAGTTAAAGACGAAAACATTTATTTGCAAAGAGACAATTTAAAATTGTTGAAACAACGGAATGTTTTTTGTTTAATTGCTAAACGTTTATATTCTAATATTACTCAGCTTCACTTGGATTGTGAGATAGGCCAAAAGATCCATCGCATGATTTTGCCCTTCCTAGAGTTTAAGGAGGATGAAATCGATGCTGAAGCCTATAATTGTGAGAGTTTGATATCGTCTGATGATATCAATCCGACCTACATGTATGGACTGGACAAAATTGAGTCCTTTATTAAATCCAAGGACCACAAGGACATGCTCAAAAATCTTTTGGATGAAAATGATAGACTTAAACTGAGAACCGAAACCATACAAAAATTTGACTCTTTAAACGCCAACGTAAGCTCAGAAAACAAAATTGATGTTGAAAATGCATCTGAGCTTAACGAGGATGACAACATGAGTGAAATTTCTGTAGAGGACACGGTTGACTGCTTAGAATTTGTTAAAAGCGAACCTGAAAACCACAAGAATCTTATCTCTGAAAATTCAGTAGAGTTCGCTCGATTGTCCCAACAGAAGTCCCCGAAATTAGCAGAGAAGGCAGTTGTGTATCAAAAGGTCAGGACCACTCCGAATCAAGTATACAAGGTGACTGGAGTAACCGAACATCAAACAGCTGAACTCACAGCTATTGTTAACGAAGACAATGCTGATGGCTGCGATGAGTACTTCTGGGAAGCTCCAATTGATAATGCAAATGAAACTGTTGGCTTATCTGAAAGAACCTCCTGGATGAGTAAAGGAAGATACATTCATGAACCCTTGAACAAGCCGGATAATTTCAATGAGCCAAGCACCAGTGGTACGAAAGATATTCCTCAGGAGGACGATCGTTCGGCAAAAGAAAACATTCCCTTTACTCCCTCAGCTCAAAGTGAAACTTCTTCAGTCTTTCCCTCTACTCCCTCGGCTCAAAGCAAAACTCCTTCAGTTCGAAAGGAACCAGCCAAAGAGAAACCGAAAACAAAAGCGAATGTTCATCATCAACCAAAGCAGATGAGGAATAAGAAGATAGAGAGAAACCAAAGATACAGGAAGAACCTTTCTGAAAGGAAACAATTCTGGCAATCCCAGAATGCATACTTCTCTCACCAAGACAAGAATCTGAAGTATGAAAACAATCCTGTAGGAAAGCCTGAATCTCACAACAACCGAAAGCCTAGGTTCGGTTCACGAGAAAATACCGACCGAAGGCAAAGGTTCGGTTCTGAAAAAGACTTCAACCGAAACCAAAGGTTCGGTTCCAAGACAGACTTCAACCGAAAGCCAAGGTTCGGTTCACAAGACAATTCCAACCGAAAGCAAAGGTTCGGTTCTGAAGTCAAAAGAGAACAAAACTCTAAGGTCAGTCCCTCCAATGATCAAAAGCAAAAGGGTCACCTAGAGTCTCCAGTCAAGAAGCCATCTCCATCTAAACTCACTTCTTCTGCTTCTTCTAATTCTTCTACCAATTCATCTCCATCTTGCTCTAAAGCAAATTCTGTCCGTTCTCATCCGTCAGCTGAACAAAAGGGCAAGCAGAAAGTCAATGAATCCAAACCAGAGTCCAAACCGAACGCACCCAATCCTAATAAGATAAAAGTTTTTACCATTAAAAAGAAAGATGAAACAACTCTCATAAAACGAACATATCTAGTTGACATCTCTTTTACTGTTCCCGTTCCCATGAAAAGCTCACATGGACCCAAGAAACTTTGGGTTCCTAAATCTGCTTAATTTTTGCAGGTTATAAGTGACGAGCAGTTCGACGAAGAATGGTACATCGATAGTGGCTGCTCACGTCACATGACAGGGAGGAAAGAGGAGCTTAGGGAATACAGATCTCTTGCAAATGGTGGCAACGTCAAGTTTGGAAATAACTCTTTCGGCACCATAAAGGGATACAGAATGATAACAACTGGGGACTTTACTATAAGGAAGGTGGCTTATGTGGAAGGACTCCAACACAACCTCATCAGTGTATCTCAGCTTGTTGGAGGTACAGGTCTCAAATTCTCATTCGATGATGAAGGTTCTGAAATCATAGAGAAAAAGACAAAGAAAGTGATTCTCAAGTCAGAGCGAAAGGGTGAAATGTTTCCTCTAAACATGAAACCCATCAAAGGAAACCCAGCCATATGCCTGTTATCAAAAGCTCAATCCGACGAAAGCTGGTTGTGGCACCGAAGACTCTCTCATCTCAACTTTAAAGATATCAACCGACTTGTCACTGGAGGTCATGTTAGGGGTCTTCCATTGCTCAAGTTCGACAGAGAGCATTTGTGTGCAGCATGCGAAATGGGGAAGCAGAGTCGTCAAAGTCACCCATCTGTAATCAACACAAAAGTTGTTGAACCACTCGAATTACTTCATATCGATTTGTGTGGTCCTTCATCTATCGAAAGCATCGGTGGTAGCAAGTATATTCTTGTTATTGTTGATGACTTTTCACGATTTACATGGGTGTTCTTTCTAAAGCTCAAATATGAAGCGACTCAAAAGCTGAAAGTGTTTATCAAGCAAATTGAAGTACAGCTCAAGAAGGTTGTTCGCAACATCAGAAGCGATAATGGTCTTGAATTCAAGAACAGGGAGTTTGAAGAGTTTCTTGCAGAAAAGGGAATTAGTCACAATTTCTCAGCTCCCTACACATCACAACAGAACGGAATAGTCGAAAGACGAAACCGATCTTTGTGTGAAGCTGCCCGAACTATGCTAAGTTTCGCTTCCTTACCTCTTTATTTTTGGGCTGATGCTATTTCTGCTGCTTGTTTTACACAGAACAGGTCCTATCTCAACAAGCGATTCACGCTCACACCATATGAGATATTAAACAACAGAAAGCCCAATGTGAAATTTTTCCACGTGTTCGGCTCAAGGTGTTTCATCTTTAATTCCAAAGAACACCGCAACAAGTTTGATGTCAAAGCCGACGAGGGAATTTTTTTGGGTTACTCGCTCACATCCAAGGCGTACAGGGTCCTAAACAAGCGTTCGAGAAAGATTGAAGAGACATACTATGTGACCTTTGACGATAACTATGTCAAGAAGCTACAGGCCAAAGAAGACACTGCCGTGGAAATCTTTCCTCAAACTGGCCAAGTCACAGTTTCGATCGCCAATTTATATGAGAAATTTCTGGAACTCTTTGATGAACCGGAAAAAGCTTCTCTCTCAGAAGCAGATGCAGCTGACAACAAAGTTGATCATATGAAGCGGATTGTCGAAGATGCTGCAAGAAGAATGCATGAAGGAGAATTGCCCACTGATGACTCTCCATCCAACAGTGCTTCAGTCGAGGGGGAGCCAAGCTCACAAGTCCAGGGGGAGCCAAGTTCTACATCTTCAACCGAAGGTCCTTCACCAACCGAAGGTGCTTCTCCAACCGAAGGTGCTTCAACGCCTGGATGCTCAGCACCACAAGAAACCCCTGAACCTCATGTTTCTCAAAGCTCATCAATTGAGAGGGAGCATGATGATATGACGCTTGATTACGATAGCCAATCTGAGCCAGAAGAAATGATCAATGCTGAACTTGACCCAATCTTTGATCCGAATTACCCTCCTCTTACCAAATGGTCCAGAGATCATCCTATCTCTCAAGTAGTTGGTGATGTATCTGAAGAGGTTCTGACCTGATCTCAACTGAAGGCAAAACAGACATCCTTATTTTCAAAGGTTGAGTTTTGTATGTTTAACTCATTCGTATCAAAAGTTGAACCGAAGACAGTTAACACTGCCCTCGATCACTCTGATTGGGTTCAAGCAATGCAAGACGAACTGAATGAATTTGAAAGGAACAAAGTCTGGCGCCTCATTCCAACTCCTCCAGATGCTTCGGTTGTTGGTCTCAAATGGGTTTTTAGGAACAAAATGGACAAGGAAGGTAATGTAATAAGGAACAAGGCTCGTCTGGTGGTCAAGGGATACTGTCAGGAGGAAGGTATAGACTATGAAGAGACTTTCGCTCCAGTAGCTAGGCTTGAATCAGTTAGAATATTTCTGGCTTATGCTGCTCACAAAAACTTTGAAGTTTTCCAAATGGACGTCAAGTGTGCATTTCTCAATGGAGAACTCGAAGAAACTGTGTATGTGGAGCAACCACCTGGGTTCGTGAACGAAAAATATCCAAATCATTGCTATATTCTGGATAAAGCTGTGTACGGCCTCAAACAAGCTCCGAGAGCCTGGTATGAAACGCTTACAAAATTTTTAAAGATGTCTAAATTTAAACAAGGTTCGGTTGACCCAACCTTCTTTCGCAAAAAGGAAGGTAACCACCTTATGATAGTTCAAATTTATGTCGATGACATCATCTTTGGCTCCACGAATCCCAGCTTAACAGCTGAATTCAGAAAGCTGATGGAGACTAAGTTTGAAATGAGCTCAATGGGTCCTATTAACTTTTTTCTTGGTTTAAATATAAGACAGGGACCCGAAGGCATCTTTATAAATCAGGAAGCATACATGAAGACTCTCCTTGCGAAGTTTGGCATGATGGGAGACTCAAAAGTCAAAGTCCCAATGGCATTCGGCACCAAGCTTACCCCTTCTCTAGACAAACCGGTTGTCGACATCACGCTCTATCGTCAAATGATAGGCTCACTGATGTATCTAACTGCTAGCAGGCCTGATATCATGTTTTCTATGTGTTATTGTGCTAGATTTCAGGCAAACCCACGCGAACCTCACATGCTTGCAGTGAAGAACATCTTACGCTATCTCAAGCGAACCACCTCCTTAGGTCTATGGTATCCATCCAACTCAGGCTTCTTCGTTCAAGCCTATTCTGATGCTGACCTTGGAGGATGTGGACTCGACCGTAAAAGCACAACTGGTGGCTGTCAATTCCTTGACGGGAAGTTGGTCAGCTGGGAATCCAAGAAACAAACGTGTGTGTCGTTGTCTACTGCCGAAGCGGAATACATTGCAGCTGCATCCTGCACATCACAAGTGATTTGGATCCAAAGTCAACTTCGAGACTATGGACTCAATATGAAGAAGATCCCACTATATTGTGACTCTGAAAGTGCAATTAGGATCTGTCATAACCCAGTGCAACACTCTAAAACCAAACACATAGCACTGAGGTATCACTTCATCAAAGATCATGTGGAAGATGGAAACGTCGAAGTTCACTTCGTAAGAACCACTGATCAACTGGCTGACGTCTTTACCAAAGCTCTTCCTGAAGCATCATTCAATAAAATATTGCAAGGACTAGGTATGATGGAATCAGAGTCAGTACCTCACACTACCTCTCAACCTCAAACGTAAGAAGCGAAACCAACCGAACGTTCGGGTTCGGTTCAACCATCTGACTCGCTCATTACTTCAAAGGTAGTTTTTCTATGTTGTATATTTCTTGTACAAAGTTGTTTTTCTTTGAGTAGAAAGTTTTTTTGCTTGTCTAAACTCCTTGGTGTCTTATAATTTTCCTAAACCGAAACCAACCGAAGGTTCGGGTTCGGTTTTCCAGAATTTTGTTGAACCGAAACCAACCGAAGGTTCGGGTTCGGTTTTTCAAAATTTTCCTGAACCGAAACCAACCGAACGCTCGGGTTCGGTTTTTCAAAATTTTCTGGAACCGAGACCAACCGAACGCTCGGGTTCGGTTTTTCAACTTTTTCCCAACCAAAAGCAACCGAACGTTCGGGTTCGGTTTTTCATTATTTTTCTTTTATCTCAAAACTCCAAAAATATTTTTTTATTTTTTTATTTTCTTATGTGTTCGTTCGTTTATGGGGATATATTTGCTGAATTACTTTAGTGTCCCAAGAAGCATGCTGCTGTATGTGTCCCAAGCCTCATAAGATTTTGAATAATAGCCTTTATGACCTGGTATACACAAACCTTGTCTTCCCAATAAGGCTAACACATTTATTCTAATCGTGAGCTACCTCAACCTTTTCTCACATGAGTTAAGTGTTTCCTGCTTGGTCCTTATTTTCGCAGCAGAGGTAATTTTTTTTCTTACACTATCTCCATCTTACTTCTCCATTACATTCGTTTCATCAATGTAACCCTTGAGACTCTCAGAAATTACCACTGAGGTTTATGGTTACACAACATCTGTGTTAATGATCTTAGTTTCATGTCACTACGAGCTGAGTGAAACCCCAAATTCAACACCTAATGAATTGACGGTGAACAATTAAATTGCTCAAGTTTTCACTAACGGATTGACGAATGTACCCTCATGAAATCTCAAATTTTATTTTGCGTGATTCCTATGAAATTGTTACACACCATAACATTTCTTCCCAAGGGATTCAATTTTAAATTTTTTTTTATCTAAGATTTTATATTAATCCAAGCCAATACAAAATACATTCCTACCTACTTGTTCAACAGGCTACACTGGTCTCACAAGTACTTTGTTCACTTTCTTTCTTATATCGAGAACAGAATTGTTGAATCAAAGCGAAGCCATCCTTAACTAGCCTAATTAAAAGAAGCCTTTCAACATTTATTAATAAGTGTTTGATCGTAATTCAACGGGATTCCACACTAACACTTTGAGGTCTCTCTTGACCTTGAAGGAAGAGATTCGTGCCCGGGATCATCAGTTTCGTGGCATTATTGACATAACAGAATATCCTTAAAAGAGTTGCTTTATTTCTTTTCCTTTTACACTCTTTGCACGAAAATCTTTGATTTTCCAAAATTTCGTTACTAATTATTTACAGGCTGGATTATTACTCGGTGTTTAATTATGAATTTGTGGTCAAAAACAATCCATGTGGGTCATTAATTCAATTATGCCGTTTAAAAAGGATAAGACGAAAGGTTGCTGACTCGGCGGGAGTTAAAGGGATTGAAATTCAAACGACGGTAAAAAGGAGGCGCGTGTGAATTTGAAACGGCAGCGCTTTTACTGACACTTGTGGACGCGTGTGCGAAATCCAAGCGTCATCACTCTGGCACAAAAGGCGCGTGTGGAAATGGAAACGATTTTCTCTCTGAAACGACGCTTATTGGGCGGCGTGATCCTAGGAAACTGACACTCTCTCTCCTACGTGATCATCGCACGCCTCAACTGACATCCATCTGTCACTCAAGAACCCGTTTCGTATTTCCATAAGAGATTTGAAACGATTTTTCTCTCTCCTATCACCCACTATAAAAAGCCATCTACACCACCTTTTACCTCTTTACTACCTCCAAAATTTCCGAAGCGCAAATACTCCCATACAGTTTCCTGTTCATCATCTTCTTCATACCTGCAAAAATGGCTGAATCTTCTTCTGTTCATGCTACTTCACAGATCCTCCCCATCCGCCCACAACAATGTCTGGTGATTGATCTCAACCCACTGGCGTACGACTCCTACATGTCGCCGGTCATAGAATGCTTGAAATACTCCCAACTTGCTCCTGCACTCTCAAGAATCGAATCTGTGCCAATGGTGGCCCTCTCGCAGGTCTACGCGACTGCTTACTACGACAAGGCCGTCGACCGGGTGTTTTTCGAGCTTGCAGAACACAAAACCTCCGTTTCACGCCAACGTTTCTGCACCATGCTGGGGTTTACCGTTGATCCTTCAAGAGTCCATCCGGAGACGATTCCGGTTGGAATGCTGTTTAGCATGTTTTACAACATGGGGTACACAGAGGTCCTCACCTCTGTCGCCAAGTTTAAGAAGTCTTGCCTGCCGCCACAGTGGAATGGCCTATTTACAGTCCTTTTCAAGGGATTGTCGGAGAAGAGCTCAGGATCCGACGGTGCAAGTCGTCTGTTCTTGTCGATAATGTACGGGGTCTACAACGGGATTAACCTGGATTATGGGTTGGTCCTATGGCAACAGCTCATCCAGAGTCTCTCTTCATCATCCCGACACTCTGAGGTGTCGTTGGCCCGGTTCTGGATCTTGATTACAAGATGGGCCATGGACAAATTTGATGTTCCCACTACTGATGGTGCATCGATGTCTTCTGTTGGTACGTTCCATACCAAGAAGATCATCGTCTCAAATGCATCGAAATTTTCTTTCATTGGCTCTATCCCAGAGACAATGTATGGCGGCGTGCCATCTGACAGCAGACTGATCCGGACGATCAAGGAGTTTAGGCCAACTGGTCCCAGGGAATTGACACCGGATATGCTCAGGTCTATCCATGATGCAGACAAACCGACCAACAGGGGAAAAAAGGCAGAAAAAGGGAAGCAAGCGTCCAAAGCTCCAAAGGGACCTTCTCCCAAAAAGAGGAAACAACCGAAGGCTGCACGGTCCCCACAGCCAAAGAGGAGGAAGACTCAACAAAAGCGAAAGCTTGTAATTCCCTCTTCTTCCAGTGACTCTGAGGGTGAGAGTTCGGGTTCTGAAGGCTCTCAAGGAGACGAATCTCCTCAACGAGGCAACACACCACCTCGGTCCCCAACCCCAGAGATGGAACTTCATCAATCCCCAGTTCCTTCCCCTCCACCAACTCTTCCTACTTCCATTCCGACCATAATCCCCACTACCACTATTCCACCAACATCCTTCCCTATACCACTACCCATTTTCACCACAGTAACCGAAACACCACCAGTTACCGAAACCCCTCCCATAACCGAACCTCCACAAACCGAAACCCAAACTCAACCACCACCCGAAACTACCCCACCCCACAATCAACCTCAAAATACCCCAACCACAACACCCCCAGCTTCACCACCACCTCCATCTCCAGAAAATGCCTCCGATGGCGACAACCCTTATCTTGGTGGTGATCACATGAACTTTGATTCGGTCTACTATAGTCCGTTTCAAGTTCAGAGTGATGAGGAGGATGATGCTCCAGTCACAAAGAAGCATCTCAAAGAGCTTCACGAGAAGTTTGATCTACTTCTCGCCTCCTCTTCCAACCAGCAGTCCTCTCTCTCTGAAGCTGCCCTTCAGAAAATCGTTGATACCTTCTCCAGGGCTCAACATGATTCGGTGGCCTCATCCATTGCTGCGATTGATGCCTCCACTAGAGCCTGTGAGGCAGCGATCGAAAAAGTCGATAAACTATTCTCCGACACTTCTGTCCTGCTGAAGTCCTTGCAGGAAAGCGCCGACGCCACCAAGACAACTTTGGAACCGATTGTTCATCAATTGGCCAAGTTCGTCTCAACGGAGTTGACTTCGTTCGCTACCCTACGCCAAAACATAAGCGACGACAACTCGGCACTTCGTGCCTCCATAGATGCCCACCTGGCTAAGCTACAAGAGGATCTTGCAGCTGAGAACTCTTTGATGGACGTCTTGGCGAGCAAAACAACTGCCCTAAAGGTCAAGAGCGCGCATCTTTCCAACTCACAACAGCAACTGGAAGCTCTTCGATCCGAAAGGGAGGTGATCAGAACATGTGTTTCGGATGTCCACGCCGCATTATCCAACATCCTGGAAGCAGATGATCCCATTCTTAACCATTCGGTGAGGCGTACCCTCACTGAAAAGCTCTCTCCGGCCATGGACCTTCTCAGCAAAATCGAAGGCCTACCGATTTTCGTGTCCATTCCGAAACAAGGGGGAGATGAGCAAACCGGATCGAAACCACCTCCTTCCTCTAAAGCTACTCACACAACCGAACCACCTCAAACTGGTCATGCTTCGGGTTCGGGTGTGAAGAACAAGGGCAAAAACATAGCTGAGGAAGAAGATGAAGATGAAGATGAAGACAAGGAGACCATTGCTGACATGTTGAAATGAAAGAACAGTCGCGATGCTGACGATGATGTCAGTCGTGTGGCGCGAGAGGCTGAAGAAGCCGAACGCAAGCAAAAGGAAGCCCACGATCTCCTTGAGAGCCGAAAGACTCTCTTCCCTGCCTGGACCAGGGAACGTATGATTAAAGAGGCCATAGAAACTCCAAGCATATTATGGCTCGAGCCGGTTATCTCGTTCGACTGCAACAACACTGTCGATTCGCAGTTTGATATGCCGCTGACTCGAAAGGCGTTCATCTTCCACGCCTTCTCTAACATTTTTGAAGTCCCACATCCGAACGATGAGCTTGACAGGGAGCTCATTGACTTCTATCTGGAGGCCGCTCGTCCTCAGTATCTTACCTGGAGCGCCCAGAAGATTGTGAACGTTCGGGTGCTGAAACCTTATGCCGTGGGGAGATTCACAAACGTTAAGTTCAAGCTCATTCGAGGATCTGCAAGAACTGCTCATCTTATCTCCCTGGCGAATCTACCGAATCTAAATCCTCATGACTGGATTGTCCTGTATAATATCCTTTTGACTGATGAAGCCGAATATGGTCCCATTATAGACCATGTCAAAAGGATGTTGGCCTGCTACATCATGGAGGTTGCCCTAATGGATCAGGAGGTCGCCACAGTCTTCAAGAAGAAACCGAAGGTAGCTCCTGTGGGATCGGCCAGTGATCTCAACCAAATGCAAATGGGCAAGATCGATCCGAGACGCAACTCGGTTATGTTCACTAGAGCTGAAGGACAGAAATGTCTCTTCGCTTTAGCTGACAAACACCTTTACACCACAGCTTGTTTGGAGCATGTGTTATCGATCATCAAACGGTGTAAAGAGAATTCGGCTGATGATGTCAAGTATTTTGATGACATGATCAATTGGTACATCCGGTTTAGACAGACCATTCTTTCCATCACCAAATGTCTGTTTAGCACCATGAAGAAGAAGGTACCTGCTTCAGCTGCTGGCCCAAGTAAAAAGTGAAGGTCTCGCTCCAAATTGACGCAAAGGGGGAGATTGTTGGGCTGAAGATTATTTTGAAGATTGCGTCTTTTGGGCTCGATAGTATAAGTTATTTTGTTTTCCGGTTTGGGCCTGTCCAACCGAGAGCCTTTTATGTTTTGTATATAAGTCAATGCTTGCATGCATATTAGGTTAACGATTTTAGAGATTATCGAAATAGCGATTCATCTAGAGCATAACAGGTTTCTTTAATTGTTCTTGTAACCTACCAATCCTCTACAGTTGATGTTCTTAATCGAGCTCTTCTGAGGATTTTGTTTTAATCATTCGACTCGTTTGATTCAATCTTGTCTTGTTCTTATTATTGCGTTCTTACTGTTTTATATTCATATACTTGTTCAAGATCTAATCGATCTTCATTGATTAAAGGTTTTTAATCTCATCAGTTATAGGTACTGAGTGACCGAGAGAAGGAAGAGGTGAGGGTCGGTTACCTTGAAGAGTTGGTGAAGGTGAAGGCGAATTACCTCTAAGCAAACTCTCATGTTGAGAAGCTTCATCATCGCTTGACTCCGGTTCGGGTTGTTGATCAGATGGAACATATTTCGAATCACTTGAAGAGGGAGTCTTAGGTTTGTGTGCCTTCTTCTTGACCTTTCACTTCTTTGGAGTAGATAGAGCTGCTTTCTTAGACTTGTGCTTTTTAGGCGTAACAACTTTTGATGAGGGACCTTCCTTTTCACTTTTTCTTTCAGCCTTCTTCCTTCATTTTGCTGGTTTATCTGCAGCGTCCAGTGAGCTTTGCATTTTGGGAGTGAGCTGCCTTGGTCCCGTTGAAGGAAGCTTCTTCTATTCATTTATTAACTTACTTTCACCAGAAACGCACCTGTACATGGATTCCAGAACCGAACCAATGAATTGAAACTTTGTAGGATCAGAGACAATTATTTTTGTTGTTTCAAATGTAGCGATTGACGAAATCAACGAGTCTTCCATTGTTGGAACTTGGAACTTCTCCATCGCCCACTGAGTAACGAGGGTCCAAAACCTAGCACAAGAGATTTCAGAATAGCGAGAAGTAGAGTTGAGACTTTGAACCAGTTGAGACCATAAAATAGACCCAAATTCCATGTTAACCCCATAGTACAACCCGTAGAGAATGGTCATGAACGCCTTGCTTGCCCCATCAGACCCTGCAACCTTCTCTGATAAACCCTTGAAGAGGAGAGTAAAAAGTCCATTCCACTGTGGAGGAAGGAAAGATTTCTTGAACTTCATCACTGTGGTAAGGACTTCAGTATACCCCATATCATAAAACATTGTAAAGAGATGTGTCGTGGTGATTGAATCTGGGTTGACCATGGAGTCGTCGACGACTAACCTTAGCAGCAAGCAAAACCTAGCTTTTGAAATCGACGTCTTTTGATTGAAAATATAAAAGAAGATCCTCTCCTTGACTTTATCGTATACCGCTATAGAGTAGACTTGAGATAGTAGTGCCATTGGGACATATTCCACCTTGGTTAGGGCAACTACAAGTGGTGAATATTTGAGGCATTTAACCACTTGGAGAATGTAAGAATCATAATGGAAAGGGGTGAGATCAATAATTAGGTTTTGATTTGGTTTGATGGTTAGAAGAGAGGACTGGGCACTTTGTTCATAAACAGAAGAAGAGTCTGCCATTGATGAACCTTGAGGAGAAGAAGATGAACAGTGGAGATGAATCGTCATAGAATGCTTGAGAGGATTTTTAAGTGGTAAAATCGTAAAAGTAAGGTGAGAAATCTCTTTATACGATTACCAGGAGAAAGAAAAATCTGGAGTGATGTTTGTACGATTCTCAGGCGTGACACCTAAAAAGGCGCGATTTGACAACTGTTACCCCGAAAAGTGTGTCAGGCGTGTCAGGCGGTGTGAAAAAGGTAACGATTCAAATTCACACGCCTTTAAATACTTATCCTTTCATCTTCTCTTTAATTTTGAAATTTGGACAACATTCTAAAATTCTGATGACATTTTCAAATTAAGACAACATTATAAATTCAGACGACATTATAAAATTCGAACGATTATATAAAATGGAACAAAAGTAAGTTTGTCTCTATTTTTGACACAAACTGATACAACTAATGTTTATTGATAAATTGCAATTCATCCTAACCATCATGCAATGGTTGATTTACAAGGAGCATATCCAATGTTTGATATTTTGTCCAGGCTTCACCGTACATACAAATGAGAACATTCGGCAACATGGGTATACAATGGCTCGACTAAATGTTTTTAATCCGCATAACGTGTCATGCAAATGTAATACCGAACCAGTTAATATCCATGATAAAGACAAACTTTGCTTTTTTTCAGTTTTATATAGTCGTTCGAATTTTATTATGTCATCCACATTTATAACGTCGTCCGAATTTTAAAATGTCATCCGAATTTTAAAATGTTGTCCAAATTTGATATGGTTATCGAAATTAATAATAATAATAATAATAATAATAATAATAATAATAATAATAATAATAATAATAAGGAATTAAAACAACAAAAAAAAACAAAATAGGGAAAAAAAGAGTATTAGCCTTTTCAAATATGGGCGAAACATGTGAAAATTGATAATGAGAAATACGTAGATAAGCTTCTCAAAAGTTAACAGAGAAGGAAAAGTATAAAAGTGCCCATCGAGATTGAAAAGCAAATCATTATTAAAAAGTTGGGATAATGACTTGAAAGGGTAACAAACTTTCGACTTTTGTCACATTTAGTCACTAAACTTTTTTTCGTTATCTATTTGCCATTGAACTATTGAAACTGTTCATATTTTACCCTTATGACCGGCTGTTACCGGTCATAAGGGTAAAATGTGAACAGTTTCTATAGTTTAGTGGCAAATAGACAACGAAAAAAAGTTTAGTGACTAAATGTGAACAAAATCGAAAGTTCGTTTCCCTCTAAAAAGTTCAATGACTAAATGTGAACAAACTTCCTATTGTGTTATGTTTTAGCAAATTATTTATTTTTGTTTAATTGTAGCAACATTTGTTAATAAAAAAATCTATGAAATAAAAAAAAAAACAAAATGTAACATCCGGATTTCCGGGTATCATAATTTAAGTAATTTTCTTTTGAGTTAAGAAGAGAGACTCGACGAGTTGACGCCTCAACTCGTCAAGTAAGGTCGCGAATGATGACTCGGATTAATGAATGGACTCGACGAGTCGGTGAGGCGACTCGACGAGTCCGCGTTGTTGGTAGAAACCCTAAATCTTTGGGCCCGAGCCATACTTAAAGGCACTTATGACCTTCAATTGCGACTACCTTTCCCATAAGTGAGAACCCTAGCGAGCTTGAGTGTGTAAAGTGAAAGGAAGAGCTATCTTGAGCTTTTTGGTGTGATAGATCTGGACCCTTCTAGGTCCAGAGAGCCGAGAATATGAAGCTTTAGTAGAGTAAACCTTGGGGTTCGAAGTTAGGAAGCATTTATGGGATTTTTATGGTATATATAGTTATTTTCATCTTACACATAGATATGAAGTATTTTATATAAATTACATGCTATGTGTGCATATTATTTGAATACTTGTTGTCTATGCTGGATGAACAATTTTATACATGTTTTAAAAGATTTAAACGGTATATTTATTTTATATCTACAAATATGTTGCGGATGAAACATGGGTAGATGAAATAGTTGGTGTGTGATGAAATAAAATGATGAGAGATAGGAGATGATAGAAAGGTGATGATAATTAGGTAAATCGATGATGATGAATATGTGATGTAGGATGAAAGGAGACACCATAACCTTAACCGACAATGTGGCGATGTAGTCATCTATCAGAGTATAGATGGCGACCACAGACTATTCTAGACAACTCAGTGGAAACACCAGCAGGCCCATAACCTGTAGGTGATGAATTACGAGTTCAGGCGATGTTGTAACTACGTATTCATGCGATGATACTCTAACCCCTTACTATGAATTACGAGTTCAGACGATGTTGTAACTACATATTCATGGGATGTCACAAATTCAGCATGCCAAACTAATGGTCATAATTCACATCAGTGAGAATGGTTCATTTTTTTGTAAAACCAAAATCAGATTGGAAATTTTGATTTTTTATTTTGGAAAATGTCAAACCAGTGGTTTTTTATTTTGGTTTTGGTTTTTTGTTTTTTTTAAATATATTTTCAGGGTTTTGTTTTGTTTTTTTTTTATTTCATAGATTTCTTCATCAACAAATGCTGCTTCAATTTAACAAAAATAAATAATTTGCTAAAACATAATACAAGAGAAAGTTTGTTCATATTTAGTCATTGAACTTTTTAAAGGGAAACGAACTGTCGATTTTGTTCATATTTAGTCACTAAACTTTTTTTCGTTATCTATTTGCCATTGAATTATTGAAACTGTTCACATTTTACCCTTAGCCGGTCATAAGGGTAAAATGTGAACAGTTTCAATAGTTTAATGACAAATAGATAACGAAAAAAAGTTTAGTGACTAAATGTGACAAAAGTCGAAAGTTCGTTACCCTTTCAAGTCATTATCCCTAAGTCTGAGAAGATGGGAGATGTTGACCATAATTATATGGTCTAATTGTCTATGAATTGGTGCAAAGTAGTCATCAATTGAGTTTTTTTAAACAAAAACCTGATTTTGTAAAAAAAAAATATGTTTAATAGGTATATTTTTAAAAATATTATCATATAGATGTAGTTTCAAAAATTTTCTAAAATTTCCGGTTTTTTAATTATTTGTATTATTTTTTTAATATACTTTTTTTTCTTTTAATTATTAGTTTTAATGTTTTTCTTCTATTAATATGTATATTTTTTTTAATAAATGCCATTATAACAATAATTTTTTGAATATAAACCAACCAGGGCTCCTTATCTAAAATATCCAAAAGTCTGAATTAGAATTATCCGAAATTCCATCTAATATTTTGGATTCAGATAATCATTTTATAATATTTTGGATATTCATTATATCGTATAATGAAAGAGTATAAAAATCATATATTTGAATAATTTATAACATATACATGTGTGTGGCTTAGATAGCTAAAATACTAACAGTTATGAGCATTATGCTCTAGGAAAGAATGCAGGGAGATTACAACTCTTGTTTGACTAATTATTTACAATGGAATAACTTAAATATATAATAGATACATATGTATCTTATTCCTTAATACACCCCCGCAAGATGGAGAATCCATCAGAGACTCCAATCTTGGAACAAAGCCTTTTGAAGGGACCATATGTCAGTGGTTTGGTTAGAGCACCAACTAGTTGATCAAACGAATTGTTCTGATGAACACACAATAATATATAGCTCACGTATGTTGAAATATAAAATGGGATGATGCTTGGAAAGAATGCCCATATCAGTTAAAATATTTTGAACCCATGCTACTTCAGATGTCGTATTAGCAAGGGCTTTGTATTCAACTTCGTTGGAGGATCTGGAGAAATTTTTTTACTCACTAACCAACGTTGGATCCAAGATAGAGTAGATAAGTAGTAGTTGATCATCCTCCACATTTGATGCCACCCCAATCGGAGTCAGGGAAGGCAGTGAGATCCATAGAAGTGTTGTGACTAGAAAATAGACCATGATGAATTGCACATTTTAAGTATCGCAGGACCCGTTTTAACGATCGGAAATGAAACTCGGAGTGCATGAATTGCCATAATTTGTTGACAAAAAGGATATGGTTGGTCTTGTAAAGGCTAGATATTGTAGCAAGCCAACTAGTTTCCGATAAAGTGTAGGTTCAACAATGGCCACCTCCTTTGCTCAATCCATGTGAGAAAGGGTTAAAATGTATTGAATATGACTATGTTGGGAAAGGAGGAACCCATTGAGAGTAGGTATGGCTTAAACTCCTACGAAGTTGTGAAGAGGACCAAGGTCTTTCATTAAGAATCTGGTAGTTAAATTGGTGACTAAGTTATCGAGAAAGGATGTGTTGTTGCCTATAAGAATGAATTCATCGACATAGATTAGGAGGTAGCTAAGAATATTCTTGTTATTGTAGATAAAAATAGAGAGATCAACTTGAGATTTACGGAAACCAACAAAGTGTAGAAAGATGGTGAGTTCAATGTACCAAGCTCATGGTGCTTTCTTGAGGGCATATAGGGATTTCTTGTGTTTACAAACATGTGTGGGAAATTGTCAATTACCAAATCTAGAAGATTGGAACATGAAAACTTCTTCATGTAGATTACCATGAAGAAAGACATTATTAATGTCTAGTTGCTATAGTGACTAGTTTTGCGAAAGACCAATGGAAAGTACCGTACGGATGGTTACTGGTTTCGTAATAAGATGGGTTTTATCTTTCTCGATAGTGCCATCGGGTTTTCGTTTGAATCAGAAGATCCATTTGCATCCAATTGGTGAGTTAGAGGATTTTGGAACTAGCTCCCGTGTTCAATTAGCAAGTAGAGCATTAAACTCTTGATCCATGGCTTGGATCCAGTATGGATCTTTTAGCACTTTTGTGTGGGTTGTGGGTTCGGTGGAAGGTGGTATCGGGTGTAGTGTAATATTATTAATGGAGGATGAGTTGAAGTATTTAGGATTAACTCTAAAAGAACCGACAGAAAGGATACGATCTGTAAGATTAGTCGGAGCCAAGGAAAGTGATTCCCCAAGATACCCACATTTGTTCATGTATTGCTTATATGATAGAATTGCATGCTAGTATGTAGGCTAACGATCTTCAAGAATTGCAAGATACAATTTCCTGATGTATGATGTTTGATAACCTAGGGGAATTTATTGTTATACTATATCGAATTGACATTATTACTGTGTTTACTTTGTGTATGTATCATAGCCTACGAAT
Organism: Lactuca sativa; assembly: GCF_002870075.4. Lineage (NCBI taxonomy): Eukaryota > Viridiplantae > Streptophyta > Magnoliopsida > Asterales > Asteraceae > Lactuca > Lactuca sativa. The sequence goes on from NC_056627.2 coordinate 268,052,546, forward strand.
GTCTGATTGAGCCTTATTTCATGTTCCTTGTCTAGTTGTGGGCTTAGGGTAGAATCAAGTATTCGACTGTCTATCGAATATAGTGTTATGTATGATTAGCCTACATGAAAAGTTCTAGGGTTATTGGAAGTTTCATGAGTGAGTATGGTTTGTAGTGTGCCAGCATGACGAGTGATTAACCACTCTCAAAATAGTGAGTTTAAGATGTATGAGTATCCCAGGAAGGGATTTAGTGCGAGTGGTGTGTTGTTTAGAGGGTTTTGGGAGTATCATCATGAGTAGTTACTTAGAGGATTCAAAATGATTCTTAAGGAAAGTATGGATATGTATGGAAGGTAGTATTGGGCCTGTACTACTGAAAGCACAACATCCGTGCTCAAATTGAGGAAAATTTTGGGGATTCTGATTGAGGGTAGATTGCATGGTTTGGCACCATGATTCACTGTAATGTTTTTTTCATCTAATTCATTTTACTGGTTATGGTTGTTCAGGCTGAGGATGTGACTGGTGAGTTCTTGGGCCTTAGTGGTCATGTTATTTTGGGTTTGAATGGTGTAGACCTTGGTGAGTTAGTTGATTTTGAGGTCTTGAGGGCCTTGCTCGAGGTAGTGCCAATTGAGTTGCATGACTCAAGAAGGAAGCGATTGTGATGATCGGCTCGAGGATTGCAGCCAGAGGCTGAGTGATTGGCAGATGGATTGGGATGTCACTCTCCACAATGAGGGTTATGTTCTTCCAGATTTTCATGTTCAAAGGAAACAGACGGCAGACATGTAAGTTTCAGAGTTGGGATGTACACCCAACATGAGACTAGATGGTTGCGGTTTTTGGCAGCAAGTATGGAAGTGTTGGAATGCAAAAGAGGATACTTATGGTATGGTTGCCTTGAGATAAGATCAAGAGTCTGCTTTCTTTGAATATAGTCAGGTCAAGTGCCTCTTGTATTTATGATTGATTCTCGCGATGAATTGATGGTTAGGGATTTATAGATGAGGTGTGTGGTAGTCCATTTTGTCTAGATAGAGAATCCATGGTATGAATGTACACAACTATTTCTTTTGTATTTGGACAAGATTCTTGATGCTAGAGGTGATTATGATATAGGAGTTTTTGAGGTCTCCATCTGAAATTCTGAATCTCTTTGAGTTTTCTTGGTCTTTATCTAAAAGGTCATCTTGCATTGATTCATACATTCCAATGGTCTGGGATGCTATGTATATGGTTGATCCGGTTTGAGATTTGGTTTCTTTGCTATGTCATTTGGTGGTAGTTCGAACCCTAAGTGGGGGAGAGTTGGGTATTCGGCTTGGAGGATTATCGATCTATTCGAGTTTATGATTCCAGAAGAATGGGTCATATGGATTTTTGGTTTGGGTATATGAGACTTTGCTTCATGTTTTGGTCAAGATGGGGACGTATAGCAAGTTGTTATCAACTATATGTGCTTAGGAATGCATGAGTTGTCTTCGCGGCAGGAAGTTGTAGACAAAGAGCTCGTTGTAGATATTGGTTCCTTTTAGGAATGCCAACGAATAGGTCAAGAGGAATTTGGGTAGCTCAGGTTGAGTCTTGGTTGTTGATGGGTTTGTCAGATCATTATATAGATTTCTATCCGTAGTCTAGGTTGGGTAATTGTTGATCGGTAAATAAGCTTTAAAGTTTGGTAAGTGTAGTTTCACATGGGTTTTATTTAGTAGTTTATTGGGTCATTCGATTATTTTTCAATGCATTATGGATAGTTGGTCATTTCTTTCATCGTAAATAGCTGAGGTTCATCAAAAGTTTCAACCTTCTATAGTTGAAGTTCAATGGATGCGTTAACCTATTGTAAAAAATCTATACATTGTACATTTTGGTTTTTGGGTATCGGTACCCTTAATTGTTGGTTATGTAAGTATTGTTCATTGGGGGATCGGTTTTGCCATCTGTCCTTAGTTATTAGGAGTTTGGATGTCGGAGCGGTGTTGTTACTTTTTCAGGTGTGGCTTTAGATCTATGCGGAATCCATTTTTGGCATGTCATGTCGATAAGGTTTGTATGTGGATTGATCTGACCAGGTTTTTAGCAGCATTTCTTGATAACTTTGGAAGTTTTATCGAGCTAGTTATGTATTGGTGGGATTTGTTTAGTTTCCATCGAAGTGTGAGGTCTTTTATTGGTCGTTCATGAGGGTGTTTTTTTTAGCATTTGAGGTTTTTCATTTTGGTTAGATCTACTGGTACCTCACCCTTTGGGTAAGGTTACGTAGAAGAAGGAATGCAATAGCCCTAGGGTTGGTTATGTGTTTCCCTTGGAGGTGTATATTGTGGTAGTTCATTAATTATGGTCATAAGGGGAGGTATATGTGGACTGGGTAAGATAACATGAGAACACTTCGTTCAAATTATTGACACGATCCTTATTTGGTTTATAGCCTTTGACTTGGAACAAAAGTACAACCGCCTATCTTATTCTATGGTTGTATGCGACCATATTTTCATCCAATTTTGCGTTTTGTAGCAGCTTGTACAGTGAAAGCAATTGTGCGTTATAAAAAGGTATGGCTCCTGTTGTGATTGGTTAGTATCGAGGGAGATATTGATTAGGTTCTTTCAAATCAGTGGGGTTTATGGTTGAGTAATTTTAGGCCCCGTGGTGCTGGTTGTGAGTCTTCAGGACAATAATGGAATAACGGTAAGATCATCATAGGACCGTGATTTTACCACTTTAGTGGTTAAACAGTGTCATGATGTATCGTGAACTTGTGGTTGTATGAATCATCTGGGTGGGACCCGATAGTATTTTATTGAGACTCTTAGGTCTCGGATCGTTAGTCTTATTAACATGTTTGGGTGTTAGTGCATTGTTCGGAGTCGGGAGACATGGTGACAAGTTGGTTTGGATCATGTGGTCAGTAAAAAGTTGTTAGGAGTATTAATGGTGCATCAGAAGTCTCTTGCTAAATGTTTTCATATTTATCCCCGTTTGCTTGCGGGTTGTTATTAAGAGTTTAGTTATCAATATGGGGTATCGGTTCTAAAATCTCGAATCATGAGATTCATTGTAAATGTTATGAGTGATTTGTTAGGTGCATGTACACCTAAGATGATGAGGGATTTGTATGGAACGTCAGATTCTTTGATTTACCATCATTATACTTGTGGGAGCAGCGGGTTGGAGATGACTTTTCAGGAATTCAAGTGTGTATTTAAGGTTTTTGGGCATAATTTCTGGATTTGGGATTATGTGGAATTGACGATCAGGATATTTTGAGTACTCTTCCTGCATGATTTGGTGGTGTTCCTAGTCTGGGAAATAGGGTAGGTATAATGAATGGATGATCATCAGTCTTAGGGTATAGTTTCTGAAGCTTAGTCTAAGGTGTTCCTGGTTGTGAGGAGTGTATTGATGGATTTGGTTTGTGGTTGTATTTTTGAGAGTTCCTGTTTTGAGTGGTTTTCATTATATGTTGAGTTTTTTAGCTAGGGTGACAAAGATAATGGTTATGGTTAAGTATCTTCAAGTTATTGGGTTGTTTTCTCGCAGCGGTGGGTTTTCGAGTAGTCTCTCAAGTTTTCTTTATAAGATGCCTTTATTTCAAAGTGGTTTGTGGAACCTTATGGAATATGTTGGCATTGTTTTCATAGATCATAACCATGGGATATTTCAAGGACGAAATCCAGTTAAAGTGGGGGAGAGTTGTAACATCCTTTTTTTAGAAGTTTCTTATTTCGTGATTGAGTACAATAAATTGATCAATTACAGGCCTTGGGCTTCAATGGAATGGGGTTTAGAACTTATTAGATGATGATAATGTTAGATAAGTGATTAAATCCTTCAATTTGTGCTTGGAAGAAAAAGGGTGAAATGGGAAAAAGTAATATTTCGGGTTTCTTGCATGAATTATGGTATTAGGTCTACATGTATCTAGTGAAAAGTAATTATATTGGGTTGTGGGGCTCGTCAATACCTTTCAGTGTATACAAAGAACGCCAAAAGAAGAGTTAAAACGAAGAAGTTATGACTGTTTGAAGTTGGAGTGAAATTAGGTGACAACCCATCCTCATGAGGTGACAGAAATGTGTCACGACGTGAGAGTCGTCACGCGGTGAGAATATATTCTCACGATATGAGAACTATGTAGCCCAAAGCCCATCAAATTTTTAGGGTTTTCGAGGTATTTAAAGGTAAGGGTTGATGTTGTGGGGTATTTAAAGGTAAGGGTTCATGTTTTAGGGTTTTTGAAAGTTGATTTTTGTTTTAGTGTATTTTTAGTATGATTATTTGAAACACCTGAAGGGTCGGCAAAGATCTTGTTTCCGAAGCCCATTGGTACATTGGCTGAGGCACATGTGTCCATTGAATATTTCTTGAGGAGTTCCGAAATGTACTTCTCTTGGTAAATGAGGATTCCTCTATTAGTCTATTTTTCTTGGAAGCCAAGAAAGAAGTTTAACTCCTAATTCATGCTCATTTGGAATTGATTGATCATTAATTTAGCAAAGTCAGCAACCCTAGATGAATCTGTAGATCCAAAAATGATGTCATCCACATAAATTTGAACAAACATGAGATGCTTTCCATTTGATCTTCGGAACAGGGTACGATCTATAATTCCTCTTTGGAAACCGGAGCGCTTGAGAAAATCAGTGAGAGTCTCGTACCATGCCCGAGGAGCCTGCTTGAGGCCATAGACTGCCTTCTGGAGTTTGTAACAGTAGTTTGGAAAGGAGAGATTAACAAAACCGGGGGGGGGGGGGGGGGGGGGGCTATTGAAGGTATACTTTAGTGTCAAGTTCCCCATTAAGAAAAGCACTCTTAACATCCATTTGGTAAACTTTGAAGCCTTTGTGAGCAGCATAAGCAAGATAGATTATGATAGCTTCAAGACGTGCAACAGGAGCAAATGTCTCATCGTAGTCGAGCCCTTTAATCTGTGTAAATCCTTTTGCCACCAATCCTGCTTTATTTCGAATAATACCTCATGCGTCATCTAGCTTGTTGTGAAATACCCATCTCGTACCGACAATGGGATGATTCTGAGGAGCAGGCACGAGAGTCCATACTTCATTTTGGTCAAATTTTACCAATTCTTCTTGCATGGTTGTAATCCAATCAACACATTCTAATGCTTCCTTGATGGATTTGGGTTCAACCATGGATATAAATTCTAAGAAATGGCATTCATTTTGGATACTTGTAGCAGAACGAGTCTGTACACCAACATTAGGGTTTTCGATTACTTGATTCGGGGGATGATCCTTTGTCCAGACATGTAACCTTGGGAGTTCTTGTGCAGCAGTCGATCCGATATCAACAGTGGGATTGAATTGCTCCCTCTGAATGGTTTGAATATGAGGATGATATTGTTGGATTAATGTCTAAGTGCATAACTATAATTGGTAAGACTTGACCTGACCCAACATGGTCCATTTGGGTTGCATGGCATCATTCAATTAGATAGACTATAATGAGAGAAATAACACTTAAGGTTTGTTGATATATTATAAGTTAAAATATATTAATAAGATTATTTAATTAGTATTGATCAAGAATTAATCTAGAATTAATTAAGTGATCAAAAGAATACTAATTAAATATATGGGTTGATTGTGTAAATCATCCATACTTGTATAGTGGGCTAATGCTCCATGGATTATCAAGTTGGGCTAAAACCCATATGATGCTCCATGGTGTATTTGAACCCATGGATCCATGGAAATGGAAAGCCATGACAATTAGGGTTTACCCTAATTGTAACAACTATATAAGATCATATTCTTTGGGAAAAATCGGGACTATGTGTGTGATAGAAGGGCTAGCCGATTTTAGAAGTGTTCAAGTTTCTCTCAAGTTATTCCAAGTGTATTTGGTGTTGTGTGAACCATTTGAGGTGTCACACTTGGAGCACTAGGCACTCAAGCTTCATGAAGTCATTCTACATTAAAAGAGGTATGTATTCTAACTTGTTATGTTTCATATGAATCAAAGTTGTGTATGCTAGTTAGTATAATACATTGGATATTCATATTTGCGTGTATAATAGAGAAAACATAGATCCAAGGTATTTAGGGTTGCATGTACACTTAGGTGTGTTAGAATGCTCAAAACCCAACAGTGGTATCAGAGCCTAGGCTTGCTTTCTCTTATACTTGATGCATATGTGTTTTCTCAAAGTTGAATTTGTCCAGACCATAAAACTCGACGAGTTCTGGTAGAAAACTCGATGAGTTCATGTATAGAGCATGAACTCAACGAGTTCCATGAAGAACTCGACGAGTTTGGCCTCCAGACAACATATCTTCGTGTTTCTTGGCTGGAATTGGACTAGGAACATTACCATAAGCTGTTTTTGAACCTATAAACTTGTTTTTGATGTGGTAATGTTCATTCTAATCCAATTTCAAAGATAATGGTCAATAGATTCATGTTTTGTATTAGTTTAATGGTTAGTCTAATTACATGAAAAAGTTTGATTAAATTATCTTGTTCTTATGAGTTGCTTAGATTAATAGAAATTGTTGCTTTCAATCCATTTTAGTCTAAGAGATGATTCTATAATGTGTTTGTGTAACTTGTCCTCAAGTTACATGAAAAGTCACATTAAAGTTTCTTAAAACTTATAAAAGTTGGCAAAGGTTACAAATATGAAGAGTCTTGTTCTCATTAAATGGTTTTATGACTCCATAACTTGTCCTCAAGTTATGGAGAGTCAAGAGTCACTTCATTAAGTAATAAAATGTGTAACCTTAATTAATTCCATACGTTACAAAATAAAGAAAAGTTACATTCTTTTATAAGTTTAAAGTCTTCCATAACTTGTCCTCAAGTTATGGAACTTGGAGAGTTTTTTAATTAAAACTACTTTAAACACATAAGTTATGGAATTAATTAGTTTTGAATAGTTTCAAAACTTGCCCTCAAGTTTTGGAATTTGATAAGTTTTCTCTTATGAATACTTTAATTCCAAGTTAAGCCCTTAGGATTTTAAAAGTTAAAATTGAATCCTTATACTTTATAATATTATAAGTCAATAATATTTATATATGTATAAGAGTAAAAGTCAGTCTTACCGTTAGTAGGCCTCATTCACGAAGTCGGTCTATAAGGTGGGTATAAGGTTACTGCCTATAAAATGGCAGTTTAATGGGTGTCCACTCTCACCCACAGCTTCCTTGACTGGTGGAGGGTCGTTAGTCGAACGGGTAGGACAAAGACTATAAGTTCTCCCTTCATTAAAAGTATTAATGATAAATACTAAGTAACTAAACACTTATAATTCCCAATATTAGTTACTTAGGAAAATGTGAATAAGGTGCTAACCCATGAAATTACACTTGGCACTTTGCTTAAGTCGGTTGGTGGATTATGTGTGGTTTACCGGTACATTGGTTGGGTGATAAACATTTAAGAGTACCAAGTAATTTGCATGGTTACTTCACACCTTGTTTTGTGATCCTCAGCATCCGAGTCACAAAACCTGAAGGGCAAACTCGAGATTGAAACATGCCATTGAAAAGTTCAATGAATCTCAAAAGATCTAGGAGTTTCGAATCCAATTAAAACTTAATTATATTTCGTTTTTCATGTTGGAAATTGGTAAATCGTCATTTACCTACCTTCAACTATTTTATAACTCGGATTACGACATCCCTCTTCCAGTTATAAATAGGTTGTTGGGTCCTAGCCTTAATATTTCATATTGGGTGTTATATTAAGAACTTTTAAATCAACTAAACTTGAATATCTCCCAAAAGATGTCTAGTTCAGACATCTATAATCTTCCCAAAACTCTTGGAACTTCACTTCCTCCACCTCCTCCAATTATTCTCCCTAACCCACAAGTTCAAGGTCACTCAAGCCCTATTGGCAAGGCAAAGTCTAGGTGTGATCACATCTTGGAGATGAAGTCACATATTGACAAGCCGGGAGAGTTGGGTGTCAAAGTCTTGAGAAAGTTGGTGGTTCAATCACTTTCTAAGTCACATAGTGAGTTCCTTTGGGACTCCTATGAAACAGACTATGACAAGACCCTTAATGATCTTATATATTTGCTTGGTACTACTGAATCAGCAATGATTTGGAAGGCTAGTAAAGCAAATTTGATTAGAAGATTGACTTCCCAAAACTTTATGGACATTAACAATGGTGACACTAGAAATCCAGACAAAGCATTCTCTTCCCAATGGAATGGGATCAGCCATAGTCAACTCGGTTGACCAAATGGTAAAGAGAAATGCTAAGTCTGTGATAGTCCCATGTACCATTATCAAAGATCCCATATGTTAAATTGCCAAAGGAAGGGGCATTGGTTACGATGCTGCCAAACTTACCTAAGGATGGTAAAGTCAATGGGTTTGACTTTATTTCAGGTAAAGTCCATTGTCTAACTCTGTTAAGTTTCTACTCTAAGATTCTTATTACATGATGTGACTGGGTCATATAGTGATGTTTTAAGAATCAAAGAAAAAGTGGAGAAGGAAGTATATGCTGATTCTGATCGCGAAGATGGATTTCGATCGCATGGTTAATGATTAGAATTTTGAGCAGGTGCTTAAGAGTTATGATAAATTGCTTAGGAATAGATAACAACAAGTTTTCATATACATTTGCATTGTAAGGATTAGTTTTTCCGCAAAGTTTTAAAATAAAAGAAAAGTTTTTAATTTTATTTATTTTAAGTATCCTTACAATGACATTTGTGAAAGAAATTGTTGTTTATATGATTCCATTGATGGCAATAATGGAAAATGGTTTTGATTCTTTCGTTTGTGGTAGTGTCTAAATTTACCAAATTAAGAAAATTTCTCATCACCCAAGTTTCAATTGGACCGAAACTTGGAATCATGCAAGTTGTATAGTATGATGAATGAGAACTTTCAAGCATTGGAAAATTAAGACTAATTACTTGTTCACATGGATGTGTGAGTCAAGTAAAGGACTAAGGGATCGAGTACACATTCTTGTGCACTGATCAAGCCCACCACAAATAATCGATAAGACTATTCGTCATGATTTACTAAAGTTTAGTAAATATGATTATACTTATAGGCTTAAGTGTAATTCTGATACATTGGAAAATTTTCGATGTATGGCAGAACGAATGAGAAGAATCAAATTAGGCAAAAGGATAAAAGTTTCTCAAATCTGAAAATATGCGAGAGTAATTTAGTATCTTGATGTATGATCATCTTAATGATTAAGAGACCTTATCACAATTCATCCTCTAAGTGCATTCTGATAGCTAAGAAGAGGAGTTATGAATTTTTGAAGTGGTTAAATCAAGAAGATGAGTCATACTTCGTTCCAAAACAATTCTTAGAGTTATACTCTAAGATTGTAACTTGAGTGACACATCTTAACGAAAGGTTTAAAAACACGTGTCAAATGTAAGAGTAAAAGTGTCCTACTCTTATACATTTGAAATTGGTAAGTTGTGATGTTTTGGATAAAACAGAGACCAACTTAGACCAATTGTGTGAAGTGTTTGTCTTGATAAAGAATCCGCACTATCCCTTGAATATTTGACAAGAGAGTCTTATATGTCAAGAGGACAGTGGGAGTCTTAAAGGTCTTGAAAGTCTCAAGAACTAATCAAGAATAAAACCTGAGGTTCTTCACTAGCACACGACTTAAGGTTTATAACCTATCGTGTTGACATATTCTGTGCCCATTCAAGTTAAAGTTGGATTTGGATATGAGTTCTTAGAGTTCTCAATTGGTTGCATAACAACTTGGAAGCAATGGCAAGCCCTGTACTGCCAGGTGGCAAGAAGTTAAAATTGCATAAGTTCAGTCCATATGTGTTTGGATTTGTCATTATCCGTGTCTTGTGACTAAGGTTTTGACAAATTCATATGGGTAGGAACTCATACACCATAAAAATCTAAGTGTCATAATGTTTCTCTCCGATTCATGAAAATGATGGTGAGGAAACACTCCACTAAGTACATTTGTAAGTAGATAGTAATCTTTGTATTCTCAAAGTTGTTAGTAGGCACACTAACATGGACTTATGAGAAATAGCAATGATTACAGAATCCATTTTCATAGTTCTGAAATTGTTTAGACACACCTGTGAGCTATCTAAGATAAGGTGTATGTTTTTGATAAAGTCTTATCAAAGCAATCTAGTATAAAAAATCTGAACTTTGGTAAAAAAAAGTCAATAACTGATTTCTGAGTACAAGTTAAAGCTAGTGGGAGCATAAGTGTTATGCTAATAATCATCATGTTAGTGGGAGCATGATAATTCTGATAAGTATTGCAATTTAGCAATGTTAATTATAGAAAACAAAAGTTTCAATTTGTGAGGATGCAGGGGTTGAAAAAGTTGTTTTGCTATAATTAAGGGAGAGGAAATTATACTTCATTTCAATTATGAAAAACTTAGATTGAGTTTATAATCATTCTAAAGAGCTTATATTGAGATTTTAAGTCAAGAATATATATATATATATATATATATATATATATATATATATATATATATATATATATATATATATATATATATATATATATATATATATATATATATGAATTTCATGTTGGATTGGTTCAACTTAAGAAAATTCTATATATTGCCTTCTCAAAATTCGATTATGATTACGGCATCCCTTTTCATAGTAAAATTTTGAGAATATGGCAAACAAAAAATTATTATGGCAAAAGACTGGTCTAGAACCATGTCTTTATGTGAAACATCATGAATCGTGTCCCATTTACTTTGGGTACAAGATCGATTACTTGTGCTATAATATTTATTCTTTCTGAATTTTCCAAATGCCTTGGGGCATTAAGGAGGAAAATGTCTAGAATTGGATATGACTAAAGTGATTAAGCAATTGTCGAGGACAATCTAAGGTTTACCAAAGATTGGTTGCTCAAGGACAGTTGGAAGTATAGTGTGAATTTTAGAAGGGCCATATTGACATAGTCTGAAAAGAGGCAACTCTTGTTCAGAAATAGTAGTCAAAATGGGAATATAGAATTGTCTCTGTAGATAGTAGCAATCTGTGTAAGATTAGGAAGAACTTAGTGCAAGAAGCATGTTCAAAGCAATGCATACTTTGAACATAAGGCTTTATGTCCATGGAGTAGGTCTTCATTCGAATACCCTGTAATGGTTGTTGACAAGTCTTTGTGACTTTGTACACATTCATTGCAAGAGGGTAGTGCATTTAAGTTTAAAATCTAACAGATTTCGATTTGGGAGTGTGAAATTAGAATAATTGAAAGTTTGGCCAAAACAATGAATAATGAGTAATCAGTATGGTGATAAATAAAAGTGGTCTATTTATATTCATAGGGTTTGATACCATATTTGATTCATTTATTCTTGTGTTTCACTTTGCATGTTTTGACTTCCATAATAAACAGGTTATTCTTCCAGAATGACTAAGTTATTCAAACCATCCACAGTCGGTCATATGTTGGAAGTAGATATGAATCAAGAATGTCATGGGTTGGCTTGTAGAGGTCCAAGTTGGTGGACAAAATTGTGCTACAACACTCATGAGTGCTCATAAGTTCTGAGTATTGGATTCAACCCACGCTCATTGGAATCACTTCATGGATTTTATCACGAGTGATCATGAGAGGATAATATCTTATATTCTTCAAACCTAGAGATATGAGTTGTTACTGTGAGTTGGTTATACATTGATTGCACGAAATCGCATTGGTAACTCGATGTTATAAAACGTGTCTTTGTGTATGATTAAACAAGTAGTAGAACAAGCCATCTGAGTCGAATTTTATCCATTCCTTTTACCTTCGAGATAAAAGCGATATCTGTGGGCCCCTCGATGATTTAGCGATGACACATGTGAGTGCTTGGCCAAGCCAGGACTGATTTGATTTGTTCAATTAGTCAGTCGTCATAAATCGGAAATCGGGAAACAACAAATGGACAGAGAGAATGATTTATAATCCAGGTCTCAGTCCATATGATATCTAGAATGGAGGAATATATGATCCCTTATCTAATGGACAAGTCATTGACAAAGGTCAGAGATCATCGGCAAGGTCAAAGTTCGACAGAAGCTTTTGAGAGCTATGATTGCCAGTTGGTTCTTGAAGTCATACACAATAATAGTTTTAGACTTATCCAAGTGGGAGACTGTTGGATTAATATCTAAGTCCATAACTATAATTGGTAAGACTTGACCCGACCCGGCATGGTCCATTTGGGTTGCATGGCATCATGCATTTGGATAGACTATAATGAGAGAAATAACACTTAAGGTTTGTTGATATATTATAAGCTATAATATATTAATAAGATTATTTAATTAGTATTGATCAAGAATTAATCTAGAATTAATTAAGTGATCAAAAGAATATTAATTAAATATATGGGCTGATTGTGTAAATCATCCATACTTGTATAGTGGGCTAATGCTCCATGGATTATCAAGTTGGGCTAAAACCCATATGATGCTCCATGGATGCTCCATGGTGTATTTGAACCCGTGGATCCAAGGAAATGGAAAGCCATGACAATTAGGGTTTACCCTAATTGTAACAACTATATAAGATCATATTCTTTGGGAAAAATCGGGACTATGTGTGTGATAGAAGGGCTAACCGATTTTAGAAGTGTTTAAGTTTCTCTCAAGTTATTCCAAGTGTATTTGGTGTTGTGTGAACCATTTGAGGTGTCAAACGTGGGGCACTAGGCACTCAAGCTTCATGAAGTCATTCTACATTAAAAGAGGAACGTATTCTAACTTGTTATGTTTCATATGAATCAAAGTTTTGTATGCTAGTTAGTATAATACCTTAGATATTCATATTTGCATGTATAATAGAGAAAACATAGATCCAAGGTATTTAGGGTTACATGTACACTTAGGTGTGTTAGAATGCTCAAAACCCAACAGATACTCCTCTGAACTTCTGAACCAGAGAGGTTGACATCATCATCAAAAGGGAACTCAAAGAAATTTTCATTTTCATCAATGTTGATAGGATTGGAGTCATCGAAATCAGCAGCTGCATCTTGGAAGCCATCCACATTTAATTCAAGAGAGGGATGAGCATTCTCCCACTCAACCTGAGAAGGTTGAAACGGTTCAAGAGAGGGGAGAATCATCCTTATATTCAAACTATTCAGGGGGAGCAATTCAATCCCACTGTTGATATGGGATCGATTGTTGCATCTTGGAAGCCATCCATATTTTATTCAAGAGAGGGATGAGCATTCTCCCCTCAACCTGAGAAATTTGAAACGGTTCGGAATCAAATGGAGAGAGACTTGGGATCGGACTGGAGACATTTTGCGAGATAGAGGCTTCCGAAGGAGACATAGGAGCGGGCATTGGCCTTGCTCGAGATTCCAAATCAAGGGCTATTTTGGAAGGTCCAAAGAGAATTTTAAAGTCAACTTCAAGAATTCTTTGCGGGTTCAGACATCCTGGTGGTGGAGCATCGGACTCCATAATGTGAGTTATAATATGGGTTGGTCCAGAATTCCGAACGAAGTTGTCATCGAAAGTAACATCAAAGCTTTCTTCCAGAACACATGTTCTCCGGTTAAGAACTCTATAATCTTTTGATTTTGAGGAGTACCCGAGGAAGATGGCTTCATCAACTTTAGGTTGGAACTTAGTAAGTTGATCACGGTTGTTCTTGATGAAGCATCTGCATCCGAAAACATGCAGAAACGAGATTGTGTGCTTCAGAACATTCATTGCTTCGTGCGGTGTCATGTTGAGGCGTCGATTGATGATACTCCAATTTTGAGTGAAACAGGCAGTTGATACGGCTTCAGCCCAAAGGTAGAGTGGTAGATTTACGAATTTTAGCATGGATCGAGCAGCTTCAACGAGAGTTCTATTGCATCTTTCGACTACACTGTTATGTTGTGGAGTATAAGGAGCTGAGAAGTTATGGTCAATTCCTTTTTCTGTGATGAATTTCTCAATGGTGGAATTAATGAATTCCGATCCATTGTCACTTCGGATTCTCCTAACTGGGAGTTTGATAAGAACTTCTATTCCTTTGATAAAATTGATGAGCTCTAAGGCTGTTTCGGATTTCAGTCTTAGGAAGAAGACCCAAGTGAACCTTGTTAAGTCATCAACAATCACAAGAATGTATATCTTATGATGAAGACTTTCTACAGTGGATGGTCCACAAAGATTAATGTGTAGAAGCTCCAATGGTTCCAAAATGGATTTTTCGATGATAACAGGATTACCCTTCTTCGATTGCTTACTACACTCACAAGCAGCACACAAATGATCATTTTCGAATTTAAGAAGAGGTAAACCTCTCACCATTTCGCCAGATACGAGATCATTCATGTACCGAAAGTTCAGATGAGCGAGCCTTCGATGCCACAACAACCTAACGTCAGGAACAACTTTGGTGAGAAGGCAAAGTTGCGGTTTGCCAATAATCATGTTGATGTTGAGCAGGTACATGTTCTTGTTGCAAAGCGACTTGATTAAACACTCTTTTCGGTCTTCAGCCATTACATAGCTGTACTTTTTACAAAATTCCCAACATCGATTTGAATCAGCGAACCGAGCAACACTTATCAAATTATGTTTTAGATTAGCTACATACGCCACATTTGAGATAGAGAAGTTTCCATTGGTAAGAATTCCATAGCCATGAATTTGGGAGTTGGAGTTGTTGTCATATGTCACGTAACTAGCGTTTCGAGAAAGCTTTAGATCTTGCAGAAAGTCTTTCTGCCCCGTCATGTGCATGGAGCAAGCACTATCAATATATCATATTATTTCTTGCTCTGATGCAAAAAATGCCTGTTGAACGATGCTTCGACCAGGTGGATCGTTGGTGGCCAAGTAGAAATAGTGAGGTTCAACAACATCATCTTCATCTTCTGACCCAGATGGCCAATACCCTTCATCACATTGAACAGTTTGTGTTGCCATCAAACACATATTTTTTCGAGTTACCATGTCATCATCATCATCCCCGGATGACCAATATCCTTCAACATCTCTTGAAACCATTGTTGTAAATGCTTTTTCGCTTTCAGTCATCTCTTGAGATTTTTGGACGCAGTAAGCAGAATCCTTGATTTTTGGTTTCTGTAGAGCATCAACAATACAATCTTTAGCAAAATGGTTTGTATGTTCACACTTATGAAACATAATTTTTGGTTTGTCCGATTTGGAACTCTGAGAAGGTTCCAGAGTAGAGTTTGGCTTAGTGATGTTTGGTTTGTAAGCGGGAGGATTTTTCGAAGTTGGTTTAGGCTTCGGAGCTGAGTATGGTTGACGATTGTTATGGTGAAGAGCATGGAATCGGTTTTGATATGGTTTGTAAGAGGGATTGAAAGGACGTTTGTATTTCATGGAGAGTAGAGCAAACTCCTGTTGGAAAGAGAGTTCAGAATCCATGGCTTCGGAATCATCAACATGATAGTTTTGTGTGGGTAAGATGGGTGTGAAGGATTAAACAGATGGAACAATGGGTTTGAAATGGTCCGAAGTAGATAAGTTCGGAATGATTGGTTCAAAAGAACTGAAAAGGGCAAGAGGGCCTCCGGAAAGTTCCCTTATGGTTTGAGCAACATTAGGCTCATGTCCTTGAAGTTCATCAAAAAGTTGATAGATCTTTAACTTTTTCAAAGATCCATTACTTTGGAGACGATATTTCACGTTTCCCCATACTTTGTCGAGACTGTTTATGAATTTGAGATTGTACTCCAAAGCAAGGTTGTAGAACTCACTACTCGATACCTGCCCGAACGACTGGGGAGTAGCTAGTACTCGGGAGTACTCGGATTCGGTAATTCATGTAGAAATATTTTTTGGAAATTATATATGTCAAAATAATAAGTTAAAATCAAAATTTGATTGGAATATATAACCAAAATTAGATACATGTGAATACATAAAAACTGAAATACACATAATTGTCTCACTACGTGGATAATTACTAAACATTTAAGATATATATGTAGTAATAATCACATGTTTGTGTTAAATTATAAATCATTAAGTGCATTATACATATTAATCTTGAAATTCTTGATATTTTTCTCTTTTTATGACAATTTTGACCCTGTGACCGATTTTGACTGAGTTGGCTGAGTTTGACCAAGTTGGCTGAGTTTGACCGAGTAGGCTCGAGTAAGACTGAGTAGGCCTGATTTTGACCAAGTTTGTCCGATTTTGACCGAGTTTGACAAATTTTCGGCCGATTTTGACTAAATCCGAGTTTTTTGGCCGAGTTGACATTACTCGCCTCGGTGGAGCATCGGTTCCGAGTAATCGGCCGAGTAGGCCGAGTTTTGCAACACTGCTCCAAAGGAGTTCAGATAATCCCATGAGCAGTCATGTTGTTGACCATCATTCGGTAACGGTTGGTAGTGAAGGTATCGAAGTCGTTGACAACTGAGGTGAGGCACTTGTCTTTCATATATTCTGAACCTTCAATTAGGTCCTGAAGAGTGTCCCAAATCTCTTTGGCTGATTTACACAACTTGATGTGCTCGAAGAGTAAAGGAGGAACACCAAACACCATTTCTGAGAAAGCAACCTGATCAGCATGCAGCTTCTCAATATCATCTGCAGTTAGAGGAGCTGGACGAGCTTTATCTTCACCCATAAGCTGAGCAGCAGCATCTCTCACAACTGTTCTCAAAGGAACATGAGGACCTTCTTTGACAAATCTCCAGATTTCTTCACCTTTATCTTTGGCTAGTAGAAATCTTTCCATTCTAACTTTCCAGTGATCATATTCTTCCACAACTAGTAATGGGGCACATGTAGTGCCACCCACACTACTTGCGATTTGCATTGAAATCATTTGCCGAGGATTAAAAGCAACCATTGAAGTTAAGATATCTTCAAGCTAAAGTGGTATATAGAAGAACATTTATCCTTAACACATAAATGGTTGAAATACTAAGGTAATTTCAAACCAACTATAATTTGATATTATGGATTCAAAGGACAACCACTTAGGCTCTGATACCAATTGAGAGAACAAAATAGATCTGATGCGCAGGGACAAGGTTTGAAAACTCAAACCTTGAATGAATGCTTAAGATCAATGTCTGCTTGCTAATAAATGTTCTAGTTAATCCTGGATAGACTAGTCAAGTCTAAGTTAATATATTTAACAAATGATCAAGTCATAAATGAAGAATGAGAATAAATGATCAAGGCAAAGCTAATAAATGAAGAACAAGAAGAATGTTTGAAAGAAAGTTGAAATATCTTAGTAAAATTCCCAAGGTGAGTGAATGATTTGTCTCTTAATATTGCATTGAAAGCTCCTTTAAATAAGAGTAAATGAAACATGGTATAAACCAATAAATATACATAGGACTGGATAAAAGGAACAATTCTTACATTCTGATTGTCCGAGTTGACAAACATACTAAGTCCTATGAAATGTCTAATCATGCAAAAAGAAAAAAGTAATTAATATAGAAGGAGACAAAATAGCTTCTCCGGATCACCACACAATTCGGTCATGAAGTCCATTCCGGAATGTCTTCACTCCAGAACTTCTAATCAACTTTTCTCCAAGTCCGGACAACTTCCGGACTACTCTTGACTTCGGAACTTGATGCTGACTCTGAAAGAATCACTTGGAATTAGGATTGCTAGAGGTTCACTTTCAGGTTCTAACAAGCCTCACAAGGCGAATTACCCAATTCATGACCTAGAATTGGGGGCGGTGGTGCTTACCCTCAATATTTGGAGACATTACTTGTATGGGTCCGATACACCATTTTCATTGATCCTAGGAGTCTGAAGTATTTGATGGATCAACAGAATTTGAACCTGCGACAAAGAAGATGGCTCGATGTAGTAAAAGATTATGATTGCGAGATTTTGTACCATCCTGGGAAGGCCAATATGATGGGCGATGCCTTGAGCCGTAAGGCAGTGAGTGCTCCGATCCGAGATGTTTTCCTGGGGATGACGGGGATTTCACCTCTATTGGATATGATCAAGGAGGCTCAGGTTGAAGGACTCAAAAAGGAGAACCAGAAGGTGGAGCGGATTCTGGGGAAGAATCCACTTTTTGTTCGAGGCGGTCGAGGTCTATTAACCTAGTGTGACAGAGTTTGGGTACTAGCTTTCAGGGGTGTGAGGAAAAAGATCTTGGAGGAGGCGCAAAAATCCAAGTTTTTCTATCCATCCGGGGGCCACAAAGATGTATCGAGACTTGAGATTGAGTTATTTGTGGCCTTGCATGAAGCAAGAGATTGCATGGTTTGCTGAGCAGTATTTGGCCTGTAAGAAGGTCAAAGCTAAGCATCAGAGTCCCCAAGGCAAGATGCAGCCGCTACCTATCCCCATGTGGAAATGGGAAGAGATTTCTATGGATTTTATCATGAAGTTACCCAGGAAGGCATAGGGTGTGGACTCTATTAGGGTTATTGTGGACAGGTTGACAAAGAGTGCTCATTTTATTATGATCTCTAAGAGTATCTCCGTTGAGAAGTTAGCATATATTTATGTGTGGGAAGTGGTGGTTAGACACGAGGTGCCAGTGTCTGTAGTTTCGGCCCCTGCACCTGCCACGATGAGGATTACGTCCCGGGAAGGCCAATATGATAGCTGATGCCTTGAGCCGTAAGGCGACGAGTGCTCCGATCCGAGATATCTTCTTGAGGATGACGGTGATTTCGCCTCGATTGGATATGATCACGGAGGTTGAAGAGTCGCGCATTTCAGCGGATTACTGAGGAGGCCCGAGCAGCGCCAGACGTTGTGACTGGTATGTGATTTCTTCTGGCTTGTTTATGTTATTGTTATGCATATGTAATTATGATTTTGTATAAGGACGTTTATGGTTAATGGTTTGTCGGCCCATGTGCTCTTATTCGATGGCTACCTGATCGTTTATATCCCTTGCGCTCAACAAGAAGTTTCAGGATGCTTCGGGAACCTTGGATTTCCCCCTTGAGGTGCAGATTGCGGATGACCGCACCGTGAGTGCTGCAAGGGTTTATCGGAGGAGCATTCTAAATGTTTTCGTGGAAAGGTTTTCTATCGATTTGGTTTCGATTCCTTTGCGAGGATTGAAGGTGATCATCGGGATGGATTGGTTGGGGCCTAATGGGGCCATGATAGACTGTGAGCGTTAACTGGTAAGAATTCGAACCCCGAGTGGGGGAGAACTGATTATTCATGGAGAGATTGCCTCGCATGGGCCAACTCTCTGTTTGTCTGGGAGGGCTAGGAGGCTTTTTCAGCAGGGATGTTCTGGCTTCTTAGCTTAGGTTTCAGACACAAGGGTTGAGGCTACGGTAGATTTGAGCGGTGTTCCGGTTGTGCGATAGTTTCCTGACGTATTTCCTGAGGAGTTACTAGGGGTACCTCTAGAGAGGCAAGTGGAGTTCCATATTTATTTAGGGCCTGGTGCGGCTCCAATAGCCAAGGCACCGTATCTTCTAGCATAGCCCGAAATGAAGGAGCTGTCTACGCAGCTTTAGCAGCTACTAGACCGATGATTTATTCGTCCGAGCAGTTCCCTGTAGGGAGCACCGATTTTGTTCATGAAAAAGAAGGATGGGTCACACAGGATGTGTATCGATTATCGGGAACTAAACAAGTTAACGATGAAGAACCGTTATCCACTTCCAAGGATTGATGATTTGTTCGATCAGCTCCAGGTTGCATATTGTTTTTTCAAGATTGACCTTCGGTCAGGGTATCACCAAATGAGGGTAAGGGATGAGGATATACTGAAGACGACCTTGAGAAATCGTTGTGGTCATTATGAGTTTATGGTGATGTCATTTGGGCTCACCAATGCTCCAGCGGTATTCATGGATCTCATGAATCGGTTTTGTAGACTGATGCTGAATCGGTCTGTGATGGTCTTCATTAATGATATTTTGGCCTATTCTAAAACCAACGAGCAGAATTTGAGGGAGGTATTGGAGACCTTGCGGATGGAGAGGCTATACACCAAATTCTCCAAATGTGATTTTTGGTTGCGTGAGGTGTAGTTTTTGGGGCACATCATCAATCAGGAGGGTATTTTGGTTGATCCGGCCAAAATCAAGGCGGTAATGCATTGGGAGGTTCGGAAGAACGCATCCAAGATCCAGAGTTTCTTAGGCCTTGCAAGGTACTATCGGAGATTTATTCAATATGTCTCCAAGATCGTCGTACCCTTGACCCGATTGACCAAGAAAAGCATGACCTTTCGGTGGGGTCCAGATCAGCAGTCGACATTCGATACCTTGAGGCAGAAATTATGTGAGGCCCCGATTTTAGCACTAACGGATGGATTGGACGACTTTGTAGTGTATTGTGACACTTTCTATTTTTGTAAAACCCCAAATTTCTAATGTTCAATGAAGCACTTAAAGTGTAAATTTAGGAAAGGACTCGATGAGTAGGTCCGCTTACTCGCCGAGTCGGAGCAGGATTCTGTCGTGGTTTAAGTGGCCAACTCGCCGAGTCAGTGGCTTGGACTCGATGAGATGGGCTGAAGAGAGAAAACGCTAATCCCGGGGGGTGTGCCCTATATAAAGCACATTATAACACACCCTCAGCCTCTTTGCTACCCTTTTAAGATCCAGAAAGGGGCTTGGTTGAAAGCCTTTGGAAGCAATTTGGAGCCTTGATAAGTGATTTTGGTTGAAAGGGGCTTGACGATCTAGAGGTTTGCTGCAAAGGAGGGGTGTAGATCCGGGATCTACTTCAGTTGGAGTTTATATTAGAGGCACTCGTCGCATTTTTGGTATGATTAAGAGCTATTTCGAGTTAGAGGCTTAGATCAGAGATTGCTACTTCAGATCTAGGCTTGTGATGGCCCATAATGTCATAAAGTTCCAGTCATTGAATTGTTGGTGAAGCCCCTTTGTCTAAAACCCAATCCCTAGTGTGTTTTGGGCCTATATCTCCTTGGTTTCACGTAAAGTTTGCAACTTTATGTGAGGGTTAGGCTGTAGAAGAGTGGATATATGGATTGGAGCCCCTGCATGTCTCGAAAAGCCTCTGTATGGATTGAGAACTGAAGAGACACGGCGAGTCACATGGGTGTACTCGACGAGTTGTATGAACATGTGCATGGACTCGGCGAGTTGGAAGAACAACTCGGCGAGTCTATTGAAAATTTCCTTGGACCCGGCGAATCTTTTCTTGGACTCGGCGAGTCTGGTTGCGAAAACCAACCTCTTTTGGTTAAAGCTTTGGATTAGTGAGTCGGTTGGCGACTCAGTGAGTTGGTCAGGATGGAATTCCGATATTGTTCAACTCGACGAGTCTTGGGGCGACTTGACGAGTTGAGTCGTGTTGTGGGAGTTTCCTGAGTATAGGAACTCGACGAGTCGATTGGCTGACTTGGCGAGTAGAGTCAAGCAGGAAGGTTGACTTTGACTGAGGACTTTGACTTTGAGCAAAAGTTGACCAGTTTGATTTCCAAGGGTATTTTGGTAATTTAGGTATTTATGCAATTGGTTCTTTGATAGTGTTATGTGGTGGAGTTCCTGTCGGTGGTCGGAGCAGCTTGGTCTCATTTCTTCAGTCGGTAATTACAGGTGAGTTATCCTTACTATATGGACAGGGTCTACGGCACCAAGGTCGGCTCTTTATCGGATGGAAATCCGTGTATTGTTTGTTATGTTATTGCTTTGCTAGATCTACATCCTGGTATTTTGGATGGTGTTATGTTAGTGACCTGGTTAAGGTCGGTACCCGGTACTCAGGGTAATGTTATGTTATTGACCTGGTTAAGGTCGGTACCCGGTATATAGTTTCATGTTATGCTAGTGACCGGTTAGGTCGGAATCTTGGTTAGGATGTTAATATGCTATGTCATCTGTTAGATTGTTTGTCTGGTTAAGGATTTGTTATGTGATTAATTGCTTTATGTGCACATGGTTGTTTGATGGGGGTTGGGTTGAGGCGGGTCCTGCTTTGTGCTGTAGGCCAACATACCCAGGGCGGATCGGATATTCTGAAGGCCCGGCGAGCGGTCCGGATAGGCTGAAGGCCCCAAGAGGGCGGACCAGACGTGCCGAGGCTCGGAGAGTGGACCAGGCCGACTGAAGGCCCGGTGTGGGCGGACCAGTCATACTGTAGACTCAGAGAGTGGACCAGGTGGATTGAAGGCCCGGTGCGGGCGTACCAATCACATTGTAGACTCGATGTACATGGCTAGACTCGGAGGGTCGACCTGGTGGACTGAAGGCCCGGTGCGGGCGGACCAGTCACACAGTAGACCCGATGTGCATGGCTGTGCTATTTGTGATATTTTATGAGTATGTTTATGTGTGGTTGGTATTTTGGGGGTAACTCACTACGCTTTCGGGCTTACAATTCAGTGTATTCTTTCAGGTACTTCAGGAGATCATGGCAAGGAGAAGGCATGATCTTACCACTCCTCATGTTTTATGATTTATGTGATAGGGTTCTGGGAGATACTCTGTTGTCTAAACTATTTTGAAAACAAGATGTATGAACTTAATGGTTTTTGAATGAGATAAAATGTTTTAATTTGGCTCGAATTTTATGGGTGTTACAAGTTGGTACTAGAGTCTTGGTTTGAGTGAATTAGAGGAACATTCGTGGGAATCCAGTCTCAAATCAAGGAGGGATTTTCAAAATGGTTTTCAAAAGGTTTTTCGAAATAAGTAAAGGAGGATGCAGAGGATACGATCAGCCAGAGCCAGTAAGTAGACCCCAAAATACCATACAAGTTATTGATTATGTGATATGTTAGAACAACATGCTAGTACTAGGCTAGGGATCTTCAGGAATTGCATGATAGAATTGCCTGATTATATGATGCCTGCTAGCCTAGGGTTTCCTTGTATGAAATTAACATCATTACTGTAGTTATTTAGTGTATGCATCATGGTTATACATAATTAAGATTTTATAGCCTGAGAATGTTTGATTTGGCCTTATGTTCTGTTCTTGTATGATTGGGAGCTTAGGGTAGCATTGGATATTCAAAAGTATATAGGGTCCAACGTTATGTATGATTAGCATACACTAGTGCTGCAGGGTTAGTGGAAGTTTCATGGATGGGAGGGTTGCGTCAGACCGGTAGGTCAGTTATTGGATAGTGGTACTGCTTTAGGAGTGGGTATCGAGTGTTCGTTATGTATATGCTATTGTTAGGGTGTTGTGGTGATACTTGATACAAATATGGGTAGGTGTGGAAGGTAGTATGGTCCCGTACTACTGAAAGCACAGGACCCATACGCGTATTCAGGGAAGTCACAACTCTTAGGATTTGTTGGGAGCTAGTTCTCGGGATTATTATGAGGAATGCCTAATATCTTGTGGCATATTTTCAGTATGGTGATTACGAGACGTCTCGGGGTAGGATCCGATTTGGGATCGGGATCAGGAGAGGGGGATCAGGATGGATCAATACCACCGGAGGTCATTCGTCAGATGAGTACGGATGAGTTGGATGCCAGGATTCATGAGATCCTGCATGATGAGGTTGCTGCTATGTTTCAGGCTGAGTTGTTGGAGATGTTTGGGCCGATCAAGACCACCAGGATTGAGTACTTTGATGAGCGCTACGCAGCTATTGCAGAGGCGGCTGTCGCGGCAGCTACATTGGTTGTAACTGCGGTAGGGGGAGGAACCGGTCGAGATTTTCAGTATCGAGACTTTGATAATACGAAGCCCCTTACTTTTAATGGAGTTCAGGATCCGATCGTTGCTATGAGATAGTTGCCAGACGTGGAAGGCTATTTCTTCACGTGTTCATGCTCTGCTGATCAGAGGGTGAGGTGTGCTCTAAACCTTTTGAGGCTCGGGGCAAAGTATTGGTGGAGGTTGACTACGGGATCTTATTCTGATGCGCAGTGGGCTGCGGTTACTGATGGGTTCTGGCTATAAGAACATCCTATGTGCTCATACAAACCCTGATGCTTGGATCTAGGTTTCTCTATTGTACATGCAATTTATCCAAGACTATAAACCCTATATCTAGCATATGATAATCAATATAACATATAATTAGGGTTTAGATCATACCTTGATTGTTATGTAGCAATAACAATCTCAAATCCTCCTTGTATTGATTTTAGAAAGCTTAGAGTCACAAATGTCACTCCTCTAATGGTTCACAAACACCAAGAGCAAGATGATGAAGAGGAAGAGGAGAAGGAGGCTCTAAAAAACATGTGGAAACCCTAGAGAACAAGTTTTTCACGTTTTTGGAGCATAAGGGTTCTATATATAGTGAGGCTATTAGGGTTATCTAACAAGGAAACCCTAATTTGGATGCTTAAGCCCTAAGCAACCCATGGACTCCTTTCCTTAAAGGCCTTGGACGATTTCTAATGGGTTTCCCCATAGAATTCGTCCACTCCTTAATATAAGGCAATCCATAGCCCAATTGCAATTATCTTATAATTATAATTCCAGTCCCTTAAGTTTAATTAATCTCTTTTAGTCACAAAACTAATTACTAATTAACTCTTGACTAATATTAATTAAACAATATGATTTCTTCTTTAATATATTATTCTCATAACATATTAATAAATCATATTTAATCCTTTCTCTCCATAATTCATCCTATCAAGTTGCTTTGGTGAAGGCAACCCAAAAGGACCATGCACCATCGGGTCAAGTACATACCAAAATAGTTATGGACTTAGACACTAATCCAACAGTCTCCCACTTGGATAAGTCTAATAACTATTCTGCGTATGACTTTAGATCCTGATCTACAATCGTAGCTTTCCAAAGCCGCTGTCAACTCTGATCCTATCAGATACGCGTGTCCTTTAGATAAGGGATCATATATTCCTCCATTCTAGATATCGTATGAGACATGATTTCTAATCATTCTCTCTGTACTATTTCTCGACTTCTGATTTATGACGACTGACTAATTGAACAAATCAAATTAGCCTTAGCCCGGCCGAGCATTTACATTTGTCATCACTAAATCATCTAGGGGCCCAAAGATATCGCTTTTATCCTACTTTGGATAAAAGGAACGGATAAAATTTGATTCAATGCTCGCTTGCACTTACTCACCGAATCACACACAACAATATGTTTTATAACACCAATTTATTGGTGCGTTTACATATTATCAACGTGCAACCTATTTGCAAGATACAACTCACACATCTCGGTTTTAAGAATATAAGATGTTATCGTCTCACCAATCACTTGTGATACAATTCATGGAGTGATCCAAGTGAGCGTGGGTTTAATCCAATGCTCAAATCATATTCATAAGCACTCATGAACGTTGCAGAAAACATTTGCTTATGTCTAATACCTTTTAGACAATCCACACACCAATTCACGACAATCTTTATTCATACCTACTTCCAACATATGAACGACTGTGGCCCGTTCGAATAATTTGACTATTCTCAACCAATTAAATTATTCAGGAAGTCAAAACATGCAAAGTGAAACACAAGAATAATAATAATCTCATATCGCCTCAAACCTTTGAGCATAAATAAAACACCTTTTATTTATCACCATATCGGTTACTCATTATTTGTTGTTTCGGGTAATCAACTTTTTACTTGAATTATTACTACACTTGTCCCATGCTCTTAGCATGCACACAATGTTTTCCTATGGTTCTTACTTTGTGAAATAGATCAAATTGAACACATTTCCAATCATACTCATTTCACAACTCCTAATCCTTTTTCATGAGTGAAAGAATATCAAATTCTTGCCACTTAGAGAATATGCTAGATTCTAACATTTTATGCAATGATCCTTTTGTAATGTCACTGCACTAAAGTCATAATGACTATTACCAATGAAATTATAAAGTCCTCTATCGGAGATTGTTACAATACAATTCCTTAGATATGATGTCTCTCACTCAAAGTACATTCCTTTGAACATCCTTTTGCATAAAATTTCTAATCTAGACATAGACTCTCAATATTCAATTCCCAATATGGACACGTTTCCATATTTTTCATATGACAACTTATTCTTAATAGAATCTTATCTATTTATAATAATGTCAATATGTTCCATCCAATACTATACTTCCAACTACTCACAAGCGACCAATCCTCGGCGAACTTTGGATTGTCCTTTGATAGTTGTTTAATTATCTTAGTCAAAACCGATTCTTGTCCTTTTCCCTCTAAATGCACTAGACATTTGGAAAATTTTAGAATGGTCAAATGTTATAGCATTTGCAATCGATCCTAAATCCGAAGCGTATGGGACACGATGCATTATGTCTTACATAAAGATTTGATACTTTATCAATCTTCTGCTATAATATTTTATGTGCTACGTTCTCAAAATTCGAACTATGAAGAGGAATGCCGTAATCATAATCGAAATTCGAGAACACACTGTTGATCCTTGACTAAATTTATTAACATTCCACAACCTAAGCCTTTAGATTTGAAATGAAGCATAATATCCTCTCCCTTAATTATAGCAAAGCAACTTTTTAACTCTTGCAACTTTGCAAAGTATAACTATTGTTTTCTATAATTAATATTGCTAACTTGCAATACTTTCCATAATAATCATGCAATCATAAAATTTATGCTCCCACTATCATGATAATTATTTTAAACATAACACTTATGCTCCCACTAGCTTTAACATGTATTCAGAAATAGCTTAACTTTCAGAAAAACAATACTTATTGAATTTCTTAAGTTCATGTTTCTAATACCTAATTCTTTGATAATCCTTTATCTAAGCTTATACACCTTTCCCTTAGATAGCTCATATGTGTGTCTAAACAATTCAGACTAATTGCTAAATCTCACAATTCGAATCATGGAAAGGGATACCGTAACCATAATCAAATTCGAGAATACAATTTTCACAATCACTATCTTTTTAAAATCTCTCTTAGTGAAAGTATTTCCTCACAGTCATTTTCATGAAGGAGGGAATCTTATGACACTTAGATTTTAATGGTGTATGTGTTCCTATCCATGTGAATTTGTCAAAACCAAAGTTTACAACAAATTCAAACTCATATGGACCGAACTTTCTTAATCTTGACTTCTTGCCTTATGGTAACATAGCTGCCCACCATGTCTTCCAAGTAGTTAACCAGCTCACCCTTTCCTATCAATGTACTTTCCATTGATCAAGGTGCCTGCCTTTTATGCGTTCAAATGAGAACTCATAGAACTCACATGCATAATTAACTCAATTGGAATGGCACAAAAACAAAATAGGGTCAACACGATACGTTGTAAGCCTCAACTCGTGTGCTAGTGATGATCGATAAGGTTTATTTTGATTGGTTCTTGAAACCTTTCAAGACCATTAAGACTCCCACTGACTCCTTGACATATAAGATTCTCTTGTCAATAAACATTTCTTGACAAACAAATATCCAAGAGTTAGTGTAGTTTTTATCAAAACACTTCATAAATTGGTCCTAGTTGGTCTTTGTCTTATCCAAGACATCACAACTTTCCACATTTGATGAATGTCATAAACCTTCTTAATACTTATCACTCAATTTCACAATCTTAACTCTAAGACTTGTTTTGGAACAAAGTATGATTGACTTCTTGATTTAACCATTTCTTCAATTCTTGATTCCTCTTCTTAGACATACAATTGTACTAAGAGTCACTTAGAGGATCAATTGAGATATGGTTCTTAATCATTAAGACCTATCATAAAACATAAAAGGTACTCTCCCATCTTCTTAGAATGGAGATACTTTTATCTTTCTGCCTACTTGATTCTTCTTATTCGTTCAGCTATTGATTTAAACTTTTTCATTCAATTCAGAATTACACTTAATCTTATAAGTATAATCATATTTACTAAACCTTTAGTAAATCATGACGAATGTATTTATTACTCTTGTGGTGGACTTGATCAACACACAACTTTGTGTACTCGATCTCTTAGTCCTTCATTTGACAATTTGTCAATGAATTAGTCTAATTTCCAAATATGAAATTTCTCATTCATCGTGCAACCAAGTTGCGTGATTCCAAGTTTATGTCCAATTGAATCTTGAGCGATGAGAAACTCTCCCTATTTGGTAAATTCTCGACACTTCCACAAACAACATAATTAAGAATCAAATCCATTATTGCTAATATTAGAAACCTCCAAACATCAATTTTCATGCATGCCATTGCAAGGATAAATAAATAATATAAAATCAAAATTTATTTTATTGCGGAAAAATTTGTCCTTACAATGCAATTCATTGAAAAACTATGCTAATACATCTTTCTTAGCAATGTAATTCTAACTCTAAGTAGTAGATCAAGAATCTAATCCTCAAGTAATGCGATCGAAATCCATTTTTACACGGTTAGATTCTGCTCACTTCTTCCTTTAAGCTTCCTCTCTTTTCTTCGAACCTACAAAACATCAATTGTAATCTTATCACATTATGTATTAAGAATCTAGAATAGGAGCTTAAAAGAGTTAGTCAATGGATTTTACATAAAGTAGAGCCATACGTTTTGACTCTCCCATCTCTTAGATCTCTTAGGTGAATAGGGCAGCTTCGTCTCCAATGCCCCTTCTCTTGGCAATAAAAGCAAATTGACTCTTTTGGGGCAGGACATGGAACTACTTCAGACATTGCCTTTCTCTTATCATCAACCTTTTCGATCATAGCATGTCTTTCGTTGCCATTGTCTATATCCATAGAGGTCTTGAAGGCAGATTCACGAATCAATTTTGCTTTTCTATTGCGCCAAACCATTGCTGATTCAGCAACAATAAGCATATAGGTGAGATCTATAAGGTTCCCGTCGCAGTTCATCATATAGTACTCTCTTACAAACTCACTATATGAGTTAGGAAGTGACTGAAGAACCCAATCAATAGTCATCTCCTCACAGACAACAGATCCCAACATTCTTAACCTATCAATGTGTGACTTCATCTCTAGGACGTGTGCACACACTGACTTTCCTTCTTTATGTTTACTTTCCAAAAGGGTTTGAGTGAGCTTGAACTTTTCAAGCCTTGTAACTTGTGGGTTAGGGAGAATAATTGGAGGAGGTAGAGGAAGTGAAGTATGATTTCTTGTTCCTCGATCGAATCGTGGAATATCATCTTCATGTGGAATGCTTGTTCCACAGGATTTGGGAAGACCATAGTTGTCGCACTTTGACATCTACAAATCGGGAGAAACGAATTCAAGTTAGTTGATTGATTGAGTCCTTAGTAAATCACCCAAATGAGATACTAAGGCTAGGACCCAGCACAATACGCTACAACCTAGAAAAGGGATGTCGTAATCTAGTTGCAGAATATTTGAAGGTAAGTGAATGACGATTCACTAATTTCGACCATGAAAAACGAAAAAGAAATTTAAGTTTTAAATCTATGAAAACTCCTAGATCCTTTGAGATTCATTGAACATTTCAATGGCATGTTTAAATCTCGATATGCCCTTCTAGTTTGTGACTGGGATGCCAAGGATCACAAAGCGGGTGTGAATAACCATGCAAACTTATATGGTGCCCTCACATGTTACAGTCACCTATTCGATGTGCCGATAAACCACACACGCTCCACCGAACTATGACAAACATTGAATCACCCTTTGCTACCTTTTCTTAGAACCATTTAGTGTGCCGGTTAACCACACACGCTCCACTAACGTCTTCGCAAGGGCACAAAGTGTAATTTCATGGAATTGCATCAATTCACTTTTGCCTAAGTAACTAAGATTGGGAATTTGTAAAACATTTAGTTACTTTTGTACTTCATTATACTTATAATGGAAGGTTTTGTCCTATCCTACCCATTCGGCTAACGACCCTCCACTAGTCAAGAGTGCGGTGGGTAAGAGTGGATACCCATTCAATCGCCATTTTATAGGCAATTTCCTTAAACACCCCTTATAGACTAGCTTCATGAATGAGGCCTACTAACGGTAAGACTGACTTTTACTCATACATATATATAATGTTAGACTTTTAATGTTATATATAGTATAGGGTGTATTTTACACTTTTAAAATACTAGGTTGTCAAATTTAACAATTATACTTTTAATTCAATTAAATTGTAAACCAAAACTTTTATGGATTTATTAAACCTCTTTTAATTATACACCTTAATTAATTAATAAAACCATAAGGGTGTGATTTGAACTTTTCAAAACAATACTAGGGTTTTAGAATTTAACATTCCTAAATTAAACCTTTTAATCAACTTTTAAATTCCAAAACTTCAGGGCAAGTTTTGAAACCTTTTTCAAAACATTAGGGTTTCAACTATTTAAATTTCAAAACTAAACTTTTGAGTTTAAATTTAAACTATAAAACCTAAAGGGGAAAAATTGAAACTTTTCATAACACAAAGATCAAATAACAAATAATATAAATTAAACAATTAATTTCATCATTATCTATTTTTGACCTAATTTTCAATTTCTTGCAAAATAAGTTACCCAATTAATACAAATAATCCAATCTTTATCATATAAGGAAGTTATTATCTAATCAGTTGGTAATTATCTTGTGTTTTGGCAAGGATATTCATTAAGAAACAATAAAATTCGTATTTTATAGGTTTTAAACGAATATGGTAATAATCCCTAAGCAAAACAGCAACAAAATCTGAAGTTTCCTCTGTCTGACGCTCCGAATCGCCGAGTACCCATATGGACTCGCCGAGTAGGCGCCTACTCGACGAGTCCACAATGGGACTCGCCGAGTTCATCAGGCAGTTTCACAAAAATCGAATTTTTAACTTGAACAAACATACAAGGCATCAATACAATAGAAACCAATCAAGGCTCTGATACCACTGATGGGTTTTGGCTATAAGAACATCCTATGTGCTCATACAAACCCTAATGCTTGGATCTAGGTTTCTCTATTGTACATGCAATTTATCCAAGACTATAAACCCTAGATCTAGCATATGATAATCAATATAACATATAATTAGGGTTTAGATCATACCTTGATTGTTATGTAGCAATAACAATCTCAAATCCTCCTTGTATTGACTTTAGAAAGCTTAGAGTCACAAATGTCACTCCTCTAATGGTTCACAAACACCAAGAGCAAGAGGATGAAGAGGAAGAGGAGAAGGAGGCTCTCAAAAACGTGTGGAAACCCTAGAGAACAAGTTTTTCACGTTTTTGGAGCATAAGGGTTCTATATATAGTGAGGCTATTAGGGTTATCTAACAAGGAAACCCTAATTTGGATGCTTAAGCCCTAAGCAACCCATGGACTCCTTTCCTTAAAGGCCTTGGACGATTTCTAATGGGTTTCCCCATAGAATTCGTCCACTCCTTAATATAAGGCAATCCATAGCTCAATTGCAATTATCTTATAATTACAATTCCAGTCCCTTAAGTTTAATTAATCTCTTTTAGTCACAAAACTAATTACTAATTAATTCTTGACTAATATTAATTAAACAATATGATTTCTTCTTTAATATATTATTCTCATAACATATTAATAAATCATATTTAATCCTTTCTCTCCATAATTCATCCTATCAAGTTGCTTTGGTGAAGGCAACCCAAAAGGACCATGCACCATCGGGTCAAGTACATACCAAAATAGTTATGGACTTAGACACTAATCCAACAGTTACTTGGGATCAGTTTCAAGAGATGTTCATCACTTGTTATGTTCCACGGGTTGAGAGAGAGAGAGATTGGCTCAGGAGTTCCTGGAGCTGAAACAGGATTCAGAGTCGGTGACGGAGATCACCAGGATGTTCACTGAGAGGGCGGTGTTTTTCCTGGAGTTTGCTTCGAAGCAGGCTCAGATGTACCGATATCTGAGTATGCTCCAGAGGGACATCATGCAGTTTGTGTCCACGCAGATGTGTGATACCTTGTTAGAGCCGCAGGAGACCGCCAGGCAGCGGGTGTAAGAGATGGAGTTGCAGTTACGAGAGCAAAGGTAGGCCACGGTGCAGTCGCAGTCGGCGCTGAAATGGTCCAAAACCGTTGACTCTAGGGTTGGAGGTTAGAGCAGTCGTACTTGTGAGAAGTTTGGGAAGGGTCATGCCGGAGTTTGTAGGTCCGGTGGTGCGTGTCGCAAGTGTGGGAAAGAGGGGCATTATGAGAGGGATTGTCGTCAGTCGTTCCCGGCTCAGGATATGAGAATCTGTTATCATTGTCATCAGGTTGGACACTTGAGGGTCAACTGTCTACATCTTGTTGCAAGACCGGTGCAGGCTACAGCACAGTCCACCTTGAGGATTACGGGTGGAGGTCAGGGTGGAGCGGAGCCTCCGAGGGCTTAGGGAAGCGCTTTCCAGCTTACAGCAAAGGAGGTCAGGGCAGAGCCGAATGCAGCTGCGGGTATGTTTCCATTTTGATATCTTGTTATCTTGTTGATTATGTGGTATTGTAAATTTGTTCGCCTTTTTCGCATAATTCATAGTATGATTGGGGATCTTAGTAGTTAGGAGCTGTAGTTGGTTAGCGTTCAGGAGGATTCCTGGTCGAAAGATAAGGTATATGATCTCGTTGCTTGGAATAGCAACTGCGTTGCGAGAAGTGTTCAGTTGAGATGTGATTTTCCTTGGAGTTCGGGATGTGCGATGTCGGGAGAGTGACCTGTGGAGGTTGCTCACTCCGGAAGGATTTAGTCTGGGAGAAGAAGAAAAAAATTTATTCAAGTAAAGTCGATCGAGTGATGCCAGTTTGTCAGCGGAAGTTAGTATTTGGTACACCATGTGGGGAGAATTGGAAAATTCTACAGTAAAACAACAAGTATCCAGGGTTGGTTATCTGTTTAGATTTATCGGTGTTGTTAGCCAAAAGTGTGGCATGATTGGAGAAATTAATAGACAAGTGTGGCAAGGAACAAACCATGGTTTCAGGGAAGGTAGTGGACGATGTGAGGCTTGGGTTTAGGCCATGGAAAGGATTCCGGGAACGGAACAGGAGTTCGGAACCCCATAAGGGCTAGAACAGACTGCATGGGAGAGATTCCCAGAAAGGATGGTTCAGGGTGACGTACGACAGTTTTGAGCGGTCCGGATAGACTAAAGGCCGGAAGGCGTACCAGTCAGATCGAAGGCTCGGGGAACGGTCTAGACAGGCTGAAGGCCCAGGAGGGCGGTCCATACATGCTGAAGGTTCTGAGAGTGGTCCAGATAGGCTGAAGGCCTGGTAAGGCGGTCCAGTCATGCCGAAGACTCTGTATATGTTAGTGGATCGGTATGAGGAGAATGAGGGAATATCTCGCCATGAAATGGTAATCGATATGGTCTGGCCCCAAGTATTGATCATGATGATGGAGTTGGTGGGAGGTCGTACGTGGGCCTAGTTAGTTATGTGATCGGATTCGAAGTATATGGGAGTTCGAGAATAGCAGTTGCTGTACATGGATAGTGTAGAGTGGAGTTTTAGCTCAGTGGGACTTATAGGTGCGGTAAGGGTTATTGACTAAACTTTCTTGAAAGGAAAGGTATGTAACTCCGGAAGGAGTATGGGTCCTCTGAAAGGAAGGCAGCAGAATAAACGGATGATCGAAAGTGCTTCAGTTATTGGTAGTAAGCACTGGGATTATACCAGATATATGGAAGCACATACGGTTTGGATGCCCGTTGAGGTTGTGGCAACGTTGGATGATGCGCAGGCATGTTTTCAGTCTCATTGGAAGAGGAGGCGGATAGTGGTTCCAGATTGGAGATTGGGACAGTGGAAGGTGAGACAGCAAGTTAACAGACTCGGGAGTAGTCTGGAACGGTGTTGACGACTGTATAAGGATATTACAGTCGGGGGTCAATGACCTAGAGATCGTGATAGGGAGGTGTGAGTGGGTTGCACTCCGTTGTGTCGAACCGAAGGGTTCGAGGGTGACGTAGGACAAGGTCCTTAGTTCTGAGTATGGTTGTAGGCTTGAGTTTTGTATGTGAAGGTATTCCAATCTGGGGTATTCCATCATGAGGATGACCGGACCCTATGATTGATTGGACCTGGTGTGTTTGGTACTCCAACCCAAGGCTGATTGGGCCAGGTACGAGTGGTTACGTGTTATGTTTGGTTGATGGGTTATGGGAGCTGAGGGATGCAGTATCTTGTCAGCGCGTAAGGGATAGAACCGGAGGGAGGAACAGGATTCGTTCCAGGTTGCATGTTATCAGGGTTATCGCCAATTTTGGGCAAAGAAAGATGGATTAGTGTCTTGGCAGATCTCACTGGGTGTTTGTGGTATCTAGAGTTCGCAGGGCGCGAAGGTGTGTTCCTGATATAAAGGGTTAGTATTATCGGGTGATTCGTGGTTGATTCGTGGTGCTATTGAGTTGAAAGGCCGATGATCGGCTTGGAATAGTGGCAAGGATGCCACGTGAGAATAAGCCATTTTAAGAGACATGCAGAAGTAGGGTTTGCAAGAGCATGAGTTGATTGAGAAGTCGGAGTCTGCAGTGCAAGGGGTTTGTTATGAGGCGTATACTGAAGTAGGCTTTGAGGACGAAGCCTAATTTAAGTGGGGGAGAGTTATAACACCACAAATTTCTAATGTTCAATGAAGGACTTAAAGTGTAAATTTAGGAGAGGGACTCGACGAGTAGGTCTACTTACTCGCCGAGTCGGAGCGGGATTCTGTCGCGGTTTAAGTGGCCAACTAGCCGAGTCGACGGCTTTGACTCGACGAGTTGGTGCTGAAGAGAGAAAAACCTAATCTCGGGGGTTGTGCCCTATATAAAGCACAATGTAACCCACCCTCAGCCTCTCTGCTACCCTTTTTAGATCCAAAAACCCTAAATAATGAGTGAGAGCCTTTGGAAGCAATTTGGAGCCTTGATAAGTGATTTTGGTGGAAAAGGGATTGAAGATCAGGAGGTTTGCTGCAAAGGAGGGGTGTAGATATGGGATCTACTTCAGTTGGAGCTTATATTGGAGGTAATAATCTATTGCTTGGGCTCTTTTGCATCTAGATCTATTATCATGTGAGATTTAGAGCATTTTTGGTATGATTAAGAGCTATTTCGAGTTAGAGGCTTAGATCTGAGGTTGCTACTTCAGATCTAGGCTTGTGATGGCCCATAATGTCATAAAGTTCCAGTCATTGAGTTGTTGGTGAAGCCCATTTGTCTAAAACCCAAGCCCTAGTATGTTTTGGGCCTATATCTCCTTGGTTTCACATAAAGTTTGCAACTTTGTGTGAGGATTAGGCTGTAGAAGAGTGGATCTATGGATTGGAGCCCCTGCATGGCTCGAAAAGCCTCTGTATGGATTGAGAACTGAAGAGACTCGGCAAGTCACATGGGTGTACTCGACGAGTTGTATGAACATGTGCATGGACTCAGCGAGTTGGAAGAACAACTCCGCGAGTCTGTTGAAGATTGCCTTGGACTCGGCGAGGCTGGTCGCAGAAACTAACCTCTTTTGGTTAAAGCTTGGGATTAGTGAGTCGCTTGGCGACTCAGTGAGTTGGTCAGGATGGAATTCCGAGATCGCTCAACTCGACGTGTCTTGGGGCGACTCGACGAGTTGAGTCGTGTTGTGGAAGTTTCCTGAGTATAGGAACTCGACGAGTCGACGGGCTGACTCGGCGAGTAGAGTCAACCAGGAAGGTTGACTTTGACTAAGGACTTTGACTTTGACCAAGACTTGACCAGTTTGATTTCCAAGGGTATTTTGGTTCTTTGATAGTGTTCTGTGGTGGAGTTCGTGTCAGTGGTCGGAGCAGCTTGATCTCATCTCTTCAGTCGGCAATTGCAGGTGAGTTATCCTCACTATATGGACAGGGTCTACGACACCAAGGTCGGCCCTTTATCAGATGGAAATCCGGGTATTGTTTATTATGTTATTGTTTTGCTAGATCTGCATCCTGGTATTTAGGATGGTGTTATGTTAGTGACCTGGTTAAGGTCGGTACCCGGTATTTAGGGTAATGTTAAGTTATTGACCTGGTTAAGGTCGGTACCCAGTATATAGGGTGATGTTATGCTAGTGACCGGTTAGGTCGGAATCCTGGTTAGGATGTTGATATGCTATGCGATCTGTTAGATTGTTTGTCTGGTTAAGGATCTGTTATGTGATTAATTGCTTTATGTGCACATGGTTGTTTGACGGGGGTTAGGTTGAGGCGGGTCCTGCTTTGTGCTGTAGGCCAACATACCCAGGTCGGACCGGATATTCTGAAGGCCCAGCGAGCGGTCCGGATAGGCTGAAGGCCCTAAGAGGGTGGACCAGACATGTCGAGGCTCGGAGAGTGGACCAGGCCGACTGAAGGCCCGGTGTGGGCGGACCAGTCATACTGTAGACTCAAAGAGGGGACCAGGTGGATTGAAGGCCCGGTGCAGGCGTACCAATCACATTATAGAATCGATGTACATGGCTAGACTCGGAGGGTGGACCAGGTGGACTGAAGGCCCGGTGCGGGCGGACCAGTCACACAGTAGACCCGATGTGCATGGTTGTTCTATTTGTGATATGTTATGAGTATGTTTATGTGTGGTTGGTATTTTGGGGGTAACTCACTACGCTTTTGGGCTTATATTTCAGTGTATTGTTTCAAGTACTTCAAGACATCGTGGCAAGGCGAAGGCGTGATCGTACCACTCCTCATGTTTTATGATTTATGTGATAGGGTTCTTGGAGATACTCTGATGTTTAAACTATTTTGAAAACAAGATGTATGAACTTAATGGTTTTTGAATGAGATAAAATGTTTTAATTTGGCTCGAAATTTATGGGTGTTACAATTTTGGGATTCACAGTGGTTCTGATGCAGAGGGGGCATGTGATTGCTTATGCTTCAAGGTTGTTGAAGCCTCACGAGGCGAATTGCCCCATTCATGACCTAGAATTGGGGGCGGTGGTGCTTACCCAATATTTGGAGACATTACTTGTATGGGTCTGATGCACCATTTTCATTGATCATAGGAGTCTGAAGTATTTGATGGATCAACAGAATTTGAACATGCCACAAAGAAGATGGCTCGATGTAGGAAAAGATTATGATTGTGAGATTTTGTACCATCCCGGGAAGGCCAATGTGATGGCCGATGCCTTGAACCATAAGGCGGTGAGTGCTCCGATCCGAGATGTTTGCCAGAGGATAATAGTGATTTCTCCTCTATTGGATATGATCAAGGAGGCTCAGGTTAAAGGACTAAAGAAGAAGAATGAGAAGGCGGAGCAGATTTGGGGGCAAATTCCACTTTTTGTTGGAGACGGTCGAGGTCTATTGACCCAGTGTGGTAGAGTTTGGGTGTTGACTTTCGGGGGTGAGAGGCAAAAGATCTTGGAGGAGGCGCATAAATCCAAGTTTTTTATCCATTCGGGGGCCTCGAAGATGTATCGAGACTTGAGATTGAGTTATTGGTGGCCCTGCATGAAGCGGGAGATTACATGGTTTGTTGAGCAGTGTTTGACCTGCAGGAATGTCAAAGCTGAGCATTAGAGGCGCATGACAAGATGTAGCCGCTACCTATCCCCATGTGGCAATAGGAAGAGATATCTATGGATTTTATCACGAAGTTACCTAGGAAGGCAAGGGGTGTGGACTCCATCTGGGTTGTTGTGGACATTTTGACCAAGAGTGCTCATTTTATTCCGATCTCCGAGAGTATCTCCGCTAAGAAGTTAACAGATATTTAAGTGCGGGAAGTGGTAGTTAGACACAAGGTGCTAGTGTCTGTAGTTTCAGACCGTGATGTTCGTTTTAGCTCCAGGTTTTGGAGGAAGCTCCATGAGGAATTGGGAAATTAGTTTCATTTTAGCACTGCTTATCACCCCATGCTGACGGTCAAAGTGAGCGGATGATTCAGACGCTCGAGGATATGCTTCAGGCATGTGTATTGGATTTCGAAGGGAGTTGGGCTACTTACCTTCCAGTAGAAGAGTTCTCATACAACAATAGTTATCATGATAGTATTAACCGACCACCGTTTGAGGCACTTTTATGGTCGAAGATGTAGGACTCCAGTTTGTTGGGGGAAGGTCGGATATCGAGTTATGAGGAGTACGGAAGTGTACTTAATACGACCGAGTTGATTTAGCATGTTCGCGAACGGCTTCAAACAACACAAAACATGCAAAAGAACTATGCGGATAGGCGAAGATTGAAACTAGAATTTCAGGTCGGGGATATGGTACTCCTGAAGGTGTCACTCTGAAAGGGTGTTATCCAGGTCAGGAGGCGGGGCAAGTTGGGCCCCAGGTATATTGGACCGTTTCGCATCATCGCCCGGGTGGGCAAGGTTGCATATCAGTTGGACTTGCCTGAGGAGCTTGGGCAAATCCATGGTACATTTAATGTTTTGTAGTTACGAAAGTGTGTGGCTGATGAGTCGATGGTTGTATCGCTTGATGATATTCAAATTGATGAGTGCTTGAACTATGTGGAAAAGCCTATTGCGATTGTGGATAGATAAACGAAAAACCTTCGGAACAAGGAAGTGAAGTTAGTGAAGGTGCACCGAAGAGGCTCCGAATGGACCTGGGTGTCGGAGGATGAGATGAGGAAGCATTATCCAGACCTTTTTGCATCAGCAGACTTCGAGGACAAAGTCTGGTTCAAGTTGAGGAGATTTGTAACGCTTGGTCCAGGTATTATTCATTTCTCAATATTTTAAGGATTTGGGTTGGAACTCGACGAGTTGGGGAGCTCCAACTCGTCGTGTAGCAATCTTTTTGATCGTGGAGTATAAGTATCCAACTCGACGAGTTAGGGAGCCCTAACTCGACGAGTTGACGACCAAAGATGAAACCCTAATTTTTAGGTGTTGCACCCTATATAAAGGACTTAAACCATTTTAGTTGGCCTCCCTACCAGCCTCTCTTGTCCAGAGAAACCCTATATTCGTATTCCATCTTGCATCTTGAGTGTGGTAAACTTAAAAGAGTAGTTTTTGGTGATTCTTGAATGGAGCTTGAAGGTGGGAAGCATATAGCTTGAAGAAGGGGCTTTAGATCCAAAAACTCTTATTCAAGGACAAGATGTTTGAGGTATAAAGTCGACACCTTGTCATGTATTCATCTAGATCTCCTTATTTGATGTTTAAGCTTGATTTTGAGGCTTTGGTTGAGTTGTCCTAGTAGATGTGGATTTCAGGGGTTGTTAAGCTAGATCTGACCCCTTCATGATATCTCTTGGCTTAAGGTTGCATACTTTTATTGGTCCCTATGTCCTATTCATGCAATATGTCCATTATGAAGTCATAAATGAGCCTTTTATGGTACTACTAACATGCATGGACGTAAATTTGGAAACTTTACGTGTTTTGTCTACCTTGGGACATCAGATCTGTGTTTTGGAACAATGGAGTGAGAGTTTAAGGGCTTAATGGGTCAAGACCCTCTTAAAAAGGACCTAGGGTTTGAGTTTGAAGATT
Source organism: Lactuca sativa (assembly GCF_002870075.4). Classification (NCBI taxonomy): domain Eukaryota; kingdom Viridiplantae; phylum Streptophyta; class Magnoliopsida; order Asterales; family Asteraceae; genus Lactuca; species Lactuca sativa. Next base: position 268,091,741 of record NC_056627.2, read on the forward strand.
TATGGATGGTCCTTGAGGGTAAAGTTGGAAACTTTACACTTCTAAACATCATTTTGAAAGGGATCTGAGATTTGGAGTCTTTCGGTTAAAAGGAAATGACTTAATTCATTAAGAAGTTGGTTTTCTAGCCAATTCGACGAGTTCATGAGTGAACTCGACGAGTTGATGGGACTTTTCGCGATCCGGCCAGTCAACAAGGGAACTCGACGAGTTGACTCAACCTAGAATGTTCACCATGATTTTGACATTGACTAATGTTGACTCTTAGGGTTTGAAGTATTGAGTTGAATCTAAGGAGTTGTTTATGTTTAGGGATTGAGTAGAGTAGATACTCGGAGCCATGGACTACTCAACTACTGTCAGTATTTGAGGTGAGTCTTCTCACCACACTCATTGGTCGAAGGCACCAAGGTCGGCCCATTAATTGATATGATATGTTTGTAATGAATAGGATATGGTATGTCATTTGATTTATGTATGGGTTTATGTGAAGACCAGGGAGGGAGCCCATGGTATGAGGATATAAGACCATGGGGATAGCCCATGACATTCTATTGAAGACCATAAAGGGAGTTCATGGAAAATTGTATGTATATGTATGAGCATGACATTGTGTGAATATATGATTGGTGTGATTGAGAAACTCACTAAGCTTGTGCTTATAGTTTATTTGTATGTTTCAGGTATTTCTATTGATAAGGGCAAGAGTCCAATTTGATGACGAGGCATGTATTCTCCGGTGTTTTCACATTTAGTTCTTTGTACTCTGAATTTTCAAAATAACATGGATATGTATTGAGATTTTTATATTTACTATGGTTGATGTTATGAAAATAAAAGTTTAAAATCTAAAGAAAATTGAACTGTTACAGTTATCATTTCATGCAAAAAACAACTTACAAGTGACAAAATACCAAAAAAATATTTGTTAACAAAAATAATCACCACTTACAGAAATAATCACAACGTAAAACTTGTAATTGAAATTATGTATGTATATAAAAAAACATATAAAAGGTATGTATTTTAAAAATGAATAGTATAGTCCATGTTTAAAAAAAAAAGGAAAACCTTAAATAGTCGATATTAAAGAAAATGAATAAATGGTCTATATGTGACCGATATTAAGTATACAGGTACAAGTTAAAATAGCATAAAAAATATAATCATTAATATAATTTTGCAAGCATTTATTTTAATATATAATTTAATATTTATCACTATTTTTACTAGTATGTAAAATGGTTGATATAATTATTTCATTTTTTGGTTAATAAAATACAAATAAATAGTTGCTGATATAACGGGATTGACATTTACTAAAAGATTTCGAATTCATTCTAATATATATTAATTTATTAATTAATATTAATAAATTTTATTTATTAAGCAAATAAAACAATTCATGTGCTAATTATTAGGGATAAATAGTTATTGCATTTTTTGGTTATAAAGTATGAATAAATAGTTGCTGATATAACGTGATGACAAAATTGCAAAAATGGTCCCTGTGTTTGGCAAAATTATGCGACTTTGGTCCAAAACGATACTTTGATGCACCACTGGTCCAAAATTGGATTTTTCCATTGTTTTTGGTCCCTCCCACTAACTTCCGTCCATATACTCCGTTACATGCAACAAAGACGGGGGTATTTTCGTCTTTCCACCTCCATATCATCGATTACCGCCATATTGAATGATATACACAGTTAATGACCATTCACTCTACGCACTAAACCCACTTTGTTGATCGAAAACCCTAATCGTTCATTGAAATCTTGCATTTGGTCATCAACCGCAATCGTAAGTTTGAATCCACGAGTATGGTCCAAATGTGGGAAATCAGGCCAAGAAATCAGTGTTTTGATGCAATCCGAATTTACGGTAACGTACTCTGTTTCTTACATATTTCTTTGAAACAAAAAAAAATCTTTTACAATCCATATAAAGTAATGTTTTTTTGGTTTGGTTCATGATTTTTACAGAAGGACATCCCACGATGTTCACTATTGAGCTCCATCATGGAGGGAGGTTCACAAAATTCCCAGGGATAAGCTACATTGAAGGAAAATTAGACCACATTGACTTGGTAGACATGGTTGAGTTCTCTGTGCATGAGTTGGACGAGGTGATGCTGAAGCTTGGTTATGATGTACCACCAGTCATTTACTACCACTATCAATTGCCAAATGGAGATTTGGAGTTTGGTCTTAGAGCTCTAGGGAATGATATTGATGTACTTAGTCTTGCACAATACATTGAACATCATAAGATCATCAAGGTATACACTGAACATAATGAAACTAAGTTACTTACATACTTTATGTCTCCAAGAGTTAAACCTAGGGTCATAATTGAGGAAATAGCAGATGATGTGCCCACTGCAACTATTGGTGATCAAGATGTCCCAAATCTTGAATTGTGTTTAGTAAGATATGAGACACCCGAATACAATTCAAATAAGAGATTGAGGTTAGTTGATGGGAGTGAATCATGTAGTAAGAAATTGTGTTTCAACTTGGAACACACTGCAACTGTTGGTGATCAAGATGCACATGTTGAAATTGGTAATGAAGGTACAAATATTAGTGAGCAAGGTGCAACTGTTGGTGATCAAGATGCACATGTTGAAATTGGTAATGAAGGTGAAAATATTAGTGAGCAAGGTGCAACTGTTGGTGGTCAAGATGCACATGTTGAAATTGGTAATGAAGGTGCAAATATTAGTGATCAAGGTGCACCTGTTGGTGATCAAGAGACAGAAGTTCATGATCAAGGTGCAAATCTTGGTGACAAAGAAGTAAATACAAGAGAGTTTGATACCTTTGATGACCAACCATTTCAATTTGAAGACTTTGATCCTTTCCTTGATCAATATACTTTTAATGATGGTAATGATCAGAGTATGGGTGTTGGTGCAGAACTTGGCACAGGACTAGGTGAAGTTCAATTTGAAAGTGAGGGAGTTTGTGAAGGACTTGGTGAAGGAGGTAGTGAAGGGGGTAGTGAAGGGGGTAGTGAAGGGAGTGAGGAAGACAGTGACTTTCTTGAAGATGAAGAAAACTATGTAAGTGATAGTGAGGTGGACATGAGTGATTTCTATATGAATGTTGATCTAGATGTTGAATATGTTGACAGAGGAAAAGGTGTTGAGACTGAAAATGAAGTTGTTGATACAGAAGATGTTGAAGATGTTGAAGTAATTGATAATGATGAATGGGACTCATTAGGTGAAGATAGTGATGATGAAAGAAGGAAAGCAATATTAAAACAGATGGTGAAGGAGAAGAAGTGCTCTCTTGGTGAAGTCCATGCAGTTACTTTTCAAGTGGGTCAAAAGTATAAAAGTAAAAAGGAAATTAAGGACAAAGTCAACAAACTTGCCATTGAGACTAGAAGGAATCTTGGCTTCAAGAAAAACGACAAAACAAGGCTTAGGGTTGTGTGTAAAGGTAATGTACCTAATGTAAATGCAAGTGGGGTAGGTAAGGGCAATAAATTAAATTGTTCTTGGTCAATGCAGACTTCACGGTCAAAAGATAGTGATTATTGGTATGTGAAAACTTTACTGGACAAACATACTTGTGTTCAAACTAGAAAACTTAGGGTTTGCACTGCGAAGTATATATCTGCAGAAATCTTAGACATGGTCGAGTCTAACCCTATAGTACCCCTTCGAAGCATTCAAGAGCAAGTTCAGAAGAGGCTTCAAGTTGGTGTGTCCATACACAAAGTACAGAGAACAAAAGCAACAGCTACAAAGCAAGTGAGTGGTGACTACACAAAGCAATACGAGGTGTTAAGAGATTATCTTATGGAACTACAAGCAACTAATGTGGGTACAACTGTGAAACTTGAGGTTGTTAATGAGCCTAACAGTACTAAAGAAACAAGGCAGTTTAAAAGGGTGTATATTTGCTTAGGGGCATTAAAGAAAGGGTTTAAAGCAGGCTTAAGAGATATTTTGGGACTAGATGGTGCTTTTATGAAAGGACCCTTTCCAGGCCAAGTACTCATAGCAGTTGGATTGGATTCAAACAACGACATATACCCACTTGCATATGCCATTGTTGAGACTGAAAATATGAGTAGCTGGAAATGGTTTCTAGAATGCTTGGGAGATGACTTAGAGTTATACTCAAATTCTAACTTTACTTTCATGAGTGATAGACTAAAGCTACTATTTTCTTCTTTTTATATTACTAATAGTTTATTTGTATATGATTGTTGCAATGATTATGTGGAATAATCCTTTACAGGGACTCTTACCTGCTATTGCACAACTATACCCACAGGCTGAGCATCGATTCTGTCTAAGACATATTTATGAGAACATGAGGAAAAAATGGAAAACAAAAGAGTATAAAGATCACTTATGGCAGTGTGCAATAGCAACCACAGTACCAGAATTTGAACACTACATGAATGAACTTAACAAGTTTGATAAGGATGCTTTTGAGTGGTTGAAGAAAATCCCTCCTCACCATTGGGCCAGAAGCCACTTTTCAGGTTATATTCCCTAACTTAGGTGAAGCTTTACTAGTGCTCATTGTATATGATTTAGTTCATATAATTTTCTTGTTTAATACAGGCAGAGCAGGATCAGATATATTGCTCAACAATTTATGTGAGGTTTTCAACAGTAAGCTTATTCATGGTAGGAATAAGCCCATCATAAGTTGTCTTGAGTACATCAGGCAGTACCTTATGAAGAGGATCTGCAATGTGAAGAAAGTGATGTCCAAAGCTCCAGGTCCACTCACTCCAACAGCATCAAAGTTACTTGAGAGAAATAGGGAAGCTTCAGTCCAATATAGAGCTAGATGGAATGGGACTGCAAAGTATGAAGTTTATGGTCCTTGGCATGACCATCATGTGGTTGACATGACAAATATGTCATGTACATGTAGAAGGTGGGAATTGAATGGGATTCCACGCAGGCATGCCATAGCTACAATACATGAAATGGCTGATAGTGGAGACAATGTTGGGGAGCTTTACACTTATGTCAACAAAGTGTATTGGCTTCAAACATGGAATGAAGCTTACTCTTACACTGTGGACTCTATAAAGGGTAGAGCCATGTGGCCAAAAAGTACATGTCCATTTCAATTAACACCACCACCACATCACAATCAACCTGGGAGACCTAAGACCAAGACAAAGAGAAGTGCAGATGAAAAATATGATAAACAGATGCAAAATCATGGTGCAGGTGAACCTGAAAAACTTACCAGAAAGTTTGTTAGTGTCAGGTGTGGGAAATGCAACAATATAACTCAAGGACGTGCAAGGGTCAAGGTGGGAATGCAGGAAGCAATGAAGGAGGGAATGCAGGAAGCAGTCAAGGAGGGAATGCATGATGCAGTCAAGGAGGGAATGGAGGTAGCATTCAATGCAGGAATTAGTGTATTTTGTTTAAAAACTTATCTTTTGGTTTAGCACAACTTTTGTGCATTTGGATGTAATGGTTTAAAACTAGTTTGTTGTAATGGTTTTATTTTGGTCTTTTAGCCCTTTTGGTCATGAAACTAATGTCAACCTTTTGTCATTGTTGAAGAATGATGTTTATGGTTTATACCAACTGTTGGTTGTCATGTTTATGGAACACATTTATGGTTATAACAACTTTTTTCTGAAACAACAAATAAACATTAACATTAGGTGATAACTGCAATACATTGTCATTATATCCTTGAAAAGGGTACAAAATTCTGAAGTTGTCCAAAATAACCCTAAACTGATATTACATTATCAAATACCAAAAACTACCACATTCCCTTGTTACAATTTCATAAGACAAAAAACACCCAAAATTACATGCAACTACAGGGGTCCCTAATTGCTTATTACTAAATGAAAAGCACCCAAACCACCACAAATAGTAACCAACTTGCAAACAAACACATCTTCAATCTTGCCACTTGATAGTTTACCTTGTTGATATTCCTCAATAATTCGGGTATTATCAACATAGCTCTTGCACACATGGGAGGATCAATCCATCCTAAGAATTGGCATCTGGAACCCTTCATGTAAAAAAATAAACCCTAAACATGAGGGTGATTTTCCAAAATGAGGGTAAAATAGGAAAATCGAACACTTACCTTTTGAGGGCAGGAAAGAAACCTCCGACCAGGGTTTGCTGATGTCCAGGAGGTGCGAACCACCGCTTCCCTACCACAAAAACACATCACCATTTTAATTTTTGATCTCTAAGAAATTGTGAACACAGAGTTGGAAGACTATGAAGCTCGTGAAGTTGAAGATGGAAGAGTGATGTAGCTCTGCTTTTATTTTGAATAAGGTTGCAAAAAAGGTCCCTGTAAGTGGAAAGACGAAAATACCCCGGTCTTTGTTGCATGTAACGGAGTATATGGACGGAAGTTAGTGGGAGGGACCAAAAACAATGGAAAAATCCAATTTTGGACCAGTGGTGCATCAAAGTATCGTTTTGGACCAAAGTCGCATAATTTTGCCAAACACATGGACCATTTTTGCAATTTTGTCTAACGTGATTGTACATCAAGTTTAAAATATCATGTAAAGCGAATGTGTCCGGACACGAATTGACTACAAGTTCAAAGTTACAATACCAATGAATCGGGTTTGATATGCATACGTTACAAATGTCTGAATTTAAAATAATAATAATAATAATAATAATAATAATAATAATAATAATAATAAAACTGAAGAGACCAATTTATAACGTATATAATGAAGTAAGAAAACCCTGAAGAGAGGGAGAGGGAAACGGAAGGGCATTATATAATTGTATGGGCAGTCATGATATTAATAAATTTCGAAGTAAATATGAGGGCTCACAAGTCACAAGAGTTGCATAGCACTTGGCTTGGGACAATAATTTACACCAAAAAAAATGGAGTTGGCCCCCATGAAGCTAAAGGGTGTCAGCATGTCATTGAGATTTTGACTATCCAATCACCTACCATTGCTTTGTTTTATAATTATTGCTATAATTTGATGATTGAGTGGTTGATTCAAATTTACACTTATCACTTCCATTTCATCAACTTCTCTACTAAGTTTTACGTTATGCTTACTCGGTTACTCCCTATCCATATAAAAAATGTGTTTGCATTTTACTAAGCCCGGAAGGTATGGAGTCGGAAAAGGAATAAAAGTAACCAATTTTTTTTTTAAATAAAAAAATTAAAAATAGTTATATAAAATAGTTCTTTTAAAATAAAAAAATTAAAATAGTGAAAGGTAGTCAACTTTTTTTTTAAATAAAATTTGTATATCTAAATTAAATTAAAAATCTTTAATTAAAAAAAGTTACATTATTAAAACAAATTACATCAAACTTAAATAAAATCTACATTAATCTAAAAATTTACGTATCTCTATATTTTTGTGAAATTTTCTTTGACCACTAAAAGCGTTTTGAGGTCTTTCTGATGCAATATTCATGGTACGTGCCATGTTAATTTTCATATCGGTTAACATATGTTATTCCCAAGCTATCTGTTCATGTTTAAGTCCCGCTTTATTTTTAAGATATATTTTTCCTCTAGAAATTCAAGATGTCCGTCTAGTTTTTCTTAAAATATTTGAGTGGTATTTCCTTGAGATACGCTTTTTCCCGAGGAAATGACGCTAATTTTCATTTATCCCATCCAACTGATCGTCAAAGGGATAGTTCTAGTGGATACTCGTCAAGTTCATCGTTGAGATTGATTCTTGTACCGACGTCCAACATATTATTGTAGTTGTTTGACTATGATGTTTTCGACCGTTTGTTTGATCTGATTGATTGCGAAAATAATTCTAGATGAAACATTCATCTTGGACCATCTCACATAACTAGTCGTGTTTTTCAGTGGTTAAGTGTTTTACCACCGTTGATAGTATGATATTGTTAAAGCATAATATTTATAATTTTGAAACCGTTCAATCCATTTCTATACATATTCGTAAGATCGTTGAATATGCTGGTGAAGTTGATATAATTCTAAAGTTAGGTCATTTTCTACAAAAATTGTCATTACTCTGATGATAAACGTCATTTCCCATGTCACGGTGGATGTGGTCTAAAATGCGCTGCTAAAAAACTGTCATAGATTAGTGTAAATATCCAAGCTCATGCTAATGTCGCTTCCTCGTCTTCGATCTAATTCCTTTAACCTTTGCTTGTCTTCACTTTGTTTTTACTTTTCGAAGGTTTTTTTTTCTTCGATTGCAATTCATCGTCATAATGGAAAGGTTCGGCTTGAGAAGCTTAACATTAAGAAGGTTGGGCTTAAGAAACTTGAATTTTTTTTTATTTGCGAGACATTTGGTTGGAATGTTTTTGGTTGTTGGAAGTTGTTTGGTTGGAATTTGATTAGTTGTTAGAAGGTTTGTGAGAAATAATTATGTGTAAATAGTTGTTGGAAAAGGGGTTGATGTTGAATTGGTTAGCATTGTAACATATTTATAAGTCATCTATGGGTGAACTGAAATGTGGGTATTATTGGGTGGTTGTGTATAGCGTGTACGAACCGATGGAAGAATCTAATTTTACTGTGTGTTTATGTGTGTGTATGTGAAGTATTTGGATTTTGATCCATGGTTTAATATAAATTATATGTGATAAAATAATATAAACGTTGTAATGTGAAAATATTATTGATAGTTGATTAGTATTTATAGGTGTAAAATATAACACTTAAAAATCATTTTTAATAAGTCTTAACGGTCAATAAAATGTTTCTTCTTTTTCTTTATGTATGGATAGAGCCCCTTCATGCCACAACCACGCACCTAGGGGTGGTGTTCACGTGGCCAACCCTATGCCATGTCATCCCCATTTCATTGGTGTGTTTGCGCGCGCGCATGTGTATAGGGTATATTGGATGGTCTTTAACTAAATTTCAAAAACTAATGATGTAAATCTCATTAAAATGGTTAATGTCACTGTTCACCCACAAACTTTCTAGTGTTGTTTCTTTGGTCATTGATATTTTGGGTGGGTTCTACCTAGTTAAACATTCAAAAACTATATAAAAATTTATTTTTTCAAGATTGAAGGTCAGTCGGTAGAAAAGTCTACATGACATGATACATAGTGGTTTGATCAACTAGAAATTGTCCATGTGGCACTCATATAATGTTCACATAGATTTTACATTGTTTTATAATTTAGAATTTATATATTTAAATTTGAAATTAATTAATATTATTGTTGGTTTACATGAAGAACATAAGATCAAAGTAGGAAAAATTTTGTAGCACTTGAATTTGATATGTTTCCATATAACCCTTCGTATTGTAAAACATTGCATTTTGGTCCTTATGGCTAGTACGCGGGGCGCACTAGCTGGAGATTCATCACGGGTTAGAACCATGTATGTTGGGCGTACGATGGCCAAGGGCAAACAATAATTTTTAGGGTTTTTCCCCTATTTAAGCCTCCATAACTCACCTCCTGGACCTTTTAGACCAGCCTCCACCCTTTGAAAACCCTAACTTGACCCTTGCCTTTGTGTGGAGCTTTTAAGCTATTGTTTTCATCATTGGAGGGTTTTGTGCATCTTGAAGTGGTAGAAGAAGAAGCTTGAAGACTCATTCTTCGGACGGGAACTTAGAGATCCAACTTTAGCACCTTCATTTTGTGGATTTTGAGGTATAAATTCCAATGCTTGTCATCTCATTTCATAGATCTATTCCTTGGCTTGATTTTGGCTATTTTGGTCCCCTTTTGGTTGGTTTTTTGAGCTAAGGTCATTTATGGAACTTATCCATGTAGATATGGGCATATTAAGGTTTTCTTAAGAATAAATGTGCAAACTTTATGGTGGTTTTGGTCTCATGCATGTGTTAAGTCATTTATTAAGCATTGTTGAGCTCTAGAGCCCCATTAAGCCATGCATGCACGTAAATTTAGCAAATTTACGTGATAAACCACCTTAGGGAAGTAAGATCTAAGATTTGGGTCAAAGGCTTAGCCGAATAAGTGCTGAATGAAGAAGGTTAGCCAAGCTGGGAGTACGCTAGGCGTACAAGCACCAAAGCGAGTACGCTTAGCGTACGAGCTGAGTACGCCCCACGTACTCATCAGATGGGCATCGAAATGTTTGGGCTCATGGTGTTGGGCCATATTTGGACTCTAGATGATTAGGGACTCGTTGGGTTATGATATTATTATTTTAGGCTAAGGATATTTTATTGGACCTTCGGTTGAAGGCCCATGAAGGGGTTTCAGACCAATTTAGAAATTTGGGCCGTATTTGGGCCTTGGATGATGATTTTGGAATTTGGGCTTTGGCCTTGGGCCAATTTAGGAAAAGGGTAAAAATGTCTCATACCTTAGATTGGACTCCTTGTCTGAGTCGGGATCCAATTATTAATTGGATGTTGATTATCATTATAGCGTGGGGATTTTTAATGGGCTAGCAGTCAGAGTTTTATTTGTGAGATTCAGCATCCTGAGGTGAGTTTCCTCATTGTGTTTAGCGGGTCGAAGGCGCCAATGTCGGCCCATGGTTTGATGTTTTTGTATGCTAGTCGTCTACATGACTCTTGCATGTGTTATGTGTATATGGTTACTGGGTCGGGCTCGATGTCGCGGTGGGCCCGATGACTGTATTTTATGCTATTATTTTTGTGATTATCGCATGTGTTTGTATGTTTATATGATTATATTTTTTTTATGTATACCAAGTGGGACTTGATGCCAGGCGGTGCCTAATGACTGACAGATCTGTATACCGATAGGGGGGCCGATGCTAGGCAAGGCCCATTATGTGTTTATTTATGTATGTATGGTATGTGGTATTTTAGGGAACTCACTAAGATTTGTGCTTACGGTTTTCAGTTTATGTTTTAAGTACTTCAGAATCGAAAGGGGAGAGCCCATGATGATTGCAGAGCACACACCATATTTTTCCGTATTTTGGGATTTACTCAAATGTGATATGATGTAGTGACACACTTTCGTCTATTTGGTTTGCATAACAATGTTTTGAAGTATCGTTTTATTTAAATAAAAAATGAAATTTTTGGGTCTTATTTTTGGGACATTTCATGTTGGTATCATAGCCTTGGTTTGAGGGATTCGGGCATACTCTAGGGTGTGTCTGAACTCAAAATGAGGATTTGGTAAAGTTTTTCCAAAAAGAATTGTTTTAAATAAAAGGGTTTTCTAATACAAGAAAGGGTGTGGTGCATGCAATCGATCAAGCTCAAGTAAGTTTTCCCAAAATACCCATACATGTTATCTGTATGATTTGATTTGTGAATCTGTGAATTGTATGCTAGTTAGGGCTAAGCATATGCTCAATATGTGCATGATATAATGATAGGAGAGATGCCTTTGAATTCCTATTGTATGAGCTTGTAGACTTGCATGCTAGTAATAACCAGTCAGTGATAGGATAGCCTGATTAAGTTATACTTGGTTTGATTACTTGCTTAGTGCTTTCTAGGAGTTATAACTAGTTTCAGCTAACTAGTAAGTGAATATGTTAAGTTACATATTTCTAAGACTAGATAATTTTAGAAGGTTAAGTTTTAGCTTTATTGCGCGGCTCTTGTATGAGTCCAATGGTTGTAGTGTGAGACCCCTCATTCAAAGAATTATCTGTTTTTGGTGATATGTAATTATATTCGCTAGCTAGTTAGAGGATGTTAGCTGGAGTTCCTTCTGCAGCTGATGGCAGAGAGTGGTGTGGAGTTTGCCCTAGGAAAAACCTAAGAAGAGATGTAGTATTGGGAGCCTTATCTTGTTGATGGTTAATTGTATGGATATAATGTGAATTGGCGGATTCAAGACAATCCTTGAGGAAAGTACGGATATATATGGACAGTAGTATGGTCCTGTACTACTGGAAGCAGAGGATCCGTACTCGAGTTAAGCAGAGTTGCGATGAAACCATGAAGCTTGTAGAGTTTGTGATCCCTCAATATATTTGATGCGTATTCTGATGGTTTATATGGTCTATTTTCAGTATGGTGACTCTACAGGCAGACCAGTTTGCAGTTCTGGTGCTGGGGAGGGCTCGGGATCAGGTTCCGGAGCCAGGCAGTTGGATGATCAGATGAGGGAGTTCATTTCATCTGAGATTACACATTGCATTCTTGAGCAGATTCCTGTGATCTTTGGTACGGTCAAGGAGGGCATTCTGGAGAGTATGGATGAGCGTTTCAGCTCATTTCGTTCTAAGATGATGGACTTGGTGGGAACGAGTTCTTTGACCTTTAGGGATTTCCGGGCATGTGGAGCTCCGGACTATCATGAGGCGAACGAACCGATAGTGAGCAAGTGATTATTATCAAATGTTGCTAATGCTTTCCACACCAATAGTTGTCCTGAGGGGGAAAAGGTCAGACTTGCTTCTTGTCTTCTGAAGGACATGGCACAAGACTGTTTGGAGGAGGTTGGGTGCTCAATTGGTGATGATGTGGTTGATTCGATGACTTAGGATGATTTTGTGACCAGGTTCAAGCCTGATGTTTCACTAATGATTGAGGTGTAGCCGTTGGCGTGAGATTTTCAGGATCTCTGTCAAACTATCGAGACGGTGGCTTAGATCATTGCGATGTTTCGAGAGAGGGCACTTTCAGTTCCGTAGTATGTGGCGTACGAGAAGATGAAGAAGGTGAGGTAATACGAGATATTGAGGAGCGATATTAGGTAGTTTGTGAGTTGATCCAGTTGTAAGACACTAGAGGATATGATAGTCAGGGCTAGGGAGAGGGAGATTGATCTCGAGATGGAGAGGAAGAGGAAGCCGGATGAGGCTCATGTATCAGGGAGTTCAGGTATGAGCCCAATGTAATTGATTCTAGATCGAGTGGCCAGCCGGGGCGGAGCCACTGTGGCAAGTACTACAAGGCGCAAGAGGAAGCGTGCAAAGTGGATGGTTTTGGCTACTTAAAGTATGGTCGGACGGGTCATATTAGCAGGGATTGCACTGCTACCACCACCACCACCCCAGTATCTTATCTGATTTACTTTCATTGCAATTATAGGGGCCACAAGAAGACCCATTGTTCGAGTTTGGCTTAAGCAGGACCGGTGTCAGAACCTGCTCATGCGACTCTACAAATTACTGATGGCCACTAAGGCAAGCGGATGCAACTGTGGTGAAGAGCAGGTCATTTTAGCTGATAGCCGAGGAGGCTCGTGCAGCTCCCGACATGGTGATGGGTATGTATCTTCTCGTTATCTAGTTATTTATATTGAATTGCTTGCTTATGTTTTTGTGTTTTATTTTAGGATCATTCCCCGTGAACGGTATTTCTGCTTTGGTATTATTTGATTCGGGTGTAACATCCCGGTGTTTAGGTACTTCTAAAATCAACCTTGGAATATTTTTTATATTGCATTTCGGTCCCTATGTAAAAGGAAGTGCCCATTGAAAGCCCTAGTTGCAAAGTTGAAATTTTGGAGAAGTGGGAGTACGCCATGCATACATGTTGGATTAGTTTCTAAGCCCATAACTATATTTGGTAAGTACTTGACCCAGTTGTGCATGGTCCTTTTGGGTTGCTTTCACCATAGCAACTTGATAGGGTGATTTATGGAGAAAGAGAGAGAGAGAGAGAGAGAGAGAGAGAGAGAGAGAGAGAGAGAGATAGAGAAGATATTATGGTTTATTAATATATTATAAGAATAATATATTAAAAGAGAAATTATATTATTTAATTAATATTAGTCATCTATTAATTAGGAATTAATTTGGTGACTAAAAGAGATTAATTGAATAAAGGGGACTTAAACTGTCAAATGTGTGATAGTTGAATTTTGGGATGGGAAACCTAATGGATTAAAGGGGTGAACGAAATTATGATTGGAGCCCATCATATTTTCGTCCATGGCCTGTATTTTAGAAGGTTCCATGGGCTGCTTAGAGTTTAAGCTGTCCATTAGGGTTTTAACTGAAACCCTAGCTGCCCACAGTATAAATAGGACCCTATGCATGCAATTTTAGGCCACTGGTTTTCTTAGAACCCTAGAGCCGACTTTGTGTGCCTCCTCCCTCTCTCAAATACTACCCTCTTGCTTGTTGGTGTTTGTAAGCCATTAGAGGAGTTACACTTGTGACTCTAAGCTCAAGGAAGAAGAAAGATCAAGAGTTCTTGAATAGCTAATCATCTGGATCTCATTAATTACATTAGTTTTGTAATATCCATTCTAGATCTAGGGTTATAAATCTTGGATGAATTGCATGTACAATAGAGAAACCTAGATCCAAGTATTAGGGTTTGCATATGCACATACGAAAGTTCTTTTGTGAAAACCCATTAGTGGTATCAGAGCCTTGATTGGTTTCTATTGTATGTGATGCAATGCTTGTTTATCTGCTGAAAATCGAGTTTCTAGCCTCTCCTCGACCCGACTCGGCGAGTCAGTATCTAGACTCGACGAGTCATCCCAACTCAGCAAGTCCAGGTAGTGACTCGGCGAGTCCGGTAGTCAGGAAGAGGATATTTCAGGATTTATTGCTGTTTTGATGAAGAATAATTGCTAAAATCGTTTTCTTATAATAAAATCTGAATTTTATTGTTTATATGTGATTATCCTTACCAAAACAAAAGATAATTTCTAATTATTTAAATAATTATTTCCTTATATGATAAAAGTTGATTATTTAAATTATTTGGTAAATTATATTGTAATAAAATGGATTAGGTCAAATTTAGATAATCATTATATTAATTGTTTAATTTAAAATTATTTGCTATTTGATCATATGCGTTTTGAAAAGTTCAAAACTTGTCCTCAAGTTTTGAAATTTAAATTTGTGATTAAAGTGTTTAATTTGAACTATTTAAATTTCAAACCCTAGAATTTTACAAGTTTAAAATTCAACCTTATACTTTATAATATTATAAGATTAATATATATATATATATATATATATATATATATATATATATATATATATATATATATATATATATATATATATATATAACCTAAAATGCTAGTCTTACCGTTAGTAGGCCTCATTCACGAAGCTAATCTCTAAGGGGGGTATAAGGTTATGGCCTATAAAATGGCCATTTAATGGGTGTCCACTCTCACCCACCGCTTCCTTGATTGGTAGAGGTGTTGGATTAATGTTTAAGTCCATAACTCTAATTGGTAAGACTTGACCCGACCCGGCATGGTCCATTTGGGTTGCATGACATCATGCATTTGGATAGACTATAATGAGAGAAATAACACTTAAAGTTTGTTGATATATTATAAGTTATAATATATTAATAAGATTATTTAATTAGTATTGATCAAGAATTAATCTAGAATTAATTAAGTGATCAAAAGAAGACTAATTAAATATATGGGTTGATTGTGTAAATCATCCATACTTGTATAGTGGGCTAATGCTCCATGGATTATCAAGTTGGGCTAAAACCCATATGATGCTCCATGGATGCTCCATGGTGTATTTGAACCCATGGATCCAAGGAAGTGGAAATCCATGACAATTAGGGTTTACCCTAATTGTAACAACTATATAAGATCATATTCTTTGGGAAAAATCGGCAGTATGTGTGTGATAGAAAGGGCTAGCCGATTTTTATGAAGCGTGATGTTCTCTCAAGTTATTCCAAGTGTATTTGGTGTTGTGTGAACCATTTGAGGTGTCACACTTGGGGTACTAGACACTCAAGCTTCATGAAGTCATTCTACATTAAAAGAGGTATGTATTCTAACTTGTTATGTGTCATATGAATCAAAGTTTTTTTGTATGCTAGTTAGTATAATACCTTGGATATTCATATTTGCATGTATAATAGAGAAAACATAGGTCCAAGGTATTCAGGGTTGCATGTACACCTAGGTGTGTTAGAATGCTCAAAACCCAACAGTGGTAGCAGAGCCTAGGCTTGCTTTCTCTTATTTTTGATGCAAATGTGTTTTTTCAAAGTTGAATCTGTCCAGACCATAAAACTCGACGAGTTCTAGTAGAAAACTAGACGAGTTCATGTATTTGAGCATGAACTCGACAAGTTCCATGAAGAACTCGACGAGTTTGGCCTCCAGACAACATATCTTCATGTTTCTTGGCTGGAATTGGACTAGGAACATTGCCCTAAGCTGTTTTTTGAATTTGTAAACTTGTTTTTGATGTGGTAATGTTCATTCTAATCCAATTTCAAAGATAATTGTCAATAGATTCATGTTTTGTATTATTTTCAATGGTTAGTCTAATTACATGAAAAAATTTGATTAAATTATCTTGTTCTTATGAGTTGCTTAGATTAATAGAAATTGTTGCTTTCAATCCATTTTAATCTAAGAGATGATTCTAAAATGTGTTTGTGTAACTTTTCCTCAAGTTACATGAAAAGTCACATTAAAGTCTCTTAAAACTCATAAAAGTTGGCAAAGGTTACAAATATGAATAGTCTTGTTCTCATTAAATGGTTTTATGACTCCATAACTTCTCCTCAAGTTATGGAGAGTCAAGAGTCACTTCATTAAGTAATAAAATATGTAACTTTAATTAATTCCATAAGTTACAAAATAAAGAAAAGTTACATTCTTTAATAGTTTAAAGTCTTCCATAACTTTTCCTCAAGTTATGGAACTTGAGGAGTCTTTTAATTAAAACTACTTTAAACACATAAGTTATGGAATTAATTAGTTTTGAATAGTTTCAAAACTTGCCCTCAAGTTTTGGAATTTAAAAAGTTTTCTCTTATGAATACTTTAATTCCAAGTTAAGCCCTTAGGATTTTAAAAGTTAAAATTCAATCCTTATACTTTATAATATTATAAGTCAATAATATTTATATATATATATATATATATATATATATATATATATATATATATATATATATATATATGTATAAGATTAATTCAGTCTTACCATTAGTAGAAGCCTCATTCACGAAGTCGGTCTATAAGGGGGTATAAGATACTGCCTATAAAAAGGCAGTTTAATGGGTGTCCACTCTCACCCACCACTTCCTTGACTGGTGGAGGGTCGTTAGCCGAACGGTTAGGACAAAGATTATAAGTTCTCCCTTCATTAAAAGTATTAATGATAAATACTAAGTAACTAAACACTTATAGTTCCCAATCGTAGTTACTTAGGAAAAATGTGAATAAGGTGCTAACCCATGAAATTACACTTTGCACTTTGCTTAAGTCGGTTGGTGTAGCGTGTGTGGTTTACCGACACACTGGCTTGATTTAACAACATAGGCAAAGGGTTTCTTAAAGTGTATCATAGGCCGGTGGAGCGTGTGTGGTTTACCGACACATCGGTTGGGTGATAAACATTTAAGAGTACCAAGTAATTTGCATGGTTACTTCACACCTTGTTTTGTGATCCTCAACATCCCAGTCACAAAACCTGAAGGGCACACTCGAGATTGAAACATGCCATTGAAAAGTTCAATGAATCTCAAAAGATCTAGGAGTTTCAAATCCAATTAAAACTTAATTATATTTCGTTTTTCATGGTGGAAATTTGTAAATCGTCATTTACCTACCTTCAACTATTTTATAACTTGGATTACGGCATCCCTCTTCCAGTTATAAATAGGTTGTTGGGTCCTAGCCTTAATATTTCATATTGGGTGTTATATTAAGAACTTTTAAATCAACTAAACTTGAATATCTCCCAAAAGATGTCTAGTTCAGACATCTATGATCTTCCCAAATCTCTTGGAACTTCACTTCCTCCACCTCCTCCAGTTATTCTCCTTAACCCACAAGTTCAAGGTCACTCAAGCCCTCTTGGCAAGGCAAGGTCTAGGTGTGATCACATCTTGGAGATGAAGTCACATATTGACAAGCCGGGAGAGTTGGGTGTCAAAGTCTTGAGAAAGTTGGTGGTTCAATCACTTTCTAAGTCACATAGTGAGTTCCTTTAAGACTCCTATGAAACAGACTATGACACGACCCTTAATAATCTTATCTATTTGCTTGGTACTGCTGAATCAGCAATGATTTGGAAGGCTAGTAAATCAAATTTGATTAGAAGATCGACTTCCAAAGCTTTATGGACTTTGAAAAGGATGACACTGGAAATCCAGAGAAAAAAACATTCTCTTCCCAATAGAAAGGGATCGGCCATAGTCAAATCGGTTGACCAAATGGTAAAGAGAAATGCTAAGTCTGTGATAGTCCCATGTATCATTATAAAAGAGCCCATATGTTAAATTGCCAAAGGAAGGGGCATTGGTTATGAAGTTGCCAAACTTACCTAAGGATGGTAAAGTCATTGGGTTTGACTTTATTTCAGGTAAAGTCCATTGTCTAACTCTGTTAACTTTCTACTCTGAGATTCTTATTACATGATGTGAATGGGTCATATAGTGATGTTTTAAGAATCAAAGAAAAAGTGGAGAAGGAAGTATATGTTGATTTTGATCGCGAAGATGGATTTCGATCGCATGGTTAATGATCAGAATTTTGAGCAGGTGCTTAAGAGTTATGATAAATTGCTTAGGAATAGATAACAACAAGTTTTCATATACATTTGCATTGTAAGGATTAGTTTTTCCGCAAAGTTTTAAAATAAATGAAAAGTTTTTAATTTTATATATTTTAAGTATCCTTACAATGCCATTTGTGAAAGAAAGTGTTGTTTGTATGATTCCATTGATGGCAATAATAGAAAATGGTTTTGATTCTTTCATTTGTGGTAGTGTCTAAATTTACCAAATAAAGAAAACTTCTCATCCCCCAAGTTTTAATTGGACCGAAACTTGGAATCATGCAAGTTGTATAGTATGATGAATGAGAACTTTCAAGCATTGGAAAATTAAGACTAATTACTTGTTCACATGGATGTGTGAGTCAAGTAAAGGACTAAGGGATCGAGTACACATTCTTGTGCATTGATCAAGCCCACCACAAATAATCGATAAGACTAATCGTCATGATTTACTAAAGTATAGTAAATATGGTTATACTTATAAGTCTAAGTATAATTCTGAAGCATTGGAAAAGTCTCGTTGTATGGCAGAACTGATGAGTTCAAAAACTCTTAGATCGATTAGATCTTTCACAAGTACAACAAAAATAATCAAACAGTTTAAGATCAATACGAGAATGAACACATAACAGAATCAAACTTATGCTTATGATTCAAAACTGAGTCACGCCTCAGCAGAGCTCGATGAAGAACTTCCGTTGTAAAGGCGAGCTAGGGTTTGCAGAATGATTAAGTAAAAAACAATGAAAGTGTTAAAGAATAAGTCTGCATGCATGCAGCTTATATACTAAAACCTAATACAAAATTATGCATGGCTGGACAGGCCTAATACCGGCATTCAAATTGGGCTAAGGACCGAGCCCATGACGCAATCCAATAGACTCTACAATCTCCCCCTTTGCATCAAATGAGGCAAGAGATTATTTCCTTTGAGCAGGCCTCACCATCTTGATAACTTTGAACAATCAAGGAATAATGGCAAGAAGAGTCTGTCTAAACTGTATGTACCACCTCAGCGTGTTAGTGAACAATTTCCTATCAGCAACACTGTTCTGGTCGCACCTCTGTATGATCTCCAAGATATGCTCAAGGCAAGACGTTGAAAAGAGGTGTTTGTCAACAAGAGCAAATAGACATTTTTGACCTTCGCCTCTGAGAAACATGACTGTGTGATACTTTGAATCAATTTTCCCCTTGATCATGGTATTGACATTGCCAGCTTTGCCCATGGTCATGATCGTTGTTCGCTTGTGTATGGCAGAGGCAATCTCTTGGTCCATCTTCGCTACCTCATGTATGTAGCAAACAAGCATACGCTTTACATGATCGATTATTAGCTGATACTCCTGGGGATTCGATAGAAGAATTTTGTTGAGGAGTATCCAGTCATGGGGATTGAGGTTCGGTAGATCAGCAAGGGAAAAATGTTGGACTGAGCCTTCGGTTCCTCGAGTCACCTTAAATTTGACATTGATAAATTTCCCTGCTGAATAGGGCTTCATCACCTTGACTGTGGTTATGTTCTTTGAGCTCTAAGTCTGGTATTGGGGTTGAGCAAACTCCAAGTAGAACTCTAGAAGATCCCTATCTACCTTCGGGTCCGGAGATGGAATGGCAACAGTCGAGTTGAAGCAGTGGAAGATGAATTCCTTTCGAGTGATCGGCATATCAAACTGTGCATCCTTGGAGTTTTCAAGGCCAAAAGACATTATTGGCTCGAGCCAGAGAATAGTTGGCTCGTCGATTGCACACCTCTGAAGCGAGTCTTTTGTCCATACAGGAAACATAGACTTTTTCTTCTCTAGGAGCTCCGCCTCCTTTCGTTTCTGCTCAAGCTCAGCTTGGTGCTTCTTAGCGATTTCTTCCGTTTCATTTTCAGAAGTGTTATTCTTCGGGACAGGCTTCTTGGGAATCTTGACATAGACATCATCTTCATTGTCTGTGTCGTCTTCACCAATCTTATTCTTCTTTTTATCTTTGTTACTGACCGAAGCTTCATTACCCTTCGGTTCAGCAGCTGGTTTTGAGCTAGAAGGAGGAGGCTGCTTTGACTCTTTCTCTCCCCCTTGTTTCGGTTAGACCCCAGTCACCGGAACACCCTTGATACAGCTGAGAACATCCAGTGCCAGTCGGAGCTTGTCTTCCAAATGCCTTCTGACAGTGATAGTGATAAGCGGATCATTAGCCTCAATATGATGAAGAAGGATGGAGTGAACATCTGTAGCAGAACTCTGAATGACCTCCCGTTCTAACTTGAGATCATCAATCTCAGCATTAGCATTACGCAGCTTATGTGTTTGCAATTTGAGTTGGGCTGTACGTTTGTCGAGCTCATCCATAATCCGATTTTCCATAGCTAAGTCCGCTTCCAGTTTAGTTAAGCGTTCATTGACATTAGCATGGAGTGATTCATTTTCTTCTTTAATGGCATGGCGTGCCGCTTCCAGGTTCGAACACTCAGATTGAAGAGTCTTTTGAAGAGTCTCTACTGAAGTGTTCACAGTTTCAGCATTCTTGGCAGCAGCAGCCTGCAAGGAATCTAGAAACAAGTGATCTTGTAAAATTAGTTTATCGACTTTTGCGGTCGCTTCCTTGCACTGCTTATTCGAGGCATCAACAACGGGAGAAGCCTGTTGACATTGGGAAGTGGAGGCTTCAATAGCCTTGGCTGCAACAGATAGGGTAGCACTGTGTTCGGCGACAACCGAAGAGAACAATGCTTTTAAAGCAGCTTTTGAATAGGCACCGGAGGAAGAAGATGAAAGCAGTTGATCAAGCTTGTCATTTACTGCTTTGAGATGACGTTTGGTAATTGGCTTGTCGTCATCATCCTCGTTCTGCACTCGATTAGGACTGAAATATTTGGAATCCAATTCCGAGTCCTCACCACCCAAAATAGGGGTTGTTTCAGTAGATTGTGTAGGAGACAAGGGTTTTGAAGAAGGTGGAGGTTCGGTTGTGAAAGTAGGTTCGGTTACAGGTGGATTAGGAGCTGTAAAGGTAGGTTTAGTGGTGGAAGTGGTAGTGGTTGTATCTGTGAAAATAGGAGTGGGAATGGGAATTGTAGTGAATGGTTGAGAGGTGGTTATTGGAGAGATAGGAGGGATATAAACTGGAATGGTAATAGGTGGAGGTGAAGGAGGAGAAGAGCGAACCAAAATTTTTGGAGTAGGGAGCGAGGCGGAGTGTCACCTCGACCCGAAGCCTCTTCATCGGAACTTTCGCTCTTAGATTCTGAGGGAAGTGCGTTCTTCTGCGTAGGAGGAACGTATTTTGAATCTTAATCACTTGTGGATTGAAGAATAAGTCTCCTAGCAGGCTTCTTCTGCTTGTTAGGTTTAGGTTGGGAAGTAGCAGCTTTATCAGTTTTTCGCTTTTTGGGGGTCTGCCCCTTGGTTGGTTTTGTGACCGGTCCCTCCTTCTGTGTGTCGGGCTTCTTACCCCTCTTGGCTGGCTTGTCAGCCTCTTCAATGGAATGAACCATAGCAGGTGTGAGTTCTCTGGGACAAACAGAGGGACACTTTCTGTACTGTTGAAGAACATTACTCGATGCTGAAATACGACCGAGCATGGCTTCAGGAATAGGTCCAATGAAGGAGAACTTGGTAGGGTTAGTGACGATGATTTTCGTCCTATGAAAAGTAGAGATAGAAGAAAGCAAGGAATCCGCCATTATTGGGACACGATTACGATCCATTGCCCATTTGGTGATGAGAGTCCAGAAACGCCCACATGAAATCTCAGAATGCCTGGATGAAGAAACCAGGCTTTGAACCAACTGCTGCCAAATAATGGACCCATAATCAAGGTTAAGCCCACTATACAACCCATACAGCACCATCATGAATGACTTGCTTGCACCGTCAGAACCAGTGCTCCTCTCAGACAATCCCTTGGACAATAGCGTGAAAATACCATTCCATTGAGGAGGAAGGTAGGACTTCTTGAACTTGGTGACAGTTGTTAGGGTTTCGGTATACCCCATCTGATAGAACATTGTGAACAATTGACCAGTGGTAATGGAATCAGGGTTTACCAGGGATGGATCTTGAGAAAGACCAATTAGGGTACAAAATCGACTCTTGGAGATAGAGATCTTCTCATCGTGAAGTTCAAAGTGAATCCTTTCATTAGCCTTGTCGTAGAATGCAGTATAGTAGACAAGAGACAAGAACGACATAGGAACAACTTCAACTTTTATCAGTGCGTTGACAAGTGGTGAGTATTTGAGACACTCAACCACATACAACATATAGGGCTCATATACGAATGGAGTGAGATCAATGATGAGGTTCTGTTGGGCTTTGATAGTGAGAAGGGGTTGACGAACGAAGGTATTGTCAACAGATGAGGATTCTGCCATTTTAGTAGCTTGAAGATGACGAAGAACAGTTGCAGAAAATTGTCGGGTTTCTTTGAGAGCTTTTTGGAAGTGATAAAGGTTGAGAGAGTACCGTTCCAATCCCTTTTATACGTTCAAGGAAGAGAGAGAAGAATCTGGCTGAAATCATGGATTATCTCAAAAATAGCGCCTTAGTTGATGGGTGAACAGTTGGGGTGCCGAAGATGACGCAGGAGAGAGAAAAACGTTTCCCTTTTTCACGCCTTTTCATAAAACTCACCTTTTTCAAATCGCCAAACCGTTTGGATTTCTGCTGAGTCAGCTACCACTTTATCCCAATCGTTTCTCCTTATGACGCTTGAGTGTTTGTGTCTTTAACATTTGAAGCATTAATCTGTGCGAAACTTAGTATTTGGAAAAATTAAAATTTTTTGTGCATAGGGTGTGAAAGATAAATAAATAAATTGAGTGTTTAGGGATTATCTGTGATGTCGTAATCAGACATAAAACGATTGATTCTGGGCAAAAATCACTTCGTTCAAAGTCAAGACAGACATTGAAGTGCTTGCTTGGTTTCCCATGAAATAACGATCAATAACTTGTTGAGAAGTTTTGAAAGGCTTCTTTTAAAGGTTAAAGAGGGTGGATTTTGCTTCAATTCACAATTTTGATTCTTAACATAAGACCAAAAGTGAATGAAGTACTTGTGAGATCATTGTGATGTGTTGAACAAGTAGGTGTGAAATACTTTATAGTGATGAGAGAAGTAAAGAAATCTCAAAAAAAAAAAAAAATAAACTGGATCTTTTAGGTTTAGAGAAGCCTTGGTGAAAGGCAATCTCGTAAAGATCACTCAAAAAGAAAAAGAGATTTCATTGGGTAACAAGTAAGAGCTTGAATTTTTGAATTCACCGTCAATTCATTAGTGGTGTTGAATTTTGGGTTTCACTTAGTACATAGTGGCATGAAACTAAGATCATGAACGTAGATTTTGTATAACCATAAACCTCAGTGGTTGAAACTGATAGTCTTAGGGTTTATATTGATGAAACGAATTATAATGGAGAAAGGTGATAGAGATGGTATAAGAAGCGAATGTACCTCTGCTTTTTTCTAAACAAAAGAAGGACCAAGCAGAAAACTGTAAACTCAGTTTGAGTATAGTAAGGTAGCTCATTATTAGAGTGAACTTGATAGCCTAGATTTGGAAAACATGATTGGTATTTATCATGTTATTAAGGCTTCACTCAAGATCAGTTGAGGCTTGAGTCTACATGCAGCAACATGCTTCTAGGGACACCTAACTAACAAAAACCTTTTACCTGCCTTAGCTGTGCCATCAAGAATCACACTTAGACAAACAAAAAAAAAACGTTAGATATAAATATAAAAAAATAAAAATAAAAAAATATTTTTGGATTTTTGTGAGAATTGACTAATTGAACGAAAGAGAAAATTATTTTTGGGATTTTATCAGTAGAAAAGAAGTAATGAAAAAGTATACAAAAGAATACAGTTGAAATGCCTTAAAAAACAATGAGTTCAGAAGGACCGAACCCGAAATAGACTGAACGCTCGGTTCATTTCGGTTCATGGTTGAACTTCACCCGAAATAAACCGAATGTTCGGTTCATTTTGGTTCATATAGGTTCGCTCTATTTCGCTTGTTACCTTTATGGAAGCGAAGGCGATTTCGGTACTGACTCGGCTTGCATCATTCCTAGGCCTTGTAGAATCTTATTGAAGCTTGCTTCAAGTAATGCCTTAGTGAATATGTCTTCTAGTTGATCAGTCGTTCTGACGAAGTGAATTTTTACATTACCATCTTCGACGTGATCCTTGATGAAATGGTACCTCAGTGCGATATGCTTAGTCTTCGAGTGTTGCACTGGGTTGTGACAAATCCTGATTGGACTTTCAGAATCACAATACAACGGGATTTTCTTCATGTTTAATCCATAATCCCGAAGCTGACTTTGTATCCATACAACTTGAGATGTACAGGATGCTGCAACAATATATTCGGCTTCTACAGTGGATAACAAAACACAGGTTTTTTTCTTTGATTGCCAACTGACTAATTTTCCATCCAGAAATTGACATCCTCCTCTGGTGCTTTTACGATCCAATCCACATCCACCCAGATCAGCATCTGAAAATGCTTGAACGAAGAATCCGGAGTTGGCTGGATACCATAGACCGAGAGAGGAGGTTCGCTTCAGATAGCGAAAGATGTTCTTCACGGCTTAAAGATGAGGTTCTTGTGGGTTGGCTTGAAATTGAGCACAGTAATAGACAGAGAACATGATGTCAGGTCTACTGGCGGTAAGATACATCAGAGATCCGATCATCTGTCGATAAAGCATTGTATCAGCGGCTGGTTTCTCCAATGATGGTGTGAGTTTGGTTCCAAAAGCCATCGACACTTTCACTTTGGAGTCTCCCGTCTTTCCAAACTTGGTGAGCAAAGTCTTTGTATATGCTTCCTGATTAATAAAAATGCCTTCGGGTCCCTGTCTAATGTTCAATCCAAGAAAGAAATTAATTGGACCCATTGAGCTCATCTCAAACTTAGTTTCCATCAACTTTCGGAATTTAGCTGTTAAGCTAGGATTCGTGGAGCCAAAGATGATGTCATCAACATAAATTTGGAAAATCATAAGGTGGTTACCTTCTCGCTTATGAAAGAAGGTTGGGTCAATTGAACCTTGTTTGAATTTAGACACTTTTAAGAAACAAGTGAGAGTTTCATACCATGCTCTGGGAGCTTGTTTCAGGCCATAGACAGCTTTGTCGAGGATATAACAATGATCAGGATACTTCTCGTTCACGAATCCTGGAAGTTGCTCAACATATACGGTTTCTTCAAGTTCACCATTGAGGAAAGCACATTTGACATCCATTTGATAGACTTCAAAGTTCTTGTAAGCAACGTACGCAAGAAAGATACGAACAAATTCCAATCTTGCCACGGGAGCGAAGGTTTCTTCATAATCAATTCCCTCTTCCTGACAATATCCTTTGACCACCAGCCTTGCTTTGTTACGAATGACATTCCTTTCTTTGTCCATCTTGTTTCTAAATACCCATTTGAGACCGACAACCGAAGCATCCTTTGAAGTTGGAATAAGACGCCATACCTTGTTTCATTCAAACTCATTTAACTCATCCTGCATGGCTTGAACCTAGTCTGAATGATCAAGAGCTGAATTAACAGTCTTTGGTTCAATTTTGGACACGAATGAATTGAACATACAAAACTCGAATTTTGAAAATAGGGCAGCCTGTTTCGCTTTGATTTGAGAGTGAGTTAATACCTTTTCTGAGGATTCCCCAATAATTTGAGTTTGAGGGTGATCTTTGGTCCATTTGACAAGGGGAGGAAACTTTGGATCATAGATAGGATCCAATTCAGCATTGATTTCTTCTTCGAGTTCAGACAAAATGTCATCTTCACCAACATTAGTGTTCTCCCCCTCGAAGAATGATTCCTGTTCAGAACCAGCATTTGTATCCCCTTCATTGGTCGGAATAACATTAGAGCTTGATGTATTTGGCGATGAGTTCTCCCCCTAGAATGAAGAACCTTGATCATGATGAGAAGAGGAACCCTCCCCCTGGACAGTAGGACGTTCATTAGAAGGTTCGCTTGCGTCTGCGCTTTCGGTTCCTTTGGATTGATCATCATCCATCTTTCTAGCAGCATCATCTATAACTTGTTTCAAATTATGAACTTTGTTGTCTTTTCCAGTTGATTCAGAGTCAATCGCCTTTTGAGGCTCATCAAATAAGAGCATGAATTGGTCGAAAAGATTTGAGATTGAGATAGTAACCTGACCATTCTTTGGAAATATGTCTTGCGATGCATCTTCTGTTGGTTTCAATTTCTTAACATAACTATCGTCAAAGGTGACATAGTATGTTTCTTCAATTTTATTTGAGCGTTTATTGAGAAATCTATACGCCTTGGAGTTCAGGGAGTAGCCTAAGAAAATTCCTTCATCCGCCTTAGCATCGAACTTGTTTCGATTCTCTTTGGAGTTGAAAATGAAGCATCTTGAACCGAACACATGAAAGAATTTCACGTTTGGTTTTCTATTGTTCAGGATCTCGTAAGGAGTAATTGAGAATCGTTTGTTCAAGTATGATCGATTCTGAGTATAACATGCAGCCGCAATTGCATCAGCCCATAAATACAATGGCAAGGACTCGAAGCATAGCATAGTGCGAGCAGCTTCACACAAGGATCAATTTCTCCTTTCAACAATGCCGTTTTGCTGTGGAGTATAGGGGGCTGAGAAATTATGAGTCGTCCCCTTTTCAGCAAGAAAACCTTCAAAATCTTTGTTTTTGAATTCCAGGCCATTGTAGCTCCTTATATTTTGAACTACCTTTCTTAGTTGCGTTTCTATCTGTTTAATGAAGAGCATGAGCATTGGAGTAGCTTTCGACTTTTGCTTGAGAAAGAAGGTCCATGTGAACCTTGAGAAATCGTCCACTATAACCAGAATATATTTGTTTCCCCCAATGCTTTCGATGGACGATGGACCACATAGATCAACATGCAGTAACTCCAATGGTTCTATTACCTTAGTGTTGATAATAGAAGCATGACTCTACCGACTCTGCTGTCCCATTTCACACGCTGCACAGAGATGTCCTTTATCGAATTTCAGAACTGGCAGCCCTCGAACGTGATCACCTAAGACCAATTTGTTGATGTCCTTGAAGTTTAGATGAGAAAGCCTTCTAAACCATAACCAGATTTCATCAGAGTGAGCCTTTGTGAGTATGCACACTGCTGGTTTACCTCTTATCGGATTGAGGTTCAGGGGATACATTTCCCCTTTTTGCTTTGATTTCAACAAAATGTTGTTTGATCTCTTCTCGACAATTTCTGAGCCTTCATCGTCGAATGATACTTTTAATCCAGTACCAACAACTAGCTGTGATATGCTGATGAGATTGTGTTGGAGCCCTTCAACATAAGTTACCTTCCTTATAGAGAACATGTCATTAGTGATCATTCCATAGCCTTTGATAGTTCCAAAAGAGTTGTTGCCATACTTTACAATACCACCATCTTTGAGAGAACGAAACTCTCTTAGTTCCTCCTTCCTTCCTGTCATGTGACGCGAGTAGCCACTATCGATGTACCATTCTTCGTCAAACTGCCCGTCACGTATAACCTGCAAAAAATTAAGCAGATTTAGGAACCCAAAGTTTCTTGGGTCCTTGTGAGCCTTTTAGAGGACATGGAATAGTAAGAGAAATATCAACCATATATGTGCATTTAACTAAAGTTGTTTCATCTTTTCTTTTAATGGTGAAAACATTAATTTTTGTTCATTTAGGAGGACTGGGGTTTTTGACTGAAGGATTGGAATTTAGAGATTTGGATTTAGAAGAGACATTCGATTCTTGGTTTTGATGATCAGACTTGCAGGCATGAGGACCGAAATAGTTATTTCGTTTGCCATGGGATGAGGGACCGAAACTCTCCTTTCGGTTGTAATAGGACAAGGGACCGAAACTGCTGTTTCGGTTGTTAATGGGTAATTTGAACTTTTTGGTATACAATAGCTTTAGCTTTGAGAACTTTGGTTATGTCGGTAGACGAACGAGCAAACTCAACAGAGTTTTCATAAATTAGGTTTTTATGTGACTTGGGTTCGTTTTTGGCTAATTCAGAACAGTCCACCAAATCTTCTACAGAGATTTCACTCATATCATCATCCTCATTAAGTTCAGATGTATTTTCAACATCGATTTTATTTTTTGAACTTAAATTGGCAATCAATGAGTCAAATTTTTGTATACTTTCGGCTCTCAATTTCAATCTATCATTTTCGTCTAAAAGACTTTTGAGCATGTCCTTGTGGTCCTTGGACTTTATGTAGGATTCAATTTTGTCCAACCCTATTTTATACGCTGGAGACACTTCATCAGAAGATACAACACTCTCACAGTTGTAGGCTTCAGCGTCGATTTCATCCTCCTTTAATTCAAGGAAGTGTAAAATCATACAATATATCTTCTTCCGTATTTCACAATCAAGATGCAACTGAGTGATGTTAAAATAAAGTCTCTTAGCAATTAAACAAAACACATGTCGCTGTTTAAGAAGTTTTAGATTGTCTCTGTGCAAATAAATAGAATCATCTTTAGATCTAATTAACTCCTTTTCCTTTTGCTCGATCCACATCCTTCATTCCTCACTCTTTGAAGAAATCCTACTGATTTGATCAGTTAGGTTAGAATTCGTGACACGGGTTTGGGTTAGACTGCTACTTATGCTTGAGAATTTTGACTTTAGATTATTTAATTCTTTTTCATAATTATTAGCAGGTATTTTTAGAGAAGCAAGAGTATTTTGTACCTTTTTGATCAACTCATCACATTCGTTGATCTGAGCACTAACAGGCTTGGCCGTAAAACATCTGTCCTCTCGCTCCCTTTCCTCTTCAACTCCCACATCAGTTGTGTATCCTCTCATTTGGGACACACCCTCGGTCACAACAAAGCATCTTCCTGTAGCATGATTTTCTTTTGCCAACATAGCTTTTCCGTGAGTGGGCTTCCTGACTTCATCATCCTCCGAATCTGTGGACCAGACCTCCACACCACCAAATTCATCATTGTTGTTTGCACCCTGCACAATTAAAGCATTCATGGTAGAGTTTTTAACAATTGACTTTCTTTTCTGTATTTCCTCCAATCTTCTCAGGAGGCTCGCTTCCTCATCTTCTTCGTTTGACTTTTCTTCTTTCTTTCTTAGCATACAGTCTTTAGCAAAATGATTTTTGCCTCCACAGTAATGACAGTCAAAACCTGAGTCTCCTCTAAGTTTAGCTTCCTTCTTTGACTCTTCAGATTTTGAAACGATCTTCGGTTCCTCCTTGATCCTTTCGGTGCTGTAACTACCCTGCCAGTTTCGGTTCTTGTTGGCTGGGAATTTCTTCTGAATGAATTTTCTGGGGTTGGACACCATCATGGCGTACTCTTCGCCAATTATATCAAAATCTGCAAGATCTAATTCCTCTTCTTCTTCAACCAAATTATTTCCTTTGGAGACAAGAGCTAAAGAACCTAGACCCAAGACCACATTCGTTTCCTTTGATAAGGCATTCTCATGGGATTTTAAAATACCCACCAGTTTTGCCAGAGAGTAAGACTTGAACTGTTCATGAGCTTTGACGGTTGACACAACAACCATCCATTCAGGGTTGAGGCCGTTCATGAAAGTGACCTTTTGTTCTAATACCTTTCTTTCAATTCCATGCTTTATCATCTTACTCAAAAGATGATTGAAGCGGTCGAAAGTTTGAACAAGTTTTTCTTCAGGCTTCTGATTAAAGTCACCAAACTCAGATAACAAGAGAGTTTGGATAGAGTGTTCCAGATCTTCATCTGTGGAATATAATTCCTTCAATCTATCACAGATCTCCTTAGTTGTAGCACAGGAACTCACTAAACGAAACGTATCCGATTGCAGCGCAAACCTTATCATCCGTAGAGCTTTGATGTTGCACTGAAACTTCTCTTTTTCATCCTGAGGAATGTCTTTGACGTCATTGACAAGCTGATTGTATTCTTTCTGTGTTTTAACAATCTTTGATGTGCTTGAGTGTGCAAATGGGCCTGAAGTAATAGCTTCCCAGATTAAATACCCATTGTCTTCCAATCTAATCACGTAGTCTTCAAAATGATGCATCCACACTTCATAGTCTTGTGTATACAAGATTGGTATTCTTGTTGTAGACCCTATGCTGTTGGAGATATTGATCGGATTGGTTTGTGAATCGTCCATAGACATTTTGAATACTTTTGATCGATAACCTGTAAAAGATCAGACTTGTAATTTATCGTTAGGGTTAGATGAACAATTAATGAGATACGTCAATAAAGAGTGACGGCTCAATAAATATCAATCAATGCGGAATTAAAAACCCTAAGATCTTCTTCAACAAAAGAGATGTGTATGAATTACACACTCTCCTACTCTGATACCAATTGATGAATTCAAAAACTCTTAGATCGATTAGATCTTTCACAAGTACAACAAAAGTAATCAAGCAATTTAAGATCAATACGAGAATGAACACAAAACACAATCAAACTTATGCTTATGATTCAAAACTGAGTCACACCTCAGTAGAGCTCGATGATGAACTTCCGCTGTAGAGGCGAGCAAGGGTTTACAGAACGATTAAGTAAAAACAATGAAAGCGTTAGAGAATAAGTATGCATGCATGCAACTTATATACTAAACCCTAATACAAAATTATGCAGGGCTGGACAGGCCCAATACCAGCATTCAAACTGGGCTAAGGACCGAGCCCATGAGGCAATCCAATGGACTCTCCAAGAACAAATGAAAAGAATCAAATTAGGCATAAGGATACAAGTTTCTCAAATCTGAAAAGATGGGAGAGTACTTTATGATATATGATCATCTTAATGATTAAGAGACCTTATCACAATTCATCCTCTAAGTGCATTCTGATAGCTAAGAAGAGGAGTTATGAATTGTTGAAGTGGTTAAATCAAGAAGATGAGTCATACTTCGTTCCAAAACAATTCTTAGAATTATACTCTAAGATTGTAACTTGAGTGACATATCTTAAATAAAGGTTTAAAAACACGTGTCAAATGTAAGAGTAAAAGTGTCCTACTCTTGTACATTTGAAGTTGGTAAGTTGTGATATTTTGGATAAAACAAAGACCAACTTAGGCCAAGTGTGTGAAGTGTTTGTCTTGATAAGTAATCCGCACTATCCCTTGAATATTTGACAAGAGAGTCTTATATGTCAAGAGGACAGTGGGAGTCATAAAGGTCTTGAAAGTCTCAAGAACTAATCAAGAATAAAGCCTGAGGTTTTTCACTAGCACACGACTTTAGGTTTATAACCTATCGTGTTGACATATTTTGTGCCCATTCTAGTTAAAGTTGGCTTTGCATATGAGTTCTTAGAGTTCTCAATTGGTTGCATAACAACTTGGAAGCAATGGCAGGCCCTGTACTGCCAGGTGGCAAGAAGTTAGAATTGCATAAGTTCAGTCCATATGTGTTTGGATTTGTCATTATACGTGTCTTGTGACTAAGGTTTTGACAAATTCATATGGGTAGGAACTCATACACCATAAAAATCAAAGTGTCATAATGTTTCTCTCTGATTCATGAAAATGATGGTGAGGAAACACTTCCACTAAGTAGGTTTGTAAGTAGATAGTAATCTTTGCATTCCCAAAGTTGTTAGTAGGCACACTAACAAGGACTTATGAGAAATAGCAAAGGTCTAAACAATTAAGACTATGATTACGAAACCCCTTTTCATAGTTCTGAAATTGTTTAGACACACCTGTGAGCTATCTAAGATAAGGTGTATGATTTTGATAAAGTCTTATCAAAGCAATAGTATCAGAAATCTGAACTTTGGCCAGAAAGTCAATAGCTGATTTCTGAGTATATGTCAAAGCTAGTGGGAGCATATGTGTTATGCTAATAATCATCATGTCAGTGGGAGCATGATAATTATAATAAGTATTGCAAGTTAGCAATGTTAATTATAGAAAACAAAGGTTTCAATTCGTGAGGTTGCAGGGGTTGAAAAAGTTGTTTTGTTATAATTAACGGAGAGGAAATTATACTTCATTTCAATTCTAAAAAGCTTAGATTGAGTTTATGATCATTCTAAAGAGCTTATATTGAGACTTTAAGTCACCTTTAGTCAAGAATATATATATATATATATATATATATATATATATATATATATATATGAATTTCATGTTGGATTGGTTCAACTTAAGGAAATTCTATATATTGCGTTGTCAAAATTCGAGTATGACTACGACATTCCTTTTCATAGTTAAATTTTGAGAATATGATAAAAAAAAATTATTATGGAAAAAGAATGGTCTAGAACCATGTCTTTATGTGAAACATCATGAATCGTGTCCCATTTACTTTGGGTACAAGATCGATTACATGTGCAATAATATTTATCCTTTTTGAATTTTCCAAATGCCTTGGGGCATTAAGGAGGAAAATGTCTAGAATTGGATATGACTAAAGTGATTAATCAATTGTCAGGGACACTCTAAGGTTTACTAAAGATTGGTTGCTCAAGGACATTGGAAGTATAGTGTGAATTTTGGAAGGGCCATATTGACATATTCTGAAAAGTGGCAACTCTTGTTTAGAAGTAGTAGTCAAAATGGGAATATAGAGTTGTCTCTATATATAGTAGCAATCTATGTAAGATTAGAAAGAACTTAGTGCAAGAAGCATGTTCAAAGCAATGCATACTTTGAACATAAGGCTTTATGTCCATGGAGTATGTCTTCATTGGAATACCCTGTAATGGTTGTTGACAAGTCTTTGTGACTTTGTACACATTCATTGCAAGAGGGTAGTGCATTTAAGTTTAAAATCTAACAGATTTCGATTTGGGAGTGTGAAATTAGAATCATTGAAAGTTTGGTCAATTGGTTTATTTCACAAAGTAAGGATCATAGAAAAACGCAGAGTGTATACTTGGAGTATGGCAAAGCTATTGTTTAGAAAAACATAGTGTACATGCTTGGAGCATGGGACAACTAGTGTTTTTTAATTCAAGTATAAAGTTGATAAAACCAAAACAATGAATAATGAATAATCAATATGGTGATAAATAAAAGTGGTCTATTTATATTCATAGGGTTTGATACCATATTTGATTCATTTATTCTTGTGTTTCACTTTGCATGTTTTGAATTCCATAATAACTAGGTTATTCTTCCAAAATGACTAAGCTATTCAAACCATCCACATTCGGTCATATGTTGGAAGTAGATATGAATCAAGACTGTCATGGGTTGGCTTGTAGAGGTCCAAGTTGGTGGACAAAGTTGTGCTACAACACTCACGAGTGCTCATAAGTTCTGAGTATTGGATACAACCCGCGCTCATTTGAATCGCTTCATGGATTTTATCACGAGTGATCATGAGACGATAATATCTTATATTCTTCAAATCTAGAGATATGAGTTGCTACTATGAGTTAGTTGTACATTGATTGCGCGAAAACGCATTGGTAATTCGATGTTATAAAACGTGCCTTTGTCTATGATTCAACAAGTAGTAGAACAAGCCATATGAGTCGAAGTTTATCCATTCCTTTTACCTTCGGGATAAAAGCGATATCTGTGGGCCCTTCGATGATTTAATGATGATACATGTGAGTGCTTGGCCAAGCTAGGACTGATTTGATGTGTTCAATCAGTCAGTCATCATAAATCGAAAATCAGGAAATAAAAAATGGACAGAGAGAATGATTATAATCCATGTCTTACTCCATATGATATATAGAATTGAGGAATATATGATCCCTTATCTAATGGACAAGTCATTGACAAAGGTCAGAGATTCTCGGCGAGGTCAGAGTTCGACGGAAGCTTTTGAGAGCTACGATTGCCAGTTGGTTGTTGAAGTCATACGCAATAATAGTTTTAGACTTATCCAAGTGGGAGACTGTTGGATTAATGTCTAAGTCCATAACTATAATTGGTAAGACTTGAGCCGACTCGGCATGGTCCATTTGGATTACATGGCATCATGCATTTGGATAGACTATAATGAGAGAAATAACACTTAAGGTATGTTAATATATTATAAGTTATAATATATTAATAAGATTATTTAATTAGTATTGATCAAGAATTAATCTAGAATTAATTAAGTGATCAAAAGAAGACTAATTAAATATATGGGTTGATTGTGTAAATCATCCATACTTGTATAGTGGGCTAATGCTGCATGGATTATTAAGTTGGGCTAAAACCCATATGATGCTCCATGGATGCTCCATGGTTTATTTGAGCCCATGGATCCAAGGAAATGGAAAGCCATGACAATTAGGGTTTACCCTAATTGTAACAGATATATAAGATCATATTCTTTGGGAAAAATCGGCACTATGTGTGTGATAGAAAGGGCTAGCCGATTTTTATGAAGCGTGATGTTCTCTCAAGTTATTCCAAGTGTATTTGGTGTTGTGTGAACCATTTGAGATGTCACACTTGGGGCACTACACTCAACCTTCATGAAGTCATTCTACATTAAAAGAAGTATGTATTCTAACTTGTTATGTTTCATATGAATCAAATTTTTTTGTATGCTAGTTAGTATAATACCTTGGATATTCATATTTCCATGTATAATAGAGAAAACATAGATCCAAGGTATTCAGGATTGCATGTACACTTAGGTGTGTTAGAATGCTCAAAACCCAACAAGCGGGTCGTTAGCCGAACAGGTAGGATAGGGCAACCCTTTCTCATTAATAAGTATAATGAATTATAAAAGTAACTAAATGTTTTTTACAAAATTCACAATCTTAGTTACTTTCGGAAAAGTGAATTGATGCAATTCCATGAAATTACACTTTGTACCCTTGCTAAGACGTTAGTGGAGCATGTGTAGTTAAGCGACACACTAATTAAGTTCTAAGCAAAGGTAGCATAGGGTGAATCAATGTTTTTCATAGTTTGATGGAGCGTGTGTGGTTAACCGGCACATCGAACAGGTGTCTGTAACAATGAGGGCACCATGTACATTTTCATGGTTATTCACACCCGCTTTGTGATCCTCGACACCCCAGTCACAAACTTGAGGGGCATCTCGAGATTTAAACATGCCATTGAAAAAGTTCAGTGAATCTAAAAAAGATCTAGGAGTTTTTCAATACATCTAAAACTTAATATTCTTTTCGTTTTTCATAGTGTAGAATTAGTGAATCGTCATTCACGTACGTTCAACTTATTTGCATGTTAGATTACGGCATCCCTCTTCTAATATGTAAATAATGTTGTTGGATCCTAGCCCTAATTTCTCATTTGGGTGTTTAATTAGGGATTCATTTCTAATTAAACTTTGTTCTTTTCCTTTTCAGATGGCGAACATGAACAAAAACAATGCTTCTGGCTCGAATTCCTCCGGCTCATTCTCACTCATGAACTTGTGTGGGAGGGTGATATTTGATGGAAACAATTTCAACGATTGGATCTGTAACATAAGAATGGTCACCCATTATGAGGACAAAGAGTATGTCCTTGACAAGGAGCCGAAGGAGATCGACATGAACACTGCCACTCCCGAAGAGATCGCTGCTTTTGAGGCCCATGAGCATGATGCCACGAAAGTCCATTGCATCATGCTAGCTGATGAGAATTAAACTCTAGATCGATTAGATCTTTCACAGGTAAGAATATGAAAAAGCAAACAAGACAAACACAGTAAGAGTATGAACACAGAGTAGAATCAAATATGTGCTTATGATTCAACAAAGTCACGCCTCAGCAGAGCTCGACAAAGAACTTCCACTATAGAGGCGTGGTAGGGTTTTACAAAACACGGTGAGAAAAATAATTAAAGCGTTAACTCCTAAGACTGCATGCATGCAGATTATATACTAAACCCTAGAACAAAAACATGCACGATTGGACAGGCCCAAACCAGCAATCAAAACTGGGCTAAGGACCGAGCCCATGACGCAACATAATAACCCCAACAATCTCCCCCTTTGCGTCAAATGAGGCGAGAAATTATTTCTTCTGTGTTGGCTTCACCGTCTTTATTACTTTGAACAACCGAGGAATTATTGCAAGAAGTGTCTGCCAAAATTGGATATACCACCTCAGTATATCAGTGAACAACTTCTTGTCAGCTGCACTGTTCTGATCACACCTTTGAATGATCTCCAAGATATGCTCCAGGTAAGAAGTTGAGAAGAGGTGTTTGTCAACGAGAGCAAACAGACATTTCTCACCTTCGCCCCTGATGAACATAAATGTGTGGTACTTCGAATCAATCTTCCCTTTGACCATCGTATTGACATTGCCTGCTTTGACCATAGTCTTGATCGTGGTTCACTTGTGAATGGAAGAAGCAATCTCTTGGTCCATCTTCGCTACCTCGTGAATGTAGCACACAAGCATTCGCTTGACATGGTCAATTATTGGCTGGTACTCCCGTGGATTTGACAGAAGAATGTTTTTGAGGAGTATCCAGTCGTAGGGATTAAGGTTCGGTATATCCACAAGGGTGAAGTTGTGAAATGAGCCTTCGGTGCCTTGAGTCACTTTGAATTCAACATTAATAAACTTCCCCGCTGAGTAGGGCTTCAAAATCTTGACAATAGTAATCTTCTGCGAACTCCAGGTCAAGTACTGAGGTTGAGCAAACTCCAAGTAGAACTCCAGCAGATCCCTATCTACCTTCGGGTCTGGGGAAGGAATTGAAGCAGTTGAATTAAAGCAGTGAAAGATGAATGCCTTTCGCGTGATCGACATGTCAAACTATGCATCCTTGGATTTCTCGAGCCCAAATGACATTACAGGCTCAAGCCAAAGTATGATGGGCTCATCAATAGCCCACCTTTAAAGCGAATCTATAGTCCAGACAGGAAACATGGACTTCTTCTTTTCTAGGAGCTCCGTCTCCTTTCGCTTTTGCTCGAGCTCAGCCTGTTGTTTCTTGTATTTTTCTTCCAGCTCTTTCTCAGAAGGCTTTGCCTTCTAAAAAGGCTTTTCAGGATTCTCAGCATAGACGTCATCTT
Organism: Lactuca sativa; assembly: GCF_002870075.4. NCBI lineage: Eukaryota > Viridiplantae > Streptophyta > Magnoliopsida > Asterales > Asteraceae > Lactuca > Lactuca sativa. The sequence goes on from NC_056627.2 coordinate 268,129,096, forward strand.
CATTGTCTGTTTCATCCTCCCCAATCTTCTTCTTCTTTTTCTCCTTGTTACTGACCGAAGCTTCATTACCCTTCGGTTCAGTAGATGGTTTCAGTCCAGGAGGAGGTTGAGTTGTTGCCTTCTCTCCCCTTTGTTTCGGTTGGACACCAGTCACCGAAACACCCTTAATACGACTAAGGATGTCTAATGTTGGCCTGAGCTTGTTAGCCAAGTGCCGTCTGATCGTAATGGTGATGATTGGATCGTGCACTTCAAGGAGATGAAGGAGGATGGAGTGTACATCAGCACCAGAACTCCGAATGACCTCTCTTTCTAACTTCATGTCATTGAGCTCAGCAGTAGCAGTACGCAGCTTGTAATTTTGCATTTTTAGTTGTGAAGTTCGTCTGTCAAGCTCATCCATGATGCGATTCTCTAAAGTTAATTCTGCCTCAAGTTGAGTCAGGTGATCATTAACATTAGCATGTAGAGACTCGTTGGCAGCTTCGATCGCTTGGCGTGCAGCTTCAAGGTTGGACCTTTCAGACTGAAGGGGTCGTTGAAGGTTATCCACCGAAGCGTTGACAGTTTGAGCATTCTTCTTAGCAGCCGCCTGCAAAGAATCTAGAAAAACGTGAGCTTCAGAAACTAGTTTATCGACTTTTGCAGTCGCTTCCTTGCACTCCTTGGTAGAAGCCTCAACAGCAAGAGAGGCTTGTTGACATTGGGAAGTGGAGGCGTCAATAGCTTTAGCTGCAGAAGAGAGTGAGGCATTGTGTTCTTGAACAACAGATGAGAACAAGGCCATTAAAGCAGCTTCAGAGTAAGCGCCAAAGGAAGTGGATGAGAGCAGTTGATCAAGTTTTTCATTTACTGCTTTGAGATGATGCTTTGTAACAGGCTCATCATCATCATCGTCACTCTGTACACGGTAAGGACTAAAATACGTGGAATCGAATTCCAAGTCCTCACCGCCTAGAACATGGGTGGTTTCTGTGGATGGTGTAGGAGATAAGGGTTTGGTAGTGGCTGGAGGTTCGATTGTGACAGGTGGTTCGGTTGTTATAGGTGGAGTGGTTGTAACGGGTGGAGTGGGAGCGGTAGAATGAGCTCCTATGGTTGAAGTGGTGGTAGTAATGTCTGTGAATATGGGAGTGGGGATGGGAATTATAGTGGATGGTTGAGTGGTTGGAATAGGAAATATTGGAGGGATGGATATTGGGATGGTTACAGGTGGAGGTGAAGGAGGGTGGGAGCGAACTGGAATTTCTGGGGTAGGGGAACGAGGGGGAGTATCACCTCGACCAAAAGCCTCATCATCTAAGCTTTTGCCCTTAGATTCTGAAGAAGGAGCAGACCGATGTTTGGGAGGAACATACTCTAAGTCTGAATCACTTGAAGATTGGAGTATGAGCTTCCTGGAAGGCTTCTTTTGTTTCTTCGGTTGAGCCTGTGATGTAGCAGCCTTGTCAGACTTTCGCTTCTTAGGGGTTTGCCTCTTGGTTGATTTGGAAACCGGTGCCTCCTTCTGAGTTTCAGTTTTCTTGCCCCTATTTGCTGGCTTGTTAGCCTCTTCAATGGAGCGAACCATGGCCGGCATAAGCTCCCTTGGGCCTGAAGAGCGAATCTTCTTGTATTGTTGTAAAACATTGCTTGGTGTAGAGACACAAGCGAGCATGGTTTTAGGAACAGATCCAATAAAGGAGTACTTGGTGGGATCTATGATTATGATTTTGGTTGTGTGAAAAGTAGCGATGGAGGAGAGAAGAGAATCCGCCATGATGGGAACATGAAGACGATCCATTGCCCGGTTAGTGATTATCGACCAAAATCGCCCACAAGAAATCTCTGAATGCCTGGATGAAGAGACCAAGCTTTGTACCAGTTGCTGCCAGATAATAGTTCCAAAATCCAAATCGAGCCCATGGTACAGTCCGTATAGCACAGTCATAAAAGACTTGCTTGCACCATCTAATCCAACGCTTCGCTCAGAGAGTCCTTTCAACAGCAAAGTGAAAAGGCCATTCCATTGAGGTGGTGGGCAGGACTTCTTGAACTTGGTTATTGTGGTGAGGGTTTCAGTATACCCCATCTGATAAAACATAGAAAAGAGTTGACCAGTGGTGATGGATTCAGGGTTTACCAGAGATTGCTCTTGAGAAAGACCAATTAGGGCACAGAAGCGGTACTTGGAGATGGAGGTCTTCTCATTGTGGATTTCAAAGTGAATTCTTTCATGAATCTTGTTATAGTAAGCAGTAGAGTAGACAAGAGAAAGACAAGACATTGGTACGACTTCAACTTTGGTCAGAGCTTCGACGAGAGGTGAGTATTTGAGACACTCAACGACATATAGCATGTAGGGTTCATAGACAAAAGGAGTGAGATCGATGCTCATATTATGTTGAGGTTTGATTTTAAGAAGTGGTTGATGAACAGAGGTATCATGAACTGACGAAGAGTCTGCCATTGTAGAAGCTTGGAGAAGATGATGAACAGTAAGAGGAATCGCCTTTGTTCTTTGAGAGAGTTTGGTATGTGATAAAAGGTTAAAGTGTACCGTTCCGATTCCTTTTATACGTACAAGGAGGAGAGAGTAAAATCCGGCTAAGATCTTGGATTATTTCAAAAATAGCGCCTGACTTGACGGATGAACAGTTGGCATACCGATGATGACACGGGAAAGTGAAAGGACGTTTCATTTTTGCACGCCATTCCATAAAATTCGCTTTTTCAAATTGCCAAACCGATTGGATAACCGTTGAGTCAGCTTTCACTTTATCCCAATCGTCACCCCAAAATTCATTTGAATCGCCATTTCCTGTTATGCTTTATTAAACAGCCTTAAAAGAACCAGAGTTTGGAAAATTAAAAATTTTTGTGCGTAGAGTGTAAAAGATAAAGAAATAAAGCAAACTTTTCGTGATAATTTGTGATGTCTTAAAGAGACATAAAACAATTGATTATGGGCATGAATCACATCCTTTAAAGTCAAGAGAGACATTAAAGTGCTTGCTTGGTTTCCCATTAAATAACGATCAATAACTTGTTAAGAAGTAGTGAAGTGTATCTTTTTGAAGGTTATAAGGGTGGCTTTCGCTTCAATTCATGATTACAATACACTATATAAGACTGAAACTGAATGAAGTACTTGTGAGATCAATGTGATCTGTTGAACAAGTAGGTGGGATATATATTATCGTGACAAAAGATAGCATAGAAATCTCAAAAACAAAATAAACTGGATCTTTAGGGAAAGAAAAGCCTTGGTTTTAGACAAATTCATAAAAGATCACTTAAAAATAAAAGGAGATTTCATTAGGTAACAAGTAAGATCTTGAATATGAGAATTCACCGTCAATTCATTATTGGTGTTGGATTGTGGGTTTCACTTAGTTCATAGTGGCATGAAACTAAGATCATTAACGCAGATTTTGTATAACCATAAACCACAGTGGTAAATACTGAGAGTCTCAAGTGTTATATTGGTGAAATGAATTATAATGGAGAAAAATGATGGAGATGGTAAAATAAGCGGATGTACCTCTGCTCTAAAGAAAAAGAATGACCAAGCAGAAAACTCTAAACTCAATGTGAGTAGAGTAAGGTAGCTCATGATTATAGTGAATATTGCAGCCTGGATTGTGAAAACATGATTTGTATATATCATGTTATTAAAGCTTCACTCAAAATCTTTCGAGGCTTTAGTCAACATACATCAGCATGCTTCTAGGGACGCCTCACTAATAAATTTTTTTTACCTACCTTAGCTTCCCCATCGAGAATCACACTTATACAAAAAAGAAAACATTAGAAAAAAAAATAAAAAATAAATAAATAAAAAATGTTTTTGTATTTTGTGAGAATTGACCAATTGAACGAAAGAGAAAAATATTTTTGGATTTTATGAATATAAAGAAGTATTTAAAAAGTGTACAAAGGAATATAGCCAAAATGCCTTGATAAGAAAAAGAAGCGAACAAGTTCAGAAGGACCAAACCCGAAAGAGACCGAACATTCGGTTCATTTCAGTTCATGGTCGAACTTCACCCGAAATAGACCGAACGTTCGGTTCATTTCGGTTCGCTCTATTTCGCTTGTTACCTTTATTGAAGCAAAGACGATTTTGGTACGGATTCGGCTTCCATCATTCCTAGGCCTTGTAGAATCTTATTGAAGCTCGCTTCAGGTAAAGCCTTAGTGAATATATCTGCCAGTTGATCGGTTGTCCTGACGAAGTGAATTTCTACGTTACCATCTCCGACGTGATCGTTGATAAAGTGACACCTCAGTGCTATATGTTTAGTCTTTGAGTGTTGCACTGGGTTGTGACAAATCCTAATTGCGCTTTCAGAGTCACAATATAGTGGGATTTTCTTCATGTTTAGCCCGTAATCCCTAAGCTGACTTTTTATCCATACGACTTGAGATGTGCATGATGCTGCAGCAATGTATTCAACTTCTGCAGTGGAGAGAGAGACACAAGTTTGTTTCTTCGATTGCCAGCTAACCAATTTACCATCTACAAATTGGCATCCTCCAGTGGTGCTTTTTCGATCTAATCCACAGCCACCTAAGTCAGCATCTGAGAATGCTTGAACAAAGAACCCTGAGTTGGCTGATACCACAAACCGAGAGAGGAGGTTCGCTTCAGATAGTGAAAGATGTTTTTCACGGCTTGCAGATGAGGTTCACGGGGGTTTGCTTGGAATCTTGCATAGTAACAGACTGAAAACATGATGTCAGGTCTACTGGTTGTGAGATACATTAGAGACCCAATCATTTGATGATAAAGCACCATATCAGCAGCTGGTTTCTCCAATGAGGGTGTAAGCTTTGTCCCAAAGGCCATTGGCACTTTCAGTTTGGATTCTCCCTTCATTCCAAACTTGGCCAACAGTGTCTTGGTGTAGGCCTCCTGATTAATAAAAATGCCTTCGGGTCCCTGTCTAATGTTTAATCCAAGGAAAAAGTTAATTGGACCCATTGAGCTCATCTCAAATTTAGTTTCCATCTTCCTGAATTTAGCTGTTAAGCTAGGATTCGTGGAGCCAAAGATGATGTCATCAACATAAATTTGGACTATCATAAGGTGGTTACTTTCTCTCTTGTGAAAGGAGGTTGGGTCAACCGAACCTTGTTTGAAATTATACATTTTTAAGAATCGAGTTAGGGTTTCATACCATGCTCTGGGAGCATGTTTTAGGCCATATACTGCTTTGTCAAGGACATAAAAATGATATGGATACTTCTCGTTCACGGAGCCTGGCTGTTGCTCAACATACACAGTTTCTTCAAGTTCTCCGTTGAGAAAGGCACATTTGACGTCCATCTGATAGACTTCCAAATTCTTATGTGCAGCATAGGCAATAAAGATACAAACAGACTCTAATCTTGCTACAGGAGCGAAGGTCTCTTCATAATCAATGCCTTCTTCCTGACAGTAGCCTTTGACAACCAACCGAGCTTTGTTATGAATGACATTTCCCAGCTTATCCATCTTGTTTCTGAATACCCATTTGAGACCAACAACTGAGGCATCCTTTGGAGTTGGAATAAGCCGCCATACTTTTATTCTTTCAAACTCATTTAACTCATCTTGCATTGCTTGAACCCAGTCTGAATGATCAAGTGCAGAATTAACGGTCTTCGGTTCAACTTTGGAAACAAATGAGTTGAACATCCAAAACTCTACTTGTGAAAAGAGTGCAGCTTGTTTCGCTTTGATTTGAGATCGAGTTAACACCTTTTCAGAAGATTCCCCAATAATTTGACTTTGAGGGTGATCTTTGGTCCATTTTATAAGCGGTGGGTAATTTGGATCACAATTGGGATTCAATTCAGCATTAACTTCTTCTTCTAATTCTGACAGTATGTCATCATCATTGATAATAGCATTAACTTCTTCTTCCAATTCTGACAGTATGTCATCATCATTGACAATGGTGTTCTCCCCCTCGAAGGATGATGCATGTTCAGTATTTGGATTGGTATCACCTCCTTCAATTGGATTATCAAAAGAACTAGAAGAATGTAACGGTAAGCCCTCCCTTGGAACGATGAACCTTGATCATGATGAAGAGATGGACCCTCCCCCTAGACATTAGGACGGTCATTCGAAGGTTTGCTTGCCTCTGGCCTTTCAGTTTCTTTGGGTTGATCATCAACCATCTTTTGAGCAGCATCATCGATGATTTGTTTTAGATCATCAACTTTATTGTCTTTTGCCTTTGATTCAGAATCAATCGCTTTTTGATGCTCATCAAACAGATGCAAATATTACTCGAAAAGATTTGAAATAGAGGTAGTAACTTGACCATTCTTTGGAAAGATTTCTTGCATTGCACCTTTTGTTGATTTCATCTTCTTAACATAACTATCGTCAAAGGTGACACAGTATGTTTCTTCAATCTTCTTTGAGCGCTTATTGAGAACTCTATATGCCTTGGAATTCAGGGAGTAACCTAAGAATATTCCTTCATCAGCCTTAGCATCAAACTTATTTTGATTCTCTCTGGAGTTGAATATGAAGCATCTTGAATCGAACACATGAAAGAATTTCACATTCGGTTTACGATTATTTAAAATCTCGTAAGGAGTAATCGAGAATCGCTTGTTCAAATACGATCTGTTCTGAGTATAACAAGCAGCAAAAATTGCGTTAGCCCAGAAATACAAAGGCAAGGACGCGAAGCATAGCATTGTTCGAGCTGCTTTACACAAAGATCGATTTCTCTTTCAATGATACCATTTTGCTGTGGAGTGTATGCGGCTTAGAAATTATGAGTCGTCCCCTTTTCAGCAAGAAAGTCTTCAAAATATTTGTTCTTGAATTCCAAGCCATTGTTGCTTCTCACATTACAAACGACTTTCCTTAGTTGAGTCTCAATCTGTTTTATAAAGAGCTTAAACTTTGGAGTGGCTTCAGACTTTTGCTTCAAGAAGAACACCCATGTAAATCAAGAGAAATCGTCCACTATAACCAGAATGTACTTGTTTCCACCAATGCTTTCAATTGACGAGGGTCCACACAGGTCAATATGTAACAGCTCCAATGGTTCTATCACTTTTGTATTGACAATAGAAGGATGGCTTTGCCTGCTTTGCTTTCCCATTTCACAGGCATCACATAGATGTTCTTTGTCAAATTTTAGAATTGGAAGACCTCGAACATGATCACCTAAAACCAGCTTGTTGATATCTTTGAAATTCAGATGAGAAAGTCTTCGATGCCATAACCAACTTTCGTCTGAGTGAGCCTTCGTAATTAAGCAAACTGCTGTTTTACCTCGAATTGGGTTGAGGTTTAGAGGATACATTTCGCCTTTTGATTTGACCTTAGCAGAACGTTGTTGGATTTCTTCTCGACAATCTCTGATCCTTCATCATACAAATGATACCTTCAATCAAGTGCCAACCACCACCTGTGAGACGCTGATAAGGTTGTGTTGTAGCCCTTCAACATACGCCACTTTTCTTATAGAGAAATCTCCATTAGTGATCATTCCATAGCCTTTGATAGTACCAAATGAGTTTTTTCCGTACTTCACAATACCACCATCCTTGAGAGACCGAAACTCCCTTAGTTCTTCCTTCCTCCCTGTTATGTGACGCGAGCAACCACTATCAATGTACCATTCTTTGTCAAACTGCTCGTCACGTATAACCTGCAAAATATTAAGCAGATTTAGGAACCCAAAGTTTCTTGGGTCCTTGTGAGCCTTTTGCAGGACATGGAATAGTAAGAGAAATATCAACCATGTAAGCGCGTTTAATTAAAGTTGTTTCATCTTTTCTTTTTATGGTGAAAACTTTAATTTTGGTTGGTTTAGTAGGATTGGGATTTGTGGTGTTGACGTCAGCACACTTTTGGATCTCTTTTGGAAGTTTGTTATCTTTTGGAAAGAGTTTTCCTTTTCCCTTTAAATCAATTGAAGGACGAGAATTGGAATGTGAAGTGTTGGGTTTAGAAGTCGTGTAGGATCTTCTGTGTGTCTGATTGGACTTGTAGGGATAGGGACCGAAACTACTCTTTCGGTTGCTATTAAGTGGAGAGCCGAGACCGCTCTTTCGTTTGATATTGCTTCAAGGACCGAAACTCTCCTTTTGGTTCCTTTCGGTTGAGGGACCGAAACTCTCCTTTCGGTTCTTTTCTGTCGAGGGACCGATGTGACATCCCCAATTTCACGGCCAGAAAAGACCGATTTCGTTTATGCTTTTTAAAATAAAATCAGAGTATTTCATTAAAAGTGTTGCGGAATTTGTTCCCAAGGTCAAACATGATAAAAATTTATCAAAACCTTGCTTTAAGAAATATATATTTTTATTTCATAACAAAACCTCGGGATGTCATGTTCCGATACAGATCGAAAGCATAAACAAGACATTATAACCCTTACAACAGTTATTTATAACTAATGGCCTATAATCCAAAATCACTCATCATCATCATCCGACTATGCTCGGGGTCCACTACCTGTAATCATAAAAAGCTGAGTGGGTCAGGCTTGGAAGCCTGGTGAGCATATAGGGTTTTCAACCCACAATACATAAATTTAATATGTTTAAACATCAATCAGTCAACCAAATTACCCTAATTACCCATTCTCGTTATCCTCACGTTACGTCCCTAAAACAACTATCACAAGGAACCTAGCCTAACGATTTTCATTAGGGGTGACAACATTGCTTTCTCAGCAATTTATGTCAAATAAAACAAACACCGGGGTGACAACATTGTTTTCCTTCAACAATTTATGTCAAATAGGCACGAAGTCACATTGTCGCCAAGATTTATCTAATCGGCACGACGTCACATCGTCACCAAGATTTACTCAACAGGAACTAACAACATCGATCCCCACATACTAACTTTATACAGTGATCTTACTAGATCTAACCTAAAGAATCGATATGAACAACTAACTAACTAAATTGCTTCAGAAATCCTCTAGCAATAAACAAGGATCGATAAAGATATTGAATGAATGGACTAAGTTTAACTACGAACCTTTGTTCGTAAAAGAAAGAACCACAAGACAATTAAGTCAGGGGTAGTTATCAATGCCTAGGCTGTGGTCTGAATATCGTGAGGTATATAACCCCCAGACGCACCCTATCCAGCATCGAACTTTGCCTAGGCTGTGGTCTGAATATCGTGAGGTATATAACCCCCAGACGCACCCTATCCGACAATGGAAACACTAACTAATGCCTAGGTTGTGGTCTGAATATCGTGAGGTATATAACCCCCAGACTCACCCCTATCCGGCATCGGAAAGGAAAACACTGACTCATGAAGCTCGTCCGGTCACTTCACAAAGGAAACGAAGACTCCAAATCTCTTCAAACTAAAAGCATAGGGAAAATACTAATAAAGTACTCCCGTACGCTCCCGTACCCGGACACGTAATAGTGTCAAAAAGAAGAATTAACGGATGAACACATAGTTCAAAAACACCTAAGGAACATATAGTTCAAGAACACTTTATGAACATATAGTTCAAACATATGTACCGATTACGAGTCTACTAACGTTCCACTGGACTATCTAAAATAGTCTGTGGCCGTTGTCTATACTCTGTTAGATGACTAGATCATCTTAAACATCGATACCTCTCATCACTTTATTTTATCACACACCAACTAACTACCCATGTTCTACCCAACATATTTGTAGATAAAAATATATATACAGTTTAAAACTTGTATAGAATATCAACACAACAGTCACCTCAAATAAACAATTAACATATTTACACGTAACACGTATTTTAAGGTAAATACTTCATATCTATGTGTAAATTGAAAGTGAATATACACTCACTTGATTTGATGATAATCGGGCAACAATTCGTTTCCTAAAACGATCGTTTTTAATAAAACCGGGAGTTTTATTAAGAAACCGGGCTCTACGAAAGGTCGGGCTTCGAAACCGAAAAGATAAATTTTCTGGGCTTCTCGGGCACTTCGTGGAGTATTCCGGGCTTTACAATCGATACCGGGGCTTTGCTGGATGTTAAGGTGAAGAAAATATGAAGAAAGGGGTGAAAAATGGCAAATTTCCAAAGTTACCCGGGAAGGCTCGCAGCCTTCTATTTATAGGGAAGACCTTCTGATCGGACGGTCAAGAGTCTTCTGATCCGACGGCTGAGAAGGCTCGCAGAGGGGGAGGCTCGCATGAGGGCTGCGCGTGCGAAGGAGCTGCTGGCGGCCTGTGATTGGACCGAAGTTCGGATCCGATGAGGGAAGCACGTGGCTTCTGCGAGGGCTCGGACACGAGGGAGAAGGCACGCGTTGGATCTTCACTGGACCACTTTGGATAGGGCCATGTGCTCGGATGACTCAGCAGCTTCGTGACTCAGCAGCTTCGGTGACTCAGCAGGACACGTGTCACATGCGAGGCGAGGGTGACGTGGCAAAGTGTGACTATGCGAAATTTCTCGGTTTTCGCGCCAAAACTTCTAAAATCCATAACTTTCGCATACGAGCTCCGTTTTTGACGTTCTTTATATGCACGCGTAGCTAAAGTTACGATCTACAACTTCCGTTTAGACTTCGTAGGCTAATTTTGAATTTAAATTTTATATTATTATTTTTAACAGACCGGGACAGGAAATCCGTTAAAAATTCATAACTTCTTCATCCGACGTCCGTTTTCGTCAGACTTTTTACCGTTGTGCTCCTAATGACGAGACCTTCAATTCTCGTTTAGGTTGTTTCGGCTAAAAATCGCTCGATCTAAAATTTGAGTTTTTAGCTGTCTACTGCTACGCTGAAACTTCGAAAAATCATAACTTCCTCATACGAAGTCAGATTTGGGTGTTCTTTTTATCGAACTTCTCGGTTTAACGAATACTACAACTTTCGTTTAGATTACTAAGGCTAAAAAGTAGTTTATCAAAAACTCACTTTTTACGACATTCAACATCGTGCCGGTTTTGTCGCGAAACTTCAATAGGTCATAACTTCTTCGTTATAACTCGGATTTTGGTATTCTTTATATTCCCGAAATCCTTGTTTCGACCACTACAACTTTATGTAAAGATATCGGGCTTATCTCACACTTTAATTTTGACGCTTATTTTTATTTTTAATTAATTAAACCCTAATAATTAAGCATAAAACACATAATTCACATAAGATTCACATAATTCCTTTTTCATTTCTTCTAAATGAGTTACCAAGGTTAACCTAGACCATTATGTCAATATTAATGCCTAGCCTAGAAACACGGGCGTTACAACTCTCTCCCCCTTAGGATGATTCCGTCCCCGGAATCACACAACGACAAACAACTACGGGTAGCGACTCACTATGCCACTCTCCGTTTCCCAGGTGGGATTTGGACCATTTATAAGTTTTCAACGTACAGGCACTAAATCGACTATCTTACGTTACAACTTCTTAGTCTTACGGTTAACGATTGCGTTAGGTTCTCCAATTAACCTCTTATTCTCGTCCAACCTTAATTTAGAAATGGGAATTATGTCGGGCACACCTCCCGTGAACTTTTTCAAATAACACACATGAAAGGTGTTATGAATACTCTCTAGTTCTTCCGGTAATTCTAGCTTGTAAGCTTGATTCCGGATTCTCTGAAGAACTTTAAATGGTCCAATAAACCTTGGACTCAACTTTCCCCTTCTACCAAATCTTATAAGTCCCTTCCACGACGAGACTTTAAGTGAAACCGAATCTCCATCTTCGAATGATATCGGTTGTCTTTTCTTGTCAGCATAGCTCTTTTGAGCAGCTAACATCTTTTTCCTAATCACTTACAACTTTTCAGCAATCTAATGGACTATTTCAAGTCCCATAAACTGCTTTTCCTCAGCTTCCAGCCAACATGATGGCATCCGACACTTTTTCCCATGCAAAGTGTGATAAGGTACCATCTTGACACTTGAGTGGAAACTATTATTATAGGTGAATTCTACTAAAGGTAAGTGTTCATCCCAGTTACCTTGAAATTCTAGGGTACATGCTCTCAGCATATCCTCCAATGTTTGAATCGTCCATTCGCTCTGACCATCGGTTTGCAGATGGTAAGATGTATTCAAACACAACTTGGTACCCAATTCCTCTTGTATACTCCTCCACAACCTTGAGGTAAAACGGCTATCACGATCGGACACAGTCGTTAACGGAACACCGTGAAGCCTCACAATTTCCTTCACGTAAGAATTCGCAAATTTATCCATAGACCATTTCTCTTTGGCCGCTATGAAATGCGCACTCTTAGTGAAGCGATCAACGACTACCCAAATCATGTCGTGACCGTTCCTTGTTCTGGGCAGTTTAGTCACAAAATCCATGGTGACGTCTTCCTATTTACCCATGGGTACGGGTAAAGGTTCTAAACTCCCATACGGTTTCTGATGTTGTGCCTTAACCCTAGCACAAGTTACACACTCGGCCACATACCTAGCAACATCGAGCTTCATCGTGGGCCACTAGTAATAGGTTTTTGGATCCTTATACATTGTTGTACTGCCGGGATGAATCGAGTACATGGTCTTGTGAGCTTCTTCCATCAGAAGATCTCTTACTCCTCCCGTCTTAGGTACCCAAATCCTATCTTGGAATACCTTCAACCCTTGGTTGTTTGTACCGAACACTAACGTTTTGCCCAAACATTCTTCCTTTCGGTCATTTTTCTCCAAAGCTTCCTCTTGAGCTTTCTTTATACTTTCCACAATTGTCGAGACAACTTCAATTCTCAACGCTCTTGGCCTTTTCTTTTCAAGGTTTACCTTCCGACTGAGAGTATCAGCAACAACATTTGCTTTACCAGGGTGGTAAAGTATCTCACAGTCGTAGTCCTTGAGTAACTCTAGCCAGCGTCGTTGCCTCAGTGCATACGCTATCACTTCATCCCTTTGGGTCAGAATACAACTTAACCCAACTTCTTTAACAACGAACGTGATACTTCTATTGATCGCTTTGATCAGCCTTTACTTCAATTCGGCTTAAGTCAACTGCTACATCGAACTTGGTTCTCTGAACCACATAACCAACTCATCGTAGTCGGACTCAATTCGATATGACCACTAGGGTCGGAATAACAATCATCTTCTTAGTCATTACCGAAACGATGGTGAAAACAGATTAGAACAAGACGGAATCAAATAATAGCTTCTTGGTAACCTTGTGACTTTCCCTGATCCAAGTGCGAGTCCTGTGCTTCCAGTAGTATAGATCTCTACTACTATTCACACCTACTCATACTCGTCCCAAGTACTGTCTCGCAGTCCCCAAGTCCTAAAATCACAAAACAATTTAACACATGAAAATGTGTCCAATTAATCATAAAATTTTCCTAGACTCTACTAGGACTTCTTTCATCTGTTCACCTAACATCGTACATACCATTGCCTGCACTCCAGTCATTATGATTGGCTCAGGCTGTGGATTATCACTTTCGAACCCACTTTGAGTACTCGGCATTTCGATCTATACACCAATCGTAGGTGAATTTAGATCCTCATTTTTGTTAGATGTTAAGTCTTCGAAACGTTTATATGTTAGTTCCAATATCGTAGTCATACGTTTAGAATCCTACACACATAAGGTTTCCAGATTCGGTCGGCAACAGACCATAGATCCGTACAAATAATGGCACACATGGCAAACACATAGCATTTAACACATAAGGGAATTTTAGGCATCTTACCTAAAATAAACTAGTGCTCGTGTCTAAAATATGGTAGACACTCATCTCACAATCATCACTTAGCATTCTAAGTTTAAGTCTAGAAACTCTACAATTTCTTAGTTCGCTTAAACTAATGCTCTGATACCAACTGTGACATCCCCAATTTCACGGCCAGAAAAGACCGATTTCGTTTATGCTTTTTAAAATAAAATCAGAGTATTTCATTAAAAGTGTTGCGGAATTTGTTCCCAAAGTCAAACATGATAAAAATTTATCAAAACATTGCTTTAAGAAATATATATTTTTATTTCATAACAAAACCTCGGGATGTCATGTTCCGATACAGATCAAAAGCATAAACAAGACATTATAAGCCTTACAACAGTTATTTATAACTAATGGCCTATAATCCAAAATCACTCATCATCATCATCCGACTATGCTCGGGGTCCACTACCTGTAATCATAAAAAGTTGAGTGGGTCAGGCTTGGAAGCCTGGTGAGCATATAGGGTTTTCAACCCACAATACATAAATTTATTATGTTTAAACATCAATCAGTCAACCAAATTACCCCAATTACCCATTCCCGTTATCCTCAGGTTACGTCCCTAAAACAACTATCACAAGGAACCTATCCTAAGGATTTTCATTAGGGGTGACAACATTGCTTTCTCAGCAATTTATGTCAAATAAAACAAACACCAGGGTGACAACATTGTTTTCCTTCAACAATTTATGTCAAATAGGCACGAAGTCACATTGTCGCCAAGATTTATCTAATCGGCACGACGTCACATCGTCACCAAGATTTACTCAACAGGAACTAACAACATTGATCCCCACATACTAACTTTATACAGTGATCTTACTAGATCTAACCTAAAGAATCGATATGAACAACTAACTAACTAAACTGCTTCAGAAATCCTCTAGCAGTAAACAAGGATCGATAAAGATATTGAATGAATGGACTAAGTTTAACTACGAACCATTGTTCGTAAAAGAAAGAACCACAAGACAATTAAGTCAGGGGTAGTTATCAATGCCTAGGCTGTGGTCTGAATATCGTGAGGTATATAACCCCCAGACGCACCCTATCCAGCATCGAACTTTGCCTAGGCTGTGGTCTGAATATCATGAGGTATATAACCCCCAGACGCACCCTATCCGACAATGGAAACACTAACTAATGCCTAGGTTGTGGTCTGAATATCGTGAGGTATATAACCCCAGACTCACCCCTATCCGGCATCGGAAAGGAAAACACTGACTCATGAAGCTCGTCCGGTCACTTCACAAAAGAAACGAAGACTCCAAATCTCTTCAAACTAAAAGCATAGGGAAAATACTAATAAAGTACTCCCGTACGCTCCCGTACCCGGACACGTAATAGTGTCAAAAAGAAGAATTAACGGATGAACACATAGTTCAAAAACACCTAAGGAACATATAGTTCAAGAACACTTTATGAACATATAGTTCAAACATATGTACCGATTACGAGTCTACTAACGTTCCACTGGACTATCTAAAATAGTCTGTGGCCGTTGTCTATACTCTGTTAAATGACTAGATCATCTTAAACATCGATACCTCTCATCACTTTATTTTATCACACACCAACTAACTACCCATGTTCTACCCAACATATTTGTAGATAAAAATATATATACAATTTAAAACTTGTATAGAATATCAACACAACAGTCACCTCAAATAAACAATTAACATATTTACACGTAACACGTATTTTAAGGTAAATACTTCATATCTATGTGTAAATTGAAAGTGAATATACACTCACTTGATTTGATGATAATCGGGCAACAATTCGTTTCCTAAAACGATCGTTTTTAATAAAACCGGCAGTTTTATTAAGAAACCGGGCTCTACGAAAGGTCGGGCTTCGAAACCGAAAAGATAAATTTTCCGGGCTTCTCGGGCACTTCGTGGAGTATTCCGGGCTTTACAATCGATACCGGGGCTTTGCGGGATGTTAAGGTGAAGAAAATATGAAGAAAGGGGTGAAAAATGGCAAATTTCCAAAGTTACCCGGGAAGGCTCGCAGCCTTCTATTTATAGGGAAGACCTTCTGATCGGACGGTCAGGAGTCTTCTGATCCGACGGCTGAGAAGGCTTGCAGAGGGGGAGGCTCGCACGAGGGCTGCGCGTGCGAAGGAGCTGCTGGCGGCCTGTGATTGGACCGAAGTTCGGATCCGATGAGGGAAGCACGTGGCTTCTGCGAGGGCTCGGACACGAGGGAGAAGGCACGCGTTGGATCTTCACTGGACCACTTCGGATAGGGCCATGTGCTCGGATGACTCAGCAGCTTCGTGACTCAGCAGATTCGGTGACTCAGCAGGCCACGTGTCACATGCGAGGCGAGGGTGACGTGGCAAAGTGTGACTATGCGAAATTTCTCGGTTTTCGCGCCAAAACTTCTAAAATCCATAACTTTCGCATACAAGCTCCGTTTTTGACGTTCTTTATATGCACGCGTAGCTAAAATTACGATCTACAACTTCCTTTTAGACTTCGTTGGCTAATTTTGAATTTAAATTTTATATTATTATTTTTAACAGACCGGGACAGGAAATCTGTTAAAAATTCATAACTTCTTCATCCGACGTCCGTTTTCGTCAGACTTTTTACCGTTGTGCTCCTAATGACGAGACCTTCAATTCTCGTTTAGGTTGTTTCGGCTAAAAATCGCTCGATCTAAAATTCGAGTTTTTAGCTATCTACTGCTACGCTGAAACTTCGAAAAATCATAACTTCCTCATACGAAGTCAGATTTGGGCGTTCTTTTTATCGAACTTCTCGGTTTAACGAATACTACGACTTTCGTTTAGATTACTAAGGCTAAAAAGTAGTTTATCAAAAACTCACTTTTTACGACATTCAACACCGTGCCGGTTTTGTCGCGAAACTTCAATAGGTCATAACTTCTTCGTTATAACTCGGATTTTGGTATTCTTTATATCCCCGAAATCCTTGTTTCGACCACTACAACTTTATGTAAAGATATCGGGCTTATCTCACACTTTAATTTTGACGCTTATTTTTATTTTTAATTAATTAAACCCTAATAATTAAGCATAAAACACATAATTCACATAAAATTCACATAATTCCTTTTCATTTCTTCTAAATGAGTTACCAAGGTTAACCTAGACCATTATGTCAATATTAATGCCTAGACTAGAAACACGGGCGTTACAACCGAAACTCTCCTTTCGGTTCTTTTCTGTCGAGGGCCCGAAACCATTCTTTCGGTTCCTTTCAGTTGAGGGACCGAAAATACCCTTTCGGTTGATGTTGTTCTGAGGACCAAAACTGCGCTTTTGGTTGATGTTGTTCTGAGGACCGAAACTACCTTTTTGGTTCCTTGACTCTTCTTGAGATTTGTGCTTCCTCTCGATCCTTATGAAGTGACGATTTTGTGATCTCCAAAACTGTTTTCTTTCTGAGTGATTCTTCTTGTATCCCAGATTTCTTTGGTGTTTTCTATCAGCCACCTGTTTTGGATTTATGTGAATGTTGGCCTTTCTCTTTGAAGCATGAGCATAGAATTCATTTTTTGTTGAGGATGTTTCACTAGTGGTTTGCGCAGGTTCGCCCAATGAAGTTTTGGTTCCACTTGTGCTTGGCACATCATATCTTGCAAGCTCATTTAGTTGTTCGGATGTATATCTACCTTTCACTCTCCATGAGGTCTTCTGACATAGGCCCCTCGTTTCATCAGTGTTGTCTATTGGTGCTGACCAAAAGAACTCGTCACATCCGCCAGCAATATCTTCTTCCACTATAGCTGTCAGTTCTGTAGTTTGTTGTGGAGTGACACCAGGGACTGTGTAGACTTGATTTGGAGTGGCTTGCACCTTTTGGTACACAACAACTTTCGCTTTGATAACTTTGGTCTTGTCAGTTGACGAGCGAGCGAACTCAACAGAGCTTTCAGAATTCAGGTTTTTGCGTGATTTATGTTCGCTTTTAACAAATTCTGAACAGTCCACGACATCCTCTACAGAGATTTCACTCAGATCATCATCCTTATTAAGTTCAGATGCATTTTCAACATCAATTTTATTTTCTGAACTTAATTTGGTATTCAAAGAGTCAAATTTCTGTACAGTTTCGGTTCTTAATTTCAATCTATCATTCTCATCTAACAAATTTTTAAGCATGTCCTTGTGCTATTTGGACTTAATGTAGGATTCAATTTTTCCAGACCTATTTTATATGCAGAAGAGACCTCGTCAGAAGATGCAACGCTTTCACAGTTGTAGGCTTCAGCATCGATTTCATCCTCCTTTAACTCATGGAAGAGTAAAATCATGCGATGTATCTTCTTTCCTATTTCACAATCAAGATGTAATTGAGTGATGTTAAAATAAATTCTTTTAGCAATTAAACAAAACACATTTCGTTGTTTAAGAAGTTTAAGATTGTCTCTTTGCAAATCAATCAAATCATCCTTAGACCTAATCAACATTTTCTCCTTCTGCTCTATCCACATCCTCCTTTCCTCACTCTTCGACGATATCCTGCTGATTTGATAAGTTAGGTTAGAATTTGTGACACGGGTTTAGGTGAGACTGCTACTTATGCTTGAAAATTTAGATTTTAGGTTATTTAACTCCTTTTCATAGTTTATAACAGGTATATTTAGGGAAACAAGAATATTTTGTACCTTCTTGATCAAATCATCACATTCGTTGATCTATGCACTGACAGGTTTAGCAGCAAAACACCTGTCATCTCGTTCCTTATCGTCTTCTATTCCCCCGTCGGTTGTATATCCTCTCATTTGAGACACACCTTTGGTCACCACAAAGCACCTTCCTTTTACAGGTTCTTCTTTTGACAGCATCGCCTTCCCATGAGTGGGCTTTCTGACTTCTTCATCCTCTGAATTTGTGGACCATACTTCCACACTACCAAATTCATCACAGTTATCTGTATCCTACACAATTAAAGCATTCATAGTAGTATTGTTAGCAGGAGACTTTCTTTTCTTGATTTCCTCCAGTCTTCTTAGGAGGCTCGCTTCCTCATCTTCATCATTTATCTTTTCTTCTTTCTTTTTCAGCATACAATCTTTTGCAAAATGGTTCTTACCTCCACAGTAATGGCAATCAAATCCTGAGTCTCAACCAACTTTCGCTTCTTTCTTTGACTCTTCAGACTTTGACCCCATCTTCGGTTCCTTCTTAATCTTTTCGGCGCTGTAACTTCCCTGCTAGTTTCTGTTCTTGTTGGCTGGGAATTTCTTCTTAATGAATTTTCTAGGATTGGATACCATCATGGCATATTCTTCACCGATTAGATCATAATTGGCAAGATCAAATTCCTCTTCTTCTTCAACTGAGCTTTTTCCTTTAGAGACAAGGGCTAAAGAACCCATACTGGAAACCACACTCGTTTCCTTAGACAGTGCACTTTCATGGGATTTCAAAATACCCACTAGTTTCGCCAGAGAATATGACTTCAACTGTTCATGAGCTTTAACAGTAGATACAAAAGCCATCCATTCGGATCTAAGACCGTTCATGAAAGTAACCTTTTGTTCAATAACTTTCCTTTCAATTCCATGCTTTATCATCTTGCTTAAAAGATGATTAAAACGATCAAAGGCTTGAACTAGTTTCTCTTTAGTCTTCTACTTAGAATCTCCAAATTTAGAGAGCAAGAGAGTTTGAATTGAATGTTCCAAGTCTTCGTCAGTGGGATACAGTTCTTTTAATATGTCCCAAATCTCTTTTGCAGTGGCACAACAGCTTACCAAACAAAACGTATCTAACTGCAAGGCAAACCTTATCATCCTTAGGCCCTTGATGTTGCATTGAAACTTTTCCTTCTCATATTGAGGAATATCTTTGACATCGTTAACAAGCTGAGTGTACTCCTTCTGAGTTTTAACAATCTTAGAGGTGCTTGAGTGAGTGAATGAGCCAACAATGATTGCTTCCCAAATCAAGTATCCATTATCCTCCGATCCAATCACATAATCTTCAAAGTGATGCGTCCAAACTTCATAGCCTTGAGTATACAAGATTGGAATCCTTGTCGTAGAACCAATGTTGTTGGAGATGTTGATTGGATTAGTTTATGAATCATCCATGGACATTGTAATGACTTTTGATCGATTACCTGTAAAAAATTAGACTTGTAATATATCGTTAGGGTTTGATCAACGATTAATGAGATACGTCAATATGGAATGACGGCTCAATTAATATCAATCAATGCGGAATTAAAAACCCTAATAACTTCTTATACAGAAGAGATGTGTATGAATTACAAAGTCTCCTGCTCTGATACCAATTGATGTGAATTAAACTCTAGATCGATTAGATCTTTCACAGGTAAGAATATGAAAATCAAACAAGACAAACACAGTAAGAGTATGAACACAGAGTAGAATCAAATGTGTGCTTATGATTTAACAAAGTCACGCCTCACCAGAGCTCAACAAAGAACTTCCACTGTAGAGGCGAGCTAAGGTTTTACAAAACACAGTGAGAAAAATAATTAAAGCGTTAACTCCTAAGTCTGCATGCATGCAACTTATATACTAAACCCTAGAACAAAAACATGCACGGTTGGACAGGCCCAAACCGGCAATCAAAACTGGGCTAAGGACTGAGCCCATGATGCAACATAATAATCCCAACACTAGCAACAATGACTTCCGAACTCCAAAAGTCCTATGAGGACATGTATCCCTATGAGATGCATCAAGACTTGATAGACCGGTACCACCAAAGTGCGAGGCAAGAGAGGTATGAGATAATCACTTCAATGATCACTACCTGAATGGGTATTGGAGAGCCCCTTACCGCTCATCTGTAAAAGATGCCTAGATATGTTAATCATCTGCTAAAGTTGAATGTTAACTTTGATGAAGAGCTAGCAATTTACATCATCCTTCACTCCCTGCCTCCCTGCTACAACCATTTCCTCATGACCTACCATATGAATAAGGAAGAGGTAACCTTGAGCAAGCTTCAAGGCTTGCTTAGGACTGCTGAGAGCAATCTCAAGGATAAGTCTGTTGCATCAACTCCCGCTCCAAACGCTGCCCCTGTTTTGGCTATTGGGCAAGGGAAGGGTAAGAAGAGGAAGGCTCCCTCAAAGAGCCACCACAAGGGAAAATCCCAAGATAGTACCTCTTCTAGTGGAACCAAAGTTGGTTCTACTAAACCCAACTCTAATACAAAGGAGGCAGAGTGCCACTACTGCCATAAAATAAGGCATTGGAAGAGAAGCTGCCAAGAATATCTGCAGGCCATCAAGGATGGAAAGATCAATCCATCCTATGCAAGTATTTACACAATTAAATCTAATGATTCATCACATTCCATTTCTTGGGTACTTGATACAGGATGTGGTTTTCACATTTGTTCTGATTTGCAGGGCCTAAGAAGAGATAGGGATGTGGAGCATGGGAAGATAAAATTGATCATGGGGAACAGAAGATCGTCGCCTGTCACCAAGATCGGAATTTACTCCTTAGTGCTCAATAGTGGATTAGGATTAGATTTAGACAATTATTTCTATTCGCCAGATATGGCCAGAAACATCATTTCATTTCATGGTTTATATAGACAAGGTTTTAGATATTCATTTGATAATGAAAAGGGTTCTATTAATGCTTATCTTAATGGTGTATTTTATTTTGAAGCATTGCCTTGTAATGGAATATATGAAACTGTGATGGTTGTAGATAACTTAGGAAATGATGTGTTGTGTATTGATTCATCCAATGGTTTGGATAAAGCATGCGTGTGACATTGTCGTCTTGGACATGTCAACAAGAAACACATAGCCCAACTCCGAAAGGATGGAGTGTTGGAGTCATTCGACCTTAGGTACGATGACATGTGCGAGTCTTGTTTGCTTGGAAAGATAACCAAGTCACCCTTCACTGGCACTTGTGATAGGGGTGAGCGTCTATTGGATCTCATACACATCAATGTGTGTGGGCCCTTTAGATCAACCACAAGGGATGCAAGCCGCTTCTACGTGACATTTACCGATGATTATAGTAGATATGGGTATATCTACTTAATCAAGCACAAGTCAGAAACCTCTAAAAAGTTCAAAGAGTTTAAACAAGAAGTGGAGAATCAGTTGGGCAGGAAAATCAAGATGCTTCGATCCGATCGAGGAGGAGAGTACCTAAGTCTTGAATTCCATGACTATCTTAAGGAATGTGGAATCGTTTCGCAATTGATGCCACCTAGGACACCACAGTTGAACGGTGTGGCTGAGAGGCGTAATTGAAACTTGTTGGACATGGTTCATTCCATGATGAGTCATGCTTCACTACCTATCTCGTTCTGGGGTATACCTTAGAGGCTGCCGCCCATATCCTTAACTTAGTCCCTACGAAGAAGGTTGCCAAAACACCTCACGAGATGTGGACAAGGAAGGCTCCCTCGTTGGCATATATCAATATTTGGGGTTGCGAGTCTTTCGTAAGACGAGAGACTCACAGCAAAATCGAACCTCATAGTGAGTGGTGTATTTTCATTAGCTACCCACAGAAATCCTTTTGATTTCTCTTCTATAGACCGAGTGACAATGTTGTCTTCGTTGTGAGGAGAGGGGTTTTCCGAGAGTGAGAAATTATAATCCAAGGGGACAGTGGGAGGCAAATCGATCTTGAAGAGATTCAAGAGTCGAGCGATGAAGGAACCTCTAACACTGGCGCTCAACCTGAGGAGGAAACTCCGGTTGAACCGATTTAGGAGTCCTTGCCTCTTAGACGTTCCGATAGAGTTAGGGTTCAACCCCAGTTTTATGGTTTTCATATTACTACTGAAGTGGATACGTTCATTAGTGATAGTACACTAGTGAATCTGGATGAACCTAACATGTATAAGGAAGCCATGGCAGGCCCGGAGTCTGCGAAGTGGAAAGTGGCGATGGAAAGCGAGATTCAATCCATGTATGACAACCAAGTCTAGAATTTGGTTGACCATGTGCCCGGACGTAAGACGGTCAGGTGCAAGTGGATCTTCAAGAAGAAGACCGGCGTGGATGGGAATGTGCACACATATAAGGCGCGATTGGTCACGAAGGGTTTCACTCAAACTCCCAGAGTTGATTATGATGAAACCTTCTCACTGGTTGCCAAGATAAAATCTATTAGGG
Source organism: Lactuca sativa (assembly GCF_002870075.4). Taxonomy (NCBI): domain Eukaryota; kingdom Viridiplantae; phylum Streptophyta; class Magnoliopsida; order Asterales; family Asteraceae; genus Lactuca; species Lactuca sativa. The sequence continues at coordinate 268,151,896 of NC_056627.2, forward strand.
TGATGTTGGCCATTGCTGCATTTCATGATTATGAAATATAGCAGATGGATGTCAAAACCGCTTTCCTTAATGGGAAGTTGGCTGAGGATGTTTACATGGCTCATCCAGAGGTTTTTGTCAATGCGAAGCATCCCAATAAAGTGTGCAAGCTTGAGAAGACCATTTATGGACTTAAGCAAGCGTCTTGCAGATGGAATCTTTGTTTCGACAAGAAAGTCAAAGAGTTTGGTTTTCTATGAAGCGAGGATGAATCATATGTATATGTCAAAGCTAGTTGGAGTATAGTTAGCTTCCTCGTATTGTATTTCAATGACATACTACTCATAGGAAACGACATCCCGACACTGCAGGAGGTTAAGTCCTGGCTCGGGAAGTGCTTCGCTATAAAGGACCTCGGAAAGGCTTCCTATATTTTGGGAATAAGAATAGTGAGAGACAGAAGTAAGAGACTAATAGGACTTAGTCAGAATACTTACTTGGACAAGGTACTAAAATGTTTTACTATGGAGAATTCAAAGAAGGGGAGTTACCAATCCAAAGTAATGCCAAGTTGAGTAAGACTCAAAGTCCGGGTACGGAAGTCGAGATAGCATAAATGAGCCGAGTACCATACGCTTCCATAGTTGGCTTGATTATGTATGCTATGACTTGTACTCGCCCTGATGTGGCCGTCACTTTGAAAATGGTTAGCATATATCAAGGGAACCCTGGAAAAGCGCATTGGACTGCAGTCAAGAACATTCTTAAGTACCTTCGGAGGACCAAGAAATGGTTTCTAGTCCTCGGTGGGAGTGATGACTTAAAGGTGCGAGGGTACAGTGATGCTAGTTTTCAAACCGACAGGGACAACTACCGTTCGCAGTCGGGCTGGGTCTTTACCCTTAATGGAGGAGCAGTGACTTGGAAAAGTTCCAAGCAAGAGACCGTGGTTGATTCAACGTGTGAATCAGAGTAAATTGTAGGGAGCGAAGCGTCAAAGGAGGAAATATGGTTGAAGAACTTCATTGGAGACCTTGGAGTTGTGCCAGCCATAAAGGAGCCCATGGAAATTTTCTGTAATAATGAAAGAGTGGTTGCCTTGACCAAGGAACCGAGGGATCACGGTAGATCTCGACATATCAACAAAAAATATCACTTTATTTGACATCGGGTGGAAGAAGGACTCCTCGTAGTAAACAGGGTATCGTCAGAGGATAACCGAGCAAATCCGCTTACGAAGGGACTGAGCAGGGTTTAGCACTTGCAGCACGCTAGGAGCATCAGGCTTAAGGACGATATTAGTTTAGATTAGATAGTTTAGAAACGTGTAATAGATAAACTGTAATTAACATTTCATGATTAAATAAAAGAGTATTATTTATTAGTAATGTTACTGTCTTATGTTAATTGTTTACCTATTGTTTTAATTTGCATGTTTTGACTTCCTGAATAATAAGAATTATTCGAACCGTCCACAATCTTTCATATGTTGGAAGTAGGTATGAATAAAGATTATCATGAATTGGTGTGTAGATTGTCTAAAATGTATTAGACATAGCAAAAGTTTGCTACAACGTTCATGAGTGCTTATGAGTTTGATTTGAGCATTGGAATAAACCCACGCTTACTGGAATCACTTCATGGAATTTATCTCGAGTGATCGCAAGACGATAATATCATATGGTCTTAAAACCTATATATATGGTTTATTGTTAGCTAATTGGTTATGCGTTGATAATGTGTAAACTCATCAGTAACTTGATGTTATAAAACACATTGTTGTGTATGATTTGGTTAGTGAATAATAAATGCATATAAGTTGAAGTTTATATGTTCCTTTTATCCTAAGTGGGTAAAAGTGATATAAGGGCCCCTCGATGATTTGGTTTGACTTATGTGTCGAGCCCGGTCATGACTAAATTGATGTGTTCAATTAAGTTCTATGTCAAACGAATCAAAGATCGAGAAACAAACTGCTCGACAATAAGTATGACTATGTTCCATGCAATTGTCCGCACGATATTTAGAATGGAGGACTGTACGATCCCATATCTAAAGGACAGGTTACTGATAAGATCAGAGTTTGACAGCGTCTTTGAGAGCTACGAATTGCTAATCGGATTGTGCTGACATTTGTAGTTACTGGACTTATCCAAGTGGGAGACTGTTGGATTAGTGTCTAAGCCTATAACTATATTTGGTAGGTACTTGACCCGGTTGTGCGTGGTCCTTTTGGGTTGCCTTCACCATAGCAACTTGACAGGGTGATTAATGGAGAGAGAGAAGATATTATGGTTTATTAATATATTAAAAGAATAATATATTAAAAGAGAAATTATATTATTTAATTAATATTAGTCATGAATTAATTAGGAATTAATTTGGTGACTAAAAGAGATTAATTGAATAAAGGGAACTTAAACTGTCAAATGTGTGATAGTTGAATTTTTGGCTGGGAAACCTAATGGATTAAGGGGTGAACAAAATTATGATGGGAGCCCATCATATTTTCGTCCATGGCCTGTATTCCATAAGGTTCCATGGGCTGCTTAGGGTTTAAGTTGTCCATTAACGTTTTGATTGAAACCCTAGCTGCCCACAGTATAAATAAGAACCTATGCATGCAATTTTCGACCACTGGTTTTCTTAGAACCCTATAGTCGACTTTGTGTGCCTCCTCCCTCTCTCAAATACTACCCTCTTGCTTGTTGGTGTTTGTAAGCCATTAGAGGATTTACACTTGTGACTCTAAGCTCAAGGAAGAAGAAAGATCAAGAGTTGTTGAAGAGGTAATCATTTAGATCTCATTAATCACATTAGTTTTGTAATATGTATGCTAGATCTAGGGTTATAAATCTTGGATGAATTGCATGTACAATAGAGAAACCTAGATCCAAGTATTAGGGTTTGCATGTGCACATAGGAAAGTTCTTTTGTGAAAAAACCCATCAGTACATGCGTACGCTTAGCGAACTAGGGCGCACCCTAGTACGATAGGCATACATCAATGTACATGGGGGGTACTCGCCAGGTGTGGAAAACCTAAATTCTAGGGCTTATCCCCTATACAATCATCCTTATAGCCTCATTTCCTTTACCTTCTCAGCCTCCCCTCTCCTTGAGAGGTTTTTGGCCAACCCTAGCCCTTGAGTGTGTGTTTTGAGCTTAAGTGTATGCTCTTGGTGTGTATAAGGAAGAAGAAGATCCATTGAGGAGCATTGGTGTGGAAGCAAGCTTGTAAATCTAAGATGCTTGCCTCTTTAACAAGCCCCAAAAAGTATAAAGCTCTAACCTTTACTTGTATTTCCTTTAGATCTTGCCATGAGAAGTTTTATGTGCTTAAGTCTCTTTTCTTGGCCTTGATGAGTTTGAGCTACTCTAAGACCAAAGGGTCTGTCCTTTCAGAAGATTTGAGGTGCTTTTCATCATAAAAGTGTTATCTTTTCCCATTTAGTGCTTGCATGCGTGTTATAAGGTATTAAGTGGATAAGACAAACTAGGGTTTTGGGTTGTAGGACTTATTAAGGCATGCATGATCATAAAGTTGGAAACTATATGGTTTGGGACACCTTTTTAGGCTTAGATCTGAACTGGGATGTTTACACTCATTGTATTAAGAGATTATCATAGGTTTGCATGGCCACAACGTACGTTGGGTGTACCAAGGCGTACGTTGGGTGTACCAAGGCGTACGTTGGGTGCAGGAGGTCAGCTGCCCGCTTTTGGTCAAGGGCGGAGTACGCGTACTCAGCTGGGTTGACTTTTCATTGACCGTTAACTTTTGACCTAGATTGACCCGAGGGGTAATTAAGGTATTTGTTGTGAAGCCTAAGGTTGGGTATTTCCATGTGTATAGGTGATCTGTAGAGTGGAGTCGCGGAGGAATATTCTTCTCTGCTACCTGTTCAGATTTGCGAGGTGAGTTTTCCTCACTATACTTGTGGGTCGAAGGCACCAAGGCTGGCCCTTCGGATTGTTATCCTGCTTTACTATATAACTGTGTACTGTACTGATATGTTAGATCTGTATCCTGGTAGATAGGACGTTGCTATGCTATAGTGATCTATTAGATCTTTGTGTTTACTAGTACATGCTAGCTATGGTTGATTTTATTATATGTTGATCTGTGATGGTGTACTGGTTGAGGCGGTCCTGCTGTGTGGAGAAGGCCTAGAGACCCAGGGTGGTATGGATAGACTAAAGGCTTACGAGGCGGACCAGTCAGGTTGAAGCCACGGAGGATGGTCCAGATAGGTTGAAGGCCAGGTGTCATGGTCTAGTCGTGCTGAAGATCCTGTGAGCGGTCTAGATAGGATGAAGGCCTTTCAGGAGGACCAGTCATGCTGAAGACTCTGTATGCATGCTGTTTGTTATTGTTATATGTATTGTGTGTTGGTATTTTGTGGGAAAGCCCAGTAAGTGTTTGCTTATAATTTTGGGTTATGTCAAAGGTACTTCAGAGGATCGCCGGAAGGCGAAGGTGTGACCCTACATATCCTCATGTTTTGGACTTATGATTTTGCGAAAAATCTGATATGGAACATGTTTTGAAAACTATTTTGTAAACATTTTATGTTTTTGGGTTGGTTTTAAAAGTTTAAAATTTTCATGAATTTTATGGATGTTACAAGTTGGTATCAGACCCTTTATTTGAGTAAATTGGAGGAACACTCATGTGAATCCAGTCTCAAATTAAGGAAAAAGATTTTTAAAACAATTTTCAAAATGGTTTGAAAATAACCCAGAAGGATTTGATGTGTAAGATTAGTTGGAGCTATTAAGCAAACCACAAATTACCACACAGTTAATTGAGATTATGTTATGATATGTTAGAAGAAAATGTTAGTAATAGGATAGGGATATTCAGGAACTGCATGATAGAATTGCTTGATTCATATGCCTTATCTCTTTTAGAGTACTTGATTGATTGTTGTATGACTCTTTCCTGTGTGAACTAGTTGTTGAGTGAATATGTTAAGTCACATGCTACATGGTTTAAATGATCTTAGGATAAGGGATTTGGTCCTAATGCGGAGATCTTATCTGAGTCCAACTGTTGTAAGATTGAGTCTTTTAGTCTAAGATTGTTTAAGTTGTGCAACATGTGAATGTATGCATGCGATAGTTATCTAGCACCAATGGACGGTCGTATGGAAATTAGTGTAGGATGAGTTGTGTGGGGTCAGCCGGCTAGTCTCGAGAAGTGTAATCTTCCTCTAGCGTGTGACGATTTCGTATGTGTGTATGCTAGTATGTATTGTTAGGGTTGTTGTGATGATCCTTGAGACAAATATGGATAGGTGTGGATGCTAGTATGGGCACGTACTACTGAAAGCACATGACCCATACGCTTAAGGAGGAAGTCACAACCCCTAAGGATTTATTGAGAGTTGGTTCCCATGTTGATACATGTATTTTATCTGATATATCCCTGGTATATTTTCAATATGGTGATGACTAGACGATTAAAGGTTGGATCCGGGTCAGTACGAGAGCTAGCAGTCAGGGTGGACCAGCTGTATCTGAGGACAGGATTATGGTGATTCCCTATGAGGAGGTTGTGGCCATTGTTTGGGGGTAGATATTGAACCTATTTGTGTCTATGAAAACTACGATGGCGGGGTCCTTTGATAACAGATATGCTGCTTTGTCAGAAACTGTTGCAGCTTTAGCCACCGCAGCCGTCGTGCCTGCAGGGATTGGTACTGTGTAGATTTTTTAGTATCGAGACTTTAACAATATGAAGCCCCCGAATTTTGATGGATTTCAGGACCCACTCATAGCCATGAGGTGGCTATCTGATGTTGAGGGATGCTTTTTCACCTGATCTTGCCCACCTGACCAGAAGGTTAGGTGCGCTCTGAACCTTCTGAGGTCCGGAGCTAAGGATTCGTGGAGACTTCTTACGGGATCGTATTTTGTTGTGCAGAGAGTTGTTTTTCCTTGGGAGCAGTTCTTAGAAATGTTATGTACTAGATATGTGTCGTGGATGGAACACAAGAGATTGGCCCAAGAGTTTTTAGATCTGAGGCAGGGGATAGAGTCGGCAACGGAGATCAATAGGATGTTCATAGAGAAGTCCATGTTTACTCCTAAGTTTGCTTCTGAGAAGGCTCAGATGACCCGTTACTTGAGCATAATCAAGACGAATACCAAGTATTTTATTTCAACCTAGCGTTATGACACCTTGTTGGAGTTGCAGGAGTATAGAGCCTCAGTCGAGGAAGCAGAGACCGGCACCGGCGCAATCGTAGCCAGTGCCAAAGCGGTTCAAGGCTATTGATTCTAGATCAGGAGGGCAGAGGGGCCGCACTTATGGAAAGTGTGGCAAGGTTCATGAGCGGGGTCTTCGCCTAGCTAGTGGATGCCACAAAAGTGGCAAGGAAGGACACTATGCGAGGGATTGTCGTTATCTGGCCCCAACTCCGAGTTCCAGGATTTGCTATCATTGTGATCAGGTTGGCCATGTGAAGGTCAACTGTACATTACTCGCCACCAACCCGGCGCTGGCCCCGACACCATCTACTTTAAGGATTATGGATGGGCAGCAGGGGAAAGGGGATCCCCCGAGGGCTCAAGGTCATGCTTTTCAGATCACTGCTGAGGAGGCCAGGGCAGCTCTACATGTAGTGACCGGTATGTATCTATTCATATTTCTGTTGATTATGTTTTGTCTTATGCTTATATATATATATATATATATATATATATATATATATATATATATATATATATATATGCCTCTGACCGGTACGTTCCTAGTGAACTCCTTGCCTGCTCTTGTGTTGTTTGACTCGGGTGTTATTCGTTCAGTAGGGAGTTTAATATGCTTATTGGGGAGTTAGAGTGTCCATTGCGAATTTCTATCACCAACGAAAACGGGGTTTCTATGCCTCAAGTGTATCAGGATTGTGTGTTAGAGATCTTCGGGGAGCCTTACCCGATCGATCTAATCCTTATTCCCATGGGGGATGTTTTTGATGGGTTTTAGCCATAAGAACTTTCCTATGTGCGCATGCAAAACCCTAATGCTTGGATCTAGGCTTTATAATTAAACATGCTTTGAATCCAAGACTTCTAATCACTATTTAGGAATAACAACAATGATAAAACAGATCTAGAATCATACCTTTGAATTCTTTTGTTGATCTTGTTGTCTTGGAGCTTCTAGAGTCACAATTGTCACTCCTCTAATGGCTTACAAACACCAAATAGCAAGGAGAATGATTTGGGAGAGAGGAGAGGAGAGGAAATCGGCCAGGGCTTCACTACTTTAGGTTAGGTGTCGATTTCCTTATGCCATAGGGTCTATTTATACTTGTAGACTCCTTAAGGGTTACAACCTAAACCCTAATTGGATAATCTTCTCTTAAGGCTATCCAAATCCTTTCCTTAGATAACTCCTTGGACGATTTGAAGCTATCCCTAGCTTCTAGAATCCGTCCAATGCATATCTATATGGATTTACAGTCTAAAGTTTAACTATCAAACAATTGACAGTTTATACCCTCTTATTTAATTAATCTCTTTAAGTCACCAAATTAATTCCAATTAATTCTATGACTTATATTAATCAAATAACAATATATTATTCTTTATATTATTTTCATAATATTTTAATAATATATACTCTCTCTTAATAAATCATCCTATCAAGTTGCTATGGTGAAGGCAACCCAAAAGGACCATGCACAACCGGGTCAAATACTTGCCTAATATAGTTGCAGCCTTAGACACTATTCCAACAGTCTCCCACTTGGATAAGTCTAGTAACTATATGCACAAGTACAATTCGGTTTGCAATCGTAGCTCCCAAAGACGCTGTCAAACTCTGATCTAATCAATCTTGTCCTTTAGATAAGGGATCGTACAGTCCTCTGTTAGATATCATGCTGACAATCCTATTGAATGGTTAGTCAAACATTTAGGTTTCTTGATCTCTGATTTATTTGACATAGAACTTAATCGAACACATCAATTTAGTTCTGACCGGGCCCGGCACATAAGTCAAATCAAATCATCGAGCGGCCGAGATATCGCTTTTACCTTCTTAGATAAAAGTTACAGATAAACTTCGACTTATATGCATTTAATTATTCATTAAACAACTATACACAACAATGTGTTTTATAACACCGAGTTACTGATGCGTTTTCGCATTATCAATGTACAATCAATTAACAAATAACAAACCATATATCTAGGTTTTAAGACTATATGATATTATCGTCTTGCGATCACCCTTTTATATAATATTCCATAAGGTGATTCCAACAAGCGCGGGTTTGTTCCAATGCTTAAAACTAGTTCATAAGCACTCATGAACGTTGTAGCAAACCTTTCCTATGTCTAACACCATTTAGACAATCTACACACCAATTCATGACAATCTTCATTCATATCTACTTCCAACATATGAACGATTGTGGACAATTCGAATAATTCGATTATTCCTAATAAACTCAATTATTCTGGAAGTCAAAACATGCAAAGTGAAACAATAGTTAAAAAATTAACATAAGACAGTAACATTACTCATAAATAAAACTCCTTTATTTAATCATCAAATGTTAATTACATTTATCTATTACACGTTTCAAATACTATCTAATCTATGCTAATATCATCCTTCAGCCCAATACTCCTAGCATGCTGCAAGTGCTTAACCCTACTCAGTCCCTTCGTAAGCGGATATGTTGGGTTATCTTCTGATGATATCCTCTTCACTACGAGTTGTCCTTCTTCTACACGATGTCTAATGAAGTGATATTTTCTGTCGATATGTATTGATCTACCATGATCCCTCGGTTCCTTGGTCAAGCCTACCGCTCCTTCGTTATCACAGAAAATCTCCATGGGCTCCTTTATGGCAGGTATAACTCCAAGATCACCGATGAAGTTCTTCAGTCATATTGCCTCCTTCGACGCTTCGCTCGCTGCAATGTACTCTGATTCGCACGTTGAATCAGCTACGGTTTCCTACTTGGAACTCTTCCATGTCACTGCTCCTCCATTCAGGGTAAAGACCCAGCCCGACTGTGAACGGTAGTTGTCCCTGTCGGTCTGAAAACTGGCGTCACTATACCCTCGCACCTTCAAGTCATCACTCCCTCCGAGGACTAAGAACCATTCCTTCGTCCTCCGAAGGTACTTAAGGATATTCTTCAATGCAATCCAATGTGCTCTGCCAGGATTCCCTTGATATCTGCTAACCATGCTCAAGGCGAAGGCTACATCAGGGCGAGTACAAGTCATAGCGTACATGATTGAGCCAACTGCGGAAGCGTATGGTACTCGGCTCATTTCTGCTATCTCAGCTTCGGTACTCGGACTTTGAGTCTTACTCAACTAGGCATTACTTTGTATCGGTAATTCTCCCTTCTTCGAGTTTTCCATACTAAAACGTTTTAGTACTTTCTCTAAGTAAGTATTCTGACTAAGTCCAATTAGTCTCTTACTTCTTTCTCTTACTATCCTTATTCCCAAAATGTAAGAAGCCTCTCCGAGGTTCTTCATAGTGAATCATTTCCCGAGCCAGGACTTAACATCCTGCAGAGTCGGGATGTCGTTTCCTATGAGTAATATGTCATCGACATATAGAACGAGGAAGCTTACTATACTCCCACTGGCTTTGACATATACACATGATTCGTCTTTGCTTCGTACAAATCCAAACTCTTTGACTTTCTCATCGAAGCAAAGATTCCATCTGCGAGACGCTTGCTTAAGTCCATAAATGGACTTCTCAAGCTTACACACTCTATTTGGATGATTCGGATCCACAAACCCCTCTGGCTAAGCCATGTAAACATCCTCAGCCAACTTTCCGTTAAGGAAAGCGGTCTTGACATCCATTTGCCAAATCTCATAATCATGAAATGCGGCAATAGCTAGCATCACTCTAATAGATTTAATCTTCGCAACTGGTGAGAAGGTCTCATTATAGTCAACTCCGGGAGTTCGAGTAAAGCCCTTCGCAACCAATCGCGCTTTATATGTGTGTACGTTTCCATCCACGTCGGTCTTCTTCTTGAAGATCCATTTGCACCCAACGGTCTTACGTCCGGGCACATAATCAACCAAATTCCAAACTTGGTTATCATACATGGATTGAATCTCGCTATCCATTGCCTCTTTCCATTTCGCAGACTCCAGGCCTGCCATGGCTTCCTTATAGCTATTAGGTTCATCAAGATTTATTAGTGTACCATCACTAATATACGTGTCCCCTTCGGTAGTAATATGAAAACCATAAAACTGGGGATGAACTCTAACTCTATCGGAACGTCTAAGAGGTAAGGATTCGTCAATCGGTTCAACCGGAGTTTCCTCCTCGGGTTGAGCGCCAGCGGTAGAGGTTCCTTCATCTATCGACTCTTGAATCTCTTCAAGCTCGATTTGCCTCCCACTGTCTCCTTGGCCTATGAGTTCTCGCTCTCGGAAAACTCCTCTCCTTGCAACAAAGACAACATTGTCCTTCGGTCTATAGAAGAGATATCCAAAGGATGTCTGCGGGTAGCCGATGAAAATACATCGCTCACTTCGAGTTTCGAGCTTGTCGTGAGTATCTCGTCTTACGAAATCCTCGCAACCCCAAACCTTGATATGTGCCAACGAGGGAGCTTTCCCTGTCCACATCTCATGAGGTGTTTTGGCAACCTTCTTAGTAGGGACTCAGTTAAGGATATGGGCGGCAGTCTCTAAGGCATACCCCCAAAAAGAGATAGGTAGTGAAGCACGACTCATCATAGAGCGAACCATATCCAATAAAGTTCGATAACGCCTTTCTGCCACACCATTCAACTACGGTGTCCTAGAGGCGTCAATTGTGAAACTATTCCACACTCCTTGAGATAATCGTGGAATTCAAGACTTAGGTACTCTCCTCCTTGATCGGATCGAAGCATCTTGATTTTCCTGCCCAATTGATTCTCCACTTCATTCTTGAACTCTTTGAACTTTTCAAAGGTTTCTGACTTTTGCTTGATTAAATAGATATACCCATATCTACTATAATCATCGGTAAAAGTCACGTAGAAGTGGTTCCCATCCTTCGTGGTTGATCTAAACGGTCCACATACATCAGTATGTATTAAGTCCAATAGACCTTCACCCCTTTCACACATACTCGTGAAGGGTGACTTGGTCATCTTTCCAAGTAAACAAGTCTCGCATGTGTCATCTTCCCTAAGGTCGAATGACTCCAACACTCCATCCTTTTGGAGTTGGGCTATGCGTTTCTTGTTGACATGTCCAAGACGACAATGCCACAAGGATGCTTTATCCATACTAGTGGAAGAATCTATGTTCAAAACATCATTTCCTAAGTTATCAACAATCATAACAGTTTCATAAATTCCATTACATGGTATAGCTTCAAAGTAAAAGACACCATTTACATAAGCCAAAATAGAACCATTCTCATTATTAAAAGAAAATCTAAAACCTTGTCTATATAAACCATGAAATGAAATGATGTTTCTAGCCATTTCTGGCGAATAGCAACAATTGTTCAAATCTAAACACAAATTATTCCTAAGCACTAAAGAATACACTCCAATCTTGGTCACAGGCGACGATCTTCTGTTCCCCATGATTAGATTGATTCTTCCTTGCTCCACATCCCTACTTCGTCTTAGTCCCTACACATTAGAACAAATGTGGTAACCATAACCGGTATCAAGAACCCAAGAAATAGCATGATTAGAATCGTTAGATTTAATGGTGTATATACCTGCGAAAGATGGCTTGATCTTTCCTTCCTTGATGGCTTGCAGGTACTCTGGGCAGCTTCTCTTCTAATGTCCTATCTTGTAGCAGTGGTGGCACTCTGCCTCCTTAGGGTTAGGGCAGGGCTTAGCGGGATCAATTTTGGTCCCACTAGAAGAGGCACCATCTCGGTCTTTAACATTGCGATAGTTCTTAGACGAAGCCTTCCTCTTCTTTCCCTTTCCTTGACCAATAGCCAAGACAGGAGCAGTGGGTAGATTGGGAGTTGGTGCAACAGACTTGTCTTTGAAGTTGCTCTCAGCGACCCTCAAGATACCTTGGAGTTTACTTAGGGTGACCTCTTCTTTCTTCATGTGGTAGGTCATCCTAAATTGATTGTACATCGGAGGCAAAGTGTGAAGCACCATGTAGATTGCCAAGTCTTCCCCAAAGTCAACATTTAACTTGCGAAGGTGGTCGACATACCTTTGCATCTTTTTCAGGTGCACGGTAAGAGATTCTCCATGACCCATCTTAGCAGAAATCATGTTAGTGAAAATCTCATAACGCTCTTGTACCGCGTTTTGGTGGTATCTCTCCAATAAGCCTTGATGCATCTCGTACGGGTACATGTCATCGTAGGACTTTTGGAATTCGGAGTTCATGGTGGTCATCATGATGCAATGTACCTTCGTTGCATCTCGCTCATGAGTTTCAAAAGCAGTAATTTCAGCCGGAGTAGCGATTTCGGGGTTGATCTTCTCGAGCTTCTCATCGAGGACATACTCCTTATCCTCATAGCGAGCAATGGTGCGAATGTATCTTGTCCATTCGCTAAAGTTCGTTCCATCGAAGGTGGCCTTTTGGCAAAGGCTCATCAACGTGAAAGAACTAGCAGCAGCGTTGTTAGCGTTCGACATCTACAAATAGAAAAGGACAAAGATAGATTAGAATAAGAATCCCTAATTATCACCCAATAAGAAAAATTAGGGCTAGGATCCAACAATAACATTTACATACTAGAAAAGGGATGTCATAATCTAACATGCAAATAAATTGAAGGTAAGTGAATGACGATTCACTAATTCTCCACCACAAAACCTAACTATTAGACCTAAATGTATTGAGAATTCCTAGGTTCGGATGAGATTCATTGAAACTATTCAATGGCATGTTTAAATCTCGATATGCCCCTCTTGTTTGTGACTGGGATACCGAGGATCACAAAGCGGGTGTGAATTACCATGCAAATTCACATGGTGCCTTCATTGTAACGATCATCTATTCGATGTGCCGGTAAACCACACATGCTCCATCGAACAATGATAAACAATGAATCACCCTTTGCCACCTCTACTTAGAACCAATTAGTGTGCCGGTAAGCCACACACGCTCCACTAACTTCTTAGCAAGGGTGCAAAGTGTAATTTCATGGGATTGCATCAATTCACTTTTCCTAAAGTAACTAAGATTGGGAAATTTTAAAAATATGTGTAGTTACTTTGTATTACTTATTATACTTTTAATGAGAGGATGAGGTTGCCCTATCCTACCCGTTCGGCTAACGACCCTCCACCGATCAAGCAAGCGGTGGGTGTGAGTGTACACCCATTAAGCGTCATTTTATAGGCCACAACCTTATACCCACCATATAGATCGGCTTCGTGAATGAGGCCTACTAACGGTAAGACTAGCATTTAGTTATACATATATGTATATTATTCTAGTAATATCATATTAGTATAGCGTTGTATTTTAAACCTTTTTAAAAATCTAGGGTTTGAAATTTAAGTTGTCTAAATTAAAACCTTTTAATCACAAAATATAAATTTCAAAACTTGAGGACAAGTTTTAAACATTTAAAACATGGAGGATCAAATAACAAATAATTTCAATTAACAATTAATTTCCTAATTATCTATATTTGATTTATTCAAGATTTCTTTCAAGATAATTACCAAAATAATCAAAATAATTAATTAATTATCATATAAGGAAATTAAATATTTTATTAGTTGATAAATATATTTAATTAGATCAAGATTATAGTCATATATATCAGAAAATCGGATTAGGGTTGATCTAATATGATTAAGGTAAGTTTCCATAAGATAATCATGAAGAAATCCCGAATCTGGCCATTCCTGACGCTTGGACTCGCCGAGTGCACAAAGGGACTCGCCGAGTCAGGCCAACTCGCCGAGTCCACTTTGGAACTCGCCGAGTCCATGACTCAGAAACACAAAAAATGAATTTTGCAGTTAAGTTTCAGACAATTAAGCAACAATTTAATGAAAACCAAGCTAGGCTCTGATACCACTGATGGGTTTTAGCCATAAGAACTTTCCTATGTGCGCATGCAAAACCCTAATGCTTGGATCTAGGCTTTCTAATTAAACATGCTTTGAATCCAAGACTTCTAATGACTATTTAGGAATAAGAACAATGATAAAACAGATCTAGAATCATACCTTTGAATTCATTTGTTGATCTTGTTGTCTTGGAGCTTCTAGAGTCACAATTGTCACTCCTCTAATGGCTTACAAACACCAAATAGCAAGGAGAATGATTTGGGAGAGAGGAGAGGGGAGGAAATCGGCCAGGGCTTCTCTACTTTAGGTTAGGTGCTGATTTCTTTATGCCATAGGGTCTATTTATACTTGTAGACTCCTTAAGGGTTACAACCTAAACCCTAATTGGATAATCTTCTCTTAAGGCTATCCAAATCCTTTCCTTAGATAACTCCTTGGACGATTTGAAGCTATCCCTAGCCTCTAGAATCCGTCCAATGCATATCTATATGGATTTACAGTCTAAAGTTTAACTATGAAACAATCGACAGTTTATACCCTCTTATTTAATTAATCTCTTTAAGTCACCAAATTAATTCCAATTAATTCTATGACTTATATTAATCAAATAACAATATATTATTCTTTATATTATTCTCATAATATATTAATAATATTTACTCTCTCTTAATAAATCATCCTATCAAGTTGCTATGGTGAAGGCAACCCAAAAGGACCATGCACAACCGGGTCAAATACTTGCCTAATATAGTTGCAACCTTAGACACTATTCCAACAGTTTTCATGATTGTGGGTCTGGATTGGCTGAGCCGATTTGGTGCCATGACTGATTGTGAGGGCCAACGAGTGGTAGTTCGAAACCCAAGTGGGGGAGAACTAGTTATCTATGGAGAGGGCACTAGGATAGGTTCAGGGTTTTATATCGTGGCCAGGGCTCGTCAGTATATTCAGCACGGGCATGCGGGTTACATGGCTTATATGGTGGATACGTGAGTTGGGGATCAAATTTCACTCTCACAGGTTCTGGTTATCAGGGAATTTCTAGATGTGTTTCCGCAGGAATTACCTGGTTACTTATCTTATGTGGTGGATACGCAAGTTGGGGATTAGATTTCAGTTTCATAGGTTCTAGTTGTCATGGAATTTGTAGATGTGTTTCTTCAGGAGTTACCCGCAGTGCCTCCTAAGAAGCAGGTCGAGTTCCGGATTGACCTCGTGCCAGGTGCGGCCCCTATTGCCAAGGCGCCATAGTGCTTGGCACTGCCTGAGATGTAGGAGTTATCATCTCAGTTGAAGGAACTGCTAGGCAATCAATTCATCGGACCGAGCAGTTCTCCATGGGGAACACTTATGTTGTTTGTCAAGAAGAAGGATGGTTCACAGTGGTTTTGCATTGATTACCGGGAGTTGATGAAGTTAACCGTGAAGAACTATTGTCCCCTTCCGCAGATTGATGACCTCTTTGATCAATTGTAGGGTGCATCTTGGTTCTCCAAGATAGATTTGAGGTCTGGGTATCATCAGGTTAGAGTGAGAGAGGAGGATGTGGAGAATACCGCGTTCCGGACTCGTTATGGGCATTACGAGTTCATGGTGATGCCATTTAGGCTCACCAATGAGCTTGTGGTGTTCATGGATTTGGTGAATCGGGTATGTAGGCCGATGCTCGATCATTCCATTATTGTGTTTATTGATGATATCTTGGTGTAATCCAAGACTAGAGAGCAGCATGAGGAGCATCTTTTCAAGCTTCTAGGGGTTTTGAGGCGAGAACGGCTTTATACAAAGTTCTCGAAGTGCAAGTTTTGGTTAGGATAGCTTCAATTCCTTGGGCACCTCTTTAACGATGACGGGATTTTGGTTGATCAGGCCAAGATCTAGGCCATGATGCAATGGGATGTTCCGAAATCTCCCTCAGATATCATGAGCTTCTTGGGTTTGGCAGGGTACTATCAGAGATTTATTCAGGATTTATCCAAGATTGTGGTGCCCCTCACTTGTCTAACGAGTAAGGGAGTGGATTTCCTTTGGGGCCCTAAGCAGCTGTCCGCATCTGAGACTCTTCGGCAGAGATTATGTGAGGCCCTGGTATTGACCCTCTTAGAGGGAATTGAGGATTTCCTAGTATTCTAAGATACTTCCATCACTGGCTTAGGGCAGTCCTCATGCAAAGGGGGCGTGCAATTTCTTATGCTTCACGACAGCTGAAGCAGAACGAGACATGATATCCCACTCATGATCTGGAGTTGGGGGCAATGGTTTTTTCCCTCAAGATTTGGAGACACTATCTGTATGGGGTCCGTTGTACTATCTATCCAGATAACAAGAGTTTGAGGCATACTATGGACCAGCCAAACCTGAACATGAGGCAACGTAGGTGGCTTGACGTAGTCAAGGATTATGACTGCAAGATCCTTTACCATCTAGGTAAAGCAAATGTAGTGGCAGATGCTTTGAGCCGCAAGTCGGCTTGGTCTTCAGATATGGCATCGTTTATGAGGATATCATTGGATTCCCCGCTTTTGGGATTGATTAGGAAGGCTCAGGGCGAGGGTGTTCGGGAAGAGAATTGGAAAAAGAGAGGATCAGGGGTGAGATTGCTAGATTTGTCTCAGATAGTTGTGGGTTTTTGACCTAATGTGGTTGGGTTTGGGTTTCGATGTCTTGTGGGGTCAGATAGACTGTGTTAGAGGAAGCTCATAAGTCTCATTTTTTTATTCATCCCGGGGCTTCCAAGATGTATCGGGATTTGAGATTGAGCTATTGGTGGTCGTGTATGAAGAGAGAGAGAGAGAGAGAGAGAGAGAGAGAGAGAGAGCATGGTATGTTAAGAGATGGATGACCACATGGCAAGCTGCAACCTCTGGAGGTCCCCATGTGGAAATGGGAGCATATTTCGATGGATTTTATCACCAAGTTTCCGAAGATGGAAATGGATTTTGATGCTATCTGGGTCATCATGGATCGATTGACCAAGAGTGCTCACTTCTTAGCTATCCGGGAGAGCTCTTTGGCTGAGAAGTTGGCCGATGTGTATGTTCGTGAGATCATTGCTCGCCATGGGGTTCCAGTCTCCATTGAGGAACTGGCCACGAGGTTACTCGCTATGGGAGAGCTCTTCGGCCGAGAAGTTGACCGATCATGATGTTCGGTTCACCTCCCATTTCTGGCAGAAGCTCCATGAGTAACTGACCACGAGGTTGCACTTCAGAAGTGCTTATCATCCGCAAACCGACGGCTAGAGTGAGCGGATGATACAGACCCTTGATGATATGTTACGAGCATGTGCTATCGATTTCAGTGGGAGCCGAGACTCCTACTTGCCTCTTGCGGAGTTTTCCTACAACAAGTGTTAGGTCATAAATTATGGTTTATACTTTGCTTTTCATAAGCTATAAGATTTCTCGGTCTAAGATCGAAAACATCATGTTTCGGCGTTGTCTTGACCAAAATCACATGTGATTTTGGTTAGGATTCATATTGTTTTGTTTGGGTTTCAGGCATGCGCTTGGTTATTAGGTCTAGGCAAAAATAGTGTCGTTTGAGCATTGTAAATGGAGTAAGACGTTCTTGGGGGCTGCCATATGCCAAGGACGTGATCTAGAGAGAAACGGAGAGAGAATAGTGTGTAATAGGAATCTATTGTACCGATCGATTAATCAATATATCTTGTGCATTGAAGATTAATTATCTTGTTCTTATTCATCTTTATCTTGCATTATACACTTTGCTTGGGATTCTGCACCATCAAAGTGAATCTGATTGATTCGTAGGAGAATTCGGGAGTTACAAGTGGTATCAGAGCAAGGACCGATAGCAATCGGGTCATTGCAAGATATTTTTAAGAGTTTTTCTTGGAAATTCTTGGTGTTTTTAATTTATTTTTGATGAATTTTTGGCCATTGTTCTTCATGTTCTTCATATTTTTTGAGTTTGATCGATTTTGGCTTTCAAGATTTGAAAATGCCATGTTTTTGGCAAGTTTTGGTAATTTTATGTCAATATTTGCAAAATCCAGGCGGATTCCCTCGGTCTCGGTCAAACCCTAAGCGGCCAGCAGCGTTTCCGTAGCTCAGAAGCGATTTCGGACGGGGCCATGGTTTACGGTGTGAAGTGATCTAGGAGCGAAGGTTTACGGTCCGCAACTTTGGTTTCCGGTACTAGGCTTCGGAAGTTCACGGTCTCGCCTGATTTCGGTCGGACGTCACAGCCTCGCGTTTTCAGTCCAACTGTTCCCGGATTCGGAACCTCAGCCTCGCATCCTCTGCTATTTCGGAATATCACTATTTTGGCTTATTTTTGGTTCAAAAGTCTCATTTTTTGTCAAATACTTTCGTTTTTGGTCAAATACCTTCATATACGATAAAATATCCTCGTTTTTAAGTCAAAATTCTCTTGTTTGTTGTATTAAAACTTTGTTTTCGGTCAAGAAACTTTTTTTTAATCAAGCTTTTTTTTTGTCAAAAGGATTGACTTTCACCTTTGACTTTGAAATTTGACTTTTGACTTTCAAGTTTTACCTTTGACTTTTAAATTTGACTTTTGGCCTTCAAGTTTGACCTTTGACTTTCTCGTTTAAATTTCAAGCTTTCATGTTTGACTTTTTAAGTTTAACTTTCAAGTTTGACTTTTTAAATATGACTTTTCAAGTTTGACTTTCTAAATTTCAAGTTAAAGGGCATTTTCTCTTGGCTTCTCAATCATATTTCTTTTTGGTAAATTATCTTTATTATGGTGAATAATGAGTTCTTTAATCACCAAAGTAAGTGAAACCTCATGCTCTCAGTCTTGTGAAGCTAAAATTAAACATTATCGTGATCAACATGAGTTATTAATTTTTGAAATTGAGGTCCTTAAATATGAATGATATACTATTAGAAAGGACCAAAAACCCTTGAAAGAAAAATTAGAGGCCAAAACCAAAGACTTTAGAAAACTTCAAGAAGAATATAACACTAAATGTGAACACTATGATTATGCTCAACTAAAGATTGCCAGTCTAACTGTCGAGCTTAACAAATTAAAATATAAGTTTGAAAATGCAGACTTTAATTTTAAATAGTTTGATGTGTCAAGTAAAAAGGTTGAGACAATGATAGAAAAACAATTAAAATTTGAAGATAATCAGAATAAGGGTCTAGGATATCATAGTGTTCCACCTCCCTTCTGTTAGGAATAAATCCTTAATGATCGATTAGATTCAGAACAAGTAAAGTAATAACACAACGATGATTCAAAGGTGTTGAATATTAACAGTCACACCTTAGAAGAACTCTATGAAGAATTGCTACTGTAGAGGCGTGATTAGGGTTACAAAGTAAAAGATAAGAGTTTACTAAAATACAATGCATGCAAGCATCTTAAATAATCTAACTCTATTAAATACGGTGGACAGGCCCAAATGTTTACATAAAAGACTTTAACAAAAGCCCAGTGACGTAACACTATAATCCCAAAAATCTTCGAATGTCAGGATCCTTGAGTTCCTACACATAACAAACATTAGCTTAGGGTGGGTGTTAGCTTGGCTAACTCCCCTCCGATGCTTAATTTATTAATGGTTTTTAGAAGAGTAAATAAAGGAATCAGATAAAAGTAGAGGGTACAAATAGTGTAACTTTAATTCGTCAAAAGTGATTTATAAAACTTATATGAAATACGCTTTCCGACGAATGACATTCGAGGATCTTGTAAAATGTTTCCTTCAAGGGTAACTAGCCAATATGCCCCCTTTCCTGCTTGGGAATCAATGAGTTAAGCTCCTTCCTATTTAGGTGCCAATTTTCCTACATTGGGATCCTTGGTATTTTGGAATGTCATCCTAAGGACCAATTCACCTACCTGGAATCTTCTAATTTGATGTTCTTGTTATATGCTTTAGTGATCCTTTGTTGATTAGCAACAATGCGGATCCTAGCAAGATCCATGAGTTCATCCATGGTGTCAATATCTTCGGCCAGGATGTTATCGTTTTTTTCTAGATCTTATAGCCATTGGGATCGTTACTTCAGTAGGGATCATGAATTCTATTCCTAACACCAAGGAGTATGGAGTTTGACCAGTGGTTGTTTTTGAAGTGGTCCTATTGGCCCGTAGGACGAAAGAAAGATCTTCTGCGCATCTTCCTTTCTTCTCGTCTAACCTTTCCTTTAAGTTGTTTACGATGATCTTGTTACTAGATTCAGCTTGATCAATAGCTTGAGGATGAACAGGGATGGGCATTATCATTTCAATTCCCCAACTCATGCAAAAGTCTCTATTCCTCTTGCTTATGAACAGAGATCCATTATCGCATATGATTTAGGCAGGGATCCCGAACATGATCAAGATATTATGTTTGATAAATGAGATTACCTCCTTGTCTCGTACCTTAACAAAGGCTTCAACCTCTATCCATTTCGAGAAGTAGTATGCCATCACTAGCATGAACACTTTTCCACCAGGAGCCTTGGGTAGCTTGCTAAATATATACATTCCCCATTTTATGACTGGGCAAGGGGAAATGATAAGATGGAATGGTTCTGCAAGTTGATGAAGGATGTTGCTATGTCTTTGAAAAGCATCACATCTTTGGGCATGCAAGAAAACATCATTTTCATTGTTGTCTAGTAGTATCGTGTACTTAACACTTTGGAGCATAAGGATCTGCCCCCAGTGTGGTTTCCACAATCTCCTTCGTGTATATCTTTCAGGAATTCTGCATCCTTGTGATCTTCTAAGCATCTAACAAATGGGTCCGCCATGGATTTCTTGTATAGTTTTCCTTGGATCATCACAAAATGTGAGACCCTTATCCTTAATGCTTTGTCACTTTTCTCATCTCTTGGGATCATTCCATTTTGGAGATATTGCACAATGGGTTGGAACCAGGATTGTGAGCATTGTGGAGGATCCTGAATGTTAGGATCCTGACGGGTAGGACTTTAAGGAAGTGTCTGAGGGTCAGGATCCCTGATTATTTCTATGTTGGTTGTTTAATCATGGTCATTGGGATGATCTGGTTTGTTGGAGGGATCTTCAATCCTTGGGATCAATATATAGGTTATAGGGATCCTAACTTCTGGTGGGATCCTAAAGGAAGATCCTAGGTTGGCTAGTGTGTCTGCCTCAACGTTTTCTTCTCTAGGAACTTGGCTTAGGCTGAAATCTTCATATTTTAGTGGCTAATTTTTTTTTTTTTGAGAATTTGGAGTTATAGTGTTATTCTTTCTCCTTTTATTGCATATGATCCATTAAAAAGATTGGTTAATAATGAGACAACGAATACCTAAAGATTCTTGATCTGAAGTGGTGGGTTTTGAGCACTACAACATTCCTATGGTGTACATGCAACCCTAATGCTTTGGATCTAGGTTTTTCTCAAGTTATACATGCAAATTATTATCCAAATCATAAACCTTAATCTAGCATACCATTTTCTAAATTAATAACTTAAACATAGTTAGATGAATACCTTTTCTTGTAGCTTGTTGATCTTGACCTTCAAGAGCTTAGTGCCTCAATTATTGCACCTCTAATGGAGTCATCAACACCAAGTAGCAATGGAAGAATATGAAAGAGGTGAGGGGGGCTAGGATTTTCAGCTAGGGTTTCCTCTAAGGATCAACTGGCCGAAATCCTCATGCCAAGGGGTCTTTATATAATTGTGCTGCTAGGGTTTTTTGACTGAAACCCTAATTCTCTACTTAGCCCTTAAGAAATCTATGGAACCCTTCTAAAAGGCCCTATGGACGAATTCTTCTATGGGATCCCCATAGAATTTGTCCACCTCCTTCTATGAGGAGTCCACAGCCCAACTTGCAACTAACAGTTAATTGCAGTATCAGTCCCCGTACATTTAATGAGTCTCTTTTACTCACCAAATTAATTTCTGATCAATACTAATTAATTAATATGATTTCTCTATTAATATATTATTCTTATAATATATTAATAAATCATAATTCTACCTCTTTGTTCATAATTCATCCTATCAAATTGCTATGGTGAACGAAACCCAAAAGGAGCATGCTACTATCAGGTCAAGTACATACTAGTTATAGTTATGGGTTTAGACACCAAATCCAATAGTCTCCTACTTGGATAAGTCTAATAACTATTACTGCAAGTATGACTTCAAAATCCGATTAGCAATCGTAGCTCTCAAAAGTCGTTGTCGAACTCTAACCTAGTCAATGACGCGTCCTTTAGATAAGGGATCATACAATCCTCCGTTCTGCAAGATATCATGTGGACAATGATATGGAACATAATTATTCTCAATGTCCAAAAATTTGTTTCCCGACTTCTTATTTGTTTGATATAGAACTTAATTAAACACATCAATTCAGTCCTGACCGGGCCCGACACATAAGTCAACTGTAACAGCCCGAAATCTCAGGTATTGTTTAATTATGTTTTTGGGGTGAGTTAAGAGGGGACTCGGCGAGTTGGAGCCTAGACTCGCCGAGTAGGATCGCAGACTTGGTCGCGGGTCCGCGACTGGACTCGACGAGTCCAGATATGGACTCGGCGAGTCGACGTTGTTCAGCAGAAACCCTAACCGTTCGGTTTTGGATCGTATATAATGCTCTTATATGTCGTCATTGTCCGTCTTTAGTCGATTGAGAGGAACCCTAAACGGCTGTGGGCATCTAGAGCAAGATTGGAGGATATTAGGGCTTGAAGAAATTGTTGGGCAAGGATGAGAAGGGTTTTGGCTAAAGGAACAGCAAGGGATTCGAGTTCTGCGGTTTGGAGACACAGAGAGGGCATATTCCAGGTAATATTTCGGATTCCTTTATGTTATTTTGATGTGTATACGAATCACGGGTTTATGAAACCCATTTAGTGATTAGATGGGTTATTATGTTATTACCCAGACGTTTTATACCCCAGTAATAAGGTGTTTAGAAGTCCAGAAAGTCCCATGATTGTATATCTCGGGACCATACGTAATTCAGGAAGCAGTTGATCGTCTGCATGGCATGGACTCGCCGAGTTGTTCTTCAGACTCGGCGAGTAGCTTGAAGATTTACTGGGACTCGCCGAGTTGTTCTTCAGACTCGACGAGTGGAGTCGGGGTGGCCCCGCGATTCTTCCAGGAGTAACTCGTCGGGTCGAGGAGGATGCTCGACGAGTAGATAAGGAATCTCAGAAAGTTGGAGGACGTCTAGACTCGCCGAGTCGCCATGGTACTCGCCGAGTCCGGTCGAGTTGACCGTTGACCGTTGACCAGAGTTGACCTAAGTCTGACTTTTTAGGGATAGTCACACTTAGAAGATATAAGTATTAATGAGATATGTGATGTTATAGGGAGGTTGTAGCTCGTCGGTTGTGCACGAGTCATTTCAGGATTTGCTAGCGTTCAGCCTTTACGAGGTGAGTCTTCTCACTATACTGTACCCGGAAGGGTTTGACTGTGTGACCGGAAGGTCGGATATGATATGTGATATGTATGCTTTATGTGGTAAGTAATTTGTTATGTGTGCTATGTATGTTATGGGCCGGAAGGCGATTATATTATGGACCGGAAGGCAATATGTTATGGGCCGGAAGGCGATATGTTGTGTGATGGACCGGAAGGTCGACGTGGGTAGGACCGGAAGGTTTACCCAGCAGGGACGGAAGTCCCCTGAGACACATGGACCGGAAGGTCGGGCCTGGAAAGGCGTATGTGCGTAAGTTGTATATTGGGGAACTCACTAAGCATTTATGCTTACAGTTGTTGAACATGTATTTCAGGTACTAGCGAGGACCATGGGAAGGCGCCGGCGTGATCGATACACACTGAAGACTGCTTTTATGATCTTGGGATTTTGACTATTTGTATTTGGCAGAATACTCAAACTATCTATGCCCTGTTATGAATGGAAATAAATATATTTTTTTTAAAAGGAAAAATTTTGTTTGAAAATTTGCGTTGTTACAATTGGTATCAGAGCCTTGGTTTGAGGGATTCGGGTGCACCTTCGGGAGTAACTGAACTCAAACCGAGGATTTGAGGAAAACTTTTTAAATAAAGGCATAAACTTTTGTAAATGGTTTTGTGGTAAGCAAGAAAGAAGCAGTGTGTACGATCAGTCAGCGCCCGAACGGTAAAGATCCCCAAAATACCTTACAATATTATATGATATGAATTGTTATGCATGCTAGAAGACTAGGTATCCATGATAGGACTAGGGTGGCCTGATTTGTGATGCCTTAGTCTAGGGAAGTTTGCCTATATGAGATGCGTTGCTAGCATGCGGGTAGATAGTGCATATCAGCAGTAGAGTACTCACTATCCGGAGTTTGGGGAGGAGGACTTGGGATGAACGCTGATGCGGTGTGGTCGGTAGTATTGGGCCCGTACTACCGAGGACACCGGGTCAGTGGGAGACCTAAGTAAGAATCCCTGGATATCGGGGACTGAGTAGGGTTGCGTATCGAGTACGATTATACTCGGAGGAGTCTCTGATAGTTTTATGTTGTATTTCAGAGACATCATGGTTAGACCACGCCACGGAGCGAGTACGAGCGGTGTGAGTGACGAGGATATTCGTCAGATGATTCACGAGGAGGTGGCGGCCGCGATCCGGGCTGAGATCCCGGAGATGTTTGGGTCTATTAAGACCACCCTGATGGAGACATTCGATGAGCGGTACGCCGCGTTGACTGAGGCTGCAACCGCTGCAGCTACCGCAGCTGTGGCCGCTGCTAGGCCACAGGGAGGTGACTCGTTGCTGTTCCGAGAGTTCAGCAACACGAAGCCACCGGAGTTCGATGGGACGCAGGATCCGATTGCTGCGATGAGGTGGATCGCGGACATAGAGGGGTGCTTCTACACGTGTTCATGCCCGGAGCACCTGAGGGTACGGTTCGCTTTGAACCAGCTCCGCCTGGGAGCGAAGGACTGGTGGAAGTTCGTTACGGCGAACTTCACTTTGGCAGAGACTACAGCGGTGACATGGGAGGGGTTTACTGCCATGTTCAGGGATGAGTACGTTCCCCCGGTGGAGAGGGAACGATTGGTGCAGGAGTTCTTAACCCTCAAGCAGGGTACTGATTCTGTTGCGGTGATTACGCGGAAGTTTCATGAGAGGGCGATGTTCTGCCCCGAGCTGGTGTCCACTGATCAGGCTCGGATGAGCCGGTACTTGGGAGTGTTGAGGAGGGATATCCGGGAGTTTGTGTCGAACTCCACCTACCATACTTTTGCTGAGCTTCAGGCGAATGCCAGGAAGCGTGAGATCGAGTTGGAGACCCAGGCCAGGGAGGAGGCCGAGTCTCAGCGGGTGGACCGGCGACCGGCTCAGTTCCAGCCGGCAGCCAAGCGGACCAAGTCCACCGATGCGAGGACGGGAGGTTTGAAGAGCCGCACTTGCGGAAAGTGCGGCAAGGGTCATGAGGGGGCGTGTCGATCTGGTGCTTGCTACAAGTGTGGCAAGGAGGGGCACATTGCTAGGGAGTGTCCCAAGGGATTTACGGTTTGCTTTCATTGCAACCAGACTGGCCATAGGAAGGCCGAGTGCCCTCAGCTTCTTCAGGGATCTGCACCTGCTGCCGGAGCTACTGCGACTCGACCGGTGAAGGCCGAGGCCCCGAGGGCTCGGGGGAGAGCCTTTCAGCTGACTGCGGAGGAGGTCCGCGCTGCGCCCGATGTTGTGGCAGGTATGTTGTAATTCATGTAATTATTTTAATGTCGAGATGTTATGCTTATGTTATTATATGCGTAGGTACTTTTCTTGTGAACTCTGTGCCTGCCTTAGTGTTATTTGACTCGGGTGCGAGTAGGTCCTTTGTGTCCTTAGCCTTTAGTCAGCATATCAGCGTTAGTCGTGAGTCGTTGAGTCGACCTTTGATAGTTTCTATAGCTGACGAGAAACTGATTTGTGCCACGGAGGTTCTTCGGGGATGTGTACTAGAGATTTTCGGGGTTGAATTCCCGATTGACCTGATCCCTATTGCGATGGGTGATGTCTGTGTCATCGTAGGCATGGACTGGTTGAGCCGATTCGGCGCTGTCATCGACTGTGAGCGTCAGCTGGTGACCATACGAGACCATAGTGGGGGAGTCCTTTCGGTGTACGGCGAGGGTACCCGTTCGGGATCAGCTTTTTGTTCGGCGGCTAGGGCGAGGCAGTGTCTACAGCAGGGCTGTAAGGGTTTTGTGGCGTATGTGATGGATACGCGGGAGGTTCCCGAGAGACCGAAATCAGTTGAGGAGGTCCCTGTGGTGCGTGAGTTTCCAGATATTTTCCCCGAGGAGCTGCCGGGAGTACCTCCTGTGAGGCAAGTAGAGTTTGGTATCGATCTGGTTCCGGGGGCCGCGCCTATTGCTAAAGTGCCTTATCGTCTTGCACCTCCAGAGATGCAAGAGTTGTCCTCGCAGCTCCAGGAGCTGTTGGGGAAGGGATTCATTCGGCCGAGCAGCTCGCCGTGGGGAGCACCTATTCTGTTCGTCAAGAAGAAGGATGGTTCACACCGGATGTGTATTGATTACCGGGAGTTGAACAAGTTGACGGTCAGGAACCGTTACCCGTTGCCGAGGATCGATGATTTATTCGATCAGTTGCAGGGAGCAACTTGGTTTTCCAAGATCGATCTGAGGTCAGGGTACCATCAGGTGAGAGTGCGGGAGGAGGATGTCCAGAAGACAGCGTTTAGGACGCGATATGGGCATTATGAGTTTGTGGTGATGCCTTTCGGACTCACCAATGCCCCGGCGGTGTTCATGGATCTCATGAACAGGGTGTGCAGACCGATGTTGGATCGATCAGTGATTGTATTCATCGACGACATTCTGGTGTATTCTAGATCGAGAGAGCAGCATGAGGGGCATTTGAGGGAGGTCCTTGAGGTATTGAGGTCGGAGAAGCTTTATGCAAAGTTCTCCAAATGTGACTTCTGGCTGCAAGAGGTCCAATTTCTAGGACATGTTGTCAATCAGAAAGGGATATTGGTCGATCCGGCCAAGGTTGAGGCGGTAATGAGCTGGGAGGTGCCGAAGTCACCTTCTGAGATCAGGAGCTTCCTGGGGTTGGCAGGGTATTATCGGAGATTCATCAAGGATTTCTCCAAGATCGCAGTGCCACTCACCAGATTGACCCGGAAGGGTGTTGCATTCTCATGGGGGCCCGAGCAGCAGACCTCCTTTGAGACACTTCGCCAGAGGTTGTGCGAAGCCCCGGTATTAGCTCTTCCAGAAGAGATGGAGGGTTTTGTGGTATATTGCGACGCATCGATTTCGGGACTGGGTGCAGTGTTGATGCAGAGGGGTCATGTGATAGCGTATGCGTCGAGGCAGCTGAAGCCTCATGAGGCGAGATATCCCACGCGTGATTTAGAGTTGGGAGCAGTAGTGTTCGCTCTCAAGATTTGGCGTCACTACCTGTATGGGGTTCGATGTACGATATATACGGACCATAAGAGCTTGAAGTATTTGATGGATCAGCCCAACCTAAATATGCGTCAGAGGAGGTGGTTGGATGTGGTCAAGGATTATGATTGTGAGATCCTGTACCACCCAGGTAAGGCTAATGTGGTAGCTGACGCATTGAGCCGCAGGGCGGAGAGCACTCCATTGCGAGATGTATGCTTGAGACTGACTGTGATGACTCCAGTATTGGATGCTATTCGTGGGGCGCAGGCCGAAGCTGTGCGACCAGAAATGCAGAAGAAAGAGCGGGTCGTGGGATTAATTTCAGAGTTCGTTAAGGATGGGCGAGGGCTTATGACGTTTCAGGGTCGGATTTGGGTACCGTTTGTGGGCGGTACGCGTATTACTTTGATGGAAGAGGCTCATAGATCGAAATTCTCGATCCATCCCGGTGCTACGAAGATGTATTTGGACCTGAGGAAAGAGTATTGGTGGCCCTGTATGAAGAGGGACGTTGCATGGTTCGTCGAGCGGTGCTTGACCTGCCGTAGGGTTAAGGCTGAGCACCAGAGACCGCATGGCAAGTTACAGCCATTGGAGATCCCCGAGTGGAAGTGGGAGCAGATCACTATGGATTTCATCACCAAATTGCCGAGAACTGCCAGGGGAGTTGATGCAATTTGGGTGATTGTGGATAGGTTGACGAAGAGTGCACACTTCCTTGCCATCAGCGAGAGTTCTTCAGCGGAGAAGTTGGCAGAGATATATGTGAGAGAAGTGGTATCTCGGCATGGGGTGCCGATCTCGATTGTGTCAGACCGTGATGTGCGCTTCACTTCCAGGTTCTGGAAGAAATTCCATGAGGAGCTGGGTACTAAATTGCATTTTAGTACCGCATACCATCCCTAGACAGACGGTCAGAGCGAGCGGACGATTCAGACGCTGTAGGACATGCTCCGAGCATGTGTGTTAGACTTCGGGGGTAGTTGGGATGCGTATTTACCATTGGCAGAGTTTTCCTACAACAACAGCCATCATTCGAGCATTGGTATGCCACCTTTTGAGCTGTTGTATGGTAGGAGGTGTCGGACCCCCATTTGCTGGGGAGAGGTGGGAGAGAGAGTGATGGGCAGCACGGAGATCGTGCTCCAGACGACAGAACAGATTCAGCAAGTGAGACAAAGGTTATTGACTGCCTAGAGCCGACAGAAGAGTTATGCAGACAGGCGCCGATCCGAGCTTGAATTTCAGGTCGGCGACTTCGTTCTCCTGAAGGTCTCTCCTTGGAAAGGAGTGATTCGATTCAGGAAGAGGGGCAAATTGGGGCCCCGGTATATTGGGCCATTTCGTGTGATTGCAAGGATAGGCCGGGTAGCCTATCGGTTGGAGTTGCCAGCGGAGTTGGGTCAGATCCACGACACTTTTCATGTGTCGCAGTTGAGGAAGTGCATAGCCGATGAGTCGGCAGTGGTTCCATTGGAGGATATTCAGGTGGATGCGAGCCTGAATTACGCGGAGAGACTAGTGGCTATCAGAGATCGAAAGATCAAGGTTCTGAGGAACAAGGAGGTACCTCTGGTGTTGGTTCAATGGCAACACCGTAAGGGATCGGAAATGACTTGAGAACCGGAACGCGAGATGCGGGAGCAGCATCTGGAACTATTTGCAGAGTGAGACTTCGAGGGCGAAGTCTAATCCAAGTGGGGGAGAGTTGTAACAGCCCGAAATCTCAGGTATTGTTTAATTATGTTTTTGGGGTGAGTTAAGAGGGGACTCGGCGAGTTGGAGCCTAGACTCGCCGAGTAGGATCGCAGACTTGGTCGCAGGTCCGCGACTGGACTCGACGAGTCTAGATATGGACTCGGCGAGTCGACGCTGTTCAGCAGAAACCCTAACCGTTCGGTTTTGGATCGTATATAATGCTCTTATATGCCGTCATTGTCCGTCTTTAGTCGATTGAGAGGAACCCTAAGCGGCTGTGGGCATCTAGAGCAAGATTGGAGGATATTAGGGCTTGAAGAAATTGTTGGGCAAGGAAGAGAAGGGTTTTGGCTAAAGGAACAGCAAGGGATTCGAGTTTTGCGGTTTGGAGACACAGAGAGGGCATATTCCAGGTAATATTTCGGATTCCTTTATGTTATTTTGATGTGTATACGAATCTAGGGTTTATGAAACCCATTTAGTGATTAGATGGGTTATTATGTTATTACCCAGACGTTTATACCCCAGTAATAAGGTGTTTAGAAGTCCAGAAAGTCCCATGATTGTATATCTCGGGACCATACATAATTCAGGAAGCAGTTGATCGTCTGCATGGCATGGACTCGCCGAGTTGTTCTTCAGACTCGGCGAGTAGCTTGAAGATTTACTGGGACTCGCCGAGTTGTTCTTCAGACTCGGCGAGTGGAGTCGGGGTGGCCCCGCGATTCTTCCAGGAGTAACTCGTCGGATCGAGGAGGATGCTCGACGAGTAGATAAGGAATCTCAGAAAGTTGGAGGACGTCTAGACTCGCCGAGTCGCCATGGTACTCGCCGAGTCCGGTCGAGTTGACCGTTGACCATTGACCAGAGTTGACCTAAGTCTGACTTCTTAGGGATAGTCACACTTAGAAGATATAAGTATTAATGAGATATGTGATGTTATAGGGAGGTTGTAGCTCGTCGGTTGTGCACGAGTCATTTCGGGATTTGCTAGCGTTCAGCCTTTACGAGGTGAGTCTTCTCACTATACTGTACCCGGAAGGGTTTGACTGTGTGACCGGAAGGTCGGATATGATATGTGATATGTATGCTTTATGTGGTAAGTAATTTGTTATATGTGCTATGTATGTTATGGGCCGGAAGGCGATTATATTATGGGCCGGAAGGCAATATGTTATGGGCCGGAAGGCGATATGTTGTGTGATAGACCGGAAGGTCGGCGTGGGTAGGACCGGAAGGTTTACCCAGCAGGGACGGAAGTCCCCTGAGACACATGGACCGGAAGGTCGTGCCTGGAAAGGCGTATGTGCGTAAGTTGTATATTGGGGAACTCACTAAGCATTTATGCTTACAGTTGTTGAACATGTATTTCAGGTACTAGCGAGGACCGTGGGAAGGCGCCGGCGTGATCGATACACACTGAAGACTGCTTTTATGATCTTGGGATTTTGACTATTTGTATTTGGCAGAATACTCAAACTATCTATGCCTTGTTATGAATGGAAATAAATATATTTTTTTTAAAAGGAAAAATTTGTTTGAAAATTTGCGTTGTTACATCAACACAAAATCATCGAGGGGCCCAAGATATCGCTTTTACCATCCTAGGATAAAAGGAACCGATAAACTTTGACTTATATGAGTGTACTATTTACTTGTTAAATGCACACAACAACACGGTTTATAACATCAAGTTGTTGATGCATTGACACATTATCAATGCACAACCAACTCGCAAACAACAACTTGTATATCTCAATTTAAAGATTATACGATATTATCATCTCACAATCACTCGTGATAAATTCCATGAAGTGATTCACATGAGCGTGGGTTTAATCCAATACTCAAATCTTATTTCAAGAGCACTCATGAACATTGGAGCAAACCTTTGCTATGTCTAAACACTTAGACAATCTACAAACCAATTCATGACAGTCTAACCTCATAAATTACTCCCAAAGTATGATCGACTGTGGATAATTTGAATAATCTAATTATTCTAGAAGTAAAACATCAAAAAGTGAAACAATAGTAAATAATCGACACAAGATAGTAGACTTTACTCATAAATAAAAATCCTTTATTTAATCATCAAATGTCAATTACATTTATCTATTAAAAGTTTCTAAACAACTATATAATCACTAAAACTAATATTGTCCTTCAGACCAATGCTCCTCGCATACTATAAGTGCTTAACCTTGCTCAAACCCTTTATGAGGGTATCTGGTGGGTTTTCCTGTGACGATATCCTCTTGACTACAAGGAGTCCCTCTTTTACCCGATGTCTGATGAAGTGGTATTTCATGTCGATGTGTCTGGATCTACCATGATCCCTCGGTTCCTTGGTTAAGGCAACCGCTCCTTCGTTATCACAAAAAATCTCGATAAGCTCATTTATGGCTGGTACAACTCTGAGATCTCCAATGAAGTTCTTCAACCATATTGTCTCCAATGTATTCTGATTCGCATGTTGAATCAGCCACAGTCTCCTACTGGGTACAACCCATGGATGATATATGGGGGTTTAAACCCATGGAGCCTAAGGAATATGGAAGGTCATGCACATTAAGGTTTACATGGTGTAACCCTAATCTTGCCACACTATATAAGATGCCCTTTAGCATCCAAATTGGCACACTAGTGATCCTTGGAGTTCCATGAGCTGATTTTGGTTGTTAGGATATTCTCTCAAAAGTCATCCTTTGTCCAAAGGTGTGTTGTGATTCCATTTGAGGTGCAACACTTGGGGCACTAAGTTCTTAAAGGCCAAACTCAAGAAAACTACAAGCTACAAAAAAGAGGTAACTCTATAACTCAATTCCATGTTGTTTATAACAACTGTATGCTAGTTGTAGGCTTAATGCTTTGGAAACAATATTGCATGTATAATTAGAGAAAACATAGATCCAAAGAATTTAGGGTTGTACATGCACCATAGGAAGTTGTAGTATACTAAAACCTATTAGTGGTATCAGAGACGTGGGTTGTTTTCTATTATATTTGATGTAAAATGTGTTATTTTTCAAATCTGAAATGATGGTTGACTTCCCTACTTGACGAGTCCATGCTTGGACTCGACGAGTAGGATGAGTATTGCCTTAGACTCGTCGAGTCCAGTATGGGGCTCACCGAGTTGCATGTCCAGACAGCAGTTTTTCGAGTTTTTTGGCCTGTTTTGAATTAGAATCATTACCACAAAATGTTTTAGTTCATAAAATCGGATTTTTTTTATATGGTAATGATTATTCTCATCCAAAAAAATATTATTTTAAAAGTTTCATGATTTGTATTAGCTTATATGATTAGGCTGATTTCTTGAAACTTATTTGATATGAATTATCTTAACTTATGAGTTTAATTAGATCATAGGCAAATTGTTTGATTTTGTTAGTTGGAATTTTTGATCTAATTGTTTTTTTGTGAAATCCATAACTTGTCCTTAAGTTATGGAAAATGAAAGGTCTCTTTTTAAATGTCATCTTAAATGGTTTTAAGTCTTCCATAACTTGTTCTCAGGTTATGGAACTTGAAGAGTCTTTTACATAAATGTTTTATGAACTCCATAACTTGTCCACAAGTTATGGAATGTCAAGAGTCTTTTCATAAAACTTATATTAAACTCATAAGTTATGGATACCAAAAGTTTTTGAATAGTTCAAAACCTGCCCTCAGGTTTTGGAATTTGTAAATGCAAAGTCTCACTTTGAAACATTTCGTTCCAAACCCTAGAATTTTAGAAGTTTAAAATTCAACCCTTATATTATTATAATATTATAGGCTTAATATATATATATATATATATATATATGTGTGTGTGTGTGTGTGTGTGTATGTATGTATGTATGTATAAGAGTAAATTTAGTCTTAATGTTAGTAGGCCTCATTCACGAAGCCGGTCTATAAGGGGTATAAGGTTACTGCCTATAAAATGGCGGTTTAATAGGTGTCCACTCTCACACACCGCTTCCTTGACTGGTGGAGGGTCATTAGCTGAACGGGTTTGACAGGACATTTAAATTTTCATTAAAAGTATAATGAAATACTAAGTAACTAAACACTTATAAATTCCCAATCTTAGTTACTTAGGAAAAATGTGAATTTGGTGCTAACCCATCAAATTGCACTTTGCACCTTGTTAAGTCGTTAGTGGAGCGTGTGTGGTTAATCGGCACACTAATCTGGGACTGACAGTGTGTGGCAAAGGGTATCTTGATGTTAATCATAGATCAATGGAGCGTATGTGGTTAACCAACACATTGATTAGGTGGTTGTAACATTGAGTGTACCAAGCTAATTTGCATGGTTATTCGCACCTTCTTGTGATCCTCGACATCCCAGTCACAAACTTGAAGGGCACAATCGAAATTTAAACATTCCATTGAAATTTTCAATGAATCTCAAAGGATCTAGGAATTTCAATCCATTTAAAACCTAATGATCAATTTTGTTTTTCGTGGTGGAAATTTGTAAATCATCATTTACGTACCTTCAAATATTTTGCATTCGGATTACGGCATCCCTCTTCCGAATTGTAAAATATTGTGTTGGGTCCTAGCCTTAATATTTCATTTGGGTGTTATATTAAGGACTTAAATCAACTAACTTGAATTTCTCCCATTGTAGATGTCTAGTGCAGACAACCATGGTCTTCCCAAATCTTTTGGAACAAGCTTTCCTCTTGAAGATGATATCCCACGTGGCAATCAAGGTGAAAGATTAATCCCTTTGTCATGCATTAGTGGAAATGGAAATCATACTTCACTTCCTACACCTCCTCCAATTATTATCCCTAACCCACAAGTTTGAATACTTGAAAAGTTTAAGATCACTCAAGCCCTATTGGATAGCAAACACAAGGATGGAAAGTTTGTGTGTGCACATGTCTTGGATATGAAGTCACACATTGACAGACTGAGAATGTTGGGTGTCGTGTTCCCAAGGAAGTTGGCTATTGACTAGGTTCTTCAGTCACTTCCCGAGTCATATAGTGAGTTCGTTAAAGACTGATATGTGACAGATCACGAAATGACCCTTATTGATCTTACATATTTGCTAATTGCTGCTGAATCAGCAATGATATGGCGCAATGGTCAAGCAAATTTGATTGGAATATCTGCATCCCAAGCTTACATGGACATCCCACAAATGATTCCTTTTCCTAATGGAAAGGAATTGGTCATGGTCAAAAGTTTTGATCATAAGAAAAAGGCTAATTCTGAGACTGTTCCATGTGCCATTCCAAATGAGCCTGTGTGTTTCTACTGCCATTTGAAGGGACATTGGAAGCAAAGCTACCCTGACTACCTGAAAGATCTGAAAGAAGGTAGAATCAAAAAGTTTGACTCTGATTTAGGTAAATCTACTGTCTAACTCTATTAAGTTCCTAATTGTTGATTCTTAATACATGATGTGCCAAGGTTGCATTTTGATGTTTTGTAGGATCATGCAAAAGGAAGGAAACTTAAAAGTAAGAGCATGCTGAATCTTATCGCGAACAGATGGATTTTGATCATATGGTTTGAAGATCGGATTTTTGAGCTACTGCTTAGGAGTTATGATAGATTGCTTAGAAATATGTAGTAACATAGTTTTCATTTGTAATTGCATTGTAAGGAAACATTTTTCCACAATTTTATAAACAGAAGAAAATTTTTGATTTTATTTTATTTTAAAGTTTCCTTGCAATGGCATTTATGAAAATTGATGTTTGTATGTTTCTATTGTTAGCAATATGGATTTGATTCTTTCGTTTATGGAAGTGTCAATTTACCAAATAAGGAAAGATTCTCATCACCCAAGTTTCAGTTGGATAGAAACTTGGAATCATACAACTTGTATTGTCTGATGAATGAGAACCTTTGTCTCTAGTAAACTAAGACTAATTCCTTTTTCACATGTATATGTGAGTCAAGTGAAGGACTAGGGGATCGGGTATACTGGGTGTGCGCTGGTCAGGTCCACCACAAAGAACGATAAGACTGTTCGTCATGATTTACTAAAGTTTAGTAAATATGGTTATGCTTACAAGTTTAAGTATAATTCTAAACATTGGAAAAGTTTCTATGTATGGCAGAACGAATGAGAAGAATCAAATTAGGCAAAAAGATAAAAGTTTCTCCAATCTGAAAAGATGGGAGAGTACTTTAGTATCGTGTTTTATGATTGTCTTACTGATTATGAAAACCATATCATAATTGATCCTCTAAGGATATCTTAGTGCATTTGTATGGCTAAGAAGAGGAATCGTGAATTGTTGAAATGGTTAAATGGTTAAATCAAGAAGGTGAGTCATACTTCGTTCCAAAACAAGTCTTTGAGTCATACTCCAAGATTGTGCCTTGAGTGACATAATCTTAAGAAGGTTTAAAACACTCATCAAATGTAGAGTAAAATGTTTCTTACTCTTGTACATTTGAAATTGGTAAGTTGTGATGTCTTGGATAAGACAAAGACCAACTAAGACCAATTGTGTGAAGTGTTTGTCTTGATAAGAATCCGCACTAACTCTTGAATATTTGTTTGTCAAGGAATGGTTCATGACAAGAGAATCTTATATGTTAAGAGGTCAGTGGGAGTCTTAAAGATCTTGACAAGTTTCAAGAACTAATCAAGAATAAACCTATTGTTAAAGGTGATTTACTCATCTTTCCAAGTAAGCAAGATTCGCACGTGTCATCCGACTTTAGGTCAAACGACTCCAACACTCCATCCTTTTGGATTTGGGCTATGCGCTTCTTGTTGACATGTCCAAGACGGCAATGCCACGAGCATGCCTTTTCTAAACCATTAGACGACTCAATATGCAACACAATATTCCCTAAGTTGTCTAAAACCATCATAGTTTCATATACACCATTACAAGGAAATGCTTCAAAATATAAAGTACCATTATGGAAAGCATTAATAGAACCAAATTCATTATCGAATGAAAGTCTAAAACCTTGTTTGTATAAACCATAAAAACCTAACCTAAACCTAACCCACTACTAAGCACTAAAGAAAAAATCCTGATCTTGGTGAGATGTGACGATTTCCTATTCCCCATTATCAAGTTCATCTTCCCATGATCAACATCCCTACTTCTTCTTAGCCCCAGCAAATCAGAACAAATGTGAAAACAACATCCTGTATCAAGGACCCAATAACTAGCATTTGATGAGTTATTAGAATGAATAGTATAAATGCATGTGAATGAGGGCTTTATCTTCCCATCTTTGATGTCATGCAAGTACTTCGGGCAGCTTCGTTTCCAATGCCTTTTGTCATGATAGTAGAAGCACTCTGCTTCCTTTGGATCGGATGAGGAAGCAACAGAACCACCTTTTCCTTTGGATCCATTTGAAGAAGATACATCATAAGACTTTCCCTTGTGATTCTTAGAGGGAACTTTCCTTTTCTTCCCCTTCCCTTGTCCCATAGCCAGGACTGGGGCAGCAGCAGCAGGAGTGGTTGTGACAGCTTTTCCTTTCAGCCCACTTTTAGCAGTTCTTAACAGACCTTGAAGTTTGCTCAAGGTGACTTCCTCCTTGTTCATATGATAAGTCATCTTGAACTCATCATAACAAGGAGGCAAAGAGTGGAGAATGATATCAATCACCAACTCTTCGTCAAAGTTGACATTCAACTTGAGCAAACGATCCACATACCTTTGCATTCTTTGCAAGTGGCTCGTGATGGACTCTCCATATTTCATCTTTGTCGTTATCAACAAGGAAACAATCTCGTACCTTTCTTGATGCACACTTTGATGGTACTTTTCCATCAAATCTTGGCACATCTCGTAAGGCCAGTGGTCCTCGTAGAACTGCTGCAACTAAGGAGTCATAGTGGCTACTATTATACACGACACCTTTGTCACATCCTTTTTGTGAGCCCTATACTCAGTTATTTCTTTAGCGGAAGCTTTGGTTTCATCTATCTCTTTGATCTTTTCGACGAGGATGTATTCCTTCTCCTCGTATCGAAGGGCCATGTGTGTGACAACCCAAAGTTTATTCCGTTATTATGCCCCGTTTCCGTTAATGGAATATTCTATTTTATAAAAGTTCCGTTAATTTGGGGTCGGCAAATAAATAAATGTTTTATTTATTTATATTTCATGTTATTATCGTCGTGATAAAATAAATAAAAACACGTAAAATATCATTTCCATTTAATTGGAAAAAGTTATTTTTATTACGACTATTTAACCGGGTAAAAAGTTTAAACCTCGTTAAACATAAGTATCGGGTAGTCGTATACAGGGTACAATACCCAAGCCTTATAGAAAGGAGAGTGAACACTCCATAGAAACCTTTTACCACACTAGACCCACTTTCTCTCTCTACTCTCTCTCCTCAAGCCCGATTTCATCCAAAAACCGCAAGTTTCCGCCTCCAAAACGTAAGTTCTCTTACCCTAACTTGTTCTAGGCACCTTTGATTTGTGTTTTAGCTTGAAAATCATGTTAGAAGGCTGAAAAGGAGGAGTTTACGGCCTAAGAACCTCCTTAGGCCGTAAACACCTAAAATGTTGTCAAAAGTGCCAAGTTTCTTCCCCTTAAGCCTAGAAACTAGCTTTGGATTTAACCTAGAAGTGTTTGGACCTTGAATCATCAGTATTTATGGCTTGAAAGAGGGTTTACGGTCCAAGCACATGCTTAGACTATAAACACCCTCTAAGCTTGTAAATCAAGCCCAAAACACTTCCAAGCTCCATTTAGGCTTAAGATATGGCTTAGGGACTTGCTATTTCGGACTTGGAACACCTAAATATTGTCATTTGAAGGGAAAACAAGAGTTTACGGCCCAAGCATATGCTTAGACCGTAAACTCCCCTAATACATGCCAAATGAAGGTTTAAGCCCCCTAAAGAGCCTTATACCCTCACTAGAACATGTTAGAATTGAGCCAATAGCCTTGTAATCAAAGATTGGAGGTGTCCAAGAGTTTACTACCGTAAACCATGGGGTTTACGGCCGTAAAATCCCAAGGAGTGGTCCTTGGACCGTAAACTCCAAGGGAGTACCCTCCTTTGACCTTAAACACCCTTATAACCTTGTATAATACCTTAGAACCACTTCTAGAACCACCAAAGCTTGAAACCACTCACTTACACTCCTCCCATGAGTTTACGGCCGTAAACTCATGGGGGATGAGGTCCCCTAACCGTAAACTCACTTAAGGTGAGTTTTAGAAGAGTAAACTCCATGGTGAGGTCTTATACTCTTTCCTTTCAACCCTTTAACCTTCTAGCACTCAACCATAAGACCTTTAATCACATCAGGATGACTATATGTGTATAATTAGAGTCTAAATCACTAATTACTTGTAAACATATGTCTTCATATGTTTCTAGGGTCATAAAGGGTGTACAAGTCTCTACTTGACACCAAACGCGCATCCGACACTTCCACTCGATCTACTCATTTCAGGTCAGTTCATACCCCTTAATGAACCTTTTTAAATGATTTTACATGTTTTAGGCGGGGGGGATACAAGTATAAATTCTACAAGTTTTTATTATTAAATCTTATGTGAATCACAAATTATCATCAAAAAGGGATCACTTTTAGCTGCTTTCCAATAAAACTGTTTTAGTTGATTATCAAATGCATTTTTAAGATTAAATTGGTATTAAATTGCTTTTAAAACTGTGTTTAAATTTACTTTTCTTTTTAAAATATATCTACATTAATATATTTATATAAGTAAGGCTTGAAGGACTTAGGACCGATAGCTCGCCTTATTTCCTATTCTTGTTTGATGTGGTCTTAGGGTATCGGTTATCCGTCCGACTGTCGTTGATTTCTTAGTTATATATCATATATATTTGTGTTAGATATGAAAGTCTTCATCTCACTCAATACCTTTGTTATTCAAAGGCATGAAATCATACACTCTAGTTAGCTACAATAGGTATAGCTAAGACTACTACTCGTTATCTCTACTACTGCTATACTCGCTATAACGGCTATTACTACAAGTTAATTCTCGTATAAGAGAACACTCTAAGAACTATAAAAAAGACTATTATACTAAAATACCGAAGAATACACAAATCCAGAGTATAACACACTATCCCTCTATAAGACACTCTACTACGCTACACCATGTGACCAGGGCTTTCCGGTTGGAAGGCAATGCTACATGTATAGATCTATACGGGGCAGACACTATTACATCTCGACTGCTAGCTACAGTCCGAGCCGACTAGGCTCACGGGTGGCACTACATCACTGCACTACGCATGACCGGGAAGGTCATCGGGTTCTCTATTATCACTTCAGTCTGGTCACCTGAGGAGTTACACCTTTATGCAATATAATACACTAAGAATGAAGTCTAAGCTAACATCCCGAAGCAAGTAAATATCTATTACTAATGGAAGTTTGCACCACTACTACTATTAACAGGCATAACTTTTCTTCACCTATGTTACTCACATGAGATTTATTACTGTACTTTTACAACTGAAGGTTTTCAATGATAATGCTTACACACAAATCAAAGGATTTAACTTACAAAGTACTTTTCTGGAAAATATAAGATTTTCTAGGGATTTCTACTACTTATACACATAAATTTCAGTTTTTATTCTATAAGTTTGAAAACACTTTTATACAACAAAGACACTAAATTCTTATGAACTCACCAGCTTTATGCTAATACTCGTTTTCAAAATAACTTGTATCCTCAGGTCAAAGGTAGACAGGTACAGGTGCAGTTTTTGGAGAAAATGGAGTACATACAAGACCCATCTTTTATTTTGTTATATTTTTGGTATCTATGAAACTTTACAGAACATGTTTGTAATTAAATTTACTATATATATGCAATGGTTGTTGTCTCTTGTTTTTAGTATTATGCAATTTTTATGATACTGTATATGACGTCCTCCACCCTAGAACGTATTCCACCGTTACCGGTTTTGGGGTGTGACAGATTGGTATCAGAGCATTGTTTATAGTGAATCAAGTATATCAACCTATAAAAAGATATACGAACTATAAACACTTCGGGACTAAAACACTCTGACCAAGAATATATACTTCTAAATACTAAAATATTTAATTAAGTATATATATACACTCACCACTACAAAAGGGTCAGTATCATACTAGAACAAAACAAAAGTATTAAGATTGTTGAACAACACAATTAAGCTTAGAGACATATAGTCACCTCTGGGGGGGATGTAGCCTGATCAACTACATTTATCCAGGAGTGACTAGCATGTGCCTAAGAGTGATTGTGGGGTTGCATCAAGTCTAAAAACTTACCAACACTACCACAAGAACGTTAGAACAAGAATACTATAGGAGTATTCTGTATACTACTAACTACATATGTGATAAGTAAAAGGGTCGTTACTGGTAGGACAATATTTGCTAAGTGGATACACCATGGTTACATGTGACTAGGGCGCTATAGACTCAGAATCTGTGGCCTTTGCTTTATTTCCTGTTCTTGTTTGATTGGGGATCTGAAGTTAGGGTTGCTTATTCGAAGGACTATCTTGCTTCGGTTGCATGTAATTGGTATGCAGTACGCAAGTATTGAGTCAACTAATAATGATTCATCTTATAAGTATCCTAGATTAGTACGTCTATTAACCTTTCTTTCCCCCTTTCTTGCGTAGATAGCATGGTTGGCTTCCACCATCCCGGCGATCCGTATTATCCAAACCAGGGCAATGGAGGATGGCTCGATGAGGAGTTAGAAGATGATCACCCTATCCCTTTGGATGATCATCTTGCTGAAGGCTTCTAGGACAGCTCCAGCTCTGAGCCAGAAGTTAACAACCTACCCCCTGAAGCTCCAAACCCCAACCTCCGTCCGACATTTCAGGGTCCCACTCCCATGTGGGCAATAACCTTGAACCGATGGAGTGAGGAGCAGGGTCAGCCTTTACCTTACAATAGAGACCGAAGCTTCTACAACATAAGCAAGGGAGGATCAGCGGACCAAGTTCTACCCATCGTGATCCGAAGGATTGCCAGGAACGTCGAGCAAGGTCAAGCAGCCATTGGCCGAGTTGTAAAAGTGGATGCCAACTCAAACCTCAACACTGTTCGCATCCACCAACTTGAAGAAGCCATGGATAGGACAAGGAGGACCAACGAGGCTCTGCAGCAACAGCTAGCTGCATCCCGAGCTGAAGTTAGGGAACTCCGAGCACGTCAAAGGGCTCATTAACGACATCTTCAGGAAGTTATGCGTCAACTAGCTGATCTGAGGATTCGCCCAACAGGTGCCCGTCGCCCGTAGAAGATGTCAAATCATCTCACTCTTTTGTATAAGGACTAGCCTTTTCTTTCTAAGTTCAGTAGAACACTTGTCTGTAAACATTCTAAATTATGAAAGTACTCTAATTAGGCCTCTAGACTGCCAGCATTT
The DNA here is from genome assembly GCF_002870075.4 of Lactuca sativa. Taxonomy (NCBI): domain Eukaryota; kingdom Viridiplantae; phylum Streptophyta; class Magnoliopsida; order Asterales; family Asteraceae; genus Lactuca; species Lactuca sativa. The sequence goes on from NC_056627.2 coordinate 268,193,319, forward strand.
TCCTTTTGTGTTGATGTAAGGCCTACTGTTAGGTCACTTTTCCGAACTTGTATTACATCATTAACACCAGTAATTGGCAGTTAACTACTCGGTTGCTATGACACTCTCTCTGATTTTTAGACTATGTTGATTTAGTCCATGAAACACTCTTATCATACTTGCAATAGACTCTTACTATTGCTATCATTTCTATGAACTTTCAGTAAAAGATGCCTCCTCGCAAGCGCCCAACCAGAGGCAGACCAGCAACTCAAACCCCTCCTCCACCACCTCCTCCTCCGCAGTTCGATCCAGTGCTGTTTCAAACAGCTGTGACGGCAGCCATGGCTCAAATGAACTCTGGTGATGTGAGCGGTGGCAACTCTAGATTTGATGAAGTCTATCAAAGGACACATGGATGTACTTATAAGGACTTCATGAACTGCAAACCCACTTTCTTCGATGGGACCGGAGGAATTCTAGCATTGTCTCAGTGGTTTGAAAGAACTGAGGCTGTCTTTGAAATGTGCTCATGCCCCGAGGAGAGCAAAATAAAGTTCGCTAGTGCCACCTTCACTAACAGGGCCCTGACATGGTGGAACGGCCATGTCAATGCACTCTCTTTGGTAACAGCCAACGCCATGGGCTGGGACACACTGAAGGACCTCATGAGAGGGGAATACTGCCCTAGGGGCGAAATTCAGAAACTTGAGGAGGAACTCTGGAACCTCAAGATGAAAGGGACCGACATACCAGCTTACACAGACAGGTTCTGCGACTTGGCGGCTATGTGTCCTAACATGATACCGTCGAAGAGCAAGAAGATTTAGCGATACATTTGGGGTTTAATGCCCCCGTATCGAGGAAACTTTCTAGCCTCACGCCCTATGACCTTTGACAGCGCCAAGGAATTAGCCCAGAGGTTAATTGATCATGAGGTTCCTACCACACCAGCAACAACCCCGGCGAATACCACCGCACCACCCAAATCATCCGACAACAAGAGGAAGCGTGGGGATCAGAAGAAGGGCAAGAAGACTCAATCTTCTTCCAAAAAACAACAGATCATGGTTGTCCATGCTGCCACCACTCCTTCTACCCCTGCACCGGCAAAAGCTTATGTTGCGAACCTGCCCAAGTGTCCCAAGTGCCCCTTCCATCACAACGGCCCATGCCGTGAATTGCAATGCACCAACTGCGGCTAGAAGGGCCATACTGTCCGGTTTTGCAGAGCCCCACCCAAACCTATCTCGCAAGTTCCCAGTTCAGGTGTGACCCAGACCTGTTATGGCTGCGGTGAAGCTGGCCATTTCAAGAAAAACTGTCCGAAGGCTGGGAATACGGGACGAACAGGAAGACTACTTGCTACTGGCCACAACGAAGCGGTAGCGGACCCCGCAGTAGTCACGAGTACGTTCCTTCTCAACAATATTATGCCTGTGTCTTATTCGATAGTGGTGCAAAAAGAAGCTTCATAAACCAAAACTTTAAACACTTACTTAAACAATCCCCGCAACCACTAAAAGAAAAATTCGCCGTAGAAATGGCTAACGGAAAGACCGAAAGCTCTAACGAAATTTACATAGGTTGTACCCTCACGTTAGACGATCATTCATTCCCAATCGATCTCATACCAGTCTCGATCAAGAGTTTCGATGTCATTGTTGGCATGGACTGGTTGAGTCTTTATCGCGCTGATATTCTATGCTTCAACAAAGCCATTCACCTAAATCCACCGAATAACGAGACTCTGTTGATCTACGGAGACAAGCCCGGACGAGCCTTCGTATCATCTCAAGTATTCAAGCCCATAAATACTTGCGTAAGGAATACCGCGCCTTTCTTGCACACGTCGTTGACACAAGCTAGAAAGCGAAAGATCCAAAAGAGATCCCTGTTGTGTGCGATTTCCCTGACGTCTTTCCATAGGACCTACCAGGTTTACCTCCCAAACGTCAGGTTGAGTTTAGAATCGATCTAGTCCCAGGAGCTACCCCCGTTGCTAAGTCGCCCGATCGTTTAGCGTCTGCCGAGATGCAAGAACTATCCGGTCAACTTAACGAGCTGCTTAGCAAGGGCTTCATCAGACCGAGCTTCTCACCCTGGGGAGCTCTGGTCTTGTTCGTGAAGAAGAAGAATGGATCGTCAAAGGTAGACAGGTACAGGTGCAGCTTCTGGAGAAGATGGAGCACATACAAGAGCCATCTTTTATTTTGTTATACTTTCGGTGTCTATGAAACTTTACAGAACACGTTTGTAATTAAATTTACTATATATATGCAATGGTTGTTGTCGCTTGTTTTTATTATTATGCAATTGTTATAATACTGTACATGACGTCCTCTACCCCAGAACGTATTCCGCCGTTACCGGTTTTGGGGTGTGACAATGTGAATGTTGCGGATCCAATCATTGAAATTAGACTCATCGAAGGTGACCCTCCCATAAATGTTCATAAGAAAAAAGGAGCTTGAGGGGTTCGAGCTAGAAGCGTTGTTTGAGCCAGACATCTGAAAAAGAAAAGGAACAAAGTTTAGATTAGATAAGCAATCCTTAATATAACACCCAAATTAAATATTAAGGCTAGGACCCAACACAACATTTTACAATTCAGAAGAGGGATACCGTAATCCAATTGCAAATTATATGAAGGTAGGTAAATGACGATTTACCAATTTCTACCAGGAAAAACAAAATGAAAAATTAGGTTTTGAATGAAATGAAATTCCTAGATTCTTTTTAGATTCATTGAAATTTTCAATGACATGTTTAATCTCGATTATGCCCTTCAAGTTTGTGACTGGCATACCGAGGATCTCAAACAAGGTGTAAATAACCATGCAAATTAGCTTGGTACTCTCAAGTCATTTACCACCTAATCAATGTGCCAGTTAACCACACATGCTCCATTGATCTATGATAATTCTCGAGCTACCCTTCGCCACCCTTGTTAGTCCAAGTTAATGTGTCGGTTAACCACACACGATCCACTAATGACTTTGACAAGGTGCAAAGTGCAATTTCATGGAATACCATCATTTTCACATTTTTCCTAAAGTAACTAAGATTGGGAATTTATGAAAACATTTAGTTAATTTATAATAATCATTATACTAATTAATCATGAATTAATGTCCTATCCTACCCATTCGGCTAACGACCCTCCACTAGTCAAGAGTGCAGTGGGTAAGAGTGGATACTCAATGACGATCATTTTATAGGCACTTCCTTAAACACTCTTTATAGACCAGCTTCATGAATGAGGCCTACTAACGGTAAGACTGACTCATCTTATACATTTATATATAAGTATTAAGCTTTTAATATTATAGTAGTATAAGGGTTGTATTTTAAACTTTTAAAACACTACGATTTTAGAATTTAATATTTCAAAATTAAAAAAAGTTTTAATTAAATTTTAAATTCCAAAACATGAGGAGAAGCTATGAAACTTTTCAAAACTGTCTAGATCAACTTTTAAAACAATTATATTAATCATATAGTTTTATCCTTATCATGAAAGTTGACCTAATCCGTTTAACTTGGTAAAAAAAATCAAATCAAAATTTTATAAAGAATTAATTTATCACATAATCTTGTAATTATCTTAAAATTTGATAATTATCTTTCAATTAGATAAGGATAATCATTACCATAATAGAAAATTTGAATTTTAACAGTTAAAACAATTTATGGGAATTATCCAAATCTAATTTAGGCCAAAAATCTGAAAAATCTGCCATCTGACGAACCAACTCGTTGAATCAGGGCATGGACTTGTCGAGTTCCTTCATAGGACTCGGCGAGTCCACCAGTCAGAGACAAAAAATCAAAAAATTTCCATCTTTGAAAACAATACAATTGCATCAAATAACAGAAAAACACCCTAATCTTTGATACCACTGATGGGTTTTGAGCATTACAACATTCCTATGGTGTACATGCAACTGTAATGCTTTGGATCTAGGTTTTTCTCAAGTTATACTTGAAAATTATTATCCAAAGCATAAACCCTAATCTAGCATGAAATTTTCGAAATTAATAACTTAAACATAGTTAGAAGAATACCTTTTCTTGTAGCTTGTTGATCTTGATCTTCAAGAGCTTAGTGCCTCAATTGTTGCACCTGTAATGGAGTCACAAACACCAAGTATCAATGGAAGAATGTGAAAGAGGTGAGGGGGCTAGGATTTTCGGCTAGGGTTTCCTCTAAGGATCAAGTGGCCGAAATCCTCATGCCAAGGGATCTTTATATAATTGTGCTACTAGGGTTTTTGACTGAAACCCTAATTCTTTGCTTTGGCCTTAAGCAATATATGGAACCCTTCTAGAAGGTCCTATGGACAAATTCTTCTATGGGCTTCCCATAGAATTTTTCCACCTCCTTCTATTAGGAGTCCACAACCCAACTTGCAACTAACAGTTAATCGCAATATTAGTCCCTATACATTTAATCAGTCTCTTTTTATCACCAAATTAATTCCAAATTAATTTATGATCAATACTAATTAAATAATATGATTTCTTAATTAATATATTATTCTTATAATATATTAATAAATCATAATTCTATCTCTTTCTTCATAATTCATCCTATCAAATTGCTATCAAATTGCTATAGTGAAGGCAACCCAAAAGGACCATGCTACTATCGGGTCAAATACATACCAGCTATAGCTATGGGCTTAGACACCTAATCCAACATGAAGATCCTTATCCAAATGTAATCCCATGATCAATGCTTCGTATTTAGCTTCATTGTTGGTTGCATCAAATTCACATTTGACTTTCTGGGGTCTGATTCCCCCCCCCCCCTGTGGCGATTTTAGTATGATCCCTAGGCCTATTCCTCTAAAGTTGGATTATCCATCGGTGAAGAATGTCCATCTTCCCATGATTTCTTCTTTTTGGGGTTCCTTGCTTTCCAATTCTACTTCAGGTTGTAGATCATCAATGAAAACAACCTCAAAGTCTTCTAGTGCTTGTGATATTATGGCTTGTCTTGGTTCATATTTGATGTCATATGTTCTCAGCTTTACGGATCACTTTGCCATCCTACCAGACATCACTTATTCTTGCATAACATTCTTAATGGGATAATTAGTTCTTACATGTATAATATATGTTTCAAAATTGTGTCTTAATTTTGTGGAATCATACACTAATGCAAGTATTAGTTTTTCAAGATAGGAATACCTGTTCTTAGGATCCAAGAGACTTTTACTTACATAATATATAGGATGTTGGTCTTCGCTAAGATCCTTGGCTAGAACCACACTTACAGCATTATAGGATACTAAGAGGTATAAGAGTAGTGGTTCCCCATCTAGTGGTTTCACCAGCAAGGGTGCAGAAATTAAATAATTTTTAACTTCCTGAAAAAAGCATCTTCATGCTCTTTAGTCCACTCAAATCTTTTGTTCTTCTTCAAGATTTCATAGAAAGGTTTGCACCTTTCTGAGGATCTTTAAATGAACCTATTTAATGCTGTTACTCTTCCTATTTGTCTATAAATATCCTTTGCGGAGGATGGGGATCTTAAATCGATGATGACCTTTATTTTCTCTTGAATTCCTTCTATCCCTCTTTTAGTCACCATGTATCCAAGGAACTTGACTGATCTCAGTCAGAATGGCGCTTAGAAGGATTCAACTTCATGTTGTATTTGTCTAGTATGTCGAAGGCGTCTTCAAGATCCTTGAGGTAATCTTCAGCTTTCTTTGACTTTACCACTATGTCATCGATGTAGACTTTCATGGTGTCACCCGCTTTATCCTTGAACATCCAGCTAACTAGCCTTTGGTATGTTGCACCTTCATTTTTAATACCAAAAGGCATAGCAATATAGCAATATATACCTATTAGGGTTATGAACGCGATATCCTCCTGGTCAGATGGTTCCATTTGAATTTGTTAGAACCCTCCTAATGCATCCATCAACATTAGCAGTTCATGGCCATCCATGGAATCTATCATGGAATATATGTGTGGCAGGGGGAAAAGATCCTTATAATCCACACATATTCGCTATTTGTCATTCTTCTTTTGTACTAAGACCACGTTGGCCAGCCACCTTAGGAACTTCACTTCCTTGATCATCCCTATCTTGAGAAGTTTGTCTACTTCTTCTTGGATGATCTGATTTCTCTCAAGTGCAAACTTCCTTTTTTTTGGTGTATTGGCCTGAAAGAAGGATCAATGTTAAGTTTATGAGTTATAATTTTTTTGTCTATACCTGTCATATCCTCATTATTCCAGGTGAATGTTTTGCTTCTATCTTTTAGGAACTTTATTAGTTCTTGCTCGTTTTGTTCAGGTACTGAGGTTCCTACGAAGATTTTGGCTTTAGGATCCTCAAGGTTCAGGGGCACTTCCTTTACATTTTGTTCTCTCATTTCTAGCACACCTCATGCCTCTTGCTTTAATTTCTATGCTTGTCATGGTATCGTTTAAGATTTTATCATGGTCTTGTAGCACTCCTTGGATTCTTGTTGATCACCTGTGATCTTTACTGTCCTCTATGGGGTGGGCATCTTAACGCATTGATGGTATGTTGAGAGGAAAACCTTCATATTTTAGATCCATGGTCTACTTAGTATAAAATTATAGGAGGATAGTGTATCAATTACACAAAAACGTTGTAGAGAGTTTACCCCCTCTATGTAGATACTAGAAAGGTAGCTTTATCTCACCGACCATATGCTTTGTTTTTCCACTGAATCCTATTAGCACTGAGGATCCATTGACTATTTCGGCTTTAGATATGTTCATCCTTTTTAAAGCATCCAGGAGTATAATGTTGATTGAGGATCCTTTTGTCGACAAGGATCCTTCTTACAGAATAGTTGGCAATGTAAAGAGTGATCACCAGTCCATCGTGGTAGAGATCCTAGACATCTGTTCTTTTTGTTTCATCAAAGGTAATTTCCTTACCATTCGTGATCGATGTATTCTTTTGAGGCCTTTCTCATTTCTCCGTTTTCGACACTTTGGCATGTATTTTTGTTGTAGAATAAGAGGTACCACAAATGTCAGATCCTCCAGAGATCACATTGATTACTTTGGCATCCACAAGAGGGGATCCTACTTTCTCTAGGATCTTGTGAGGATCCTGATCTTTTTCTTTGGATCTTTCTTTTCTTCTTCCAAGTATCTCCTTGAGGTATCCTTTTCTAAGTAGGTAACTGATCTCCCATCCGAGGGCTATGCAATCTTCCGTAATATGGCTAAAGTCCTCATAGTATGCACACCATTTGGACTTATCTTTCCAGACGGTGGACTTTTTTCCCTTTCTTGGCCATCTTGCTTTGTCACCAAGATCTTGAATAGCAAATATTAAACCTGAAACATCCATAGAAAAACAATAGTCATTGATCTTAGGAAATTCTTCTTCCTCCCTGTAAGTCCCCAAAATTGCTTGTGTATCAATCAGATCCAATTGATGGTGCGGAATCCCAATCAATTGGATGATGTCAGATCAATATAGAAAAGAAGGAGAAGAAGAAGATTATGAATCTAATGATGTATTCAATATGAATGATGCTCCTTACAATAGATTCTCTTTCACACACACTTCTTCTCTCTAACTTTCTCTCACTTCTCTAGCCTTCTCTTTTTTTTCTTACCGTACACTCCCACAAGCACTCCTCTATTTATATGGACCTCCAGCCATACGCATGTGTACAGCCGCACACCCTGTGTACGGCCGTACACAGGGTGTGCGGCTGTACACACAAACCGTAAACACATACAATATTACATAAAAATATATTTTCCTAGAAAAGCAAAGTATAAACCATATTTTTGACCCAACAATCTCCCCCTTGGTTTATAGCTTTCTTTTCTAAATGGCCCAACAAACTCCCCCTAAAAAGTAGTTGGCTTTTTCTTGTTAATCTTCATTAGGAGCTTGGCTTCAGCATTAATCTTTGATTTCTTCACAGCTTCAAGATGAACTTGATGAATCTTCATGAATGACTTCATCTCGAGCGGTTGGGCTTTTCTTCAAGATTTGACTTTGAACGCACGTTGGGTGAGGAGGCTTGATGTACTGATTCTTGAAAGATAGCGCTTTCAGCTTGAGAATCTTCAGAGAGAACAACGGAGAGAAATAATCTTCTGGATCACTTTAGCAGGTTCATAGATAGCAGCAAGTTGATTGAGGAGGCTGCAATGCAATCTGTCACATAATCTTCAAGTACAGCTTCACCATGCTTCTGCGGTTGACAGATTGAATGTCGAAAGAATAATCTTCATTTCTTTCTCCTTCGAATGTGAATTCTTCGATGCTCACGGACGAGGCTTTGGCTCAGAAATCTTCAACACAAACTCCATGAGTCTTATCTATACCTGAAATCACTTTTCAAGACAAAACAAAAGAAAAAGAAAACTTAGCACACAAATGAAAACATAAACAAAAAATATTTTTGGAATTTTCATTTTTCTGAACAAGAAATAAAACAGAAATAACACTATTTTTGAATTTTTAAATTTTTCTGATTTTTCTTTGATTTTTTTTATTTTTGAATTTTTCTAATTTTTTTTTTTAATTTTAAATTTTCCCCTAATATTTAAATTAGAAGAAACTATGACAAATTTAACAAAAATAAAAATGATATCTAACTTTAAGAGAGATTTGGGATCAAAGTTTTTAGACAGTCTTTATCCACTTATCGGTACCTTTCATATTCACATCTTTGTCTGGTCGATCGTCGGTATTGTTGTCCACTTAAACACGAAAAATTGTGACAAATTTAGGACATACTATTTGTTACAAGACAGGTGAACTTAAGTTCCTAAAAATTATATCTGATCCTAATTTCTTAGATACTATATCTTAAGGACCATTCATCTGACGACGACCAGGGATATTGTTATCCACCTAAATTGAGCAGCGAGATCTATAGACAATCTGTATGTGTTCAATTTTAAGTGTACTAGAACGTGTTTCCCGCTTCCTGATATGCCCCAGCCATCAAGAACTTCCAGAGTACTCCTTACACCGGGTGAGCAGACAACCATTCAGAGAGAGGATCGATTCAGAATTCTATTACTTATTACTTATTACTTCAGAGGGGTTGAGAAGTAGAAGGTTGCATATGCTATGTACCAGGTCGGATTAGAAGTCGCGCAGAGGAGACAGCATATGCCTAACAGATAAGAAGTCTTTCACATATATAACCTGCAGAGAAATAGAGTTGCATATGTTGTGTACGAGGACGGATTGGAAGTCACGCAAAGGAGACAACATATGACTAACAGACGGAAAGAAAGAAAATGATATTTTACAGACCTAATTTATCGGAATTTACCAGTCGCCCCATCCAACCGGAATTAAGGATAGAATCCACACATCGAGGAAAAGTTAAGCCACGGTTCCAAGTACGGGTTCAATTAATGTGATGAGTAGATTCCCATATATATCTCCCTGCTCAACTTATCCAAGCGTCGTATTGTCAGGCTAAACGGAACTATTATCTAGGTCAATATTTGTCAAGTCATTTGATTTCCTAAGTTCAATTCTACCTAATCATGTCCATTTAGAATCTTTCGTGTCTACCGACACATCAAACCATAGCATAGACCCTTCAACTTTGGGTACGTTACGCAGACTCAGGTTGCTTGTTATCACATTATCATATCACTTCCCAGAACATCTCCCTCAAGCATAATAAATTTTTATTTTCTGATTTTCTAATTTTTATGGATTTTCTAATTTTCTAATGTTTTTGGATTTTCTAATTTTTTAATGTTTTTGGATTTTCTAATTTTCTCCCCCTAAATTTGTGCATAAAAATGAAATGAAATAAAATGCACAAATTTAAACTATCCTAAAGCAAAAATTTGTCTTTAAAGCGAATCAGCTTAAGAAAAACTCAGGAGTATAGAGAAGAAAACATAAACCGTAAGTTACCGATTGAATTTGCATCCAGAAGGTATGAGAATAGCACACGTAAACTCAGAATAGATCCGAAAATTGTTCATGTCATTAAGCACAAACCCCATGTGATCCCTTCCTTTCTTCCTTTCCCGCAAACACTCCCACAAGCACTCCTCTATTTATATGGACCTCCAGCCATACACATGTGTACAGTCGCACACCTTGTGTACGGCCGTACACAGGGTGTGCGGCCGTACACACGTGTACGGCCGTACACACAAACCGTAAACACATACAATATTACATAAAAATATATTTTCCTAAAAAAGCAAAGTATAAACCATATTTTTGACCCAACACTCCCTTTCATCTTCAAGGGCATTGACCATATGATGATCGGGTTTGGAATAAGGTTTGGATTTATAGGATCTTTGGACCGAAGGATCGACCTTCCTATTGGGGTTATCATATGAGTTTGGTGGGTTGCTCCTCTTTTAGATCTTCTTGTCTTCTTCGATCCTTATGAACCTCAGTGCTCTGCTCCTTACTTCATGCATCCTTTTGCATGGAGTCATTACAAAGTCTTCGTAGAAAGAGGAGTCCTTCTTTAAGACCATTTTGAAGGCTTCTACGGCAGTCGCCATGTTGATGTACGAGATACTCTGAGCTTCCATGCCAAACCTATTCACAAAATCCCTGATGGATTCCTTACGATCCTAAACTACTCGATATATATCACTAGTGATCTTTTTGAATTATCTGCTATAAGAAAATTGGTTGTTAAAAATAGTGAATAAATGTGGAAATGAAGTAATAGAGTAAGAAGGAACATTTAGTAACCATTTCAAGGCTGATCCCGTGAGGTTCGAACCAAAACCCTTGCATAGGAAAGCCTCTCTTAGATGTGTAGGAATGCGGATGATCTCCGTTATTCCCCTATATTGTGCCACATGTTCTTCAGGATCCGCAGTTCCATCGTATGGCTTCATGCTAGGAGTTTGGAAGCGCTTTGGGACTCCAATATCAGCAATCGTTGGAGCAAATCTTGAGATCCTGTGGCTCGTTGGGGAAACTTCGAGTATAGTTTGGACCTCCCCGGGCACACTTGACATCATCTGCCTTAACTGCTAAATTTACTTGGCCATGACTGGGCTTATTCCTACATCAACATCAATGGAGTTAGTACTAAAATTATTATTATTTACGGAGTTACCAGAATCAATGTTACTGGGAGTGGCAAAGGTTTTTCAAGGATCCTAGATCACATGAGCTTTCTCTTTTGCACCCTAAATGGGAGCATGGGCCGGTGTTGAGGATCCTATCTCATGGTGGTTTATTATGGATCTTGTATTGTCAAAGCTTATGATCTTGGGCTACAATATCGAAGGTGTTGCATCTTGGGGTTTGGGAATCTCCACTCTTATTCTCCCTAAAATCCTTGGGTAGTGACTGGAAATGTGTTTTTCTTTGGTACCTCATAAGTTTTCTTGGGAGCTCCGCTTGGAGATGGATGGAGGTTTTTAGAGGAAATGGGAGGAACTGAGGAAGCGGATAAGGTTGTTTGGGTAGACATGATTCTTGAACGATTGTATACACCACGTCCCCATGGTGGGCACCAAATTGTTTTGTTCGAAAACTGATCAAATGTAATTCAACCAAATTGTATGAGAGGTTGTGGTGTTAGGATAATGCAAGTGTATAATAATAACCAAAATGAGACAAGGGACTTACACGGAAAGCCCTTGATACTTTGTAGGATCTCCAACATAAAATCTTGGGAGGTGATAATGATCACCTGCCTTGTTGCTTTTTATTGATTTTAATTAGATATTACAAAGATGATGAAGATAATAAGAGTACAATTGTAATGGTTGAGCTAACTCTATGTTCTGTGTGATTTACATGTGTTGTTTATAGTCTAAGCTAATCAACAAAAAATCTGAGATTTCGGAAATCTTCCTTCAACAAGTATTTTCACATTGTTTGACTTGGTATTCTCGGGTCTTAAGCTTGGTTGAAGCGGTTCTTCGTTGATAATGAGTCTTGTGTTCACTAATTCTGCACATGTGAAAAAGAATATAGTTGTTATAAGTGTTAGAAAATATTAGTGATAATAGTCAGGATCCTAAGATATGTAGAAGGATCTTGAGGCGTCAGGAATATTAAGGATCTTGAATACGATTCTAGGACCCAGTTCCTTACAATATATATATATATATATATATATATATATATATATATATATATATATATATATAAGTGTTGTAAATATCGGCCTAGGCGCTAGGCAGTCTGCAACTGATTACGATTAGGGGTGTTTGGCGGAAATTTGTCAATATCGGTCAAACTCAGGCTAGGCGGTCGTTGGCGGGAAGATTTTAAAATTTTCAAAATTTCAAATATTACATCAAAATTTTCAAAACTTCAAAATTATAAATTTTTAAATATTCAAATTTTCAAATATTATACCATATATTTCAAAATTTAAAAATTTTAAATTTCAAATATTATTTTTTCTTACGATATATTAAGTTTTAAAATAGTTTTATTAGTAATTTATGGTCCCCGATTAATTCTCTGATTAATCCCCGCCAAACCGATTAATTGCTTGACCCTACTCGACCGTCTAGCTACCACCGAACGAATTTTACAACCTATATATATATATATATATATATATATATATATATATATATATATATATATATATATATATATATATATATAGAGAGAGAGAGAGAGAGAGAGAGAGAGAGGTTCAAATGTGGATTGACATCTATTGTGTGGACATGTGGATAATGCTATTTTGTGATAATGACAAAGAAAATATGTTGTTTGATAATATGAATACGTTCAATCTTATATAATTATTGTAATTATTAAGCATTTTCACTAATTAAATCGTCTATAAGGTTATTATACACTTTTTTAAATTATTCTCATTCTGTCAGAATGTTATCAGGATGTTTATCGAATCGTATTCTGTAAGAATTAAAATAAATAAAAAAACGATGTGTGAGAACAAAAATGAATTAGAATTGGTGAGAATCCATTAAAATAAAAATAGTTGTGTGAGATTGAACGTATTCACATTACTGAACAACATATTCTCTTAATAATTTTCATAAAATAGCATTATCAACACGTCCAAACAATAGTTGTACATCTACATTATAACCTAGCCCTATATATATATATATATATATATATATATATATATATATATATATATATATATATATATATATATATATATATATATATATATATATATATATAGGAGGGTTCAATTGAGAAAAAAAAAAGGTTGAGAATGGGGGAATCATTCTCAGCCACTCATTTATTTTTGCCGCAAAAGCCTCCATCGTAGCAGCAGAAATGGGAAAGGAATAGACATGTGTTTTCCAACAAAACATGTTTCCTTAAACTATGCTAATCATTACCTTAATATATACCAAAATTCATGATTTTTTTATTTTTTAAGAAGCTATTTTTATCGAACAATGATTTTAAATATACCAAAATTCATGATTTTTTTATTCTTTACAAATAGACATCCATATTGATATAGTTTTAAGATAAAATAATCTTTTTTTATATTTTCAGCTATCATTATTCATAAGTGAATAAAAATGAATCAGGTTTTTACTACAGTACATCCGTTATTTAGTTATGAATAAAAACTATGATTATTTTTTTTTTACAATTTAAGTATCATTCATATATGAATATAGCATATAATAAACATAGTATATTCATATTCAAATATTAGACGATGCATTCACTTATGAATATTACATAGTATATTCACTTGTGAATATTATATGGTATATTCATTTATGAATATTAGATAATATTTTCATATCTGAATATTACATAGTATTACATGGTATATTACATGTGAATATTACATAGTATATTCATTTGTGAATATTAGATGATATATTCACTTATGAATATTACACAGTATATTCATATATGAATATTACACAGTATATTCCCATATGAATATTACAAGGTATTTTCACAAACGTATATAATTTTTATATGTTATTCACATATGAATAACATACACACTTGCATATTTGTTTTTTTGTTTTAATAAGCATATACCGAGAAAACATATTAATATATGAATATAACGTGGTAATTTAGTTTATACATTTCATCAAACAGTTGGAGTGCATACAATTTAATTTTTTTTAAAATGTTAAAAACATGATATTTTGACTATTTAAATCTTACAAAAGAGTAGATTGATAGAGAATTATATGAAATTTTTCAAAAAAAAATGATTTGATCTTTTTCTAACCTCAATTTTGAAGTTTTATTTGATAATCGATGTTGAATGAATGATATGAAGTGGATTTTTGTTGATTATCGATGATGTTGATCTAATAACGCTGGGAGTATAATTAATCATAGATGTTGAAGATCTGATCGTATTCAAGCACAATTGAAGGTTGAATTAAAAGAACCAAAAACGAATTTTTGTTGTTAAATGTTGAATCGTGTTGATTATTGACGAAGATCGATGATTGATTAGCATTGGATGATGTTGATGATGGTTTAATTGAAGAAATCTGGATGATTGTTGAAAGTTGGAGAAGAAATTTGGATGATAAACGATGAATGAGTTTGAATTGTAATCTAATTCTCTACAGATACATATTTGAGATTGAAGGTTGTTATCATATTTACAAGTTTGTCACCGTGTCTTTTTATACTTAGATAAAATGAGTGGCTGAGAATGATTCTCTCATTCTCAACCTTTTTTATTTTCTCAATTGAACCCACCTCTCTCTCTCTCTCTCTCTCTCTCTCTCTCTCTCTCTCTCTCTCTCTCTCTATATATATATATATATATATATATATATATATATATATATATATATATATATATATATATATATATATATATATATATATAATTTGTTTTGCTGCCCTGGTACGTTGTAGCGCTTAAGTCGTAGTTTCGAAATGAGTGACCTAGATTCATTTTCTCTCTCTACCTTTTTTCTCAATTGAACCCTCTCTCTCTCTCATTATATATATATATATATATATATATATATATATATATATATATATATATATATATATATATATATATATGAAGAATCGGTGGAGACATAAATAAAATGAAGATGTGAAGACGCTATTTTTAACTTATTATTCTCTTACGAATCTTGTATATATTGTCTTATATCATTATTCCACAATGAATAACTGAATAATTCTACGTTAATATTCACATTAGAAATTACTACAATTAAATATATGAATAGTTATACATTAATACTCATATTAAAATTTATTACAATATTACATATATATATATATATATATATATATATATATATATATATATATATATATATATATATATATAATCCATAATAAAATATTAACATAAAAATAGTGTCTTCACATTATTTTGCATCTTTTATATGTATATATATATATATATATATATATATATATATATATATATATATATATATATATATATATATATATTGTTTAGCTTGCCAAAATGGGTAAAATATCAGCACTTGTGTACTTTGCCCATATTTTCATTCCCACAACATAAATTAGAGGTGACACAAATTCGGTTTTGAATAGGTTTCAGTTTATTTTTTCGATTTTTGGTGGAACAGTTTATGTGAGATTGATCCAATTTATAGATCGGTTTTAAACGAACTATTTTTGTTAGTTAAATCTTGACCAGGTACGCACGATAGATTTTACGGTCATTTTTTGCTCTAAATTTGAGTTTTCAGGATTTGATTTTGATTTCTTTATCTAGGGTTTTTTGGATGGTTTGTCATTTAATAATGACATAAAATAATTATAAGTTGTACAAAGAATAAAAATGTTACTATAATAACATATTAGCAAGGAAATTCAAAAAAATATATATAGTTGTTATCGCTATATGCATATTCTTGGTCTGGTGGTGTTGGACAATGTATTTGATGTGTAATTTTCATTTCGTTCTTGGGTGTCTATAATATATTCTTCATTAGTTTCCTCAACGGTGTTAGTGTATGATGACACTTCAATTAGCCTTCTTCCCTTTTCAGCGTCCAAAATCTCATTTTTCATATAGGCTAACCTTTCTTCAAGATAACTATAGTTTTGTGCTCTCTCCACCGAATCATAAATATAATAGAAGTAGAGGTATTAGAGACCTACATTTCTGTCTAAATTATGTCACTAATGGCTAACAACAACAAATTAGCGATGGAAATAAAGTTTCGGTAAAATCTTCGCTGTTGATCGTTACCAACAGAATTGGTGAGAGATGTTCGTACCATGTAAGAATGCAGTTGTGACATCAATGTGTTCGAGCTCCAAACTAAATTTAATCATCATGGACAATATAACACAAAATTGTTTTGTGCTTCACATGTGAGAAAACCTCATGATAGGCATTCCATTTTATGAGAATCGCTTTTCTACCAAGCCTACTTTAAATCTCTTTGATTCAACCCCCATAATCATTTTTTCCTTTCAAAGACCCATTGCATCGAATTGGTTTTGATCATATTGGTTAAAAAATAAATCTCATGTTTTGTTCTTATTTAGAAAATGCATTTCTTTATTCATTGTCATTAGCCAATGTGATCTTTTTTTAGTAAATGGCGAAAGAATAGTTCGCTTTGTGTTTACCACATGATTGTGTGACCAATATGATCCTTCTTTACTCATAATAGCCTTTTTATATTATCTTGGCTTATGTGAACCAATAGTATCCCTAAATTTCAATTAATGTATATGCAACTGAAACAATGTCACAAGTATTAACATATCTTGTATACATGGTGGGATTATGAGTATTCATCTTTGGATTCCTTCTTGCTACCGGTTCTAATTTGTTGTACCCAACCTTAGTATGATCATCCTTAGGATCTTCCTCTATGGATTTTTTTAGATTCATGTCACCTAAAATGTTCATTGAAGATCTTCTGTTTATCATTTATCAGAACTATCTGTGGAGTTCATGTTTCAAAATCTACATTTTGGTTAACACCACAATTGTTTTTCCTACAAGACTCGAACTCTCTCCTCTCTATTCATATATAGCATATTCAAAATTAGTAACATCTCTATTATTAATAAATTCAAGATTTTTTCCTTCTTCTATACACCACAATCGATAACTTGTTACTCTAACTATATATCCTATAAATATGCATTTCAAAGCGCTTGGCTCTAATTTACTATCATTAAAATCAACATAAGTATAGAAACCAAATATACATGCATGTAACGTCCCAAATTCCAAATCAATATTTTTATTTAAAATATGCAACATTTGTTTCAATTACGATTTCGAAGATCTAAATTAAACCATTTGATTCAAAACACTTATCAGAGTACAGAGATAAGAGTTAGTAAGTGCGGATTCTCTAGTAGATGTGATACAATAAAGTCGTGCCCTTCCTTCAATATAACAAAACCTGAAACAATTTAAACATAAAACCGTAAGTATACATCTCAGTGAATTTCCCAAAATATCACATACCATAATAATGAATGGCTCAGCCCTAGAGTCTATCCAACCCAACATACAATCATGGGCCAAGCCCTAACGTATATTTCAACCCAAACATATAGTAGTGGGAGGAGCCGTGGGGTATATTTCAACTCAAAGATATAATAATTGACACAACCCTAGGATATATTTCAACTCAAACATACATGCAAGATTCCCGTATTTCTAAGCACCTACAATCAAGTACTACTTATTAATACTTCATGATATATTTTTATTCACTTTTATTCATTTTATAATAATTGGTTTCTGGACTACTTACCCCTCTTGTCCTCGTTTGATGACATTATTCTAAAATATCATTTCCTTTAAGATACACCAAAATTGTGCAGTAGTTGTTATATTCTTTTGTTAATATTTCTCATGAATTAACCTCATCCTTAAATAATATCATAATCCATTTAATTCTTATTAAATTAATCATCTCGTAACTAATTTAATCAAACCATATCCACAAATATTTTACATCTCCTAGCTTAAATGCACTGCATTTTTAAATAATTGAATTCTAGCCTTAAACACATAATACTAAGGTTTAATTAGGTTTATTTTGGCTTTCGATCCAATATTGTTGAACCCAAGCACTTGGTTGAATCCACGCTTTCTTCAGCTCACAGAAAATAGAAGCCCAAAACAATAAATGAAAAGTCCATTAGGTTAAGGAGGAGTACTTCACACATCTAATGTATGTACACCAGCTTATGCATGCCGATTCTCAATCTCAAACTTCATGGTCGGCGCTACCTTCTTCTCCAGCGACATTGTCTCCTCCTCCGACGTGCACTTCCTTAGGCGGCACCTCTAATTTATGTCCAGGTCTTAAAACCAATAACAACATAAATCATTTCAAAGTCCTGCATTGTCAGTACAAGTTGTTGAAAGAGGGTTGAGATATTCAAGAATAGTTGCTGCTTCCTTTCGTCCACCAATATCTCTACAAGTGGCAGCGTCCTCGTTGCCACCGCTCTTCAGCAGCAGCATAGTTGCTGCTTCCTTTCGTTGTCCTTCCCTTGATCTTTATCTCTCTTATTCGCTCTTAATCTCTCTATTTCTTACTCCTTCGCACAGATACACATTTGAATCTCTTATTCGCTCTTAATCTCTCTATTTCTTACTCCTTCGCACAGATACACATTCACACACCATGTTCAAATTCAAAGATAACCTTGAAGCTATCGATCCAATGAGCCCTTGATATTCTTTCGTTTTCTCCCGCATTCGGGTTCAAGGAGGGAAGTGGTTGGTTTTATGATGATCGAAAAGATTTTCCCGAAATCGGGTTATTGCTTGTCCTAATGAAGAAAACATGTTCCTCCTCCTACGTCGCTATGTTCGAATTAGAAAAAAGGAAACTATTAAATTTCAAAAACTAGGAGAAATGGTCCCTCGGATTTGGTCTAACGTCCCATCCCTGATCCGAGATTTCTTTACTAAACAACTTCTAGAAATTACAATATAACCCCTGGATTTATATAATCAAATTATTATTATTTAACCTTTAATAATATGTTTAACTAATCTTGTTATTTAATAAATCTCATTTTAGCTAATTTAATTCTTCCTTTTACATCTATAAATGCTTTTTACTTATTAACCCCACTTATTTTACCTTAAAAGCTAGTTTTATATATAATAATTATTTGTATCATTTGATAACCCTAATTTGAAATTGATAGAACAGGGTGTTACAATACACCAAAACAATGATAGGAATTAAGAGACTATGCTTCTTGAGGAGTGTTCTAATCAATTGCAGTTTATGGATTATATTGTATGTTGCATTAGTCTTCGAAACCCTATTTTGTTGTTGTGTGTTTCGTATAATGTGATGCCTTAGTATACCTCTTTTTATGGAATTCATCATATGGTGCATTGCATAATTCGAACTTGTTATATGTTTTGAGTGTTTTGACATTTTTCCATGTCTTTTTTTTCAACCATTGTATTTCTACTCCTTAAACATATTTTTATGAGTACTGTTTTCATATTTACTTATTATGAATAACATCTTGAACTTACACTAATATCTTAAGTAACCTAAGATCTTGAAGTGGCCAACATCTTGGGACTACTATTTGTTGGATTGAGTATACAAGGTCACTAATTATTTGGTAATATTTCTAATAATATCATGTTCCTTTTTGGGTTATCCTAATGATCCAATTAAGCAATAAGAAATTAGGAGAAAATAAGTTATTAATTTATTATGAATTGATAAATTAATTGGAAATTATTTCAGAATTA
Organism: Lactuca sativa; assembly: GCF_002870075.4. Taxonomy (NCBI): domain Eukaryota; kingdom Viridiplantae; phylum Streptophyta; class Magnoliopsida; order Asterales; family Asteraceae; genus Lactuca; species Lactuca sativa. The sequence goes on from NC_056627.2 coordinate 268,212,983, forward strand.
ATTAAATAGTTTTAATTGATGTAATAGGTTGAATATTAATTAATGAATTAATAATAAATTAGAATATTCTAGAACCTTCAAGAATATTGAAGCGGTCTATTTTTATCCTGGGGATAAAAGGATATGGATTGATTTGAATAAGGATAAGGATTATCCTTTGGAATCTGAATTGAACGGGAGACTATAAATAGGATACTAGGGGTCAAACCCTGACACTCCCTTATTCTTACCAAAAATTTTCTAGCCTTTCTCCCCACCCACATTTGAACAAAAATTATAACCCTTCCATAGGGCAATAGAATTTTCGAAAAAGCCTCATATCTCCTAAAGTTCCTTTTGCTAGTTGGTGTCTTAGGTGTAATTCCACTAGAGGGATTTTTAGTTTGGGTCCTTGTCATCCTTGAAATTGTGGTTGTCACGAGATCTCAACAAGAAACCAAGAAGAGCAAGAGGTTAGTATTTTTTCAAGTTTTAAAGTAGATTTCTATAATATTGAAACCTAGATCCATAGGATGCATCTACACATTGGGTTTAAATGTTTTATTCTGTTACGCAAACTAGTGTGTATAAAATGCACCAATTCCTTATAGTGATATAAGAGCCTCGCGACGTTTTTCTGGATGAATCGATTTAGGGTTTCAAGGAGTCAAAAGGTTAGATTTTGGAAGAGAAGGAGACTCGCGACGTAAGACATGGAGGCTCATTATGTGAGAATGGGCAAGATGAAAACCTTTGTTCGGGACTGATCTCACCATGTGAGACATAGGGGTCTCACCACGTGAGAGCTAATGCATCCCAATCCCATGATTTTTTAGGGTTCCCTTCATACTTTGAAACATCCCAAAAACACGGTCCAAAAATTTCGTTTTTAAACCATTAATAAAACCATGAATATCATCATCATATAAAAATCATAAACCATGTATCTTAACATAAAGTAATATTTATCATCATATCAAAATCTCCTATCAAATATCAAAGTAAATCTCCCATGCTGGAAAGTTGTGGTGTGTGCTATAAAATCATTCTGGGCCCTTCTCTTTGCTAATTGAAGTACCCGAAACCAAAACTGAAATTGTAAGCATGGAGCTTAGTGAGCTCCCCCAATCTACCACATATCATACACATAACATATCACAAATAACCATACTCGGGGACTACTCCTAACTACATCGGGACGAATCCCGACATCAGCTTACCTAGCATCGGACTCCTGCCCGGCATCGGGCTCACCCCGGCATCCGACCGCATCGGGCATTGGGCTTGCCCCAACATCGGGCTTACCCCAAGAACATACACAGCATAACATATATCATAAACACATAACATAATCATATAATTTGCATCGGGCTTTCCCCCGCATCAGACCGAAGCCCGGAACATATAACATATATCATTCAAACTAGCAAACGCCGAGCTTGCCCCGGCATTGGGCTGAAGCCCGATACACATAACACATAACATACAACATACAACATACAACATGCATGAATCACAAAGACATCACGCATACGTAACTACTTCTCAGGACCGCCTCGGCCTCGAACCAAGGTCCAGAATCATATGAACTGCATCGGGCTTGCCCCGACATACTATAACTACTTAGACGAGCCGGTATTAGTGCCTTAGACCCGTTCCTACTGGAGGAAAACTCACCTTGCACTGTTGGAGTCCTGCTAAAATACCCCACTGGCTACTATCAGGAAATTCCCCGAACTGCTAATCCTTCGGCTTCCCGAGCTACCAATACCAAAATAACGCTTAGACCAAAATACCCTCCAAAAGTCAAAATAAACCCTAGGAAAAGTCAAAGTCAGCGGTCATCGATCAAAGTCAACGCTCTGAGTTGACTCAACTCCTTGAGTTGCTCTATCAACTCGTCGGGTGCAAAAAACTTTGAACACTGAAATCGCGAACCAACTCGTCAAGTCGACCCCTGACACCCCGAGTTCCCTGGCTAACCAGACTCGTGACAAACCAAGTCAAATCGTCGAGTCATTCCCCTGAATCACCGAGTTCACCCATAACCGGAAAAATGGACAACTCACTTAAACTCGTCAAGTCCCTCCTTGGACTCACCGAGTTCCTCGGTCTGTTGGACTATCTTAAAGGATTAAGCCCCCATGCTTCAGATTTGAACTCCAAACTTCATAAACACTCTGGAAATCACTTATTAAGGGTATAGTTTCTAGCTTTACCCATCCTAAGTCCTTCTTAATGGGTTTAGACAACACCCCTAGCTCATTAAGACATAACTCCATGGTCCAAAAACCCTTATTACATCAAACCAAGACAGGGAAATCATGATCTAGACTCTAGACATCCAATAGCCACATAAAGTCTTGGACTTTACTTCCTTGCATGGCCTTTAGGGCTCCAAAAGCATAATAATCTCTTTAAGCTTGCATGGGACTTCCTAATGGCATAAAGCTTGCACCTTTATGCCTTAACCACCCCAAATACTTCCAGATCTGAAAGGATCATGCTTGGGGGACGTCCAAAACCCAAAGACAACCATTCTTGGACCAAAAACCTTCCAAAAAGGGACTATAAGGAGATCTAATAAACCAAAAGCCAAGATGAAGACTTGATTACCAAGAAATGCAGCAAATGGAGTGTATCTTCTGGATCTACTTCCTCCTTCTTGAACCTCCAACTTCCTTCTTCTTCTTCTTCCTCTTCAAGAGCAAACAAATCACACAAAGGTGGCTCAAACACTCACAAGATTCACTAGGGTTTCGTGGGTGAGGGTTTGGGGTCTGGGGGCTGAAGATGAGGCTGAGGGAATGAGAGTATGATGCTTAAATAGGGAACCAAGTACTGAAATTAGGGTTTCCAACCCAGACTAGACTCACTGAGTCAGTCCCCCGACTCGCCGAGTCGGCCACTTAATCCATGATATGGAACTCGCTCCGACTCGTCGAGTTCTTCCTTGGACTCGGCGAGTTGACTCATTGACTTAGGTTTTTTCCTTCCCTAACTTGGGCTCCTAGATGTTGGGTGTTACATATTTAATCATCTCTAAACCCATTGTAAGGTTTCTTATCAGCCCCAAAACGCTCTTTCACCTCAGAAAAACCCTAGTCTTCATCCTTGCTTGATCCTTGGTCATTTTGGAGTTATTCTTGGTTTGGAAGAAGGAGAAATAAAGAAGAAGGTTATCTTTTGAAGATGTTTGCAAGAATCATTATCATCACCTCACATTGTTGTTGGACCTTTGTAAGTGTCAAAGCTTCCTCCTTTATTGTTATATGAGGCTATATCTTAGTTTTATCCCACTTTTCTTCTTGGTTTTGCAAGTTTGATGGATGGAAACCATAAAGTTGGCAACTTTGTGAGTTATTAGGGTCTTAAGAGTGATATGGAGTTTAGATCTAGCGAATGGTTGAGGTTTTGGAACCTTGCATGAAAGTTGGATGACTTTTCTTCAACTTTTGACCCAAATGAGATCTAGACATGTATTGGACATATATTTTTTAAAAGCATCGACTTTCCAATGCATTATGGAGTTATAAGACCTTATGGAAAGTTAGAGTTCCAGTATTAATGGATTAAGGACATAAAAGTTGAACTTTTGGCTTCAGACTGTTCTCACGACGTGAGACATGGGGTCTCACGAAGTGAGGGTTGAATGACCCCGTTTTTAGATTAGTTTCTTGGAGCTCACGACGTGAGATGAGGCTTCACACGACGTGAGGTCAGCTCCGGTGACTTTTCATGTCCGAGTTGACTGAGTTGAGCCGGGATGAGTTGGAATCGAACTGATTGACATCTCACGACATGACCAAGGACTGGTCACGACCTGAGGATGGTAGGTTGACATTGGGATATTAACTTTGACTTTGACCATTGACTTTTGGCTTAGGGTGAATTTTGGTCAAATTCTGCTTTTAGAAGGTAGACTAAGGGTTTACCTTGTGTAGATCAACAGGAGGTGTTAAGCACCCATCATTTGACAGGAAAGCAGTTAGCAGAGGTCGGCATAGTTTTAAGCTGAGTGTTAGCCAGCTTTGTGATTCAGGTGAGTTTTCTCACTATTGTGTAGGACACTAGGATTGTATGTGATTGTAGTCTTTGTGACTCCTATTGTATGTATGTATGCCTATGTCCCTATTTTCAATATGTATGTGGGGTGAAATAGACCCGGTACAACCTTGTAACGACGTAAATTTTCAAAACAACTTTTCATTTTTAAATCATACTTTTACTCAGAAGGTAACATAATGTATCTAATGTTTTCATTACAAAACATATCCCAGAATCTCAAGTACATGAATCTTCATCAGTGTGTACATATCATGTTGGCGCCTTCCCGCGATCCTCGCTAGTACCTGAAACACTTAACACAACAACTGTAAGGATAAATGCTTAGTGAGTTCCCCAATATACCACATACAACACATACACCTTTCCAGGCCATAACTCTGTGGGACCTTCCTGTCCAAGTATCTCAGGGGACTTCCGTCCTGAATCTCGGTAGACCTTCCGGTCCAACCCGTATCGACCTTCCGGTCTGTAACCTCCTGACCTTCCCATCCATGTCATCATGACCTTCCGGTCCATATCATCTTGACCTTCCGATCCTTATCATACATAGCATACATAACACATACATATCACATATTAGCATATAGCACATATATCTCATAGCATATAAGACCTTCCGGTCACACATAGGTACCCTTCTAGGTATAGTATAGTGAGAAGACTCACCTCGGATGAAGAACCGCTCGTATAAACACTACTGTCACGCACCGGCCTCTAACTCTCTGCCAAACCCATAATTATCTCAATTAGTAGCTAAGTCCAACCTCTCACTTATTTGGGTCTAAAGACAGCCATCTACTAGCCCATTAATGCCCTAAACCCATTGGGCCCACCAAGGACCAACAATAAATGGGCCCTCACACGGCCCAAAACCCGAACAAAAAGGCAAGCCCAACTCAAGGGCCCCAAAGCACAAATATACACTTCTCTGGTCCAATTCTCTATTGCATGAAGCTCAAACTCCAGGCCCAACACTCGAGGCCCAAAACATAACTCAAAAACCCACAGAAGGAGTTACACGGGAGGTACCTCCTTGGTACGCTCAGCGTACTCAAACACACCTGGAACTGATCGGGACCTCAACCTACTACGCCGCATGTTATGAGACTTACGCCCAGCATAAGTCCCAAACTTATTCTTTCTCTATTTTTGGTGTGAATAGATTAAGACATGGGCTCATATCACATATCTAGGCTCTCTTCTGCCTCATAAGCCATAAATTTGGAACCCTTAAGCCTTTGCATGGCTATAAAGACCACCATCCTCTCCAAACTCTTAACCTCTTTCCTCATTAAGTCCTTAACTCAAGCTTGTCTTAATATTAACAACCAAGACTGGATTTTTTACGAACTTACAACTCATAATACACTGAAATAAGGCATATTCTATCTTATGGAGGCCATTTGCTCATTAAGCCTCCATCTTGGGACTAAAAACCCTAAAATTTGGTCCATCCAGCACAATACAAACATGATAAGGAAAGCTCTGAGCTTTTTACCTCTAGAAGAAGCTCCACCCTCTGAAGAACTCAGATCCAGACTTGTACTCCATCTTCTAGCCTCCACAAAGACCTTCTCTTCTTCTTCTCCATCATACAAAGGCTCTTTCTAGCTCAAAACACTCATACATCACTATGGAACGATGAAGATTCTCTCTTAGGGTTTCTCTCTGCGAAATGGTGGCTGAGGATAAGGCCATAGCCTTCCTTATATAGGGCTCAAGTCTAAATTAGGGTTTTGAGTCTGGACCCACTACGCCCAATGTAGCTCAAGGTACGCCCAGCGTACCGGGAGGAGTCCGCATCCAAAACACGACCTTGAGTACGCGCAGCGTACTCCTTAGTACGCCCAGCGTACTTGATTTCCTTGGTTCACTTTTAAGGGCTATCTTGATAACTCGGAAGAGAAGAAGGGTTTAAGAGATTTTCCTGAATTTCGGGATGTTACAATTCTCCCCCACTTGAAATAGATTTCGCCCCCGAAATCGCTCCTCGAACCATATAGATTAAAAAAAACAAACAAAAAAAACCACTCGAAAGGCACCATTGAGAGGTTCCCACACCAAAACGATATCTTTCTCCATGAATACCTGGTTCCGACCAGGAACTCCAAGTTTGGAACAAAACCGGCCCCTCTGTCGCTATAGTACCCTTTCAGACCTTCCTACAATCGGAAAAACTCTAGTGGCCTGGCCCGCCACCAGACTACCCACTCGCTATCATCATGATATTCACTCCTTGAGCATCAAACCCTGACAACTCCTGCTCCTCTGATCCTCACAAGACAAATTCGTCAATCGGCTGCGTTATCCCCACCATCTCCATGGTTTCCTTTTTACTATAACCACATCGGCCCAATGTGACACTCAAGTAACGAAGTTCGCTTACCCTAAGCGAATGCTACCCTCCCAACTAGGGATCGACTCAACCCCGACCTCTGTCATCTGTTACTCATCGATTCCATGCAACTTGCGTTACATCCCGTACCCTAGTACTAACCCATACAGGTCTAAGACATCAGATGAAAAACAATACTCCTCAACATGGAACCCACCTCTGAATCCAGAATCTCATCTCCTCTATCCAACGCACCACCAGAGCCAAACTCAAACTCAAGAGTTTGGTCCAACCTAGAGTTGGAACCACTCGTCCCGACGGAGCACTCAACTCAGATCTCATTCCCCGTAACCCATGCAAACCTCACTTATCCCATTCTTTCGGATTGCGATGACCACACCTTACTCAGAACATAATGATTCCCCATTAGTGAGGAGACCCCGGTCTCGCCCCTGGTCCGACCACCAGGTTCCCAAAGACTCATAATGTAGGGCCACCCCATGCCTAAAACTCTTCTACGCTCTGCTCTGATCAAGGAGTACCTTACCATAACAACTTCTCGCTGACTGGTGTGTGCTATGCCATCCCGTGGCATCACATCCACCTCTTACTGAATGGTGAGTACTACAGCTTCCCGCAGTATCACCACAACCTCTCACTGACCGGTGAGTACTGCAGCTTCCCGCAGTATTACCATGCCTCTAACTAGTGAGTACTACAGCTTCCCGTAGCATCACAACAACCTCTGACTAGTGAGTATTACGGCTTCCCGTAGTATCACAACAACCTCTGACTAGTGAGTATTACGGCTTCCCGTAGCATCACAACAACCTCTGACTAGTGAGTACTACGGCTTCCCGTAGCATCACAACAACCTCTGATTAGTGAGTACTACGGCTTCCCGTAGCATCACAACAACCTCTGACTAGTGAGTACTACGGCTTCCCGTAGCATCACATCAACCTCTGACTAGTGAGTACTACGGCTTCCCGTAGCATCACATCAACCTCTTACTAGTGAGTACTGCGACTTCCCGTAGCATCACAACAACCTCTAACTAGTGATCCGTTGATCAATCATAGGTAGGTTTATGGACTTACCTAAATTATGCACCTCTATACCTGGCGGCAATTGTCACAAAACACCCTTCCCTGCGATAGTCCAAATACTTGGATAACCTCACTTACTGCCATTAACCGAAAGGGATCTCACTGGAACCATCGATGCTTGACCCACCAATTGCCATCTCCACTCAAGACTCAAACTTATCCGAAATCCAATGCATTAAATTTGGATACCTCGATACACCACATAGAGCCTCACGACGACTCTTCTCATCCACTGATTTTCCTGTTCCACAACCTGGAATTGGTTGTCTAATCAACTTCTACCCTTCCTAAGCTGAATAACAGCCCCATATTTGAACCAGAGTTTCTCAACTGTTGTACTCACCCTACGAGCCAACCACCTCGAATTCACCATTAAGACCTTGAAGAATTCCCGTTCACCCCAAGGTTTCTAATCAACGACCACTTGCCGTGGAGGCACTTACCCTTTTCAAACATAACACATGCATTATCTCACTCTACACCTCGTCTCAATCACCAACAACCCTGGTCTCGATGAATTTGCATTGTCGGTCTCTATATCCAAGTCTCTAACCATTCTCGATCGAATCCCTGATCCCTCAATACAATACTCCGTTCTCCCCCACTTAGGGTTCGAACCATCCCCATTCGGTACACCAGCAATCTATCACACAGACTGTTCCCACCAGAAATCATCGCACCTACTCTTGGAAGGTGCTATGAAACGCTTGATGATCTCCTGATAGAGATCGAGCAACTTCAAATGCCCTGAAACTCAGATGAAATCCTCAGAACTTCCCACCGTGACGGTCCCTAGTCATTTAGGATCTCACACCATTCCATCACCGGACCCCCCCCCCCCAACTGTTAAGTATTACCCAGACTTTTAGGCTGAAAGCAATGATCTACCGCAGTTCTCATCATCGACTCCTCAACCAGTGTTCCATCACGTCACTTATCATAAGAGCAGAAACCATACTTCCACTTTTAATACCCATCACAGTCAATAAGGGCCACCGCTCTGTTATACTCCTCTTGATCGACTGACGTTGTAGCTAACACATGCCCTACTATACTCAAATAGGGTGTATCCTGGTCCTTGACCATCTCAGCCCTCCACTGACGACCTATTCAAGCTATATCTTTACCTTACGGTAGACCTACTGCCATATATTCTTGTTGAAGATCACCATCTGTGCAATCCCACAGGAAACGGAAATTACACCACTCAGGTCACAGAAAGTGACCTTTCCACTATCGGCCGGTCACCTAGCCTAGGCCGTATTCTCCCATAACGCACCATTCCTACTCATCCCCGAGTCTTGCGACTCCAACTGGCATATCACCCACAACCCTTGGAGCTCACTCGATTTTCCCTTTTCAAGGGATGCTCCACTAAACTTGTTTATCATGGCCTTCTGGCCCCAAACTCATTCACCTTTGATCTCAGTCTAGACAATCCCCACGGAATAACCGGTAAAAAGCCAGAAACACTATCCGCCACCTAACATGATACTCAACCGAGTGGCCACCTCTCGATCTATTATGAATCATGGTACCTATACCATGTTCCCTCCTCTCAATCCATCTCAAATCATGGCACTCAAATCATGACATCAACTCTCGACCTGCTACAACTCATGGGACTCGACCCATGGCATCACTTCTCAATCTGTTACTTATCATGGTACTCAAACCATGACATCACTTCTCAATGCTCAAATATTGGCTCATGCGTGCCTGCTCAGACGACGCGTGCTCAGGGCAACACAACGCCCTCTCATGAAACATTCGTGTAATCACAGTCACGGACTCTGTCCCTCACTTGAGGGACAAGAATTATGGTGCCAACCATTCCCGCTCCACCACGGGAACATACTCATCTCTGAACATGGTGGCGAACCTCTCCCAAGTTACCTACGAAATATCTATAAGAGTGAAGTTCGCCACCACGAACTTCCACCAGTCCTTCGCCCCCAAGCGAAACTGGTTTAGTGCAAACCGAACCCTCCGATGCTCCGGACACGAACAAGTGTAGAAGCATCCCTCGATATCAAAAATCCATCTCATCGCAGCAATCTGTTCCTGCGTCCCATCAAACTCTAGGAGCTTCATGTTGCTGAACTCCCAGAACAACATCGAGTCACCCCCCTCGTTGTGGATCATCTGACAAAGCTCCTCGTCACTGGTCTTTGGTCTGTGGCGTGTCTCAACCATGATGTCTCCGAATTACAACACAAAAATATCAGAGACTCACTCGAGTGTACTCGCACTCAATAACTCAACCCTACTTGTTCCTTAGTACCCTAAGGATTCTTACTTGGATTGCGCACTGATCCGGTGTTTTCGGTAGTACGGGCCCAATACTACCTTCCACACCGCATCAGCATTCATTCTCAAGTATCACAAGTGCTCTACATCTTGCTAAGCATAGGCTACCCTTCGGTAGACCTCTCAAAAACCCCTCACTGCTACCTACTCACTCTCAAGTATCTAATAGCAGCAGAAATCTCCCTAGGCTAAGGCATCACAAATAAGGCCACTCTAGTCCTAATATGAATACCTAGCCTACTCTAGCATGCATAACACATCACAACATATCTCATAGCACATAATGTAAGGGTATTTTGGGAAATCACCGTCCGAGCGTTGGCTGATTGTACACACTGATCCGTTCTGCTTTTCTCAAAATCTTTTACTCTCTTAGAAAAATTGTTTATTTTACAAAAAACTTTCTTAAATCCTCATTTTGAGTTCAGAAACATACGAAGGTGAACCCGAATCCCTCAAACCAAGGCTCTGATACCAACTTGTAACAACGTAAATTTTCAAAACAATTTTTCATTTTTAAATCATACTTTTATTTACAAGGTAACATAATATATCCAATGCTATCATTACAAAACATATCCCAGAAACTCAAGTACATGAATCTTCATCAGTGTGTACATATCATAACGGCGCCTTCCCGTGATCCTCGCTAGTACCTGAAACACATAATACAACAACTGTAAGCATAAATGCTTAGTGACTTCCCCAATATACCACATCCAACACATACTCCTTCCAGGCCATAACTCTATGGGACCCTCCGGTCCAAGTGTCTCAGGGGACTTCCATCCCGAATCCCGATAGACCTTCCAGTCCTAGCCGTATCGACCTTCCGGTCCGTAACCTCTTGACCTTCCGGTCCATATTACCTTGACCTTCCGGTCCTTATCATACATAACATCCATAACACATACATATCATACATCAGCATATAGCACATATATCTCATAGCATATAATACCTTTAGGTCACACATAGGTAACCTTCCAGGTATAGTATAGTGAGAAGACTCACCTCGGATGAAGAACCGCTCCTATAAATATTGTTGTCACGCACCGGCCTCTAACTCTATGCCAAACCCACAATTATCTCAATTAGGAGCTAAGTCCAACCTCTCACTTATTTAGGTCTAAAGACAGCCATCTACCAGCCTATTAATGCCCTAAACCTATTGGTCCCACCAAGGCACAACAATAAATGGGCCCTCACACGGCCCAAAACCTGAACAAAAAGGTAACCCCAACTCAATGGCCCCAAAGCACATATAAACACTTCTCTGGTCCGAGTCTCTATTGCATGAAGCTCGAACTCCAGGCCCAACACTCGAGGCCCAAAACATAACTTAAAAACCCACAGAAGGAGTTACGCGGGGCGTACCACCTTGGTATGCTCAGCGTACTCAAACGCACCTGGAACTGATCGGGACCTCAACCTACTACGCCGCGTGTTATGAGACTTACGCCCAGCATAAGCCCCAGACTTATTCTTTCTCTATTTTTGGTCTGAATAGATTAAGACATGGGCTCATATCACAGATCTAGGCTCTCTTCTGCCTTATAAGCCATAAAGTCGGAACCTTTAAGCCTTTTCATGGCTATAAAGACCACCAACCTCTCCAAACTCTTAACCTCTTTCCTCATTAAGTCCTTAACTCAAGCTTGTCTTAATATTAACAACCAAGACTAGATTTTTTACAAACTTACAACTCATAATACACTGAAATAAGGCAGATTCTAGCTTATGGAGGCCATTTGCTCATAAAGCCTCCATCTTGGGACCAAAAATCCTAAAAGTTGGTCCATCCAGCACAATACAAACATGATAAGGAAAGCTCTGAGATTTTTACCTCTAGAAGAAGCTCCACCCTCTGAAGAACTCAGATCCAGACTTGTACTCCATCTTCTAGCCTCCATAAATACCTTCTCTTCTTCTTCTCCATCATACAAAGGCTTTTTCTAGCTCAGAACACTCATACATCACTATGGAACGATGAATATTCTCTCTTAGGGTTCCTCTCTACGAAATGGTGGCTGAGGATAAGGCCATAGCCTTCCTTATATAGGGCTCAAGTCTAAATTAGGGTTTTGAGTCTGGACCCGCTACGCCCGACGTAGCTCAAGGTACGCCCAGCGTACCAGGAGGAGTCCGCATCCAAAACATGCCCTTGAGTATGCACAGCGTACTACTTAGTACGCCCAACGTACTCGATTTCCTTGGTTCACTTTTAAGGGTTATCTTGACAACTCGGAAGAGAAGAAGGGTTTAAGAGATGTTCCTGAATTTTGGGATGTTACAACCTTGTGATGACATATGAGTTGAAATAGAACCGGGAGGTGAAATAGAATTGGGGGTGAAATAGACTCGACACAACCTTGAGTTGGCAGATATGTATGATTTGCGGTATTTTTGGGAACTCGATAAGCTTCGCGCTTATTATTTATGTTTAAAATGTGTTTCACGTATTCCTTGTTCAAGGGGGAAGGGCCCGACTTGATCGCAACACATCCAACCATGTTTCCGCACTATATGATTTTAGTAAATTGTACTATGATAACTATTTTTTCTCTATTATACATTTGAATGATTGAAATGATTAAATGGTGTTTACGGGTGAACAAAAAATGAAAATTTTACTTTGTAAATTTGGGACGTTACAAGTTGGTATCTGAGCCTTGGTTTGAGGGATTCGGGCACACTCTCGGGAGTGTCTGGACTCAAACTGAGGGTTTGGTAGATTTTACATAAAAAGAAATGTTTTATTAAAAGATTTTTTAATAAAAGAAAGAGGTGTGATGCATGCAATCAGGTAAGTGATTCCCAGAATACCCATACATGATTGTTATGTTATATGTTATGAGATCTGCATGCTAGATTAAGGCTAAGGTGTCGCTCATGAATTCATGTTGGGATAGATTCCTTTGTATGTCTGTTGTTTGAGCTTTGAATTGCATGCTAGTATGGATTTCAGATGATTGGATAGAATGGCTTGATTAGTTGGTATGTTGGTTAGACTTTTCGATGCCTGGATGTTGCTTGCTTCATGCATTGTAGGACTTACACTGATGTGAGCTAATTATTTCATGAATATGCTAAGTTGCATGTTGCATAGGTTAAATAATCTCATACCCATTGATTTAGCCTTATGGCACAGCTCTCGTGTGAGTCTAATCGTTGTAGGGTTGAGTATTTTAGTCAGAGGATTATCTAAGCTGTGTTGCATGCAATTATATTAATGAAGTAGTTGGCTGACATTAGTATGGGATCTTCAGCAAATGATGGTAGGTTGGGGTGAGGAATCCTAGGAGAACCTAGGAAGTATGTTAGTACAACGAAGACGTTGGTAGCTAGTGAGCATGAGAAGTCCCTTGATTGGTCTATAGCTTGGAGTCTTACTGCATGAATGTTGCTTGCTTTGTGCCTTGTGGAACTCTTGATGGTGTGAGTTAACTATTGAGTGAATATGTTAAGTCACATGTTGCATGGATTAAATAATCTCAGAGTGATTGATTTGGCCATATAATGCAGCTCTCGTATGAGTCTAATCATTGTAGGGATGAGACTTTTACTTGAAGGATTATCTAATATTTGATGCATGTGATTGTATTCATGAAGTAGTTAGTTGACATTAATGGGAGTTCTTCAGCAGCTTGTGGCAGAGTGAGGTCCAGAACCTAGGAAAGCCTATGAAGTGTTTTAGCGGGTTGGTTGAGCTACTTAGTAGGTATTTAGAGTATCAGTTTGAGAAGGTGACTTGGATGATTTCGAGATGATTCTTGAGGAAAGTATGGATGGGTGTGGAAGGTAGTAGTGGTCCCATACTGCTGAAAGCACATGATCCATATTCGACTAGAGGAGAGTCACGGAGAATCTAGGAAGCCAGTGGGATGAGGATTATTTGGGTATATTTTGATCATGTGTATGATTGCTTTTCAAAATGGTGAAGAGCACGCATGGAGAAGGTCCAGGTTTTGGTTGAGGATTAGGTGTAGGCTCTGGTGATGAGCCAGTTGGCGAGGGGATATATGATTCCTTCACGTCATCCGCCGACACAACTATATATTAGCCCCCTAGGGATTCTAGGAGGACTGCTAGGGTTCTGCGTTCACATTGGTTTAAGGCGATGGAAGTTTTCTTCAGAACTAGTCCTTATCTCATAGGGGATAAGGTTCATTTTGCCTTGGATCTCTAGCATCATGTGACAAGGAGTTTTTGGGAATTGATTGCACAATCTATTACACTTACAGAGTTGGAGGCTATGTCTTCGGAAGATTTTGTGACCTGGTGTGGGGTAGAGGTTGCACCAGCTATCGTAGTGAGCCATTAGCAAGGGAGTTTGTGATCATGTCAGGGTGCAAGACTCTGAATGGTGTGATTACTAGAGCCCGTGAGCAGGAGATTGAGTTGGAGCACCTCGGGAAGAGGAAGAAAGAGCAAGTTCAGAAAGAAGTGGGCTAGGCGAAAAGACCCATGACTTAGGATCAGCAAGCGAGGGGCCAACAGGGCTGAAGTTAGTGCAGCATGTGCGGGAAACAGCACGATGGGTTTTTTCAGTCTAGAGGTATGGGTTGCTACAAGCATGGCAAGATTGATCATGTCAGCAGAGATTGTCCCCAGGGGACGAGCTCGTTTTGTTTTCACTATAACCAAGTGGGCCAGAAGAAGGCCGGTTGTCCATAGTTGATGAGAGGAGCATTGAAGGCACCTGCTCCAGCCACTCTGAGGATTACTAATGGCTGCGAGGGTAGAGTAGAGGTTTCTATGGTGTCGAGTCAAGCATTGCAGTCCCAAGTCAAGGGGATCCGAGATCTACCAGTTGACATCGTAGGCATGAGTCGTATTCCTTCCTACATGCTCTTATTAAATGTGATTATGATTATATGTTTGTGTGTGAGATGTTATGGATGGTCTATCTAAGTCTCCACTTATAAATTGAGTTTTCTTCATGATGATCTTGAGAATCTTCTTATGCCATTTTTCATACCGTGAGTCGTGTTTAAGAGAGGATTGAGTATCCCGATTAGGAGACCAGCATCCGGTCTAATCTTTAGTGGTATCAGTAAGAATTCAAGGACTCCATAAGTTAGGCATATCGAGTTTCAATGCATGATATGTAAAGGTTCTTCATTGTAACTCCCCATTTCTGGTATGTAATTCAAATAAAGTATTTTCATTTCTGAAGGGTTACTCGACGAGTTTGTAGCCCGACTCGTCGAGTAGAGACGGGGAGATCACGCGTTTTGAGCTGGTTACTCGACGAGTCCATACGCTAGACTCGGCGAGTCCGCCTGCTGCATGAAGCCCTAATTTTAAGGGTTTACACCCTATTTAAACACACTTATGCGCCCCCAACCTCGCCTCTATCACTCTCAGAACATTTCCCCTGTAAACCCTATCCCTATTGTTGAGTTCGAGTGTGCTTGTGATAGCTTGGAAGCTTTGGGAAGGAAAGAAGGTCCATAGAAGCGAAGGAAGATCCAGGAGTGAGCTTACATCTGTTCTTCATTAAGGTAATGAAGTTATGACCTTGTGCATTCCTCCATTATAACCTCCTTTATCTTTGTTATGCCTTCTTCGGAGCATTTTATGATTCAAAACTTGAGATATGGACTCTCCTTGGATGAAAACTTCAGATTTGGACTCTCATTGCATTCTAGAAGTGTAAAGTTTCAGTTATGGTCGTGATTGAGGTCCCTCTTGAGCTTGGAACCCCATTAAGAGCATAGGGTTGGCATTTGAAGCCTTTAAAGCCATGCATGCACGTAAAGTTTGCAACTTTACGTGATAAGCATGCCCTAGAAGCTTGGATCTATAATTTGGAGCTGTTGCATGGCTCAAATCATGTCTGTATGGAAAAGGGACTGAATGGACTCGGCGAGTTATATGAAGATAGTCGTGGACTCGACGAGTTGGATGAACAACTCGGCGAGTCCGTTGAAGATTGCCTTAGACTCGACGAGTTGTTTATACAACTCGACAAGTCGGATGAGTTTTCCTGAGAAAAGTAGTGTTTGAGTGAAATAGCTTCATTCCTTCTTAGTTACACATAAAGTTAGCAACTTTACATGTTCAGATGGTTCCAAGGGCTCGGATCTACAAGTTAGATGCTCTGGAATGGTTTGGAATTAAATTGTATGGGATCTGCACGACCGGACTCGGCGAGTTGTTCTTCAGACTCGACGAGTCGAGTCGCAAGTCCCTGTTTTTCTTCGACCTGTGAGTTCAGGGTGAGTCAATGAGTGGGAAAGGGACCCGGTGAGTTAAATTCAGAGTTAGTAAAGGAGAGACTCGGTGAGTCTGCACCCTGACTCGACGAGTCCGGTCAACTGGAAGTTGACTTTGACCAGGGAGTTGTCTTTGACCAGGGGTAAAATAGTCATCTTACCCTGAGGGTGTTTGCAAGTAGCTAATCTGGTGTTTTTGGGATTTGTAGTCGGAAAGTTCCGGAGCAGCGGTCAGCCACTTTTAGAGTTAGCATCTCAGCAGCCAGCATTACGAGGTGAGTTTTCCTTCCAGTAGGAACGGCTCTACGGCCACAATGTTGGACCGTTTAGTTAGCAGAAGTTCTGGACCTTGGTCCGATGCAGCAGTTAGAATGCTTGATGTCTTTGTGATTCAAGCATCTATTTGTGTTGTGTGTTCCGGACTTCGGTCCGATGTAGTATGCAGTATATGTGCTCCTGCTAGTTCAGATGTTTATGCTATGTTATGGTCAGGCAGTTCCGGACTTCGGTCCGATGCAGTCAGTTCTGGACTTCGGTCCGATGCAGTTAGTTCCGGATTTCGGTCCGATGCAGTTTCCGGACTTCGATCCGATGCAGAGGGCAAGGCCCTGGTTAGTTTCCGGACTTCGGTCCGATGCAGTTCCGTACTTCGGTCCGATGCAGTTTCGTACTTCGGTCTGATGCAGAGGGCAAGGCCTTGGTTAGTTCCGAACTTCGGTCCGATGCAGTTTCCGGACTTCGGTCCGATGCAGTGGGCAAGGCCCAAAATTTGCTATATATGTTATTATATAGTATGTGGTAGTTTGGGGGAGCTCACCAAGCTTTATGCTTACAGTTTCAGTTTTGGTTTCAGGTACTTCCGCAAGCAAAGGGAAGTGCTCAGGATGATGGCATTGCACACACCACAGTTTCAGCTTTTGTCTTGGGAGTTTATTTCAGATGCTATGTTATGTTGATACAATTCTTTTGTCATGACACATCTATTATAACTTTTGGGATTTATGACGTACGATTTCATGATATATTATAAACGGTTGATATCCTTAGTATTATTTAAACAAAAAATTTTGGGTCGTATTTTGGATCGTTTCAAGTTGGTATCAGAGCCTTGGTTTGAGGGATTCAGGCACACTTACGGGTGTGACTGAACTCAAACTAAGGAAATCGTAAAAAGATTTTTGAAAGAAAAATATTTCCAAAAGAATTTTTGAGAAAGAGACTTAAAAAGAAAAGAGTTTTGAAAACGAGAAAATGGTGTGGTGCATGCGATCAGCCGAGCTCAAGTAAGTACTCCCAGGTTACCTATACGAGCTTATGTTATGATTATCAGTTTTAGTTTCAGTAGAACAACATGCTAGAATAGGACTAAGGATCTAGGAGGATGCATTATATGCCTGCTATATGTGTTTCAGCTTTATGAGAATTGCATGCTAGTATTGAGTAGACAGCAGTAGCATAGCCTGTTTAGGTTATGCCTGATAGTACGAGCTTAGCATTGTATGCTAGTACAGTTTCTTGTTATGAGAATAGAGTTGCTTGATTAGTTCCCTGTGTCCGAATTCTGCTTGCTTTGTGCTTTGTGGGACTCTGAGTGATGGGAGTTAGCCATTAGGTGAATACGACACATCACATGAGATCAGGGTTGAATAATCTCAGAGTGCTGGATTTGGCCCTACTACGCAGCTCTTCTTTGAGTCCAACCGTTGTAGGAATGAGTCTTTTACGCGAAGGATTATTTGAGCCTCGTCACATGTGATGGTATTCAGGTGATGACTAATTGGCATCACAAGGAGGCCTTCAACAGCTGAGGACTGGTTTTGTTGAGTTAGAGATTTCCCCTAGGGCAAGCCTAGGATGAGAATAGCATAGATCAGTAGCAGTAGTAGTGACTTGGTGGAGTCGAGGCGGTTCTTGAGGAAAGTACGGATAGATGTGGAAAGTAGTAGGGGCCCATATTACTGGAAGCAAAGGATCTATACTTGAATCAAGGAAGGCCAAGGTGAAACCAGGAAACCTGTAGTAGTAGCGATCCCTCGAGATATATCAGTGTTTTTGACATTTATCATGATGTGTTTTCAGAATGGTGGTTTTACGCCCTAGGCAAGAAGTCGGCGGCTCAGGTGCCGGGGAGAGAGCAAGATCAGGCTCGGGGGCCGAGCAATTAGATGAGCAGACTAGGGAGTTTTTCACTTCAGGGGTTACCCGTATCATACTTGAGCAGACTACTGTGATCTTCGGTTCGATCAAGGAGGGTATCTTGGAGTTGATGGATGAGAAGTTGAGCACATTTCGTGCTGAGATGGCGGCAATGATGGGGTCACGCACACTCACCTTCAGGGAGTTTCGGGCTTGTCGAGCTCCAAACTACCATGGGGCGCGGGACCCCATTGCAAGTATTAGATTGTTGGCAGATGTTGCCAACGCGTTCCGCACTACAAAATGTGCCAAGGGGGACAAGGTCAGATTAGCATCCTGTCTCCTGAAGGACAGGGCACGTGACTAGTGGGAGGAGGTTGGGCATGGTATCGGGGATGACACAAAACTTGATACTATGACTTGGGCTAATTTTACAACCAGGTTCAGAGCCGTGTTCACACCGGTTATTGAGGTGCAACAGTTAGCCAGAGAGTTTCAGGACCTTACTCAGACTACAGAGACAGTGGCGGAGATTACCGCCAAGTTCAAGGAGAGGGCTCTTCTTGTTGCTCAGTACGCAGCTGACGACGAAATGAAGAAGGCCCGTTACCATGAGATGCTGCGGAGTGATATCCGCCAGTTTGTGAGCCGATCCAGCTATAAGACGCTGGATGATATGATTGTGAGGGCTCGAGAGAGAGAGAGATTGATCTTGAGATGGAGAAGAAGAGGAAGCCGGAGGCGGCTTCGGGTACAGGGAGTTCGGTCAAGAAGCCCAAGGTTTTGGATGATAGGTCCAGAGGTCAGCAGAGCCACAGTCGGTGTGGCAAGTGTGGGAGATTGCACGATGGGGTGTGCAAGGCAGGGAGTTCCGACTGCTACAAGTGCGGACGGACTGGGCATATGAGCAGAGATTGTACAGTTTCTACCACCGCCATCGCAGCATCAGATCTGATTTGCTTCCATTGCAATCAGAGTGGACATAAAAAGTCCTAGTACCCGAGCTTAGCAGCAGCAGGGAAGGTGTCGCCACCTGCCCCTACTACATTGAGGATTACGGACGGTCGTCAGGGCCGGGCCGAGGCGCCAGCGGCGAAGAGTAAAGCTTTTCAGATGACAGCAGAGGAGGCGCGAGCGACTCCTGACATGGTGACAGGTACGTATTTTCCTTTTATCTCTGCATTTATTATTGATCGTTTCTAATGTTATTTGTTTATGTATAGGGTCGTTCTTAGTGAAAGACATTTCAGCTACAGTGTTATTTGATTCGGTGGCAACCCGATTGTTTGTCTCTCGCGCTTAGCAAGAGGTTTAGCAAAGCTCCTGGGGAGCTGGATTGTCCACTCGAGGTGGAGATAGCCAATGATAGGACCGTGAGGGTTGCGAGGGTGCATAAGGCATGCTCGTTGTAGTTATTCGATGAGTAGTTTTCGGTGGACCTAGTCCGTATTCCTTTGCGAGGGAACAAGATTGTAGTAGGCATGGATTGGCTGAGCCCCAATGGGACGGTGATTGATTGCGAGTTGCAGCTAGTGAGGGTTCGCACTCCCAGCGGAGGAGAGTTAGAGATTCATGGCAAGAGGCCATAGCGTGGACCGATTCTTTGTTTAGTAGCAACAGCGAAGCGCTACTTCCAGCAGGGTTGCGCAGGTTATGTCGCATATGTGATGGATACCCGGGATAAGTGTACGATGACAGTAGATGATGTAGCAGTGGTGCGAGAGTACCCGGACGTATTCCCATAGGAATTGCCTGGGATACCTCCAGAGAGACAAATTGAGTTCATGATTGACCTGGTTCCTGGTGCGGCTCCGATAGCCAAGGCACCGTATCGGTTGGCTCCTCCAGAGATGCAGGAGTTGTCTACGCAGCTGCAGGAGCTACTAGACAAGGGTTTCATTAGACCGAGTAATTTGCCATGGGGAGCCCCGATTTTGTTTCTGAAGATGAAGGATGGGTCGCACCGTATGTGCATAGACTACCGGTAGTGAACAAGGTAATGGTGAAGAACCGTTACCTACTCCCGAGGATAGATGACTTGTTCGATCAGCTTCAGGGAGCATCTTGGTTTTCCAAGAGTGATCTACGCTCCGGTTATCATCAGATGTGGGTCAGGGGTGAGGATGTTCAGAAGACAGCTTTTAGGACCCGTTATGGTCATTATGAATTTCTGGTGATTCCGTTTGGGCTCACCAACGCTCTAGCCGCGTTCATGGACCTCATGAACCGCGTGTGCAGGCGATCTTGGATCGGTATGTGATTGTATTCATCGATGACATCTTGGTTTATTCCAAGACTCAGGAGCAGCACGGGGAGCACCTGAGGGAGGTGCTAGAGGTCTTGAATAGGGAGAAACTTTTTGCGAAATTCTCCAAGTGTGAGTTCTGGTTGCGCGAGGTGCAGTTCCTTGGCCACCTCGTCAACCAGACAGGTGTACTGGTAGATCCGGCCAAGATAGAGGCCGTAATGCAGTGGGAGGTCCCGAAGTCTCCATCAGAGATTCAGAGCTTCCTAGGTTTGGCAGGGTACTACAGGAGATTCATTCAGGATTTCTCTAATATAGTAGTTCCACTCACCCGACTAACCAAGAAGTCGATGGTGTTTCGTTGGGGGCTTGAGCAGCAGGCAGCATTTGACACCCTCAGACAAAAATTGTGCGAGGCATCGATTCTTACCCTGCCAAAGGGAGTGGATGATATTGTAGTCTACTGTGATGCCTCAATCATAGGTATGGGGGCAGTGTTGATGCAGCGGGGGCATGTGATAGCTTATGCCTCCAGACAGTTGAAGCCTCACGAGGCTAACTATCCGACACATGATTTGGAGTTAGGGGCAGTGGTGTTTGCCCTCAAGATTTGGAGACAGTACCTCTATGGGGTCCGTTGCACCATTTACACGGATCATAAGAGTCTGAGGTACCTCATGGACCAGCCGAGGCAGCGTCGGTGGTTAGATGTGGTGAAGGATTACGACTGTGATATCCTTTATCACCCGGGGAAGGCCAACGTAGTGGCTAACGCCCTGAGCCGCAAGGCGGAAATGGCCCCGATTAGGGATGTATGCCTAAGGATGATAGTGATTACTCCATTGTTGGAGCAGATCAGGGAGGCATAGGTCGAGGGCCTCAAGGAGGAGAGGTAGAAGTGTGAGAGAATCGTGGGCCGAGTAGCTTCCTTTGATTATGACAGTCGGGGATTGTTGACCCTTCATGGTAGGGTTTGGGAACCGTATTGGGGCGGAGTACGACAAGTGTTGATGAACGAGGCTCATAAGTCTCGATTTTCCATCCACCCAGGGGCAACGAAGATTTACAGAGATCTTCGACCCGACTATTAGTGGCCCTGCATGAAGTGGGATTTCGTCTGGTATGTGGAGAGATGCCTGAACTGCAGGAAGGTCAAGGCAGGGCACCAGAGACCCCACGGCAAGATGCAGCCATTAGATATTCCCATATGGAAATGGGAGGACATTACCATGGATTTTTTCACGAAGCTTCCCAGGACCGCTCGGGGAGTGGATTCGATTTGTGTCATAGTAGACCGCTGACCAAGAGCGCGCATTTTATACCAATCTAGGAGAGCATATCGGCTGAGAAGCTAGCATACATCTATGTGCGCGAGGTAGTAGCACGGCACAGAGTGCCTGTTTCAGTAGTGTCAGACCGAGACGTCCGTTTTACTTCCAGATTTTGGAAGTGGTTTCATGACGAGATGGGGACTCGTCTTCATTTTAGCACCGCCTTCCGCCCCCTGACGGACAGGCAGAGCGAGAGGACGATTCAGACTCTCGACGACATGCTCTGGGCATGTGTTCTAGACTTCCGTGGTAGTCGGGATACGTAACTTCCACTAGCGGAATTTTCGTATAACAACAGTTACCACGCTAGCATTAACCATCCTCCTTTCGAGATGTTATACGGAAGGAAGTGCATGACCCCGATTTATTGGGGCGAGGTCGGTCAGCGACTCATTGGAGCATTGAAGTGGTGCTCAAGACCACAGAGTTGATCCAGCAGGTGTGTAGCAGACTGCAGACTATGCGGAGTAGGCAGAAGAGTTACGCCGACAGGTGGCGTTCGAACTTAGAGTTTCAGGTGGGCGATATGGTCCTCCTGAAGGTATCACCATGGAAGGGTGTTATCAGGTTTCAAAAGAGGGGCAAGCTAGGTCCCAGGTTCATTGGCCCTTTTAGGGTTTTGGCCCGGGTGGGTCAGGTTACTTGTCGGTTGGATCTTTCGGCAAAGCTTAGCCAGATCCACAACACTTTCCATGTTTCTCAGTTGTGAAAGTGTTTGGTGGATGAGTCAGCAGTTGTACCCTTGGAGGATATTCGGGTTGATAGCATCCTGAATTATATCGAGAGACCAGTTGCGATCTTAGATCGGAAGATGAAGACCTTGAGGAACAAGGTGGTTTAGCTAGTGAAGGTGCAGTGGCAGCACTGAAAGGGTTCAGAGTGGACGTGGGAGTCCGAGGGGGAGATGAGGGAGCATTACCAGAGTTATTTTCAGCAGCAGTAGCAGCAGACTTCGAGGACGAAATCTAAGATAAGTGGGGGACAGTTGTGACGCCCCATTTCTGGTATGTAATTCAAATAAAGTATTTTCATTTCCGAAGGGGTACTCGACGAGTCTGTATCCCGACTCGTCGAGTAGAGACGGGACGATCACGCGAAACTGTCACCTGAACAGATAACCCGGATCTCAATCCGATAAAGGGCCGACGAGTTGGATGAACAACTCGGCGAGTCATATGAAGATAATCGTGGACTCGACGAGTTGGATGAACAACTCGGCGAGTCCATTGAAGATTGCCTTAGACTCGACAAGTTGTTCATACAACTCGGCGAGTCGGATGAGTTTTCCTGAGAAAAGTAGTGTTTGAGTGAAATAGCTTCATTCCTTCTTAGTTACACGTAAATTTAGCAACTTTACGTGTTCAGAAGGTTCCAGGGGCTCAGATCTACAAGTTAGATGCTCTGGAATGGTTTGGAATTCAATTGTATGGGATCTGCACGACCGGACTCGGCAAGTTGTTCTTCGGACTCGACGAGTCGAGTCGCGAGTCCCCATTTTTCTTCGACCTCTGAGTTCATGGTGAGTTAATGAGTGGGAAAGGGACTCTGTGAGTTAAATTCAGAGTTAGTAAAGGAGAGACTCGGCGAGTCTGCGCCCTGACCAGGGAGTTGGCTTTGACCAGGGTTAAAATAGTCATCTTACCCTGAGGGTATTTGCAAGTAGCTAATCTAGTGTTTTTGGGATTTGTAGCCGGAAAGTTCTGGAGCAGCGGTCAACCACTTTTAGAGTTAGCATCTCAGCAGCCAGCATTACGAGGTGAGTTTTCTTTCCAGTAGGAACGGGTCTGCGGCCACAATGTCGGCCCGTTTAGTTAGCAAAAGTTCCGGACCTCGGTCTGATGCAGTAGTTAGAATGCTTGATGTCTTTGTGATTCAAGCATTTATTTGTGTTGTGTGTTCCGGACTTCAGTCCGATGTAGTATGCAGTATATGTGTTCATGCTAGTTGAGATGTTTATGCTATGTTATGCTCAGGAAGTTCCGGACTTTGGTCCGATGCAGTCAGTTCTTGACTTCGGTCCGATGCAGTTAGTTCCAGACTTCGGTCCGGTGCAGTTTCCAGACTTCGGTCTAATGCAGAGGGCAACGCCCTGGTTAGTTTCTGGACTTCGGTCCGATGCAGTTCCGGACTTCGGTCCGATGCAGAGGGCAAGGCCTTGGTTAGTTCCGGACTTTGGTCTGATGCAGTTTCCGGACTTCGGTCGGATGCAGTGGGCAAGGCCCAGTATGTGATATATATATATATATATATATATATATATATATATATATATATATATATATATATATATATATATATATATATATATATATGTGCTATTGTATAGTATGTGGTAGTTTGGGGGAGCTCACCAAGCTTTGTGCTTACAGTTTCAGTTTTGGTTTCAGTTACTTCCGCAAGCAAAGGGAAGAGCTCGGGATGATGGAATTGTGTAGCACCTGGTTCCTGGTACGTATGACCTATCTAAGTAAGTTACATTTTCAGCCTTGGACTCGGCGAGTTGTAGGCCCGACTCGCCGAGTAGAGCCGGGATATTGAGCACGCTTAAGTTAGCGACTCGGCGAGTCCCCGCTGTATGGATGAAACCCTAATTTCAAGGGTTTGCACCCTATTTAAAGCAACCTTGTGCGCCCCAAGCCTGACTCCTTCACCCTCAGAGCTCCTTATATCGACCTAACCCCTTTTCTTGTGAGATTGAAGTGTTTTGGTGTGATTTCTTTAAGATTTTGAGAGAAGAAGGAGAGTAGATCAAGAGGAGAAGAAGGAGGCCCGATATCTTGGTGATATTTCAGAGATTCATTGTGGTATAACTCATTTTCCTTCTGTTTTTATGCTTAAAGTCCCTTAGGGAACCATTAAAGTCCTTCTTGAACCATTTCCAAGCTTGGTTGTGGATTAGGGGCTGTAATGAGCTGATTAACCTCTAGATCTAGGCAGGGTTGAGCTCCAGAAGCTCAGATCCATGGCCTTTATGGGAGTAAAGTGCTTGAATGTCCTAGATCTACCATTTTAGCCTTTATTAAGCCTTAAATCCCCATCCTATGCATGTATACACGTAAAGTTGGAAACTTTACGTGTAAAACCTACCCTAAGAGCCTAGATCTATGTATAGTATGAGCTGGATTCAAGCAGAATCGAGTATATAGTAATTGCATGTGAACGACTCGGCGAGTCATTCATTGGACTCGGCGAGTCGATCCGTGAGTCCCCGAGCTTTCCCCTTTTTCGTGTTTGCTGAGTGGAGTTCTAAGTCGCGGGTGGACTCAGTGAGTCGGAAACCAGACCCATCCATGGAGGGACTCGGCGAGTCCAAGGCAATCTTCTTAACTCAAGAACAGACTCGGCAAGTTGTTAATACAGCTCGACGAGTCTCAGTATAGAGTGCTCATCGGATGAAGATGAACTCGGCGAGTAGGATGAAGGACTTGTGGTTATCAGTTGAAAGGAGAACTCGTCGAGTCAATGCCTAACTCGACGAGTAGAGTCGGATTGAGGACAGTCGAATGGGTAGGGACTCGACGAGTTGGCAAGCCAACTCGGCGAGTCGGGCCAACTGGAAGTTGACTTTGACTTGTACTTTGACCTGGTCAAGGGTAAAATGGTCATTTTACCCTAAGTACAGCTAGCAGTATTTGACTGAATGTTTTGTGGGAACTATAGCCGGAGGACTTTCAGAACAGCAGCAGCAGCAGTAGACAGTCAGTTCCCGCTCGAATCAGCAGCTACTTTGAGGTGAGTTACCTTCCAGTAGCGGTGGGTCTACGGCCACAATGTCGGCCCACTAGTAGGAGTTGTATGTTAGATGATTGTCTTTGTGATATCATCTAGGTTTGCTACTACCTGATATGTTATATTTGATAGTAGTAGAGTTCGGTTGTTAGGACCGAAGGGTAGGTCAGACTCCCCAGATATGTCTGACAGTATGTGATGATATGTTTATATGCTGGCATGATATGTTATATGTGATAGTGGTAGTAGGAGGGGAATAGTCCCCAAGTTCGGTTGTTAGGACCGAAGGGTAGTTCGGACACCCCAGATATGTCTGATAGTATGTTTATCTTATGATATATGTGATAGTAGCAGTAGGGGTGAAATAGTCCCTGAGGATCGATTGTTAGGACCGATGGGTAGTCAGCACCCCAGAATGGCTTGACACGGGTAGGACGGCACCCCAGAATGGCCGCACGGGTAGTCGGCACCCCTAGAATGGCCGCACCAGGTAGTCAGGCACCCCAGAATAGCCTAGCAGTATGTATGTTATGTGATCGTATGGTATGTGGTACGATGGGGGAACTCACTAAGTTTCGTGCTTATAGTTTTTATAGTTTTGGTTTCAGGTACCTCTTCGTCGAAGGGGAAGGAGCTGGCGCGGTAGCGGCACATCATACACGCACACTGTTTTTCCGCATTCATGGGATTGTTCTGGGATTCATACTCTGATATTTTGATAGTTCACATGTTTTGGTTTTCAAACATAGTATATGTTTATGAAATGGTTTGATCGGACAATGTTTATTTGCAAATGATTTTACTAAATATTAATTGAAAAATGAAATTTTTGGACGTGAAAAATGGGTCGTTACAAGTTGGTATCAGAGCCTTGGTTTGAGGGATTCGGACACACCTTCGGGGGGTGTTTGAACTCAAATTGAGGGATTGAAAGATTTTGAAAAAGAAAAAGTTTTCTAAAAGGTTAAAGAGTTTTAAGAAGGAACAAAGTGTGTGATTTGCGCGACCGGCCGAGCTCAAGTAAGTATTCCCCAAAGTACCCATACAAGCTTATGTTATGTTTATCAGTTTCAGTAGAACAGCATGCTAGAATAGGACTAAGGATCTAGGAGTGATGCCTTATATGCATGTTTTATGTGCTTCAGTGTATAAAAAAATTGCATGCTAGAATTGAGTAGACAGCAGTAGGATAGCCTGTTTAGCTTATGCCTGATAGTATGAGTTTAGCACTGTATGCTAGTTCAGTTCCTCTCTATGGGAGCGGATTTGCTTGAGATTGTTTCCTTTTGTCTGAATGCTGCTTTCCTTGTGCTTCGTGGGACTCTGAGTGATGGGAG
Source organism: Lactuca sativa (assembly GCF_002870075.4). NCBI lineage: Eukaryota > Viridiplantae > Streptophyta > Magnoliopsida > Asterales > Asteraceae > Lactuca > Lactuca sativa. The sequence goes on from NC_056627.2 coordinate 268,239,783, forward strand.
TTAGCCATTAGGTGAATACGTCAAGTCACATGTGATCTGGGTCGAATAATCTTAGAGTGCTGGATTTGGCCCCATTGCACAGCTCTTGTCTGAGTCTAACCGTTGTAGGGACGAGTCTGTTACTCGAAGGATTATCTGAACCTCATCACATGTGATGGTATTCAAGTAATGGCTAATTGGAATTACAAGAAGGCCTTCAGCAGCTAAGGATCGGGTAGGGTGGAGTCAGAGATTTCCCTAGGGAAAGCCTAGGATGAGTATAGCAGTGATCAGCAGTAGTGAAAGGGATCTGGTGGAGTTGAGGCAGTCCTTGAAGAAGGTACAGATAGATGTGGAAGGTAGTATGGGCCCGTACTACTGAAAGCATAGGATCCGTACCCGAATCAAGGAAGGCCAAGATAAGACCAGGGAACTTGTATTAGATGTGATCCCTCAAGAAGTGTCAGTATCGCTAACGGTTGTTATTTATGTATTCCAGAATGGTGGTACTACGCTCAAGGCCAGCAGTTGGCAGTTCAGGAGAAGGATCGGGTTCGGGATCAGGTTCCGAGCCAGTAGATGAGAGGCTACGCAAGTTCATCGCGTCAGAGATCACCAGGGGCATCCTTGAGTCGACCCCCATTATCTTCAGGTCAATCAAGGAAGGGATAGTCGAGTTGATGGAGGATCGCCTCAGGGCATTCAAGAGTGACATGGCATTTGGCCAGTCGGGATCTCGCACACTGTCCTTTAAGGACTTCAAGGGCAGTGGTGCACCGGATTTTCACGGGGCGAAAGACCCCATAGCTGCCAGGCGATAGATTGCAGATATTGAGTCTGCACAGTTGACTAGCTTCTGCCCTGAGGGGTCGAAGGTGAGGTTTGCAGCAGGGTGTTTACGAGATCGAGCTAGGGATTGGTGGGAGTCCATTGGTGACTCATTGGGAGCCTCAGCTGTCGAGGCTATGACCTGGTCGTACTTCATGACCAGGTTCATGGCAGAGTTTGTGCCGGCTGTCGAGCTTCAGCAGATCGCCAGAGAGTTCTTAGATATGAGACAGATGACGGAGACTGTGGTGGAGATCACCGCCAAGTTCCGGGAGAGGGCATTATTGGTGCCCCAGTATGCGGGTGATGAGGATATGAGGAGGACCCGCTACCATGACATGCTCCGAGCTGATATTCAGGAGCATGTCAGTTTTTCAGCTTGCCCCACCTTGGACTCTATGATTTCCAAGGCGAGGGAGATGGAGATAGATCTAGAGCACATCCGGAAGAAGAAGACAGAGGAGAGACAAACAGGAGGGGCTTCGGGGAAGAAGCCCAAGGGATCAGATGGTAGGCCGAAAGGCCAGTCAGGACCGAGCCGCTGCCGGAAATGCGGCAGGCCTCATGAGGGGGCATGTAGACTGGGATCGTCGGGCTGTTATAAGTGCGGCAAGACGGGGCATTTCAACAGGGATTGTACCGCCCCTGCACCTGTGATACAGACGTCTGAGTTGATGTGTTTCCACTACAACCAGAGGGGCCACAAGAAGGCCAATTGCCCCCAGTTGACAGCAGCAACGCCAGTGAAGGCGCCAACTCCAGCGACCCTACGGATCACTGATGGCCGGCAGGGCAAGGCAGAGGCTCTAGTGATGAGGAGTCGGGCATTTCAGCTGACTACCGAGGAGGCACGCGCCGCACCCGATGTGGTGACGGGTATGATTCTTTCCCTCTATTTTATTTATAAGATGTTATGTTATTGAAATGTGCTCTGTGTATATGCGTTGGGATCGTTCCATGTGAACGGTATCCCTGTTCAAGTGTTGTTAGACTCGGGTGCCACCCGATTGTTTGTTTCTCTTGCGCTTAGCAAGAAGTTTACTGAGTCTTCAGGCATGTTGGATTGCCCTTTAGAGGTAGAGATTGTCGATGATCGATCGATGCGGCATCAGCAGTGTTCAGAGATTGTGTTCTGAGGTTATTCGAGGAGCGCTACTTGGTGGATTTGGTTCCCATTCCGTTACGTAGGAACTAGGTGATTATAGGCATGGATTGGTTGAGTCCTAATGGGGCGGTGATAGATTGCGCACAACAGCTAGTGCGGATCAGGACCCCAGGTGGAGGAGAGCTGGTGATCCATGGCGAGAGGCCACAACGTGGACCCACAGTATGTTCAGCAGCGAGGGCTAGGAGCTACCTTCAACAGGGTTGCGCGGGATATGTCGCGTATGTTATGGATACCCGAAAGGCGGGTAGAGCGACGGTGGGCGAGGTGCCTGTAGTTCAAGAGTTTGCGGACGTATTCCCCGAGGAGCTGCCTGGGATACCTCCGGAGCATCAGGTGGAGTTCAGGATCGACCTAGTCCCTAGTGCGGCTCCGATAGCAAAGGCACCCTATTGGTTGGCTCCTCCCGAGATGCAGGAGTTGTCTAAGCAGCTGCAGGAGCTGCTAGACAAGGGATTTATTAGACAAAGCAGTTCACCCTGGGGAGCCCCGATTCTGTTTGTAAAGAAGAAGGATGGGTCACATCGGATGTGTATAGATTATCGGGAGCTGAATAAGGTAACGGTGAAGAACCGTTACCCACTCCCGAGGATTGATGATCTCTTTGACCAGCTTCAGGGAGCATCTTGGTTCTCCAAGATTGATTTGCGTTCAGGATATCATCAAATGAGGGTCAGGGAGGAGGATGCGCAGAAGACTGCGTTTCGGACGTGCTATGGCCACTACGAGTTTGTGGTGATGCCCTTCGGGCTCACCAATGCCCCTGCTGCGTTCATGGATCTCATGAACCGCGTGTGTAGACCGATGTTAGACCAGTCAGTAATAGTGTTTATTGATGATATCTTGGTTTATTCCAAGACACAAGAGGAGCATGAGGAGCACCTGCGGGAGGTGCTGGAGACCTTGAGGGGGGAGAGCTTGTACGCGAAGTTCTCCAAATGTGAGTTTTGGTTGCGCGAGGTGCAGTTTCTTGGGCACCTTGTAAACCAGAACGGGATTTCAGTAGACCCGGCCAAGGTGGAGGCCGTGATGAGATGGGAGATTCCGAAGTCTCCATCCGAGATTTGGAGTTTCCTAGGAATAGCGGGCTACTATCGGAGATTCATTCAGGACTTTTCCAAGATATTCGTACCCCTGACACGGTTGACTAAGAAAGCCGTGGTCTTTCGATGGGGGCCTGAGCAGCAGGCAGTGTTCGAGATTCTGAGCCAGAGATTGTGCGAGGCGCCAATCTTAGCCCTGCCCGAGGGCATGGAGGACTTCGTGGTATACTGTGACGCGTCCATTTCGGGGTTGGGCATGGTACTGATGCAAAGAGGGCATTTCATTGCCTACGCTTCGAGGCGAACTACCCGACGCATGATTTAGAGTTGGGGGTGGTGGTCTTCACCCTCAAGATTTGGCGACATTACCTCTATGGGGTTCGGTGTACCATTTACACGGATCACAAGAGTTTGAGGTACCTCATGGATCAGCCGAATTTGAACATGAGACAGCGTCGGTGGTTGGACGGGGTGAAGGATTATGATTGCGAGATCCTTTATCACCCGGGAAAGGCCAATGTGGTGGCCGATGCACTTAGCCGTAAGGTGGAGCCGATCAGGGATGTGTGTATGAGAATAACGGTGGTGACTCCACTATTAGAGCAGATTCGGGAAACTCAGCAGGAGGCTATGAAGGAGGAGCATCAGAAGAGCGAGCGGATAGTGGGTCAAGTCACCTCCTTCGATTATGATCGCCGAGGATTATTGACACTACACCGTAGGGTGTGGGTGTCGTATCACGGAGGCGTGCACCAGATCTTGATGGAGGAGGTGCACAAATCCCGATTCTCCATTCATCCAGGGGCGACAAAGATGTATAGGGATCTTCGTCTAGACTATTGGTGGCCCTGCATGAAGCGGGATGTGGCCAGGTACGTCGATCGGTGCTTGACCTGCAAAAAGGTCAAGGCCGAGCATCATAGGCAGCACGGCAAGATGCAGCCGTTGGACATCCCGTTGTGGAAATGGGAAGATATTACGATGGATTTTATCACAAAGCTTCCCAAGACTGCGCGAGGAGTAGATTCGATATGGGTCATCATGGATCGATTGACCAAAAGCGCCCATTTCATTCCGATCCAGGAGAGTATCTCGGCCGAAAAGTTGGCCGATATCTATATCAGGGAGATAGTGACGCGGCACGGGGTGCCGGTGTCAGTGATATCAGACAGAGATGTGCGTTTCACTTCCAGGTTTTGGAAGAAGTTCCACGATGAGTTGGGCACTCGTCTGCATTTTAGCACCGCCTTTCACCCGCAGACGGATGGTCAGAGCGAGCGGACCATCCAGACTCTGGAGGACATGTTGAGGGCGTGCGTGCTAGACTTTAGTGGTAGCTGGGATACCTATCTTCCCTTGGCTGAGTTCTTGTACAACAACAGCTACCATGCGAGTATTGACCATCCTCCATTCGAGATATTGTACGGACGGAGGTGCAGGACCCCGATATGTTGGGGTGAAGTTGGCCAGAAGGTCATGGGGAGCACAGAGGTGGTGCTCAAGACGACCGAGAGGATTCAGCAGGTTCGGAGCAGGCTTCAGTCTACGCAGAATCGGCAGAAAAGTTACGCTGACAAGCACCGATCAGACCTGGAGTTCCAGGTCGGGGATATGGTTCTCCTAAAAGTGTCGCCTTGGAGGGGCATCATTCGATTCAGGAAACGGGGCAATTTGAGATACATTGGACCGTTCAGGATTGTAGCCCGGGTAGGCAAGGTGGCATATAGGTTGGATCTGCCAGCCGAACTCAGTCAGATCCACAACACCTTCCATGTCTCCCAGTTGCGGAAGTGCCTAGTGGATGACTCGACGGTGGTGCCGTTAGAAGATATTTAGGATGATGACAACCTGAATTACATTGAGCGCCCAGTCGCAATCCTCGACCGGAAGTCAAAGGATCTGAGGAACAATAGGGTGGAATTAGTGAAGGTGCAATGGCGGCACCGGAAGGGTTCGGAGTGGACTTAGGAGCCGGTGGAAGAAATGATAGAACATTACCTCGAGCTGTTCCAGGATCGAGCAGCAGACTTCGAGGACGAAGTCTAAAATAAGTGGGGGAGATTTGTAGCACCTGGTTCCTGGTGCGTATGACCTATCTAAGTAAGTTACATTTTCAGCCTTGGACTCGGCGAGTTGTAGGCCCGACTCGCCGAGTAGAGCCGGGATATTGAGCACACTTAAGTTGGCGACTCGGCGAGTCCCCGCTATCTGGATGAAACCCTAATTTTAAGGGTTTACACCTTATTTAAAGTAACCTTGTGCGCCCTAAGCCCGACTCCTTCACCCTTAGAGCTCCTTATATCGACATAACCCCTTTTCTTGTGTGATTGAAGTGTTTTGGTGTGATTTCTTGAAGATTTTGAGAGAAGAAGGAGAGTAGATCAAGAGGAGAAGAAGGAGGCCCGATATCTTGGTGATATTTTAGAGATTCATTGTGGTATAACTCAGTTTCCTTTTGTTTTTATGCTTAAAGTCCCTTAGGGCGCCATTAAAGTCCTTCTTGAACGATTTCCAAGCTTGGTTGTGGATTAGGGGTTGTAATGAACTGATTAACCTCTAGATCTAGGCAGGGTTGAGCTCCAAAAGCTCAGATCCATGGCCTTTATGGGAGTAAAGTGCTTGAATGTCCTAGATCTAACATTTTAGCCTTTATTAAGCCTTAAATCCCCATCCTATGCATGTATACACGTAAAGTTGGAAACTTTACGTGTAAAACCTACCCTAAGAGCCCAGATCTATGTATAGTATGAGCTGGATTCAAGTAGAATCAAGTATATAGTAATTGCATGTGAACGACTCGGCGATTCGTTCATCGGTCTCGGTGAGTCGAGCCGCAAGTCCCCGAGTTTTCCCCTTTTTCGTGTTTGCTGAGTGGAGTTGTGAGTCGCGGGTGGACTCAGTGAGTCGGAAACCAGACCCATCCATGGAGGGACTCGGCGAGTCCAAGGCAATCTTCTTAACTCAAGAACAGACTCGACGAGTCTCAGCATAGAGTGTTCATCCGATGAAGATGAACTCAGCGAGTGGTTCATGCAACTCGGCGAGTAGGATGAAGGACTTGTGGTCATCAGTTGAAAGGAGAACTCGTCAAGTCAATGCCTAACTCGACGAGTAGAGTCGGATTGAGGACAATCGAATGGGTAGGGACTCGACGAGTTGGCAAGCCAACTCGGCGAGTCGGGCCAACTGGAAGTTGACTTTGACTTGTACTTTGACCTGGTCAAGGGTAAAATGGTCATTTTACCCTAAGTACAGCTAGCAGTATTTGACTGAATGTTTTGTGGGAACTATAGCCGGAGGACTTTTGGAACAGCAGCAGCAGCAGTAGACAGTCAGTTCCCGCTCGAATCAGCAGCTACTTTGAGGTGAGTTACCTTCCAGTAGCGGTGGGTCTATGGCCACAATGTCGGCCCACCAGTAGGAGTTGTATGTTAGATGATTGTCTTTGTGATATCATCTAGGTTTGCTACTACCTGATATGTTATATGTGATAGTAGTAGAGTTCGGTTGTTAGGACCGAAGGGTAGGTCAGACTCCCCAGATATGTCTGACAGTATACGATGATATGTTTATATGCTAGCATCATATGTTATATGTGATAGTGGTAGTAGGAGGGGAATAGTCCCCAAGTTCGGTTGTTAGGACCGAAGGGTAGTTCGGACACCCCAGATATGTCCGATAGTATGTTTATCTTATGATATATGTGATAGTAGCAGTAGGGGTGAAATAGTCCCCGAGGATCGATTGTTAGGACCGATGGGTAGTCAGCACCCCAGAATGGCTTGACACGGGTAGGACGGCACCCCAGAATGGCCGCACGGGTAGTCGGCACCCCCAGAATGGTCGCACCAGGTAGTCAGGCACCCCAGAATAGCCTGGCAATATGTATGTTATATGATCGTATGGTATGTGGTACGATGGGGGAACTCACTAAGTTTCGTGCTTACAGTTTACAATTTTGGTTTCAGGTACCTCTTCGTCGAAGGGGAAGGAGCTGGCGCGGTAGCGGCACATCATACACGCACACTGTTTTTCCGCATTCATGGGATTGTTCTGGGATTCATACTCTGATATTTTGATAGTTCACATGTTTTGGTTTTCAGATATAGTATATGTTTATGAAATGGTTTGATCGGACAATGTTTATTTGCAAATGATTTACTAAATATTAATTGAAAAATGAAATTTTTGGACGTGAAAAATGTGTCGTTACACATTGCATACACCACAGTTTCAGCTTTTGTCCTGGGAGTTTATTTCAGATACTATGTTGTGTTGATACAGTTCTTTTGTCATGACACATCTATTATAACTTTTGGGATTTATAACGTACGATTTCATGATATATTATAAATGGTTGATATCCTTAGTATTATTTAAACAAAAAATTTTGGGTCGTATTTTGGGTCGTTTTATTCATGGTTTCTAGGAAATAAGGAATGGGTTTTATCATGGGTGTAAGATTAGTACTCGTCAGGTTTATGGGAATATTGAAACTCGAGTTGGTGAAAATTTTTCATGATCGATAGGTATATAGGATTGTTCCGAACGCAATTGTAGGATGAGTATCTACCAACTCGTGTCTTCAAGAAGGCAAGTGTGGTACTCGCATCAGGAGCTTTTGGTAAAAGATCTCATGGAAACTAGTTATCCCTATCTGGGAAAATGAAGTCAGGGATCAGGAGCGCTTGTGTCGCTCAGGAGGGATGTCAGTTGATAGGGCAAGAGCAGAAGAGAATCTTCACTCCAAAGTGTGGGTAACGAATTAATCGTGTGGGTTTGTTCGGATACTTGGATTGTCTAGAGAATTTAAATGGACTTTGATAGAGATATATAGAGTTCATTGATTTATCGATAAGTGGATAGATGGATTAGTGATACATCCGTTCCGGTCAAGGGTTATAGTTCTATGGCACGGGATGAAGTGGCTTAAGGATTTGGAGTTGTTTTATGGAAGGTATTTGGGATTATTGAGCTCTTTGAGATTTTAGGAAGTGTTATTTTGGTTTTGGAATGTGTTTGATCGCTGAGGTTGTCTAGTAATGGAATGCTAGTTCTTGTATTCCCTGGTTGTTGACAAGTTTGAATTGTAAGGTTGTGAGATGGATTGGGAATCCATCAACTTTTAGTAGATTAGGAGAGCACAATTGAATCCAAGTGGGGGAAAATCGTTTGGTCTAAAGGTTGCACCACAATAATGGATATTCAGGTTTCATTGTGCATCATTAGTGATGCATGGTTGGTGTGTGGATGGATTTAGGTTAAGGGTTGTGTTAGAGCCTCTCTTCATGTTCTTGTATGATGAAGGCTTTGGGGTTTGAAGCATAACCTGAACATTTTATATGGTTATAGTCAGATGAGGGTTCAACTCACAATGGTTATGGTTGGTATAATAGATGGACGGTAAGACTATGGGTGGGTCCATGGTCGTATGGAAGTGTTGTAAGACTACGGGGTAGCTGTAGCATTCACCAGGTGGATAGGCAGTTATGTAAGTGTTGTAAGTCTGCGGCGGGATCGTATCATTCACTAGTATGAGACAGGCCATTGTGTCACTGGCTGGTTGGACTACGGAAAGATCATCACATGTTTGGGTCGAGGTGGATAGTATTAATGGAGGACCACTCCTTGAATAGTATGAGGATTGTTGGATTTGAGGAAATGTGGGGCCCGTTCGATTGTGTAGTGTGGGTGAGATCCAGTGGGGTTGGTTTGAGCAAGGTATTGGGTTGTATCTAGAGTGATATAACTCTACGGTCATTGGTTGGCATCCGTGTAGTGGTTAGACTTGATTAGCTCTTATTAGTTGGACTATTAATCGGAGTCTAATGGAGGGACTAGGTGTGAGTCTGTCAACCTCTATGGTGGGTTGAGGATTTTATATTTTAGTTTAGTGGAAGTTCGCCTTAAAATCAGAGGATTTCAGATGGAATGAAAGTGTAAATCTTAGGATATCAGGATGGGAGTTATGTTCCCGGTTGATACAATGGGGTTGAGACTTGCGTTGGGAGTCACCCTTGATCTCAATTGAAGAATTCAATAGCGATGAATGGTAGGTTATGTTATCCTTTAGAAAAGATGTATAGATATTCCTGTGTCGTTTGCTCTAATTTCCTCAAATACTCATCACATGAGTTTGATCACATATCGAATGCTAGTTAACGAATTGTTGTTGTACATTTTTGAATTGGAGAGAAACCTTTATTGCCTCTTGCATCCTACTTCTATTGAAAATATTGAAATTGACTCTTCGTATCTTCAACAATGCATAGGAATAATTCTTTCTCATCCGGAATTGACGTTTGGATTTGTCAGCATAGGTTGCTTCATCGTTAAAGTAGTCATTCAAGATGGTTGTGATCGACCTTAGGATTTCTCCGTAAAGGAGGATTTCTAGTTTATGAACATAAACTTCCGACTTCATTTTGTTGTAGATCTAATGTTGTTTACATAACGTCCCCGATAAATGTCAATTCCCACAACGCTAACGTATCTGACGAAGTGGATGACAATGAATACATTTTAAATTATATATATATATATATATATATATATATATATATATATATATATATATATATATAGAGAGAGAGAGAGAGAGAGAGAGAAAGAGAGAGAGATAGTTAGGTTCAAATGTTTCCAACAAGTATTGTGTACACATATGGACCAATCAGAATTTAGCACAAATTAAATTTTTTAATAAATCAATAAGGGTAAATTAGTAATGTTGCATGTATATTAAATAAATTCCAAAATTAAAATCAAATCAAATCCCTATAAAATTGCAATCAGTTTTTAAACCCTATAAAAACCATCGATCGTCGCCACTTCTTCCCCTGTGTCGCCAAAAACATTAACCAATTGCACACCCAAACTCAAATTGGGTTTTCACGCACAACAATCGATTTGTCTATATAATACAATAATCGCAGATGCAAGAACTCCTTTTCGCTTGCCCATAACCACATTCGTCGAGTAGTCATCCACTTCCCATCAAACTCATATCCGCCGCCTCCATCAAAAGGTACTGCCTCGAGGATTTTGATTCGACTACTGTGATCAATGATCATCTGCCACCGATTGTTGATGATGCTTCCCACATAAATGGTTTAAAATCGATAAATAGGAAAGAGGAAACAAAGGAAATTATTCTAGGAAGAAATGTGCACACTACTTGCCTCGAGGTAACAGAGTAAAAGGTAATGAAATCAATTTATTTGCTTTTCACTATTTAGAAATTAATAGCATTTTGGTAGACTAAAAGGTAATGCAATCAATTAATTTCTTGTTTATGATGCTAACTTAAGAAGGAAAAAAAATGTTTTTATATGATTCTAACCGGATGTTTGTGTTATATTTTGTCTAGATGTTTTTTTTGTTAGAATAGTGGATGTAAAGTGGTCAAATATGGTTATTGTAATTTAGTATTCTATAAGAATATGTAAATGGCTGTGTTGTTGTGGTCATGCACAATTGAATGTCTGTTAATAATGTTTTTGATATGTTAGAATGGTATCTCCTTAATGGTATCTGTAAAGGTTTTAAAAACGGTTTTCAACTTTTCAATCTGTTAGAATGATTTCCGTAAAGGTTGTAAAGATAGTTTTTGTAGTAGGAAAATTAGTATTCTATTAGAATATTAAATTCATCCTATTAGAATGTATTGGTAATGTATATTAAGAATAATACATTAAGAATAAGTATTAGTCTGATAGAATGGTGTCTAAGTAATGGTCTAAAGTTTGATATTTGTTGTATGACTATGCAATTATGATAATCTAGTAGAATGAATGTATTTTTTTTACATTCAACTAGAATGAACGTCACTTATTCTAACAGAATATGATTTCAGTAGCATCAATTTAACAAAATGAATTAATAATGTCTACTGCATTCTATCAGAACTTATAGTTTTTATTCTCTTAGAATACACTAAAAGTTTTAATCTTTGAAAGTTGATTATGTTTTATTTGTAGATTTAAGTTTTGAAGAGGTTGTCATTGATGTGGAAAAGAAGGAAAACATGGAGAACGAGAGTATTCTAGCAGAATGTATTATGCCAGAATGTAAAAGATATTTATTAACAATAATATTCTTTCAGAATAGATTACTATTTTTGTTAGATTTTGATGGTTTTTTTCTTTATTTAAGCATTCTTAGTTTTAGTCTCTAAAAATATATGTAATGCTTAAACCATTATTAGTCATATTTTTTTAGAATGAATGTAATAATTGTTTAGTCTTATTCTTTATGAATTAATGTAATTAGTGATTCTTAAAGAATAAAATTTGTATTCTTTATAAAATGTTATTCTTGATAATATGTTGTATAAATCTTTAAGCATGTTAATTATAAAAAAATATATTAAATGAACCATATTCTGTAAGAATAAAATCGACAATATCTTTACTAGTTTATGTTTGACTCTGTCATTCTGACAAAATAAAATCGGTTAGTATTAGAAATTATAATATAATTAAATTTGAATTAATTTAAAATTTTCAGATTAAAAAAAAATAATTATCCCTTAAAATCCGCAAATTTCCTTTTTTTAATATAGATTAATTAACCAAAACACCATTCTGCTGAAATTTGTGTGATTATATGGTACATGTTACCCTATTGTAATATCATAGACCCTCAGATCATGACCAATGGTTTTTTTCATCTATTGGTCCAGAATTGTGCTTATGGGCACACAATAGATGTAAGAAACAAAATAACCTAGTCATATATATACATATATATATATATATATATATATATATATATATATATATATATATATATAAGGTGTTTGGTATTTGTTATGTGGTTGGAAATATAAATTATGTGTATTTATAATAGAGATTTTTTTTAATTTGAAAAGTTGTTAAGAAATCGTCACAAACAAAGGGGTACAGCCAAAGTCTTCAAGCGTGGTGACCCTCACTATATTACCACATAATAGGCGGTTTAGTGGTCACTGAACTACTGCGGTGACTCGTCACCTATCATGGTGTACGGTTATCCCACTCTGATCGATCTTAACTGGCTTTTGTAACCATGAATACATAGTTAGTTTGGGAAAGGCAATTTGGAGACTCTTTATGTCATTGCAATCATAATATGATAAATATCCCTATAAAATCCCAAAGCTTAGAAGGACATAGGCATCGATGAAGACAAAGAAGATTAGTTAAGGAAAATGCAAGGATATCGAAAACAAAATAATTGCATTAATCGTTAATCTTATTAACCCCTATAATAAGGCTAATGTGTATGGTCAAACTCAATCTACTCAAAAAGTGACGTCACATCAACGTCACATCACCTCCACTACAAACTCACTAACCCTTGGAAATGGTTACCACTCCACATCATTTTTTTTCTTTTTTTCTTTTTTTACATTAGAATAAATTAAAAATTTATTATAAAACATAAATCTTAATTAAAAACATCTTACATTAAATTAAAAAACGAAAATGTAATATCTAAATTACTTTAAAAAAACATAAACATTTAAATCCTAAATTACTAAAAAAACATACAAAATATTACTCATCTTCCGGGTCACCACCGACCCGGTTTTCGTTATCTGTGTCCTCATCCTCGTTGTCGTCATTGTCATCGTGTTGTTGGAATTGCATTTGCCATAAATGCTCAGTCAAATAATAACGTAGATTGTGATGTATTTCACTATTTTGTATTTCCAAATAGTTATATCCTCTTCTTCTATTACCATGTTATGTAATATAACACAAGCACTCAACACCTTCATCAATTTTTCCTTGTCCCATGACCGTTTCGGATGTTTGATAATATGTCACTTTTGTTTGAGGACCCCAAACGCCCGTTCCACATCCTTCTTTGTCGATTCTTGTGCTAACTTGAACAATTTTCGTTTTTCATCGGCCGGAAATGAGTACGACTTGACAAACATAGCGTACTCTAGATATATCATATCCCCAAAGTAATACCCATAATTATATTGATGTTCATTCACAACGGCATAGTTGGTGCTTTACCCTGCAAAATATCATTAAACATCGGAGATGCTCCAAGAACATTCAACAGTGGCAGAGCCAGGACCAAAGTAAAGGGGTATCCCAATTTTTTTTTAGGGTAACCTAATTTTTTTCCCGGGACTTGGGTTTCGGTTTTAAACCCAAATCTTAATCGAATACTTAGCTAACCTCAAGTCTTGTTATATAAACATGAAGTTGAAGTATATTTTGATACTTGAATCGATGTGGGACTCAAAGTAGATATCAAATAAAGCATAAGCATAACAGGTTTATATAATAGAAAAAAATGGCTGAGTTTATATGTGTTTAGCGATGTGGGATATAATAGCTGGGAAAATAAAACAAAAATAAACAAAGAATATATAAGAAGCAAGAATAGAACTCAAAACATTTGCTTGAATAAGCCAACGCCTTAACCAACAGACCAATTATTTGTTTGTGTTTATAAGTGGAGGGATGCATATATATACATTATACCGATTTTTTTGAGGGATGCGTAAATAAAAATTACACTCCCGAAAGAAATTGAGGGGTATCCCGGGCTACCCCGGGATCCCCTTGGATCCGCCCCTGACATTCAGGTCGTTGTTTGACCCCGTCATACCAAAGAATGCATGCCAAAACCATAGGTCATGTGAAACAACGACCTCTAGTATAATAGTCGACACACCATGATCACCTCGTGTGAATTGACCTCGCCATATGTTAGGACAATTGGCCCACTCCTAATGCGTACAATCAATGTTGCCAAGCATTCATGGAAAGCCATGTTCAGCTTCATGTGCGACATACAACTGTTTGATATCATTTCTAGTAGGATGTCGCAAGTATATGTCACCATAAAGCTCTATAACATACTCACAAAAAAGATAAGCACATTCTCGACCAGTCCTCTCAGACATTTTCAAATACTCATCTGACGCGTCTGTAGTTATGTCGTATGACAATTGCCTAAGAGTTGTTGTGCATTTTTGTATTGTGCTAAAACCACGTTTACCTCTAGCATCTCATCTCAATTGGAAAAAGTCATAATTGGTTTCCAAATCTCTAGTTATACGTAAAAATAAATTTCTACTAATACGGAATCGTTCTTCAAATTTTAATAGGTCGTACAAACTATCAGGGGATAAATAATCACGTACCAAAAGCCCATGTGCTGCGATATGATCCCGATTTATCGAAATTCTATGTTTCTTCTCCACATTTGAACTTTCGCCTCTTTGTCGCACCCTTTCGCGTGTCGCAGACAACGTGTGCAACACCAAGTCATCATCAGAATCATCATCATCAGATGAAGAAGAAATCGAACCCGCAAAATTATTCATATTTATGTTTGAAAGTGTATTTGAAAGAGTGATTGAAAATATCTTTGTTTATATATATATATATATATATATATATATATATATATATATATATATATATATATATATATATATATATATATATATATAGAGAGAGAGAGAGAGAGAGTGTGTGTGTGTGTGTATATATATATATATATATATATATATATATATATATATATATATATATATATATATATATATATATATATATATATATATATATTAACTTTTAGTTTGAATTTTTTTTCGCAACGGTCAAAAGAAATATGAGGAAACGGTCAAAAAAATCATTAACCAATCAGAACACCCGTCTTCACCCGTAGCCGCACCCATGCTACAAGGCACCTACGCATATCTAGGATGGTATCCACACGTATGTGGCCTTGCCATGTAGGTTCTACGCGTAGCCACCTCCAACCCATACTGCAAAGCCTAAAATACAAACCAAACTCAAAAATAACGACCTTAAAACTTTTATCGTAACTGAAGAGATATACAAAGTAAAATTTTATTATATGTGATGTTCATTGATACGTGAAGGTCCCAAGAAATTTCCTACAATCAATGCGACTAAACCACGTACCTAATAACTTCAAAGAAATCGGCCCATGCATTATTTATCTACATGTATATACATATATCCGTTTGTACAACAAAAATATACTTTTTTAGGAAATGATATCTCATCAATTTAGGTACAACGAGTTTGTAAATCAATATATAAATCGATAACAATTTAAAGAGAAATTAAAATCATTATATCGTTTAAAGAAGTAACAGCTGAAATTGTCTAAAATGGTAATTAAGAAACATACGACTGATAGTATAATAGAGTAGTAGTTAGGAATTGGGAACTGATGACTTGAAAGAGAAAAATAAATGAAGTAGGGTGTTGGGATTTGATGATAAAAATAGGGGCTAACGAATTTAAAAAATACTAGTAAATTAATAAAATAGGAGTTAGGGAGGACATACCCACGTGGCAGTCATGTCATTCGTGGGGCCACTGCCCATGGCCACTCCCTGTGGCTCTCTACCCTCACTTGTTTCTCTCTCCTCTATCCTCTTATTATTTATTCCGGCCACTTGTGTCAGACTCCGGCAGATGTCACTCTCCGGCGACCTTTTCCCACTTCTATATATTTATACCCACCCCACCCCCAGTCCCCTACTTATCCTTACATTGCAAAAAGAGAAAAAGATAAAACACTTTGACGTACAAAAAGGTCTTTTTACATGAAAACAGAGAAGCATCGGCATATTGGTCTTTGAGACGACGTGAGTTTGGCATGTAAAACGTAGTACAAACCTACCTAATCTTCTTCACTACAAACCACCTTCGTAATCCTTCAAACTCCCATTCTTATTCATCAAAGATGAATCCAGAATTAACCTCCGGCGCCAACAACACCAGTTTTTTCAATGGAAACGATCATCGCTTGTTCGCTACGTCTATATCCGCACCTCAACGACAGCTTTTAGACGTCGTTAAACCCGACCCAGGGTGGCCGGAGTTTGTCGCGTACGGTGGTCAGTTGGGTTATGGGTATATGAATCAAAACACACCAGGAGGCGGAGATCAGACATTTCTACCGGCGAATTCGAATTCAGTTTCGGTGTCACCTAAGAAAAGGAAAGCCGACAAGGGTCAAAGCCTACAGGTTTAGTTTTAGTCAATATTGTTATTATTATTTTTTTATTGTTATTATTCCGTTTTAATGGTAAGTTTCATTAAATTAACTTGTTTGATGTGTGACATATGTAGGTAGTTTCTGAAAAAGATAAGAAGATAAAAGGGTGTGCTGAAGAAGGAGATTCCAAAATCACACATCAATATAGTAATTGCGATAACAAAAGCAGTAACAGTAAAGAAGCTTCTACGAACGCTTCATCAAAGGAGAAATCGAAGGTTTCCGAGGTTCAAAAACCGGATTATATTCATGTTCGTGCACGTCGTGGTCAAGCCACCGACAGCCACAGTTTAGCCGAAAGAGTATGTGATGTGACCCAAGAAAAAAGCTTCTTTTTTCCACGTAAAGATCGATAATTATGACTGAATTTGACGATGATGATGATGATGATCATGATGATTAATGATAAACAGGTAAGAAGGGAGAAAATCAGTGAGAGAATGAAGTACTTGCAAGATTTGGTTCCAGGGTGTAATAAGATTACGGGGAAGGCTGGAATGCTTGATGAAATTATCAATTACGTTCAATCCCTTCAAAAACAAGTAGAGGTATAAAATCAAATCATTAGGGAATTTTTAGCAGTTTGTTACATAGTACAATAATGACCCTGTGTATTATAATACGTATGACTGTAACCGAAACTGATGTTAATGACACAATGTCATCTAAAACAACATGATAGAGACTAACTCTCTGTCTACTATCTTGTATGATGAAAAGACATAAATGTCTTATCATCATAAAAAATCATAAAAGATTTGTTACCCTTAGTTTAATCTAGTCTCTAGTCATGTTATATGTAACAAATGCATTAATCTAGTTCAGTTTAATCTTGTCTCTAATCATGTTATATATGTAACAAATGCATTATAAAAGATCCGTTTTCAAGTAAAATAATTATTTCATGCATGATTTAAGTGATTCAACTCACATATAACAATTTAAAGAGAAAAAAATACTAAGCATTCGTATATTTTGGATTCCAACAGTTTTTGTCGATGAAGCTTGCTACGGTGAATCCAGAGCTAGATTTCAACATTGAAAGTGTATTCACGAAAGAGGTAACTAACAAGATTAATAATAATGATAGCAAAACGTTATGATTTGTGGTAACTTTAAGTTATTAGTAATTAACAAACTTATTTTCTTGCTATAATCAGGTGTTTCAATCCCCAATTCCGGGACTCGGGTGTTCTTCGGAAATGGCTACTTCCACATATTTTCAGTTAAACTCTACGGAGCAATTGGTTTCATATTGTGGACTAGACATGGAAATTAACTCAACGGAAATGGCAATAAGAAGAAGTCTTAATGCCCCAATTCCGATTCCGGAAACATTTATGGATTCATCTTGTTTCAATGTAATTCCTTCTGCTCTTTCCCCTTCATTCTTTCAAATGTAACTTTCAAAAAATCAAATAAAATATTTACGAAGTACATGGTACAAGCATAGAGGCAGAAAGTACAAGTAGGAAAGTCTCGGTTTTCTTACGAAAGATCCGACCTTTTTTGTTACAGCAAATCCAGCCAACTGCTACGTGGGATGCTGATTTACAGAATCTGTACAAAATGGAATTTGAACAAGGAACATTGATACCATTTCAATCCCATCAATTTACAGGTAACTAAAAAAAATCTTTAAAAGTCATGGAAAAATGATGCCAAATGTTGGAATGATTTTCTAAAAGAATAAATGGGTCCAAGCTCAATAACCAAGAAAGTTGCATAGTTGGTATCTTTCTTTATCCTTGTCTTCCACCCAAAAATGATTAAAAAATGGGTCCTTTAGATAACCACAACCTTTCCATTTTCATTAATAAATAAATAAATGTAGAACTTCAAAATAATTACATGAAATTGACACTCGATCAATTTCAGTAATAGTAATAGAAACAATCTAAAAATTTAAGTGCTGTTTGACGTCTTATTGGGTCCGATAAAAAAATTGTCTGACTTGGTCAGTTTGATACCATACTTAAAAGTGATTCGGTCTTGACTTCTCTGATATTTTTTTTACTCGTCAAATTTAGAGCTTAATCATCATCTATCAAACAACGATTTAGTACTGGATTAGAGTAAAGATAACGTAATAAGAGCTTTACTAGTTTACAAATGATAAATCAATAAAATGAAGCATATTATTATAACCTAAAGGAGATTACTTGTATTTTTTTTTCAGGTTCAAATGAAGTAAGCAATATGAAGATGGAGATGTGATGAGTGAAAGAAATTTTTTGACATGTATTAAACCGAATTGTTATTGATCATTATTCTTTACTCATTTGCCTAAAGTATATATCGTATATGCAAGTACGGATATTGGCATTGTAGGAACAATAATTAGAATATAGAATGCATATTACAACATTTCCACCTTATGTTATAGATTTTTATGATATAGATAAGATTTTTCCACATTTAATAGATCAAAGAAACATAAACAGGGACCAAGAATATGACACAGTATGAATTCATTTCAACAATAATCATAGCCATTCTCAATAGTGGTCCAATATCAAAATTAATGGACAACAAATTGCAAGTTGCAAAGCAAATGAACAGTGAAAATGCAAGATTTTAATGTGAAGTCAATTTTTCATCCATAATTGAATAACGATCTATATGGCTAGTGGGATAACGAAATAACCATATTCGAATGCCGGATGGTTCATAATAGCCCCGATTTAAAACCATATATTCCTTTCATAAATAACATCAAAGACTGCAAGCACCTAAATGCAGCTAGCCAACGACAACTCAAAGACAAACAGACATAAACCTATCAATGAGTCGTCTAGGTATACTTTTGGGACCGAAAGAGACATACTCTACTATAAATGACGAAAAATATCATTCTTCAAGGGGGCTAACAAGTGTAATTCCATATGACTCACTGGCTAGTTTATGTAAAAATGTTATTTTTCGAGCAACACATAAGTTATACCACATTGTCCTGTCCCACAAGCATCATATGAGAAGAAAATCTGGTTTACAAGGTTAGGGGTGCACAAATACCAGTTTTAAACCAATTTTGATTTTTTGAAAAACTAGTTTTCTCTAAACGGGTTTCGATTATAATCTGTTTGGTTTTTTGGTTTTTTTGGAAGTGAAATTTTGTTAAATCACCGATTTTTTCGGTTTAAAAATCAGTTTGGTTCAGTTTTTCTAGGAAAAAACATGTTTTTTTAACATATATAAGCCAACGGTTCGGTTTTATTTGAACCGGTTATGCCATATGTGTCCACAAGCAGCCCAATCTATATTGGATATAGTTAGAAAAAAATGGCAAACCCCAAAAAAATCAACGGGTCTAGTTGAAATTCTCCACACATTTAAATAAATCAATCAAGTTGGAGTTGAAATTTCTGATCTGATGTCGATCCACTTCTCATTTAAATATACATTAATTTATATTTTATACTTTATAAAGTAGGAATACAAAGACGAAACCCTAAAGTCTTGAGCATAAAAGCATTTGGATACGCCCGTTCACAAATTTATCTCTGATTTTGAGAATTTCAAAGTCCATATTCCATTTAGAGGTCAGATTAGATTGTTAAAATGAAAGTTAAGTTGCTTAGACCGAAGGGTATGGGTGGGGAGTTTCTCTCACTTTTTGTGGGCCACACCACCATTTCCCTCATTTTCCTTTCCCTCACCTAAAACCCAAGGAATAGGTAGGAAGCTCCCATCACTATTTATTTATTTATTTTTTTAAAATATATATTTCATGCATATATTATACTCATTTTGTAGGGAATTAAAAACTATGAATTTTGATATATTTTTCATATTTTTTAGTAGGTATATAATTTTATAAATATTAAAAAATATAATAAAAAAACTGCCAAATAGAACGAGGAGAGAGAGTGCGGCACCCCCTCCCCCCACCTCTTTTCCGCAGGTTGCTCCCCTCAACCAGGTGACGGTGTTCCAATGAGAGGAAAACCCTCCCGCTCCCCTTTCCCGCTCCATACCTTCGAGCCTTAGAAGTAATGAAGTTGAAATGTCCTATGGACAATTATTTAGGTTTGAAGTCTATAAAATTTATGTAAACATTAAAATTTAAAATGAGCCACCCCATGCCCAGCCCGTTTAATCAACAACTTGTGCTTACAAACAAACAAAACAAAGCAAATTGGTCTAACATGTGATCAAACCATTTACCTAATAATTTGAGTTGGTGGGCATGTTCAACAAAACTAGTTGGTAACACGTAGCAGATAGCTGATAACGTTTTATTAAACACTCTCTCAGATAGTTTTTAGATTTAGAATGTTTTGTTTAAACTAAACACTAAAAGTTTAAACAAAGTTTTTTGTTCAAAACATAGAGTTTTGTAAAATGCTAGAAACTAGAAGCTCTCAAACGCTTAATGTCAAACACGCCCTGAAAATCTCAACTTGTTAATTAGGAAGGTCAACCTAAACCCAACTCTAGCCCCAAACTTATTTCCGGTTCTAATTGGAACCAAAAATCTCACATTGTGTCTGTTGAACTCGAACCTCAGATCAGTTTAATGAATATATTAACCAAGAACCAACTATACTGTGAATTATATATAGTATATACTGTGAACTAATGTCATTGTTAATCGGTTAAATTAACAGAAAGACAAGGGGGACCATGAAAACTGCGTATGAATATGGTTGCATATACTTGGTCTTGAGGCGTCTAAGAGCCGCAGCTTTCGTTCGTTTTCAACCCAAATGTAACAATGACGGGTGGATCCGGCCTGATCCATACCAAGATCTACTTGATTTGTTTGCCTCACTCGATTGTGATATGCCATATAAGCTTTTTCCTTTAGGCCCACTCCAACAGCCACGGATTTATTCCTTTGAATTTTTCTGCTTCACATAATGCAATTGCATGGAATAATAACACCAAAAATACACAACAAGATTCTCTTGCCAAAAGTGTGGATATCACTCAACCTCTTCACCAGAGATATTTTAGGACCATTTTATTTACCACTTTCGTCCTGTTTTCCCATCAGAATCTGGTTTTAGATTTAAGAGTAAGTTACATTTTTGGTCCCTAGGTTTAACTGGTTTTTTCGATTTCAGTCCCCAAAAGTTTTCTTTTGTAATTTCAGTCCTTATTTGAAGTTTTTGTAACACTTTTATTTATCCATGTTCCATATAAAAGGACTATTCTTGATACCAATGTTGCAAAATCAGCTACACTTAGGGAGCAAAAACAATCATTTTACTTTCAACAAGACAAAACTTCATAAATGGTCGATATGGTTTCACAAAATTTGAAGATTCATCCCTAACTATAAAAAACCTCACAGATGGTCCTTATGGTTTCAAAACTTTTAATGTTTAGTCCTTCCAGCTCACTCCGTTACCATTTAGCTGTTAACTCTTTTTTCAATATTCAGGGACCAAAAATGCACCCAAAAAAATGAGACTATAATTGCTAAAATCAGCTATACTCAAGGACCAAAAATGCAATTTACTCTAGATTTAAACATTGTTATAGAGAAGTTGCATTTATTTTGAAAAGAGAGTAACATAAAATGGTCTTCCACTATATTAGAATAATAATATTACAGAACCAAACATAAGAATATTAGCATATAAAAGATTACAAAATAAATACAACACACACAATGTACAAATTAAGAATAAAAAACAATCAATTTGAACAAGAAATCACCATCTACAATGATCTCTAGTCCATCGGAACCACTGATTCTTCCCCAGCTTCTACTGTTTTATATAATAAATTCATTCAGAAACCCATTTTTACAACAATTTAAAAATAATGAAAAAGAATTGAAATTTCATACCTATGCCAGGAACAATTATTACAGGTGCTGATTTGCAATTGTGGAAGCAATACTCGCTTACACTTCCTTGTAATACACTGAAGACATGAAAAAAAACAAGTTGGTTAACAATAACAACAAAAGTAATAAATAACAATAACAATAATAAAAACTAACACATATAGTAAAAAACAAAAAATATCGTTACTTTTTTACTTAATGGACTTAATGGGGATAAAAACTTAAGGTATGTTTCTTTTTTACTTAATGGGATTAATAGTTAAGTGCTTAATGTAGTCAGTTATATACGGTTGTTTCTTTTTTACTTAATCTCGACAACTGGACAGAATGACTTAATGGATTAAGCCAAAAGCTGGCCTAATCTATTAAGATTAAGACGTCAATATTTTTTAAATATTAATTACCCATAAATACCTTTGCATTAGGCTGCGGCCTCTTGTACCCATGACAACAGCTATTGGCTTCACTTTTTCTGCTTCCTTGCAAATTGCCTTACCCGCATCTCCTTCCACTATTCGTGTCACTGTTTTTACCTACTCAAATAGAATTTTAAAATTTGTTACAAAATCAGAAATTACAAAAATACAGTTATAAATGCAACAAGCTGTTTACAGAGTATTATATTATTGTCTATGTGCATATACATTATAACTCAAAATTGCATTCTTTACATTTTTAAAAAACATGTGTCTCATTGTTTTTGTAGAAAACAGATAAAGTCACATGATAAGATTTCCATAGATTGGAAAAATAGAGTAAGTTTTCATTGGAAGCATATACTTTTGGCTTTTAAAATCCAGGGTTTGCCATAGGATAATGCCCTATTTAATGAACTCCAGCTAGAGAGAAGAGGTAAATTTTATACATATGAAAATCTTGATAACAACTTCATCACATGTATTGAGTTATCATATATGTTTATATATCTAAGACAGCTGGGGTCACAGGCACTAAATACTCCTTCAAACTATTTAGGAGTTGGTGGATTAGGGTTTCAGAAACATACAATTTAAAAATTAGTAAAGAGATGATTTCTTCCATTTTAAAGTACGTCACAAACTTATATACCAAAAGTCAACATGTGAAATGCCAAAGTCCCAAGATTTATCATAATTTATAAAATCTTTTATAGTCCCCCGATTCACTTGAAAAGAAGATCTTCCTAAAGTCTTCCCCCTAATTTCAATAACTGGCATTTGCAAATCATGCATCTCCAATTTGGAATTGATGGAGTATATATTGATACTAGGAGTTGTTCTTTCATTTAACTAACATATACATATAAACTCTGTAACTAATGTATATATATAAGCTTCTACACATCAAGTAAGAGATCATCATTAAGTACACACAAAACATCATAGATTTAATAACTATAATCGTGTAAGAACACATAAATCCACAAGCGAAATTATCTTAACCATAAGCGGTGAAAAAATTACTCACCATAGCAACCTTCACGGCCTCCAAAGATAGTTTTTCCATTAGCGTCTGCGATACATCATAAACGATATTGTTCTTTAAACCTAACGACAACAACCAGTATCAATCAGAAAAATCGAAAAGGAAGAGAAATTAGGAATTTTTTAGTGAGAGGTAGTGATCTACTCTGTGTATTGAACTTGAAACGCTAAATTAGAGTGAACACTGAAGAACAGAGAAATTGCACTTACTGGAGACGGCGTGGACAAGGTGAAGGGTGTCGCCGGGGCGGCAGAAGTGGAGGAGTGCCCAATCGAAGGCGTGTTTGGATTTAGGGCCATGATCAACTGCGATAACGATATCACGGCCGGGACGGCGATCGGCGGTCCAGTTGTACTCTACTTCTTCGCTTAAAGTTTGCATTCTCATACTCATTGTGTTGTTGGATCTGAAATCTGAACAGAAACAGAAGCGTGTTGACTGTTGAGTGGGTGGCTTGGCTTGTGTTGGTGTTAACTTGTTATATGAGGGTTGAGCCGCCCCCTACCGGCCGCCACCAAGAAAGTGGCTGGAATCGTATAGGAAAGTGGCAACGTAACATTAAAATATTCATACAACGTGCAAAATAAAACTTCCTTTTTATTTTACCTTTTGTTAAGAGTTTTTGGGTGGATCTAGTCACTTTTACATATAATTTTTATGAAATAGTCTCATATTTCATGTTACTCTCCGGACAACAGTATATTTGTTATGAGATACCCATCACCACACCATTTCATTATTATTATTTTAAATTAAATGTATATAAAAATAAATTTAAAAAAAAAAATAAATGAAGAAACGTGGCCTCGAGAGACGTTGAGCAGTTGATGGTGCTTAACACAACATGAGGTTGGGATGGTGAGGCTTTGGCCTTAACGTCGTTATGGTTGTCGACCTAAGCCTCTCAATATCAGGTTTTTTGCTCATACCAAAGGAAGAAATGAATTGATTTTTCATAAGCAAGAAAAGAAAAAAAAATGTGTTCATTTCATCTTCTCTTTTTTCTCATTTTTTTCTTTATTTTTTGAGGTCTGTCCGTTGATTTTAAAAAGTAAAAAATAAAAATATGCCTTCAGCATTTTTTTTTATGTAAATGATTAGGATAAAAAAAGTGTTTAACTTGTCTTTTATATGTAGTTTGGTCTTAGCTTTTTGAATTAACTAGTTGAAGAGTAACCTTTTAATGTTGATACGGAATTAGTAATTGATACTACCACTATGTTGAGTTGTAAGATTGGAAAATTACCCCTTGCATACTTGGGGTTAATCATTGGTAACAATAGGGATAGACAAGTTTGAATTTCGGTTCTTGAGAAAATTAAACTTTCAAGATAGGATGTTGACTCTTTTTCAATCGGAGACCAACTAACTCTCCTCAAATTAGTTTTGGAGAGTCTTGGAGTGCTTTACTTTTCCATCTTTGGATTTCAATGGCAATTTTAAAGCTATTAGAAGGTTATTGTAACACATTTTTAAGGAGGATATAATAGAGACATGAAAATTTCTTGTATTAAATAGGATCAAATCCTAAAGGGAAAAGATAATTGATGCCTTGTGATTGGAAGCTTATTCGAGTCGAATTGTTGTCTTCTATCTAAATTGAGATGTCGTTTTTAGGTATAATGATGCATTTTGGGTGTTAACATTAAGTCAATTCAAGATTGTCAAGGAGGGTTCAAAAATGGTGATAGGAGATTAAAGTCTTCTACCATGTTGGGAGGCTTGGTGAAGGAAACTCGTGATTTGCAAGACTAACACGTAGATAATGTTTCTTTTATACAAAAAGTGGTTGGTCATGGAGATAATACTTAGTTTGGGAATATGTATGGGTGGGTGATAGACTGATATATATGTTATGCCTGATATTTTATGTGTTAGAGTCGACCAAGGCTTTTTAATTTCCGCTTGTTATAATTGTGGAATTTGGAATTAGAGTTGGTTTATACAATTGCATTTGAGAGGTGATGACGTGGAAAAAACAAATTTGGATATTTGTCTTCAATCGCATGTTTTTTCGAACAAAAACAATACATAGAGGTGGAATGTGTCTCCTTAAGGTGAGTTCATTGCTTCATGATGTAAATTTATAGATGACCATTTGTTGGAACAAATGGTTATAAAACACAATGGAATACGTTAGACATAATAAAGGTAAATGTCCTAGTTTGATGTCTTTTGATATATCGTATGCCTACTATATAAATCTTGAATAAAAATAGTATAGATTTGAAGTCAAACCGGTTTCCTATTTGTGATTTAGAGATTGCGACAATCAGACATTTTTTCATTAATTTCCATATAGCAAAATATGTTATGGTTGTTGGGGTATTTCATGATTGCATACAAATACAGTTGATAAAGGTTTGTTAATTGTAGGTAATGTGGAAGGTAGTCAACAAATCAAGTAATGTGTGGATACAAATCATTCTTGCATATATGTAGGTGCTTTGTAAAATATATGAACAGTGTCATTTTCTCTTTGGCTAAATCATGAAAAAATGCAATATTCATAATATTTCTGTATGTTTTTTTTTTTTGTCTTTCTGATATATTTTTTTGGAATGGCAAAAATTATTAGAACAAGCCTAGTAAGGCACTAAGAAAAAGTAAAACGGTTCCGAATGTATGATATAAGGTATAATGACATAAAAGTCTTTAAGTTTAAGAGAAGTATATGAAATTATTCTTTATTGGATTTTATGTCCACTAATACAGGATTCTTGCAACTTTTTTTGGATTTTATCTTTCTTTTCAAATTTAACCATTAAAACCGAATATTTTTGTGAAACTAAGGGTTTTAATAAACTAGAAAACCAAACTTAAAGGCTTTTATGAACCAGAAAAAATGTATAACTGAACATTTCTACCAAACATAAGAGTTTTAATTAACCTGAAGTACACAAAAGGGTAAATTTCGAAAACAAAAAGTTGCAAGTATTTGATATTAATGAACCTAAAAATCCACAAAAATGTAAATTCATACATTTTTTCCAAAATTAAGGGTTTTTATGTAATTATCCCATTATATAAAGATCGTGGGTCATTTTTCTTCCTTAGTAAGGGGGTGTTTGGATAGGAAAAAAATAGATTGTTTATTGATTATTGCTTAATCTCACCGTAATAAGCAAATTTAAATGTTTAAATAGGAGTCTTTAAAAATCAGCTTATTACGATAGGAATAAACTGTAACAGCCCGAAATCTCAGGTATTGTTTAAATTATGTTTTTGGATGATTTAAGAGGGGACTCGGCGAGTTGGGGCCAAGACTCGCCGAGTAGGGTCGCAGACTTGGTCGCGGGTCCGCGACTGGACTCGACGAGTCCAGATATGGACTCGGCGAGTCGACGCTGTTTAGCGGAAACCCTAACCGTTCAGGTTTGGGACGTATAAAAGGGGTCCATTGGCCGTCATTGTTCGTTTTAGCCTTCTGAGAAGAACCCTAAATCGATTAGTGCAGCAGGAGCAAGGATCTTAGGCCATTGTTGGTTATAGAAGAGTGGGTGTGCAAGGAAGAGGAAGGATTGGCTAAAAGAGCAGCAAGGGGTCACATTCTGAGGATTGGGAATAAAGAGAATACATCAACCAGGTAAGAATTCGTGTATGCTCTGCTATAATGGTGTATTTATGAAATTAGGGTTTATAGAACCCATATAGTGAATTGATGAAGTAATGCCTTGGTATCCCACGACTATAATCTTGTATTAGGACCTTTAGAGGTCCAGAAGGTCCCATGCATGTGTACTTCGGGACGAGACTTATCTCAGGAAACAGTTACTCGTCTGCATGGCATGGACTCGCCGAGTTGTTCTTCAGACTCGGCGAGTAGCTTGAAGATTTACTGGGACTCGCCGAGTTGTTCTTCAGACTCGGCGAGTGGAGTCGGGGTGGCCCCGCGATTCTTCCACGAGGACCTCGTCGAGTCAAGAGGGATACTCGACGAGTAGAAAGGGAATATTCAGGAATTTGTGAGGACGACTAGACTCGCCGAGTCGCCATGGTACTCGCCGAGTCCAGTCGAGTTGACCGTTGACCGTTGACCAGAGTTGACCTAAGTCTGACTTCTTAGGGATAGTCACACTTAGATGATATGAGTGCTAATGAGTTATGTAATGTTATAGGAGGGTTGTAGCTCGTTGGTTTGTGCACGAGTGATTTCAGGAGTTGCTAGTTTTCAGTATTTACGAGGTGAGTCTTCTCACTATACTGTACCCGGAAGGGTTTGACTGTGTGACCGGAAGGTCGGATATGTTATGTGACATGTATGCTATATGTGGTAAGTTAATTGTTATGTGTGCTATGTATGATATGTGGGCCGGAAGGCAATATGTTATGGGCCGGAAGGCGATTATGTTATGAGGACCGGAAGGTCAGGGCCTGGAAAGGCGTATGTGCGTAAGTGTATATTGGGGAACTCACTAAGCATTTATGCTTACAGTTGTTGTGCATGTATTTCAGGTACTAGCGAGGACTGTGGGAAGGCGCCGGCATGATCGATACACACTGAAGATGGTTTTATGATCTTGGGATTTTGAATATTTGTATTGACTGAATAATTAACTATTTATGTCTTGTTTAAAATGGAAACAATTATGTTTTTAAAATGAAAAAAATTGTTTGAAAAATTTGAGCTGTTACATAAACTAAATAAGCTGATTTTAATAAACAGTGGGGGGGAATACTTATTGCAGATTGATCATTTTACTCATATAAGTTGTTTTAATTGCCAAACACTTCAAATGCTTATTGTTTATTCCCACCGCAATAAGCTAATCCAAACACACTTTTAAAAAGTATTTATTCCCACCATAATAAGCAAATAAGCAATAAGCTAATAAGCTAAAAACTATTTATCCAAACACCCCCTAAATCCCCAAGGCTTTTTCCATGAAACCATAATGTCTATGCTTCCAAGATTTTGACTTCCATGTATTATGTGAATCAAATGCACAAACACATTGTATCGTAAAAAAATAAATTGCAAATTTGGGAGGCTTTTTCCGCGAGCTTGTTGATCGTTCTATGATGAAATTAGAAAACATGGTTATTTTCTAATTTCTAACACCATATATATGTCTGATCATTTTAATAATTAACTATTTATTGTATGAAAAAAGGGTATTTCTTGTTCTTTTTTCCTTTTCATGTTATACATGCTACACAAAGTATCTTAGTCATTATAGTCTATTTGTTAAGGTGTCTACTAACATTAAGGAGGCATATAGCTCGAAACATGACATAATTAGAATATTGTTTCAAAATTTTATGATTTATCCCACATGATGAGTCTTGAAACAATGCCCAAGAGAATCTGATTTGCTCTTTTTTTCACTACATGTGGTATACTACCAAGCGGAAACAAAAATATATAGGGAAAATGACTTATTAGGGTAATTATGTTTCAAAGTCGTTCAAAAAACATCATCGAAGTTTGGTTCGTCCAAAAAAAACATCCAAAAAAGATATTTATACAAAAAACACTAACGAACTATACACTTTGTTCAAATATAACATTTTGGTAACCGACATTTACCGATAAAAATTAATTAAGGAGGAAATAAACAAAAGAACATGATTTAGGATGGTAACTGTTAAATGTGACTTGAGCATTTGGAGCATTCTCATGGAGAATTTGAGTCTAATGGAGCATTTGGAACTCAATGGAGCACTTGGGGTTCATGGAGTATGTAAGAAAGGAATGGATCATCTGACAAAGGAACAAATCAAGTGTCAAAGGAACAAATCTTCTAAAAGGGAGTATAGAGTACTCAAAAGAGGTACGGAGCACCTGGGAGTAAAATGGAGCACCTTGGTGCATGGATGCGCCATCCATGCTCAAGGTACACCACTTTAAGCATAGATGTGCCACTCTTGAAGCATGGTGCGCCATTTGAAAGGGTGATGCGCCATTCGCAAGCCATATGCACCACTTGAAAAAGAGATGTGTTAATTTGGAAGGAGGATGCGCCAACTTGGCAGCCTCATACGCCATTTTTGAGGGAGGTGTGCCATTATTGGAGGATATGCGCCAACCCTTGCACAAGATATGTCATGATCATGCTAGATGCGCCATCTTGGTTCAAGGTGCGCCATTTGGTTCCCTGTTGAGCCATGGTATCCCTTGATGAGCCACGTAACTATGAAGTCATCTATGATGCTCAAGAGTGTTCAAGGATGCTCAAATGTTAAAGATGTTCAAGGACTACAACATGTGCATCATGATGCTCCACTATGGCTTATGGTGCTACATCATGTGTGTTGATGATGCACATGTGTTGTATGACATGGATGAATGTTATAGAAGATGTTGCATGGTGGATTATGATTGGTTGACACCATATGTGGGCCTATGGGCCAATGGGCTTTGCCCATTAGGGTTTTAGGTCTGACCCCTTCAATATAAATAGGGATGCTTACTAGTCATTTGATATGTCTTGTATTCTAGAGTGATATGCAAATCTATGTTGAATTGTACTTGTAACCTTTGTTTGAGAGATCATAAATAAATAATAGTCCCCTCCTGCCCATGGACGTAGGTCACCTTGACCAAACCACGTAAATATTGTGTCTTGTGTGCTTTTGGTTTTGCTTGTTTTTTGTTTTACTTCTTAACAAGTGGTAGTAGAGCTGCGATTTGTGTTCATGTAATCGAAGATTTCTACTCACCTGTTTGATTTGGAGAAGTTAAATGGTTCAAATGACTTCCCTTTATGGAAAGATGAGGGCTCTTCTAGTTCAATAAGGATATGTAATGACACTAGAAGGAAAGGTAAAATTGCCAAAGGACATGGAGGCTGAAAAGAAGGTGGTCATACTGACGAATGCGCATAATGCGATTCTGTTAAGTTTGACAGATGAAGTACTGTGGGAGCTTATGAATCAAACAACTGCTTTTAGGCTCTGGAATAAATGTTGTGACAAGTACCAAAACAACTCTGTGACGAACAGGTTGTATCAGAAGCAACGTTTGTACAATCTCAGAATGTCTGAAAGTAACCAAGTGAAATATCATCTGGATAACTTTAATTATATCATCTTATATCTATAAGGAGTTGACGTGAAGATTGAAAATGGAGATCAGACGCTCATTTGTTATGCTCTCTTCTAAACTCATATGAAAATTTCATTGATACCATGCTCTATAGTAGGATAATGATCATTGTGAATGATGTGAAGGATTCTTTGATGTCTAAGGAACTGAAAAGAAAACTTTCAGTTGGAGAAAAAGTTGTCAGTTCCGGTTTGTTCGTAGGGAGAGGAATGATAGAAGAGATGAAATGGGGAAACAGTGAGAGATCATGTTCAAAATTGAATTCTAAAGGTTCATCAAATGCTAAATGTTATAACTGCAAGGAAAAGGGATACTTCAAGCGAAATTGTATACAACTGAAGAATGGAAAGTTCAAGAGTGAATCAAGCAGCAATAACATTGTTGTGGTTCAGGAGAGTTCCGATGAAGGGGACGGTGGTGATGTGATGAATGTAAGTGTTGTATTAAGTGTCCAAGGTCCTAACTAAACTGGTATAATGTTGATGAATAAAAGTAAAGTCATTTTTGGGTTGCCATCATCACCAGGAAATTGCTTGGGTTGATCAAAGGAGAGAGGTAAAATGATTTGTTAATATATTATGTGATTAGTATATTAATTAGAAATTGTTAATTAATGATTTTTTAATTTGTTATAGGAATAATAAATTAATTAGAAATGGATGAAATTATTTAATTACTAATCAGAATTAATCTGGAATTAATTCAGGATTAATTAGAATTGATTAAAGGTGCAAGGGGTGAATTGTAATTGTTCATTAGTTGAACAAAAGAAGCAATTCTAGAACCATCCATGGTATGGACGGTTTTGGAGGATATTCTAGGCTTTCTGTAAGCCTTTTGGTTGCTGATAAGGAAAGGATTAGAATTAGATTAAAATTATTATTTAATTATTCAAATATGACTTTGTGTACAAGTTACCTAGACTATAAATAGGACCATTGGGGCACTTAATTTAGTGTCTTTCTCATACCTAAAGGTGGAGAATGAAATTCTCCTCCTCTTTTCCCCTTTCTCCTTCAATTCTAGGGTTTCTTGTGTTTTAGGTGTGACGCATTAGAAGCCGCATACTATTGGAGCTAGCTTTTCCAAAGAGACAAGAAGGTATTGATTAACTTAATTGGAATAAACATAAGGTGCGTATTCTTAACCAAGAATTTCGATTCATAGGGTTTAGTTTTGTGCTTTTCGAAAGTATGTTGCTATTAGATGTGAAAAAGACAGAGATCCATTTTAGATTGTGTGTACCCTTAAGTGTTAAGAGAATTTCCTCATGTACATTTGTTTTTGTAACATAGAAATCCTAATAGTGGTATCAAAGCCTTGATTTTCACATTAATGGTACATAAAATATGAAACCAGAAAAGACAAAATTTTGACAATTTGTGTCATCACAACGTGACAAGTCTCCTGTCATGACGTGAGATCTGTTTGAAATCTAAATTTCGGGTTTCTCTTGCGTTATTCAAAAGATAGGATAATTATTGGTTAATCCATGTTATTTTAAATATCTAAAATATGAATATGTTAACTAAATAATTAAGAATCCTAATATGAATATGAATGGAATATTAAATAAGATAATTATCTATTATAAGATAATATAATTATTCTGATAAGATTTAAGAAAATTAATTAAAATTGTATGTAACAGATAATTCTTAAATCATGTTTAATTTAAGTATTAATTATTAAATGTTAATTAAATTAATATGATTTGAGCCTTGTATTTTTCAAAAGTTTTAAAATACACCTTATACATATGTATAAATATCTATTACTATATGTATCAATAAAAGTAAGTCAAATCAATAGTATGCCAATCAATCATCCTAATACATCGAGGTCAAATAAGGAGGAAATCATGTTGTGTGCGATGCGATCAACCCGAGCTATTCCCCTTCAATCCGGAAGTACCTGAAACATAAACTGAAAATTATAAGCATGAAGCTTAGTGAGTTCCCTAAAATACCTCATACCATACATATCAAACATACAATGATCCATTCCCAACAACCATCGGCCCCGCCTCACATTGAGCCTTGGTCAGAACATATATGTCTATATCATGTGATGGGCCCCGCCCATCACACCCATTAGGCCCAGCCCGACATACATACTATACATACACACATGCAATATCACATAAACACAGCTAGCATACAGATAACCATAATACATGAGTCGACATTGATGCCTTTGAATCGCCAAGCATTGGGAGGAAACTCAACTCAAACTGCTAAAAGAACCAGATAAATGCTCAGACTGCTGATTCGGGAAATCCCCACACTAAATGTCATCAAATGATACCCTAATTAATAATTAGTTCATAAACCATAACCGGGGTCCCAACTCATCATCCTCAACCTCTAGGGTAAAAGACTATTTTACCTTTTTTTCTTATAGGGCCCAACTAGCTTGGCCTAATAACTCTATAGTGGCCCAAGGCCCAAACCATAAACCTAAGGTCCAAATATGTCCCAACAGATACATAACCCAAAATCCAGCTAAGGCCCAAAGCCCAAAAGAAGTCTTAGTCCAAAAAGGTCCCAAAACAAATAAAATCCCACTTCACAGTGTACGCCCTACGTACTCCTCACACGCGTAGCGTACGAGCATTAACTCGAAAAACGGGCATTTGACCAAGTACACCCAGCGTACTAGCCAGAGGACTAATCCTCACTTTTTGACTTAATCACTTAAGTTCTTAACTTCCGTACTTCAGATCTACATCATTTTAAGGTCTTAACTCATAAAGTTGGCAAGATTACAGTTTTACATGACTTAATCGGATCCAATACTCGTGTTTGACCAATAAGACCCATTATAATAGTCGTAACTCATGCATGGTCCAATATAACACAACAAGATAACATATTTATGCACAAGGAACATCAGATTGGTTAAGATCTAGCATTATTAGCTCCTAAAGTGGATCAAACTCACAAGGAGGACTCATAAGAACAAAATATACCAAAACAAAGCCCTAAACTAGATCTAGAAAATGGAGTTATCAAGGTGGAAGTTTTATACCTCATAAAGCTTTCAAAGTTGATGAAGGCTCTAGATCTTCAAGATCCAACTCCACCAATGCTTCACCACAAAGCTTCATGTTCTTCAAGGCACCCAAAACACCACAATATCACAACAATGGCTCTCAAACACTCAAATGGAGGCTAGGGTTTCGTTCTCAGTGTTTAGAGGGATGGAGGTTGGTCATATGAAGGTCCAAGAGAAACTTAAGGTGTTTAAATAGGACTAAAACCCTAAAAATTAGGGGTTTTCCCAGGTGGTTGTACACCTAACGTACGTGGATGCCTCCACGACCAACTTTTCGATCCAGTACGCCCAACGTAGAGCACGCCCAACGTACTCCTATAGCACGCCCAACATACTGACCAGGGGATCAAATGCAAATAGTTTTAAGTTTAGGGAAAAATAGGAATACCTGAAATGCGAATGTTACATGATCGGCAAGGCCCAATATATAGGTGGGGCCAGATGTTATATATGGTATGTGGTATTTTAGGGAACTCACTAAGCTTTTTGGTCCAGTTTAAATATTTTCAGGTACTTCTAGTTCAAAAGGGAAGGTCCCGTATTGACTGCACAATGCCCCTGATGGTTTTTTCTGCATTGATTATTATTATACTATAATGTTTGATAGATACCTTTTTATGATGATTGGTTTTGAACAAATTTTGTATGGTTTTGATGGTTTGAAAAATGTAAGTTTTTATTAGTATTTTCGTGTTGTTACAATATGATATCTTTTAGAATGGAGGGATAGCTGATCACCTAACTTAGGACCAATGTGTAATCAGAGTTTGACAGTGTCTTTGGAAAACACTCTTTACTAGTTATTCGGAGTTGTACTTGCAACTTTAATTAACAACTTATCCAAGTGGGAGACTGTTGGATTAAGTGTCTAAGGTCCTAAATAAATTGGTATAATGTTAATGAATAAAAGTAAAGTCCTTTTTGGGTTTCCCTCATGCCAGTAAATGGCTTGTATTGATCAAAGGAGAGATATACAATGATTTGTTAATAGTTAATA
Source organism: Lactuca sativa (assembly GCF_002870075.4). NCBI lineage: Eukaryota > Viridiplantae > Streptophyta > Magnoliopsida > Asterales > Asteraceae > Lactuca > Lactuca sativa. The sequence continues at coordinate 268,274,211 of NC_056627.2, forward strand.
TATTAATTAGAATTGTTAATTAATTATTTGTTAATTTTTTACATGAATAATAAATTAATTAGAAATTGATGGAATTAGTTAATTATTAGTTACTAACACTATATTAATAGACATGGTCACTATAATAGTATAGTTTTTATGTTTTAAGATTTTGCTACAATACTTTTTATAGTTTGACAATTTTACTCCATATTTTATATGTTTCAAGATTTTGCCACAATACTTTGTATAGTTTGACAATTTAGTCCCTAACATGTAATTAGAGATTGGCCCATGACTTTTAATATTTGCTACTTTAAGTCCCATTATTTTGTATGTTTCAACATTTTGCCGCAATATTTTATTGAGTTTGACATTTTAATCCTTGGTATGTTGTAATTAGAGATTGGCCACATATCTATTAATATTTTTCACTTTAAGTCCCTTTGACCATTTTTGCCTTCTTTTTGTCTCTTTTTTCGTCTTACTACTTATATTTCATTACAAATTTGCCACACATGTTTTAATATTTCTCACTTTCAGTCCCTTTGATCATTTTGTCCCTTTTCCATATATCGATTTGTGCTTCCATTTTGAGTTTTTTTTTGTCATCTTTTTCTCATCGTCATTCTTTGTGAATAAAACAAAACGCATCTCATTGCCACAAAGGTGACCCGTGGTTCACTACGCGCTCACCCACTAGTTAGAATTAAGTTGGAACTAATTCGAGATTAATTAGAATTAATTAAAGGTGCAAGGGGTGAGTTGCAATTGTTCAGTAATTGAACTAAATAAGCACTTTTAGAACCATCCACGGTATGGACCGTTTTGGAGGATATTCTAGGGTTTCTGTAAGCCTCTTAGTTGTTGATAAGGAAAGGATCTGAATTGGGATTAAATCTATTTTTTAATTATTCAAATTTGGATTTATCTGCAAGTTACCTATACTATAAATAGGACCGTCGGGCCACTTAATTTAGTGGCTTTCTGATACCTAAAGGCGTAGAATGAAATTCTCCTCCTCCTCTCCCCTTTCTCCTTTAATCCTAGGGTTCCTTGTGTTTTAGATGTGATGCATTAGAGGCTTGCATACTATTGGAGTTAGGTTTTCCAAGGAGACAAGAAGATCTTGATTAGCTTGTTGGAATAAAAAAAATGTATGTATTATTAACCATGAATTTCAATTCATAGGGTTTAGTTTTGTATTTTTTTCATAAGTGTTTTGCTATTAGAAGTGAAAAAGACATAGATCCAGTTTAGGTTGCATGTACCCTTAAATGTTAAGAAAATTTATGCATGTCCATTTGGTTTTGTAACTGAAAAATCCCAATAGTAAGTACATCTAGTTCTGTAGATGCTTGGGTCTTGGATTCCGGAACATCCTGTCACATGACATATAATCATGACTATTTCGACTCCTTCAAAGATTGGAATGACACAGTCAAGACGGGTGATGATTGGGTGTGTAGTATCAAGGGTAGTAGCATTATGCAGATAAAGATGCATGATGGTATGGTCTGAAAGTTAGATTGATGGTACATTCCAGATCTTTGGAAGAACCTGAATTTTCTTGGTTTTTTTGGATAAGAATAAGATGATGTATGCAAGTGAAGGTGTCTAGGTCAAAGTCTCCAAAGTTTCTGTAGTTAAAATGAAAGGAAAGATGAATCGTGGAGAAAATTATATCCTGGAAGGCAGTATGGTTATGGGAACAGTGCTTATCTCCTAATCCTTGAATAAAGGTGATAATAAGACAGAGTTGTGGCATCGTAGGTTAGGTTACATGAGTAAGAAGGGAATTTCAGCTCTAAGTAAACAAGGCTTATTTGGTGGATGGGTTATTGGAAAAATAAAGTTTTGTGACGCTTGTGTTAAGGGAAAGCATCGCAAAGTGAACTTCGATACTGATCAACACACAAGCAAGGAAATCCTGGAATATGTTCACTTAGATCTGTGGGGTCCTACACTAGTGAAGTCTCATGGTAGATGCTCATACTCTGTGAGGTTCATTGATGATTATTTAAGAAAGGTTTGGTTATACTTTCTAAAGACTAAATATAAGGTATCTGGGAATTTCAAGGAGTGGAAGACCATGGTTGAGAAAAGACTAGAAAACAGGTCAAGACTCATAAGGACTAACAATGTATTGGAGTTCTGCAATGCTCTATTTGATAACTTCTGCAAGAAAGAAGGTATAGTGAGGCACCACACTATACGACACACACCATAGAAAATAGAGTGACAAATCGGATGAACTAGACACTCATGCAACGTGCAAGGTGTATGCGAATATTTGCTAACTTATCTAAGTAATTCTTGGCGGAAACAGCTAACACTGCTTGCTATCTGGTGAACAGATCACCATCAACTACTATAGACTTCAAGACTCCTCAAGATTTATGGTCTGGAAAACCCTCTGAATATTATGGCTTTTGCATATTTGGATGCCCCGCATATGCTCATGTGAATGATGGTAAACTTGTGCCAAGGGAAATGAAGTGCATATTTCTAGGATATGTAAAAGAAGTTAAATGTTATCAACTGTAGTGTACAGAAGAAGGAACAAATCTTAAACTTATCATGAGCATAGATGTAACCTTTGATGAATATACCATGGGTACCCAATGAGGAGGTGATATAAGTCAAGCAAGGAACAAAGATTAGGGAGCTAACCAGAAGGCAAAGTTTTCATCTCAAACTCCATATAGAATTGTGATAAGTGATGAACAACAATGCGACAATGAACAACCTAGATAGGATGGAACCCAAGAAAAACCCATGGGATATTCGTCTAGTGGTGCTAATATCGGAAGAGATGATAGGTACGAATCTATTGCAAGGAGGAGATCATAGAGGGTTATTCAACAACTTGATAGATGTGTGGGACGTGTCAATTCTGGTGAACTTGAGTCCATTTCTTTTTCTTTAGCAACTAGAGAACACACTGACACTGAGGAGCCTAAATCGTTTAAAGCGGTAGTGATGAGTAAAGAAGCATTGAATTGGTTGATGTTCATGAATGAAGAAATGCAATCATTGGAGAAAAATGAAACATAATATCTAGTTCCATTACCAAAGGGAGCAAAACTAGTGGGATGAAAATGAATCTTTAAGAATATGGAAGAGATACTAGGAGTTAAACTAGCTAGGTTCAAGGCAAGATTGGCAGCAAAAGGGTTTTCTCAAAAAGAAGGAATTGATTATCATGAGGTATTCTCACTTGTCGTGAAGCACAAGAAAATGACGAGTGTATTTGATCTGGAGCTTGAAAAACTTGATGTGAAAACTATATTTCTTCATGGGAACATAGAATAGAAGATTTACATGTCCCAACCAAAGGGTTCCTTGATTCTAAGAATGATCATGTATGTTTGCTGAAGAAATCCTTGTATGGTTTGAAGCAGTCTCCAAGGCAATGGTATAAGAGATTTGATTCATTCATGTCTCGCATGCCTACACTCGGAACTAGTTTGACAACTATGTTCACTCAAAGGAATTGTCACCAGATTCCTATATATATATATATATATATATATATATATATATATATATATATATGTGTGTGTGTGTGTGTGTGTGTTGATGACATGATCATTGCAGCCAAGGACATAGCTGAAATAAAGGACTTGAAGGCGACCCTGAAAGTACATTAAGAAAGTTTTGCAGTCATTATTGTGATAAGTTAAAACCAGTTGGAACTCCTTTGGCGGCTCACTTTAAACTTGGTCTAGATACTATACTCACAACTAATTAAGAAAGGAAGTACATGAGCATGGTTCCATACTCTAGTGTTATTGGAATTCTCGTGTATGAAATGGTCTGTACCAGAACTTATTTGGATTATTCATTTAGTGTAGTAAGCATGTTTTTGAGCAATCTAGGGAAAGCTCATTAGGAAATGGTCAAGTGGATCTTATGATACTTGAAGGGAACACCATATGTTTGCTTGGTGTATGGATCTAATACTAAAAGTCACTTGGTAGGATATGTTAACTCTGATTATGGTGGTGATTTGTTGAAACGCAACTCACAGATGTGTTACATATTCACTTTGATCGGATGTGCCATCATTTGGAAGCTAATGAAATAAGATCTCTTTTCTTTTTATACAACTAAATTCGATTACATGTCTATGATGGAAGGAATAAAGATGGATATATGGATGCACAAACTTATTCAGAGTCTTGTCCGGAAGATGGAGAAGCATGTCTTGTATTGTGATAGTCAGAGTGTGTTGAGTATTGCAAAGAATCCTGTATACCATGAGAAGACGAAACATATTGATGTCAGGATGAATTTCATTCATGACATTATGGAAGAAGATAAGTTCTCAATTCTGAAGATTGATATCGAGGTAAACCTAACATATACGTTGACAAATTTGTTGCCTACAAATAAGTTCAAAGCTTTGCTTAGACTTGGTTAATATTCGTACGAGATAGGTCCCTTTAGGTATGAATGGCAGGAAGGGAGAGGAAGTTCTTGTTTAAGGTGGAGTTCAGAGGATTCTCAAGTCAAGGTGGATATTGTTAAATGTGACGTGAGCATTTGGAGCATTCTCATGGAGATTTTGAGTTCAATGGAGCACTTGTGTAGCATCCAAGTTTTAGTAAGTTCCCTTTAAGTCCCTAATGTAAAATATCTTTCATTTTAGTCCCTTAGTAAGTACACGGGGCATACTCATTGAGTACTCTTAGCGTACTAGCCACAGTTTGATCGCGGATCTTAACCACATACGTTGGGCGTACATGGTGTACGCATGGCGTACTCAAGTCTGAAGCAAACCCTAGTTTTTAGGGTTTGCACTAGGGATGGAAAAAAAAAGCCTGAACCCAACGGGGAAACCCGAAACCCGATCATTTCGGGTCGGGTAAGGGGTATTTATCGGGTTCGGGGCAGGGAGTGGGTTACCCTCGCCCTGACCCGCCCCGCCCCAATTATATATATATATATATATATATATATATATATATATATATATATATATATATATATATATATATATATTGTAACATCCCGAAATATCAAGAGTAGAGTTGAAGGGCTAAAAGAGTAAATTGGGAAATAGCAACTCGGCGAGTCCATGGGTGGACTCGGCGAGTAGAGTCGCGACTTGGTCGCGTGTTAAGTAGCCGACTTGGCGAGTCAGTAAGATGGACTCGGCGAGTAGGCGCTGAATGGATAAAACCCTAAATCCGGAAGTTGAGCCCTATATAAGGAACATTATGTTTCCTCCCCAGCCTCCTTATCACCCCTTGAGTCCCAGAAACCCTAATTTCGTGGAGAAACTCCATTGTTGAGTGAATTTGAGCTTGGAGAGGTGGTTGTTGAAGAGATCTTGAGGAAGAAGAGGCTTGGAGCAAGGGACTTTGCTTGGATTCGAGTTCCATTGCAGTTGGGGCGTTCTTTTGAGGTAATATCTCGTCCTTGGGTTGTTACTCTTATGGATTCATCATTTAGGGTTTGTGGGGAGCTTATCTTTTGGTGTTTTGGAGTTTAGAGGTTAGATCTGAGGTTCCTACCTCAGATCTGGAATGGAGAGAGATTGGAATGCCTGAAAGTCCCTGTGTTTGACTGTGTAGTAAAGCTATCATGTCCCAAACCTTAGCCCTAATGTGCAAAATGCATAGATCTCTTTGGATTCACGTAAAGTTTGCCACTTTACGTGATGGATGGGTTGTAGGAGGCTAGATCTATGTTTTGGATCAATTGCATGGCCTGGAATGCTTTTGTATGGATTCAGACCGGTGGTACTCGGCGAGTCACATGGGTAGACTCGACGAGTTGCTTGAAGATGAGCTGGAACTCGACGAGTTGGAAGAACAACTCGGCGAGTTGGATGAAGATGGACTGGAACTCCGCGAGTTGTATGAACAACTCGACGAGTAGGTTGAAGATAGCCTTGGAATCGGCGAGTCTGTTCTTGGACTCGGCGAGTCTTGTCGAAGAGTCCTAATATTTTCTGGTTGAGTCGAGAATCGGCGAGTCAAGGGATGACTCGGTAAGTTGTGGGCGAGTGGACTCAGAGTTGTTGGACTCGGCGAGTCTCGGGGTGACTCGGCGAGTTAGGTCGCGGATTGAGGGAAGTTCTATGTATGGGGACTCGGCGAGTCATCGGGTTGACTCGGTGAGTAGAGTCAGTCAGGGGTTGACTTTGACCTTGTCCAAAGGTTGACCAGTTGTCTTTCAGGGGTATTTTGGTAATTAAGGGTATTTATTGAGTTGAGAATGTTGGTGTTCAGTGGAGGAGTTCGTGTCGGAGCTTGGAGCAGCGGGATCTTATCCTTTCAGCTGGCAGTTTCGAGGTGAGTTATCCTCACTATATCAACAGGGTCTAAGGCACCAAGGCCGGCCCTTATCGGATTGAGATACGGGTAGTTGTTGTTATGTTGTTGCTATGATATGTTTGCATCCTGAGAGCTAGGATGATATATGTTAGAGACCTGATTGTGATTGGTATCCTGAGAGATAGGGAGACGCTGTGCTAGTGACCTGTTAGGTCGGTATCCTGGTTAGGATGATGATGTGTTATGTGATCTGTTTGATCTGCTTGTTGACTGTGAATTGCTATATGATTGTATGTATATGTGCACATGGTTGTTTGGACTGGAGTTGGGTTGAGGCGGGTCCTGCTTTGTGCTGTAGGCCAAGATACCCAGGGCGGACCGGTTGTTCCGAAGGCCCAGCGAGCGGTCCGGATAGGCTGTAGGCCCCAAGAGGGCGGACCAGACGTGTCGAGGCTCGGAGAGTGGACCAAGCAGACTGAAGGCCCGGTGTGGGCGGACCAGTCATACTGTAGACTCAGAGAGTGGACCAGGTGGATTGAAGGCCCGGTGCGGGCGGACCAATCACACTACAGACTTGATGTATGTGGAGAGTGGACCAAGTGGATTGAAGGCCCGGTGTGGGCGGACCAATCACACTGTAGACTCGAGGTTTATGGCTAGACTTAGAGGGTGGACCAGGTGGACTGTAGGCCGGTGCGGCGGACCAGTCACACAGTAGACCCGAAGTGCATGGCTGTTCTGTGATCAGATATGTTGTGGCATGTTATGCGTGTATGGTGTATGTGGTTGGTATTTTGGGGATATCTCACTAAGCTTTCGGGCTTACAGTTGTGGTTTTATGTTTTTCAAGTTCTTCAGGAGACCGTGGCAAGGCGAAGGCGTGATCGTACCGCTCCTCATGATTTTGTAGTAATATGATTCTGGGAATACGTTAAGTGTTTTGTATTGAAAACCTTTTTGTAAAGATTTAATGGGATCGAGCTGTTTTTGAAAAATTTAAAATTGGTTGTATTTTTCGGTCGTTACATATATATATATATATATATATATATATATATATATATATATATATATATCTTCAAATCCTTTTAATGTTAATTGCATGCATATATATATATATATATATATATATATATATATATATATATATATATATATATATATATATATATATATATATATCTTTAAATCCTTTTGATGTTAATTGCACGCATTCAAAGATAAAATACTTACTACAAACAATCTTTTTAGTTATTAAAAATCTTGTGTGAATGATCATTTTTTATGTTTTGAGGAATTACACTAAACTTAAATCAAATGATTTTTAATATAACATCCAGTTTATTTTATTAAAGTGATGCATCATATTTTTAATTTAAAAGGGAGGCTAGAATATATATTTTTTATACTACATCAGGGTACCCTAAAACAGAATAAAGATTTTGTTATGAATTATTATAAACTCGATAAGATACCCTAAACCCGACGGAAAAACCCGACACCCAATGGGGCGCCCCAATAAGAAACCTGAAAAATATCAGGGTGGTTTTGGGAAACCATGCCCCGCCCCATTTCCATTCCTAGTTTGCACCTTATTTAAGGACCTTAAGTCCCCCAATTCCCTTACCCTTTCAACCTCCATTGCCCTTGAAGTGCAAAACTCGAACTCTAAGCCACCTTAGTGCATTTGTGAGCTTCTTAAGTGATTTTTGGTATTCTTTAAAGCCTTTGAAGAAGAAGGAAGCTTGAGAAGAAGCAAGGACGTGGGAAGAGCTTGTAGATCCAGACGTTTGACATCATTTCTGACCTATTGAAGGTATAAAGCTTAAACCTTGACCATTCCATGTTTATATCTAGTTTTAGGCTGGAAAATGTCATCTTTTGGTCCCATAGTTTGGATTCTTGGAGTTAAGAGACTTTAAACCATATGAGTTGTCCTTTTGAGCTCTTAGAGGTGTTTTGAGTCATAAAAATCGGATGTTGATGGTTAAGCCTCAACCATGCAAGTGTTAGGGACCATCCAAGTGTGCTTATAGACTTGATTCATGTTTTGAGCCCCATCCTTGCATGTAAAAGCATAAAGTTTGCAACTTTATGTCTTAGGACGTTTCTAGGGGTCGGGATCTAAGTTTTGGACGTAAGGTCTTAAGGGATCAAGACATGGAGCTAAGTTTGGGTTGGCAGACCAGTACGTCGTGTGTACTCAAGTGTACGCTGCACATACTAGGTCAGCGCCTCAACCTTGGTTAACATCAGCGTACGTTGGGCGTACAAGCCAAGTACGTTGTGCATATGCGATTTGTAGGCTTGGAAGATTTTGGGCTCATTTGGTTTTGGGATTTAGACTTGAGAAAGTTAGGTCTCAGGCCCACCTGAGTGTAGCAAGTCATTTTTGGGCCTAAGGCCATGTTTGGGGCTCTTGGGCCATATTGAGCCTTAGAGGCCCTATGATGAGCTTTGATTCCTTTTTGGGTTTTGTGGTTTTGGTCCTTGGAGAGAAAGAGTCCCAATAAGGCAAAGGTAAAGGAGCCTTTTTTGCCTTAAGTCAAGGACTAGGATTTTGGACCTTTGGGTTAGTTTGTAACCTAATTTCTAATTAGGGTTTTGTGCTTATGCGGTAGGGAGAGGAGTTCGCGAGTCATCCGCTAAGTGTGAGTTGGTACCCACAGTCTGAGGTGAGTCTTCCTTCACAGTAGTTGTGGGTCGAAGGCACCAAGGTTGGCACACTAGTTTATGTTATAGCATGATGATTGTCTTTGTGATAATTGTCAGTCATGTCTATATTTTCTTGATGACTCGGTGATTACTGTTATGATATTATGTGGTAGTAGTATGGGGTGAAATAGACCCGATATTTAGTCGAAATAGACCGAAGGGGTAGGCCAGCACCCATATATGTTTGGTAGTATCCGGTTGAGATAGACCGAAGGGGTAGGCCAACACCTAGATATGCTTGGTAGTATCTGGTTGAAATAGACCAAAGGGGTTGGCCAACAACCGGATATGCTTGCCAGTATGTTTGTTTAGCATATTCGTTAGTATGTTTGTTTAGTATGTGGTATGTTGGGGGAACTCACTAAGCTTTATGCTTATAGTTTCAGTTTCTGTTTCAGGTACTTTCAGTTTGAAGAGGAAGGTCCCAACTTGATCGTACCGTATCACTCCATGTTTTTCCGCACTTCGTGATTTTGGGATTTATACTATGATAATATGATACAATGTCACTATTTTGAATATTTTGGTATCAGTTGCTTATGAATTGAATGAATTTATAAACAAACATATTATCTGTATTTTTGGGATGTTACAACTTGGAACTCAATGGAGCACCTACGGTTCATGTAACGTGTAAGAAAGGAACAAATCATCTAAAAAGGGAATGGATCATTTAATAAAGGAACAAATCAAGTTCTAAAGGAAAGGATCTTCTAAAAGGGGGTATGGAGCACCTTGGTGCATGGATGCGCCATCCATGCTCAAGGTGCACCATTTTAAGCATAGATGTGCCACTCTAGAAGCTTGGTGTGCCATTTGAAAGGGTGATGTGCTATTGGCAAGCCAGATGCGCCACTTGAGAAGGAGATATGCCACTTTGGTAGGAGGATGCGCCACTTAGAATTCCCATACATCATTTGTGAGCAAGGTGAGCCATTCTTGGACGAGATACACATCATCATACTGTTGGATAAGGTGTCTAAGTCCATAACTTATTTGGTATATACTTGACCCGACCCGACATGGTCCATTTGGGTTGCACTTCACCCGAACTATTTATGGATAATTTTATGAGAGTTATACACATATGTTTATTAATATATTATAAGTTATAATATATTAATATGAAGTTATGTTATTTAATTATTCTTAGTCTTAAATTAATTATGAATTAATTTAGAGATTAAAAGGAAGACTAATTAGATTATGGGCTATTGGTTTTATATGGTGTGGGCTAACACTCATTTGTTAATGGGCTAGGCTTGGATGGAAGTCCATGGATGATCCATGGAGCTTTTAACCCATGGATCCTTGGAAAAGGAAAGGTCATGGGTTATTAGGGTTTCACCCTAACCATGTACACTATATAAGCATGCTTATGTTGCATGAAATAGCCACTAGTGTGTGTGCTTGTGTGTGGCCGAAAATTGCAAGTGTGTATACACTCTCTAGAGTTTTCCAAGTGTTTGTGGTGATTTGTGATTTCCATTTGAGGCATTCACACTATTGGTGCTTGGCTCTCAAACTCTAAGGAATCAATCTCATCAAAAGGTATGTAATCTCATCTAACTCTTTTATGTTTAAATGTTCCCCATGCCATGTTAGATAGGTTATGAACCTTGGAAAATTATTATTTTGCATGTATTTAGACAAACATAGATCCAAGGTTTATTAGGGTTGCATGCACACTTAGGAAGTGTTAGATTGCTCAAAACCCAACAGTGGTATCAGAGCCTAGGCTTGCTTGTTTGATACTTGATGCAAAATAGTGAAAAAAGTTGAAATTGTTGTTGTCTGGCTGATAGACTCGCCGAGTCCATGGGGGGGACTCGCCGAGTTCAAGGCAAAATTCATCCTACTCGCCGAGTAGGTTCGTTCACTCGGCGAGTAGAATGATCAAAATGCAGAATTTCGACTTTTGCTGCTGGAAATGGACTAGAAACATTACCCTAAACTGTTTTGGTGATTTAAAACTTGTTTTAGTTGGTGTAATGGTTGTTCTAATCCATTTACAATAGCATATATCAAAATTCCATGATTTTATGTGTTCATATAATTCTTGAAATTTTGATGATCATGTTCATGTTCTTATGAATTTAGAAGATGATAGGAATTATTTGCTGAATTGTTTAGAGTTAATTCTTGATCATTTATGTGTTTTAATGGAGTCCATAATTTGTCCTCAAGTTATGGATATTCAAAGGTCACTTTTCTTTAACACACACGTTTAAACACATAAGTTACATGAAAATGAAGAGTCTTCATTTTTATGAACCTTTAATTCATAAATTATGAAATGAAAAGTTTTGGATAGTTACAAAACTTGCCCTCAAGTTTTGGAATTTGTAAAGTTTCACACACTTTAATAAACTTTAATTCCAACCCTTAGAGTTTTAATAGTTAAAATTCAACCCTTATACTATTTACAACATTAATGGTTAATTATTATATATATGTATAAGAATAAGTCGTTCTACCATTAGTAGGCCTCATTCACGAAGCCGGTCTATAAGGTGGGTATAAGGTTGTTGCCTATAAAATGGCAACTTAATGGGTGTCCACTCTCACCCACCGCTTGCTTGACTGGTGGAGGGTCGTTAGCCGAACGGGTAGGACAATGACTTTAAATCCTTATTAAAAGTATAATGATTATTATAAAGTAACTAAACCTCTTTAATTCCCAATCTTAGTTATTTTAGGAAAAATGTGAACATGGTGCTAGTCCATGGAATTCACACTTTGTACCTTACCAAGTCGTTGGTGGAGCGTGTGTGGTTAACCGACACACTAACTTGGACTAGTAAGGATCACGAAGGGTGACTTAATGTTTGTCATAGATCAATGGAGCGTGTGTGGTTAACCGACACATTGATTAGGTGATAATATTAAGGGTACCAAGTGAATTAGCATGGTTATTCACACCTTGTTTTGTGATCCTCGGCATCCCAGTCACAAAACTTGAAGGGCACAATCGAGATTGAAACATGCCAATGAAAAGTTCAATGAATCTCAAAAGAATCTAGGAGAATTTCAAATCCAATTAAAACCTAATAATTCATTTTGTTTTTCATGGTGGAAATTGGTGAATCGTCATTCACCTACCTTTCAAATATATTATTACTTAGATTACGGCATCCCTCTTCTAAGTATAATATATTGTGATTGGGTCCTAGCCTTAATATTACATTCGGGTGTCTTATTAAGGATTCTATGTATCTAATCTAAACTTGCTTTCTTCTTTCAGATGTCTTCCAACACTAATGCTTCAGGCTCTAACCCAACTAGTTCTTTCTCTCTCATGAATCTTTGTGGGAGAGTCATCTTTGATGGTTCCAACTTCATGGATTGGATTAGGAACATCAGGATGGTTACTCGTTATGAGGACAAGGAATATGTCCTCGATAAGGAGTTAAAAGAGCTTGATGAGTCTACTGCTACTCCTGAGGAGATCACTGAATTCAGGACACATGAGAGAGATGCTACTAAGGTAGCATGCATCATGATGGCCACGATGACAGCCGAGCTCCAAAAGTCCTATGAGGACTTCTACCCTTTTGAGATGCACCAAGACCTGATGGAAAGGTACCATCAGAGTGCTCGTCAGGAGCGGTATGAAATAATCTCCTCCATAATAACTACCCGCATGAAGGACGGTGAATCTGTCACGGCTCACATGCAAAAGATGCAAAGGTATGTGGACCGTTTGCTGAAGCTGAATGTGAACATCCCTAAGGAGTTGGCAATTGACATCATTTTGCACTCCTTACCTTCTTGTTATAACCAATTTCGTATGACATATCATATGAACAAGGAGGAAGTTACCCTCAGCAAGCTTCAAGGACTCTTGAAGACTGCTGAAACCGGTCTTAAGGGCAAGGCGGTTGTTACCTCTACTACTCTTACTCCAACATCTACCCCTGTTTTGGCTATCGGGTAAGGAAAAGGGAAAAAGAGGAAGCACCCTTCGAAGGGTACCATGGGAAAGTCTCTTGAAGGCTCCTCATCGAATACCAAGAGCGGTTCTGTCACTCCTTCTGTCATTCCCAAGGATGCTGATTGCTACTATTTCCTGGACAAGGGGCACTGGAAGCGAAACTGCCCTAAGTACTTGCAGGATCAAAAGGATGGGAAAGTGAAACCCACCAATGCAGGTATTTACACTATATTGTCTAATTACTCAACATATTCTAACTCTTGGGTGCTTGATACAGGATATGGTATTCACATATGTTCTGATTTGCAGGGCCTAAGAAGAAGTGAGGATGTGGAGCACGGGAAGATAAACTTGATCATGGGGAATAGGAAGGCTTCACCTGTTTCCAAGATTAGAGTTTATACTTTGTTGCTTAATAATGGGTTAAAATTAGATTTGAATAAATGTGTGTACTCGTCTGAAATGGCGAGGAATATTATTTCTTTTCATGCTTTGTACAAACAAGGTTTTACCTTTTCGTTTGATAATGAATGTGGTGGTATTAATGCTTTCTTTAAAAATGTGTTTTATTTTAAAGCGTTACCTTGTGATGGTGTGTATGAAACTGTGTCGATTGTAGACAACTTAGGAAATAATGTGTTGTATATTGATTCTTCTACTAGCCTAGATAAAGCATCATTGTGGCATTGTCGTCTTGGACATGTAAACAAGAAACGCATAGGCCAACTCCAAAAGAGTGGAGTCTTGGAGTCATTCGACCTTAAATCGGATGATAGTTGTGAATCTTGTCTACTTGGAAAGATGACAAAATCACCCTTCACTGGAACTTGTGAAAGGGGTGAGGGTTTGTTGGACCTAATACATACTGATGTATGTGGGCCATTCAAAACTGCCACAAGGGATGCTAATCGGTATTATGTGACTTTTATTGATGATTTTAGTAGATATGGGTATGTCTACTTAATCAAACATAAGTCAGAAACCTTTGAAAGGTTTAAGGAATTCAAACAGGAAGTAGAAAATCAATTGGGCAGAAACATTAAGATGCTTCGATCCGATCGAGGTGGTGAGTATCTTAGTACCAAGTTCCTTGACTATCTTAAGGAGTGTGGGATTGTCTCACAATTGAATCCTCCCAGGACACCACAGCTGAATGGTGTAGCTGAGAGGCGTAATCGAACCTTGTTAGACATGGTTCGCTCTATGATGAGTCAAGCTTCGCTACCAATTTCTTTTTGTGGGTATGCCTTAGAGACTGCCGCCCATATCCTTAATCTAGTCCCTACAAAGAAGGTTACCAAAACACCTCATGAGATGTGGACTGGGAAGGTTCCCAATTTAGACCACATCAAGATTTGGGGTTGCGAGGATTTCGTGAGGCGTGAAACTCATGATAAGCTCGAACCCCGAAGTGAAAGTTGTATTTTCATCAGATACCCATAGAAATCTTTTGGTTACCTCTTCTACAGACCCAGTGAGAATGTGGTCTTTGTAGCAAGAAGAGGGGTCTTTCATGAGAGAGAGTTTATAAGTCAAGGGGACAGTGGGAGGCAAATTGATCTTGAAGAAATTCAAGAAGCAATTGGTGAAGGAACCTCAGACACTAGCAATCAACCTGAGGAGGAAACTCCTGTTGAGCAAGCTGACATGTCTGTACCTCCGAGGCGTTCCACACGGGTTAGGAAAACACCTTCGTTTTATTATGGCTTTCATATTACTACGGAAGGTGATATGTTTATCATTGATAGTACACTGGTAAATTTGGATGAACCTAGCAGTGTTAAGGAAGCCATGGCAGGCCCGAAATATGCTAAATGGAAGGAGGCTATGGACAGCGAGATACAGTCCATGTATGACAATCAAGTTTGGAACTTGGTTGACAATGTACCAGGCCGTAAAACAGTCGGGTGCAAATGGATCTTCAAAAAGAAGACCGACATGGAAGGAAAAGTGCATACTTATAAGGCTCGACTGGTTGCGAAGGGTTTTACTCAGACTCAGGGTATTGAGTATGATGAAACCTTCTCGCCGGTAGCAAAGATTAAGTATATTAGGGTTATGCTAGCCATTGCTGCATTTCATGATTATGAAATATGGAAAATGGATGTCAAAACCGCTTTCCTTAATGGAAAGTTGGCTGAGGATGTGTACATGAATCAGCCAGAGGGTTTTGTCAGTGCAGAGTACCCTAATAGAGTATGCAATCTTGAGAAATCCATTTATGGATTAAAACAAGCATCTCGTAGCTGGAATCTTTGTTTCGACGAGAAGGTCAAAGAGTTTGGCTTCTCGAGAAGTGAAGATGAGTCTTGCGTGTATGTCAGAGCTAGTGGGAGTATAGTTAGCTTCTTGGTACTGTATGTGGATGACATACTACTTATAGGAAATGACATCCCAACCTTGCAGGAGGTTAAGTCCTGGCTTGGAAAGCGCTTTGCTATGAAGGAACTAGGGGAGGCTGCCTATATCCTAGGGATAAGGATATTAAGAGAAAGGAGTAAAAGACTAATGGACTTAGTCAGAGTACCTACTTGGATAAGGTGTTGAAAAGGTTCAACATGTAGAATTCCAAGAAAGGAGATTTACCGATCCAAAGCAATGCCAAACTGAGTAAGACTCAGAGTCCGAGTACAGAGGCAGAGATAGCTGAGATGAGCCAATTACCGTATGTTACCGCTGTTGGTTCGATCATGTATGCTATGACTTGTACTCGCCCTGATGTGGCCTTTGCTTTGAGCATGGTCAGCAGGTATCAGGGGAACCTAGGCAAGGCTCATTGGACCGCGGTAAAGAACATTCTCAAGTACCTGCGGAGGACTAAGGATTGGATCCTTACCCTTGGTGGGAGTGATGACTTGAGAGTATTAGGGTATAGTGATGCTAGTTTTCAGACTGATAGGGATAACTTCTGTTCTCAGTCGGGCTGGGTCTTTACCTTAAATAGAGGGGCAATTTCTTGGAAGAGTTCCAAGCAGGAGACGGTGTGTCACACCCCCGAACCAGACGGCGGAAACGTCCGAGGGCTGTCGTGACTCAATTGAATACCATAACATTGAATATATATGAAACATAACAACATTCGTCACCATGCATTAATATAGTACAACCAGTAGAGTTTACATGAAGTACATTGTTTAAACATTACATTCCCAAAGATAAATTGTTCGATTCGTACATAGATAAACTGCAAGCCATCACTGAATATGATTTCCTTTGATTCACTGGTTCCCTGAGAATACAAGTATTTTGAAAAACGTCAACATATGAAATGTTGATGAGTTCATAAGCGGTATTTGAAAAACAATGTTTCGTGTCGTTTGAAAACCACCAGAAAATCCGATATTTTCTGAAAAGAAAAGCTTTTGAAAACGTTTGTGAAGATCCATAGGTATGCTTGTTTGTTTCTATGCTTGTAAAAATTGTTCATTAAAGTTGTATGTATTTCGAACCCGTATGTATTGAAAACCCTAGGAAAACCCGATGTTTTCCTAATTCCTTGAATTCCATGAAGTTACATTGAAACCATTGCATAGCGTGTAGTGTCAGTCCCAGGCGACGTTGGATTATTTTTTAGCATGATTATTTGCTACAAACACGCGTTACACAAACGACCAGTTTATAGCTATACTAACGATCCCGTAGGCGTCGTCCGTACTAATCACGTTATCCAATCGCCCTGACTAGGTGTAGTCCCACATCCGAAGAGAAAGAGGACACGAAGACCTCAATGACTCCATTGACCGGTTGGGGATAAAAATGTACGAGGGGTCCCAGACCCGCCTCGCATAAAAAGGTAGACTCTACTAGCAATACCAAAGGACCCTTGGGGACCAGTAGTATACAAGCCATTGAAAGTCCTTTTACGTTGTGTTAGATCGGTAAAACCCAACACTTCGTAAGATAGATGTCTTCGGGCCTTAAGATCAGGTCATTGGGCTAGCTAGGCCCAACAAACAAGATTTTACACTTTTGGGGCCCAAAGATGGTGCGTAGAAGTCTGTGCACACTCGCATGTATATTGAATTCCCAAACGTTATTTGTATGAATCGCAGCGTCGTCGTGTTAGTAGTTTCGGATTTTCATTGGTTCGAGACCGAACCAATTCGTTTCACAACGATTTTTGGTATTGTAGTGTATTGTATTACGTCGATAGTCGCGGTGCCATCATTTGATCAAATTGTATGTATTGAATTAGCCTTGAAAGTTTTCTGTTTCCAGCCCCTCATTGTTTGTAAAATTTAATTTTTCAACCCTTTATTTAAATACTTTCCGGTTTGGTCCTTAAATCAATTTTCTTGACATTTTAACACCAAAAATTATTGAAATTAATATTTTTCAGCATATTTTTCATAGAAAACAGTTTAAGTCCCTGAAATTTCAGTTTTCTCGGTTATAACCCTTCTTTTTCGCAATTTTGACAATTTTGGCCCAAATTGTAAAATTTTTGCAACTTTGGTCCTTTTTAAATTCAAAAAGCATTTTAAACCTTTGAAAAGGACTTGGAACACTTATAGTCCACTGTTTTACAGAAAAACACAGTTTTGGCCCTCCAAAACAGAAAATCTCGCATAATGGGCCTCATTGGGCCGAAAATGTCATTTTTAGCCCATTAAGCTTAAAGTTTATGTTTTTAATCCTCTAAATGAGTATATTTCCAGAAATTGTCTTATTGAAACTGTTTTGACACACCTCATCCATCAGAATTCGTAATATGTCAATTTGGGCCCTTAATTTTGTATTTTTCACATTTTAGGTCCAAAAATTTGTGTTTTTAGCCCAAAGAAATTGTTACTAAACCACTTAACTATTTTTCTAGAAATACTTTGTATGTAGAAATATATTTGATGCTAAAATCAATTAACATAAGGTATATCTCGGTTTATAGGGGTTTTATGGCTAGATCCAACATTACAACACACAAAGCATACATATAAGCATGGAAATCATACAAGGCATACAAAGCACATATAGATCTACACTTTCACTTGTATTCCCCCCCCCCCCCCCCCCACAAAACTCATAAAAACAGAAAATAGGGGGTATGAAGCTCACCTTAGGGTGTGATTTCGGTTCTTGAAGAAAAGATGGAAGAAAACTTGGTGGTTTTTGGCCTTAGCACCCTTTTCTTGAAGATCTCGAGTTTGAGATGGTTCTAGGATGCAAGATCACGATTTTTGCATGGATTAGGAAAGGATTTTGATAAAACAAAGAATTTAATTCATAGATCCAAGCATAACCTTACCTTGGATGAAGAGTTGGTGGAAATATCCTCTTGAAAGCCTCCTAATTTTCGAGATTTTTGAGTGGAGAGGGAGGAGTGTTCTTGAGAGAGTTTGAGAGATTTTTGTGAGTGTGTGTGTGTGAGTATGGCCGAGAGTGAGAGAGGGAGAAGGAAGAAGTGATCTTTGAAGTGATACTTGCTTGGAAACATGAGTTGTGTGCATGGAAACCCAACAAATAAAAGTGAGGTGGCAACCCAAAGTCAACTCTCCCTTTTTCCTTGGGCTTGGGCCGAGAATGGAGAGGGAAGAAAGGATTTTTGGGCTTTTTGCCCCTAAGCCCAATATTAGAGTTAGTTTGGGTGTTTATTGGCCTTATAAAATAAAATTGTGATTTTTATGCTTTAATAAGCTAGATTAGGTTAATCATGGATCAAAGCTTTTAATTTATTTCATTCTAGGCCCAATATGACCCAAAATGTTGAAATAAATTAGTGTGGGTCCAATTAGAGCCCAATTAGGGTTCTAAGCCCATGATAGTCTAATTGGAAGCTTATTGGTCCATTTAGATCCAATAAGGAAGTCCTAGTCCAAAATGGACTTAAACAAGGACTTCTAGGGTCTCCAATTGTTTGATGACTATTTGTAGTACTTGCATGATGTATTTGATTGAAGTTTTTGATGTCATAATAGTAGGTGTTACACATGTTCTTAAGTTTTTGATTCACATTAACTTGAGTGTATAGATTACATGACACAAAGTTTCCAGTTGTGACATCATCCCCCCGTTAGAGGGAATTTCGTCCCGAAATTCTGTTTGAAAGCTAGATTTGAGAATGCTACAATAGGTGAGGGTATTTTTGCTTCATTTGATCTTCGCGTTCCCACGTGAATTCTGGCCCACGCTTTGCGTTCCATCGTACCTTCACGATCGGGATGCGACTCTGCTTAGTACGCTTCACCTTCCTGTCCATGATTTCGATTGGTTCTTCGACGAACATGAGATTCTCATTGATTTCGATTTCGTCAAGAGGAATCACAAGGGTTTCATCTGATAGGCACTTTTTCAGATTAGAGACATGAAACACGGGGTGTACACCGTTTAGCTCCGCGGGTAGTTGTAGTCTGTATGCTACTGGGCCTATTCGGGCGACGATTTCGAAAGGTCCAATGTATCGCGGGTTCAATTTTCCCCGTTTTCCGAAACGTATAACCCCTTTCCAGGGTGAGACTTTCAACAGTACTCGATCACCGACCTGGAATTCTAAGGGCTTTCGCCGTTTATCGGCGTAGCTCTTTTGTCGGTCACGCGATGCTTGTAATCGGGCTCTGATCTGAACGATCTTTTCTGTGGTTTCGCGAATGATCTCCGGTCCTGTTAGTGCCCTGTCCAACGCATGCGTTCTTGCTAGCTGGGTGTCACCTACTTCATCCCAACATAACGGTGATCTACATTTACACTCGTACAGTGCTTCGAAAGGAGCCACCTTGATGCTCAAATGGTAACTATTGTTATACGAGAACTCGATCAATGGTAGGTGGGTATCCCAAGACTTTCCAAAGTCTATCACACATGCACGAAGTATGTCTTCAAGCGTTTGAATGGTTCGTTCGCTTTTGACCGTCCGTTTGTGGGTGATATGCGGTGCTCATGTCGAGATGAGTTCCCATTGCCTTGTGGAGTGATTGCCAAAAGCGCGATGTGAACCTACTGTCCCTATCCGAGATAATAGATTTTGGCACTCCATGGAGTCTCACGATTTCTCGTAGGTACAACCACGTCAGTCTCTCCATCTTGTAGGATTCTTTGATTGGCAGGAAATGGGCAGATTTCGTCAGTCGGTCGATTATTACCCATATGGTGTCCAGTCCGTCCGACGTCTTGGGCAGCTTGGTCACGAAATCCATAGAAATCCCCTCCCATTTCCACTCAGGGATTGCCGGTTGCTGTAACAATCCGGAAGGTTTCTGGTACTCCACCTTTACTTTGGCGCACGTAAGGCACTTACCAACATAGGTAGCAATTTCCGCCTTCATGTTAGGCCACCAATAGTGTTGTTTAATGTCCAAATACATCTTGTCCGAACCGGGATGAATGGAGTAACGTGTCTTGTGGGCTTCCTTCATAACGGTCTCCCTAAATCCTCCGATTTTTGGGACCCAAATACGGTTCATGAAGTAGTATACCCCATTCTCTTTTGCTTCTAGGTTCTTTTCCATCCCGCGCAATGCCTCGCTAATTCTATTTTCCGTCTTCATAGCTTCCGACTGGACTGATGCAATTTGAGTGGCCAGGTGAGATTGAATGGTTATTGAGAGAGTTTTCGTATGGCGATTAGAGTACTCCTTCCGACTTAATGCATCAACTACCACGTTGGCCTTGCCTGGATGGTACTTGATCTCGCATTCGTAGTCGTTTAGTAATTCCACCCATCTTCGTTGTCTCATGTTCAGCTCTTTCTAATTCAGGATGTGCTGGAGGCTCTTGTGGTCCGTGAAGATGGTGCACTTTGTACCGTACAGGTAGTGCCTCCAAATTTTCAGAGCGAAGACCACGGCTCCCAGTTCTAGGTCATGGGTCGTGTAATTTACTTCGTGCGTCTTTAGCTGGCGGGACGCATATGCTATCACTCTTCCATGTTGCATGAGAACGCAACCTAAGCCCTGATTCGACGCGTCACAGTAGACCACAAAATCTTCCGTTCCTTCAGGTAGAGATAGTACAGGAGCACTACAGAGAGCTTGCTTCAAGGTTCGAAACGCAATTTCTTGTCGGTCTGTCCATTTGAATGGCACGCCCTTTTGCGTAAGCAAGGTAAGCGGCTTGGCGATCTTAGAGAAGTTTTGGATGAATCTCCTATAGTAGCCTGCTAGGCCTAAGAACTGACGAATTTCTGTGGGCGTAGTCGGAGTTGCCCATCCTTCCACGGCTTTGACCTTAGAGGGATCCACATGAATTCCGTCTTGACTGACTACGTGGCCTAGGAAATTCACGCGCCGGAGCCAGAACTCACACTTAGAGAGTTTGGCGTAAAGCTTTTCCGATCGCAGAGTCTCTAGGACTTGTCGGAGATGTTGGCCATGCTCCTCTTTGCTTCGAGAATAGACGAGGATGTCATCGATAAACACAATGACGAATTTGTCTAGGAACGGTCGACAGATTCGATTCATTAGGTCCATGAATGCGGCAGGTGCATTTGTTAGACCGAAGGGCATTACGACGAATTCATAATGTCCGTAGCGGGTTCGGAAAGCGGTTTTAGGAATATCCTCTTCTCGGACTTTGAGTTGGTGGTATCCGGACCGTAGATCTATTTTAGAAAAATAGCTAGCTCCTTGGAGCTGGTCGAATAGATCATCGATTCGTGGGAGTGGGTAGCGGTTTTTAACAGTGAGTTTATTTAACTCTCTGTAATCGATGCACATTCTGAAAGATCCGTCTTTCTTTTTGACAAAGAGCACCGGAGCTCCCCATGGCGAGTAGCTAGGTCGGATAAATCCCTTGTCCAGAAGCTCACTGAGTTGGCTGGACAATTCCTGCATTTCAGCAGGAGCCAATCGATATGGCGATTTAGCGAGAGGAGTTGCTCCTGGAACGAGGTCGATTCGGAATTCAACCTGTCTCTCTGGGGGTACTCCTGGAAGATCTTCAGGAAATACGTCCGGAAATTCACACGCTACCGGAATGTCTTGGATGTTAGTTTCTTCTTTGGTCTTGTCCACTACGTGAGCCAAGAACACCAAATTGTTCTTTAGCAGATATTTTTGTGCTTTGATGCACGATATGAGACGAAGATTCGTACTGGGTTTGTCTCCGTAAATTAATAGGGTTTCATAATTTGGGAGACGAAGGCGAACGGCCTTCTCGTGGCACATAATCTCAGCATGGTGGGGGCTTAACTAATCCATGCCGATAATCACATCGAAACTCCTAATTGATACTGGCATTAGGTCTATTCGAAAAACGTGTTGGTTGAGGGTTAGGGTACATCCGATGTGTAACAGCCCGGAATTTCAGATACTGGTATAATTATGATTTGGGGGTGTTTTAAGAGGGGGCTCGGCGAGTTAGAGCCTGGACTCGCCGAGTAGGACCGCAGACTTGGTCGCGGGTTCGCGACTGGACTCGACGAGTCCAGATATGGACTCGGCGAGTCGACGCTGTTCAGCAGAAACCCTAGCCGTTTGGTTTTGGATCGTATATAATGCCTCTTAGGCCGTCATTGTCCGTCTTTTGGCTGATTGAGAAGAACCCTAATCGTTGTGGACGTCTAGAGCAGGAGAGAAAGCTTTTGGAACCTTGAAGAATTTGTTAGGCAAGAAGAAGAAGAGTTTTGGCCAAAGGAATATCAAGGGGAACGAGTTCTGAGGGTGGAGACACAGAGAGGGTGTTATTCAGGTAATATTTCGGATCATTTCTGCTATTTTGATGTGTGCACGATTTTAGGGTTTATGAAACCCATTTGGTGATTAGATGGATTATTATATTGTTACCCAAGTGTTTGTAACCCAGTAATAGGATGGTTAGAGGTCCAGAAGGTCCCATGATTGTGTATTTCGGGACCATACGTATTTCAGGAAGCAGTTGCTCGTCTGCATGGCATGGACTCGCCGAGTTGTTCTTCAGACTCGGCGAGTGGCTTGAAGATTTACTGGGACTCGCCGAGTTGTTCTTCAGACTCGGCGAGTGGAGTCGGGGTGGCCCCGCGATTCTTCCAGGAGAAACTCGTCGAGTAAAAAGGGGATACTCGACGAGTAGGAAGGGAATCTTAAGGACTCGGCGAGTCATCGGGTTGACTCGGCGAGTAGGGTCTGTCAGGGGTTGACTTTGTCCTGTCCAGGGTTGACCAGTTGTCTCCCAGGGGTATTTTGGTAATCATGGGAGTTTATTGGGTTATTGTTTGATGTTCAGTGGAGGAGTTGTGTCAGAGTTCGGAGCAGCGGGATCTTATCTTTTCAGCCGTCAGTTCGAGGTGAGTTATCCTCACTATATCAACAGGGTCTAAGGCACCAAGGCCGGCCCTTTATTGCATTGAGATTTAGTTACGTTTATCATGTTAGTGCTGGTTGTGTCTGCATCCTGGTAGTTAGGACGGTACATGCTAGGGGACCTTGTAAGGGTCAGTTCTCGATATGCTGAGTAATGCTATGCTAGTGATCGGATAGGGTGGTAGCCCGGTTAGAGTAATGATATGCTATGTGATCTGTTTACTCGATTTGTTGATTATGACTGTTATATGACTGTATGTTTTGTGCACATGGTTGTTTGGATTAGAGATGGGTTGAGGCGGGTCCTGCTTTGTGCTGTAGGCCAAGATACCCAGGGCGGACCGGTTGTTCCGAAGGCCCAGCGAGCGGTCCGGATAGGCTGTAGGCCCCACGAGGGCGGACCAGACGTGCCGAGGCTCGGAGAGTGGACCAGGATGACTGAAGGCCCGATGCGGGCGGACCAGTCACACTGTGGACTCGGAGAGTGGACCAGGTGGGTTGAAGGCCCAATGCGGGCGGACCAACCCCACTGTAGACTCGGAGGACATGACTAGACCCGGAGGATGGATCCGACGGACTGAAGGCCTGATAAGGCGGACCAGTCACGATAGACCCGATATGCATGATTGTTCTATGATCTGTTTTGTTATGTATGATTTATATGTTTTGGACCGGAAGGTCACGGCCTGGAAAGGCGTATGCGTGGTTGGTATTTTGGGGGTATCTCACTAAGCTTTCGGGCTTACAGTTGTGGTTTAATGTTTTTCAGGTTCTTCAGGAGACTGTGGCAAGGCGAAGGCGCGATCGTACCGTTCCTCATGATTTTGTAACAACGTGATTCTGGGAATACTTAAATGAATTGTATTGAAAACCTTTTTGTGAACATTTTAAGGAAAATCGGGTTGCTTTGAAAATTTTAAATTGGATGTGTTTTTCGGATGTTACAAGTTGGTATCAGAGCCTTGGTTTGAGTGAATTGGAGGAACACTTGTGTGACTCCAGTCTCAAATCGAGGAGAGTTTTCAAAAAGAGAAATTAAAATGGTTTTCAAAACAAGTAAAGGAGGACGCGGAGGTACGATCAGCCGGAGCCAGTAAGTAACCCCAAAATATCATACATGGCAATTGTTTTATTGAGCTTTGATAGAACAGCATGCTAGAGTTAGGCTAGGGATCTTCAGGATTTATTGATGAGTTGCCTGATTTATGATGCCTGCTAGCCTAGGGTTCCTTGCGAGAGATTTCTACTGTTCCTCTAGTGGTGAGGATAGAGCGTTGTTATATGTGTCGCTAGGGTGTTGTGGGAGTACTTCATACAAATATGGGTTGGTGCGGAAGGTAGTATGGGCCCGTACTACTGAAAGCACGGACTCATACGCGTATCAGGGAAATCATGACCTCTAAGGTTGGGATGAGAGCTGGTTCCCGGTTAGTGGAATATGTCTGAGATTGGTGTTTTATTTTCAGTATGGAGATTCCAGGGCACGCTGGGAGTGGATCCGGGTCAGGATCAGGAGCAGGAGAGGGAGCTCCAAGTGGGTCTGCACAGCCAGAGATTGTCAGTCAGATGAGTACGCACGAGTTGGATGCGAGGATTCGCGAGATTCTGCATGATGAGGTTGCCGCATTGATTCGGGCTGAGCTGCCAGAGTTGTTTGGGTCGATCAAGACCGCCATGGTGGAGTATTTTGATGAGCGTTATGCGGCTCTCACGGAGACGGCTGCCGCGGCGGCTACCGCAGCAATAGCGGCGGCAGGAGGAGGAGCCAATAGAGGTTTTCAGTATCGGGACTTCGATAATACGAAGCCTCCCACTTTTGATGGAGTTCAGGATCCGATCGTTGCTATGAGGTGGTTATCAGATGTGGAAGGATGTTTCTTCACTTGTTCATGCCCTGCTGATCAGAGGGGTGAGGTGTGCTTTGAACCTGTTGAGGCTCGGAGCAAAGGATTGGTGGAGATTGACCACGGGATCGTATTCGGATGCGCAGAGGGCTGCGATTTCATGGGATCGGTTCAGGGAGATGTTCAGTACTCGCTATGTTCCACAGGTCGAGAGGGAGAGGTTGGCTCAGGAGTTCTTGGAGCTAAAGCAGGATTCGGAATCGGTGACGGAAATCACCAGGATGTTTACTGAGAGGGCGATGTTTTGTCCTGAGTTCGCTTCGGAGCAGGCTCAGATGTCCCGATATCTGAGTATGCTAAAGAGGGATATCAGACAGTTTGTGTCTGCGCAGAGGTGCGAGACTTTGCTGGAGTTGCAGGAGGCCGCCAGGCGGCGTGAGTTAGAGATTGAGTTACAGATGCGTGAGCTGAGGCAAGCTCCGGTTCAGTCGCAGCCGGCGACGAAACGGTCTAAAACCGTTGATTTCAGGATGGGAGATCAGGGTGGCCACGTCTGTGGTAAGTGTGGAAGGGGTCATGCCGGGGTTTGTCGGTCCGGTGGAGCATGCCGCAAGTGCGGGAAGGAGGGTCACTATGCGAGGGATTGTCGGCAGTCGGTGCCGGTTCGGGATTTGAGGATATGCTATCATTGTCATCAGGTTGGACATTTGAAGGTCAACTGTCCACAGATTGCTGCAGGATCGGTGCAGGCTCCAGCACCGGCTACGTTGAGGATCACAGGTGGAGGTCAGGGTGGAGCGGAGCCCCCAAGGGCTTAGGGTCGTGTTTTTCAGCTTGCTGTTGCGGGTATGTTTCTTTCTGATGTTTTGATTATTTATGCTTGTTGTGGAGTATTGTTATCTGCTAGTTTCGTTGGTTGGCTATGGAAATTGCGTTTCGGGTTTCTTGTGGTATTCGTTGTTCCTTGAGGGATTGGCGAGTTGTGATCGGAATTTTGGTTTTGGTATCTTGTGTCCCTTGAGGGATCGTTATGGTTTTGGGATTGTACTTCGAGCCATCATTGATTATCTTTGAGAAGATTGGTGGCGGATGCGGTGTTAGTTTGGAGGCTAGTTGGATTCTGCAATCTGAGGAATGGAAAGATGAAGATTGAGTCGCTTTCGAGCGGGTTGTACAGCGTAGGAGCATGATTTGTATGAAAGTTGTCGGTACTGGTGAAACGCACTTGGAGTGCATGTGCTGATTCCTACGAGGTGCTTTGGGAAATCGGTGATGGCGACCGGTGATTATCTGTCAGCGTCTTAAGTGGGGGAGAATTGGAAATTCTCTGGATGGTCGTTGGGCATGGAAGGTTGTTTAGCCGCTTGGGAATTCAGCGGTATTTCTATCAGATGAGAGCAGGCTCGGGTGGGTGAGCAGTAGGCGTGCGGGGCGAAATACAGACCTAGAGCAATTGATTGAGGAAGGCAGGGGTGCAGGCCGGGATCGAGTATGTATGATGGAGGTAGAGTTCGGAATCCCTAGAGGGCTAGAACGGTATGCACGGGAGGATTTCCCGAAGAGATAGTTGGAATGATGAGTGATTGTGGAGCGGTCCGGATAGACTGAAGGCCGGTAGGCGTACCAGTCAGGCCGAAGGCTCGGAGGACGGTCCAGTCAGATTGGTTGAAGGTTCTGAGAGTGGTCCAGATTGGCTGAAGGCCCGGGGAGGCGGTCCAGTCATGCTGAAGACTCTGCGGGTAATATTGAATCGGTTAGAGGCTAGGGGTTGCATATGTCGCGATGGGATTGCATTGGGAGGTCTGGCCCCGGCTAGCGATCTTGAGCAGTGAAGGTAGTGCATGGGCTTGAGAGTCCTTGTGCTAAGAGCCAGAGTAGCGGTAATGCATGGATATTGGGTACGCCCTAAAGTGGTAAAGTGGCGTAGGATGAGCACCATGGTGCCTGTCATGGTGGCTGGGCAGACAAGTGGGGTTTCACGGAGGTGAAAGCGGCAGTGCAGAGTTGCGATCGCAGTGGTCCGTCGATGATCTTTGAGTAGTGTGTTGCGGCGGCGGAATATAAGTTTATTCGACTCGATATGTTGCTTCGGGCGCAGAGGGAATATCGCGACGTGGAGTCAGGGAGAGGAGTTAGGAAGGGATGCAGAGCAAGAGTCTTGGGCTCTCAGTGAGATCATGATCAGGGTTCTGGGTATGTATCAGTGGTTTATCCTGGAAGGATGTTGAGGATATCGTCTATATATCAGGTTATCCGCACCTGAGGGTGCTAGAGCTAGATCGGCATGTAGGTGTGATTGCGATAGGAGAACTCGGGGGAGTTGCTCCGAAATGGAAGAATGAGTCTTTCGGTCGTTATGATAAAGGTAGAGTGGAATTGGGATCGGGAATCCGAGGGTGCGTGGCTGTATAGCCATGTGAGTCAAGTGGAAGATGAGAATAGGAGCAGTAAGGCATCATGGATAATTCTCGGTTTCAGAGAGCGATGGACAGTACAGAGATTGGGCTTCAGTCGACAGAGCAGATTCAGCAGATGAGACAGAGGTTATTGACCGCCCAGAGCCGACAGAAAAGTTATGCAGACAGACGCCTATCCGAGCTTGAGTTTCAGGTCGGTGACTTCGTACTCCTGAAGGCCTCTCCTTGGAGAAGAGTGATTCGATTCAAGAAGAGGGGCAAGTTGGGGGCCCGGTATATTGGGCCTTTTCATGTGATTGCGGGGGTAGGCCTGAGGGTCTACCGGTTGGAGTTGCCCACGGATTTGAGACAAATCCATGATATTTCATGAGTCGCAACTGAGGAAGTGTATAGCCGATGAGTCGGCAGTGGTTCCATTAGAGGATATTCAGGGGATGCGAGCCGGAAATGACCGGTGAGCTGGAACGTGAGGTGCGGGAGCAGCATCCGGAGCTATTTTCAGGATGAGACTTCGAGGGCGAAGTCTAGTTCTAAGTGGGGGAGAGTTGTAACAGCCCGGAATTTCAGATACTGGTATAATTATGATTTGGGGGTGTTTTAAGAGGGGGCTCGGCGAGTTGGAGCCTGGACTCGCCGAGTAGGACCGCAGACTTGGTCGCGGGTTCGCGACTGGACTCGACGAGTCCAGATATGGACTCGGCGAGTCGACGCTGTTCAGCAGAAACCCTAGCCGTTTGGTTTTGGATCGTATATAATGCCTCTTAGGCCGTCATTGTCCGTCTTTTGGCTGATTGAGAAGAACCCTAATCGTTGTGGACGTCTAGAGCAGGAGAGAAAGCTTTTGGAACCTTGAAGAATTTGTTAGGCAAGAAGAAGAAGAGTTTTGGCCAAAGGAATATCAAGGGGAACGAGTTCTGAGGGTTGGAGACACAGAGAGGGTGTTATTCAGGTAATATTTCGGATCATTTCTGCTATTTTGATGTGTGCACGATTTTAGGGTTTATGAAACCCATTTGGTGATTAGATGGATTATTATATTGTTACCCAAGTGTTTGTAACCCAGTAATAGGATGGTTAGAGGTCCAGAAGGTCCCATGATTGTGTATTTCGGGACCATACGTATTTCAGGAAGCAGTTGCTCGTCTGCATGGCATGGACTCGCCGAGTTGTTCTTCAGACTCGGCGAGTGGCTTGAAGATTTACTGGGACTCGCCGAGTTGTTCTTCAGACTCGGCGAGTGGAGTCGGGGTGGCCCCGCGATTCTTCCAGGAGAAACTCGTCGAGTAAAAAGGGGATACTCGACGAGTAGGAAGGGAATCTTAAGGACTCGGCGAGTCATCGGGTTGACTCGGCGAGTAGGGTCTGTCAGGGGTTGACTTTGTCCTGTCCAGGGTTGACCAGTTGTCTCCCAGGGGTATTTTGGTAATCATGGGAGTTTATTGGGTTATTGTTTGATGTTCAGTGGAGGAGTTGTGTCAGAGTTCGGAGCAGCGGGATCTTATCTTTTCAGCCGTCAGTTCGAGGTGAGTTATCCTCACTATATCAACAGGGTCTAAGGCACCAAGGCCGGCCCTTTATTGCATTGAGATTTAGTTACGTTTATCATGTTAGTGTTGGTTGTGTCTGCATCCTGGTAGTTAGGACGGTACATGCTAGGGGACCTTGTAAGGGTCAGTTCTCGATATGCTGAGTAATGCTATGCTAGTGATCGGATAGGGTGGTAGCCCGGTTAGAGTAATGATATGCTATGTGATCTGTTTACTCGATTTGTTGATTATGACTGTTATATGACTGTATGTTTTGTGCACATGGTTGTTTGGATTAGAGATGGGTTGAGGCGGGTCCTGCTTTGTGCTGTAGGCCAAGATACCCAGGGCGGACAGGTTGTTCCGAAGGCCCAGCGAGCGGTCCGGATAGGCTGTAGGCCCCACGAGGGCGGACCAGACGTGCCGAGGCTCGGAGAGTGGACCAGGATGACTGAAGGCCCGATGCGGGCGGACCAGTCACACTGTGGACTCGGAGAGTGGACCAGGTGGGTTGAAGGCCCAATGCGGGCGGACCAACCCCACTGTAGACTCGGAGGACATGACTAGACCCGGAGGATGGATCCGACGGACTGAAGGCCTGATAAGGCGGACCAGTCACGATAGACCCGATATGCATGATTGTTCTATGATCTGTTTTGTTATGTATGATTTATATGTTTTGGACCGGAAGGTCACGGCCTGGAAAGGCGTATGCGTGGTTGGTATTTTGGGGGTATCTCACTAAGCTTTCGGGCTTACAGTTGTGGTTTAATGTTTTTCAGGTTCTTCAGGAGACTGTGGCAAGGCGAAGGCGCGATCGTACCGTTCCTCATGATTTTGTAACAACGTGATTCTGGGAATACTTAAATGAATTGTATTGAAAACCTTTTTGTGAACAGTTTAAGGAAAATCGGGTTGCTTTGAAAATTTTAAATTAGATCTCCCTAGTGGATTCGGTTTTCCCATTGGCCATTTCCACCGTATAGGTTTCATTTAGCTTCTGGGGTTGTTGTTTTAATAAATGTTTAAACTTCTCGCTTACAAAACTTCGCTCCGCTCCGGTATCAAATAAGATGCATGCATAAGTGTGGTTTAGGAGGAACGTACCGGTCACAACTGCGGGGTCCTGAACTGCATCACTCTGACCCATAGTCAACATTCTTCCTGCTCCTCACGCTCGACCCTAGTCCACAACTGGCGTACTTGATCAGCAGTGCCCTGAGCAAGGTCGCCGGTGTCCCGTAATCGTCTCACCATGACTGGTAGGGCTCGGTCGGCCGGCCCTCCGTCCCTCAGGTCAAAAGAACTCACGTGACATGCCAAACGGGGGTCGCTGTCCCTGATGTCTGCTCCATCTCCAAAGATCAATGCCCCAAGGAGGGGTAGGTCCAGTGGGACCCACACGATAAGCAGGCACCCTGATCGGGTAAGGGGGGTTGATGACCTCGGACTCTGCGTCCGAATCACCCCCTTCGCTGTCATCGAGCTCCTCTTCGAAATGCTCCTCGTCTTCTTCGGGTTCGGCAGGCTCGGCCTCGACTTCTGCCTCCGGTTCCCCGTCAGATTCCTCTTCGGGGTCTTCCTCAGGTTCCTCTTCAGGCTCTTCCTCAGGCTCCTCCTCTTCTAGCCACCCGTTGTTTCCCTGATTAGGGAAGTAGGGGTCTCCAGGGTGATGAAAACCAGCCATGCTGTCTGCGCGAGTATGTAAATATGCTAACATTATTCCTAGGTGCTATGACTATTGTACAGACTAAGCAAACGTTCTCTTTTTGGTGATAAGGGGTATAGTTTTAGGTTCCCTAGCTATCCCGATCTCATCAAAACGTGTGTTAGTTTTACTTTGGAGAGAATGTAGTTGATCAGGCTACATTCACTCCTTGGTATTACTAAGAACAGTCCCGAGTTAACCGAGATACCAACATTATTGTGTTTGATTCGGCGTTAGGTTCTTACTCCTAATGCAAGCAAGCGTGTTTTATTTACTTGTTTTGTTCAGAGTTATGTTAGTCCCTCTTTTTGGTTTATAGTTGCATATCAATGTGTGGCTTGACATGCTAGTTCACTATAAACAAAGCTCTGATACCAACCTGTCACACTCCCGAACCAGACGGCGGAAACGTCCGGGGGCTGTCGTGACTCAATTGAATACCATAACATTGAATATATATGAAACATAACAACATTCGTCACCATGCATTAATATAGTACAACCAGTAGAGTTTACATGAAGTACATTGTTTAAACATTACATTCCCAAAGATAAATTGTTCGATTCGTACATAGATAAACTGCAAGCCATCACTGAATATGATTTCCTTTGATTCACTGGTTCCCTGAGAATACAAGTATTTTGAAAAACGTCAACATATGAAATGTTGGTGAGTTCATAAGCGGTATTTGAAAAACAATGTTTCGTGTCGTTTGAAAACCACCAGAAAATCCGATATTTTCTGAAAAGAAAAGCTTTTGAAAACGTTTGTGAAGATCCATAGGTATGCTTGTTTGTTTCTATGCTTGTAAAAATTGTTCATTAAAGTTGTATGTATTTCAAACCCGTATGTATTGAAAACCCTAGGAAAACCCGATGTTTTCCTAATTCCTTGAATTCCATGAAGTTACATTGAAACCATTGCATAGCGTGTAGTGTCAGTCCCAGGCGACGTTGGATTATTTTTTAGCATGATTATTTGCTACAAACACGCGTTACACAAACGACCAGTTTATAGCTATACTAACGATCCCGTAGGCGTCGTCCGTACTAATCACGTTATCCAATCGCCCTGACTAGGTGTAGTCCCACATCCGAAGAGAAAGAGGACACGAAGACCTCAATGACTCCATTGACCGGTTGGGGATAAAAATGTACGAGGGGTCCCAGACCCGCCTCGCATAAAAAGGTAGACTCTACTAGCAATACCAAAGGACCCTTGGGGACCAGTAGTATACAAGCCATTGAAAGTCCTTTTACGTTGTGTTAGATCGGTAAAACCCAACACTTCGTAAGATAGATGTCTTCGGGCCTTAAGATCAGGTCATTGGGCTAGCTAGGCCCAACAAACAAGATTTTACACTTTTGGGGCCCAAAGATGGTGCGTAGAAGTCTGTGCACACTCGCATGTATATTGAATTCCCAAACGTTATTTTTATGAATCGCAGCGTCGTCGTGTTAGTAGTTTCGGATTTTCATTGGTTCGAGACCGAACCAATTCGTTTCACAACGATTTTTGGTATTGTAGTGTATTGTATTACGTCGATAGTCGCGGTGCCATCATTTGATCAAATTATATGTATTGAATTAGCCTTGAAAGTTTTCTGTTTTCAGCCCCTCATTGTTTGTAAAATTTAATTTTTCAACCCTTTATTTAAATACTTTCCGGTTTGGTCCTTAAATCAATTTTCTTGACATTTTAACACCAAAAATTATTGAAATTAATATTTTTCAGCATATTTTTCATAGAAAACAGTTTAAGTCCCTGAAATTTCAGTTTTCTCGGTTATAACCCTTCTTTTTCGCAATTTTGACAATTTTGGCCCAAATTGTAAAATTTTTGCAACTTTGGTCCTTTTTAAATTCAAAAAGCATTTTAAACCTTTGAAAAGGACTTGGAACACTTATAGTCCACTGTTTTACAGAAAAACACAGTTTTGGCCCTCCAAAACAGAAAATCTCGCATAATGGGCCTCATTGGGCCGAAAATGTCATTTTTAGCCCATTAAGCTTAAAGTTTATGTTTTTAATCCTCTAAATGAGTATATTTCCAGAAATTGTCTTATTGAAACTGTTTTGACACACCTCATCCATCAGAATTCGTAATATGTCAATTTGGGCCCTTAATTTTGTATTTTTCACATTTTAGGTCCAAAATTTTGTGTTTTTAGCCCAAAGAAATTGTTACTAAACCACTTAACTATTTTTCTAGAAATACTTTGTATGTAGAAATATATTTGATGCTAAAATCAATTAACATAAGGTATATCTCGGTTTATAGGGGTTTTATGGCTAGATCCAACATTACAACACACAAAGCATACATATAAGCATGGAAATCATACAAGGCATACAAAGCACATATAGATCTACACTTTCACTTGTATTCCCCCCCCCCCCCCCACAAAACTCATAAAAACAGAAAATAGGGGGTATGAAGCTCACCTTAGGGTGTGATTTCGGTTCTTGAAGAAAAGATGGAAGAAAACTTGGTGGTTTTTGGCCTTAGCACCCTTTTCTTGAAGATCTCGAGTTTGAGATGGTTCTAGGATGCAAGATCACGATTTTTGCATGGATTAGGAAAGGATTTTGATAAAACAAAGAATTTAATTCATAGATCCAAGCATAACCTTACCTTGGATGAAGAGTTGGTGGAAATATCCTCTTGAAAGCCTCCTAATTTTCGAGATTTTTGAGTGGAGAGGGAGGAGTGTTCTTGAGAGAGTTTGAGAGATTTTTGTGAGTGTGTGTGTGTGAGTATGGCCGAGAGTGAGAGAGGGAGAAGGAAGAAGTGATCTTTGAAGTGATACTTGCTTGGAAACATGAGTTGTGTGCATGGAAACCCAACAAATAAAAGTGAGGTGGCAACCCAAAGTCAACTCTCCCTTTTTCCTTGGGCTTGGGCCGAGAATGGAGAGGGAAGAAAGGATTTTTGGGCTTTTTGCCCCTAAGCCCAATATTAGAGTTAGTTTGGGTGTTTATTGGCCTTATAAAATAAAATTGTGATTTTTATGCTTTAATAAGCTAGATTAGGTTAATCATGGATCAAAGCTTTTAATTTATTTCATTCTAGGCCCAATATGACCCAAAATGTTGAAATAAATTAGTGTGGGTCCAATTAGAGCCCAATTAGGGTTCTAAGCCCATGATAGTCTAATTGGAAGCTTATTGGTCCATTTAGATCCAATAAGGAAGTCCTAGTCCAAAATGGACTTAAACAAGGACTTCTAGGGTCTCCAATTGTTTGATGACTATTTGTAGTACTTGCATGATGTATTTGATTGAAGTTTTTGATGTCATAATAGTAGGTGTTACACATGTTCTTAAGTTTTTGATTCACATTAACTTGAGTGTATAGATTACATGACACAAAGTTTCCAGTTGTGACACGGTGGCTGATTCGATTTGTGAATCAGAGTATATAGCAGCGAGTGAAGAAGCAAAGGAGGCGATATGGCTGAAGAACTTCATCGGAGACCTTGGAGTTGTACCAGCTATTAAGGAACCTATGGAGATTTTCTGTGACAGCAATAGTGCGGTTGCCTTAGCCAAGGAACCAAGAGATCATGGCAGATCCCGACACATTGACAGAAAATATCACTTCATAAGACACAAGATTGAAGAAGGACTCCTTATGGCAAAGAGGGTATCGTCAGATGAGAATCCTGCAAATCCCCTTATGAAGGGACTGACGAGGGTTAAGCATTTTCAGCATGCGAGGCGCATCGGGCTGAGGGACGATATTAGTTTTACAGATTAGATAGTTTTCCTGAAACTTGTAAAATGTAATCGACATTTGATGATGAATAAAATTTGTGATTTATTTATGAGTAAAGTGTTACTCTCATTGTCAATTATTTACTATTGTTTCAGTTTTGCATGTTTTGACTTCCAGAATAATTAATTTATTCAAACCTCCACAATCGGTCATACGTCGGAAGTAGGTATGAATCAAGATTGTCATGAATTGGGTTTGTAGATGGCTAAAGGTGTTTAGACATGGCAATGGTTGCTGCAACGTTCATGAGTACCCATAAGTTATGAGTATTGGTATAAACCCATGCTCACTTGTATCACTTCATGGAATTTATCTCGAGTGATCGTGAGACGATAATATCATATAAGTCTTCAAACCTAGAAATATGAGTTGTTACCTATGAGTTGGTTGTGCATTGATTGCACGTAAACGCATCAGTAACTTGATGTTATAAAACGTGCCTTTATGTACAATTCAACAAGTAGTAGAACAAGCATATGAGTCAAAGTTTATCTGTTCCTTCTAGAAATAGAAGCGATATCTGGGCCCCTCGATGATTTTGTGTTGACCCATGTACCGGGCCCGGTCAGAACTAAACTGATGTGTTCAGTAAAGTTCTTTGTTAAAAAAATCGGAAATCGAGAAACAACTGCCAGACAATAAGCAAGACATAGTTCCATGTGTTTGTCCGGCTGATATCATGAGAACAGAGGATTATATGATCACTTGTCTTAAAATGGCGCTTCATAGTTCAACAGAGTTTTCGAGAGCTACGATTGCTGGTTGGTTCCTGAAGTTATATAGGCAAATACAGTTATTAGACTTATCCAAGTGGGAGTCTGTTGGATAAGGTGTCTAAGTCCATAACTTATTTGGTATATACTTGACCCGACCCGGCATGGTCCATTTGGGTTGCACTTCACCCGAACTATTTATGGATAATTTTATGAGAGTTATACACATATGTTTATTAATATATTATAAGTTATAATATATTAATATGAAATTATGTTATTTAATTAGTCTTAGTTTTAAATTAATTATGAATTAATTTAGAGATTAAAAGGAAGACTAATTAGATTATGGGCTATTGGTTTTATATGGTGTGGGCTAACACTCATTTGTTAATGGGCTAGGCTTGGATGGAAGTCCATGGATGATCCATGGAGCTTTTAACCCATGGATCCTTGGAAAAGGAAAGGTCATGGGTTATTAGGGTTTCACCCTAACCATGTACACTATATAAGCATGCTTATGTTGCATGAAATAGCCACTAGTGTGTGTGCTTGTGTGTGGCCGAAAATTGCAAGTGTGTATACACTCTCTAGAGTTTTCCAAGTGTTTGTGGTGATTTGTGATTTCCATTTGAGGCATTCACACTATTGGTGCTTGGCTCTCAAACTCCAAGGAATCAATCTCATCAAAAGGTATGTAATCTCATCTAACCCTTTTATGTTTAAATGTTCCCCATGCCATGTTAGATAGGTTATGAACCTTGGAAAATTATTATTTTGCATGTATTTAGACAAACATAGATCCAAGGTTTATTAGGGTTGCATACACACTTAGGAAGTGTTAGATTGCTCAAAACCCAACACATACTAGATGTGCCATCTTGGTACAAGCTGCGCCATTTGGTACCTTGATGAGCCATGATATCCCTTGATTAGCCACATATGTTATGAAGTCCTCTATGACGATCAAGATTATTCAAGGATGCTCAGAAGTTAAAGATGCTGAAGGAATACACCATGATGTGCCACCATGATAGATGATGCTCCGATATTGTTCATGATGCGCCATATATGCATCATGATGCTCCACTATGGCTTATGGTGCTCCATAATGTGCGTTGTTAGTGTCCATGTATTGTATGTCATGGATGATTTTTCTAAAAGATGTCGCATATCAGATTGTGATTGGTTGACACCATCTGTGGCCCTATAGGCCAATGGGCTTGACCCATTAGGGTTTTAGTTCTAATCCCTTCAGTATAAATAGGGATGCTTGCTAGTTATTTGATATGTCTTGTATTCTAAAGGGATAGACGAATCTATATTGACTTGTACTAGTAACCTTTGTTTGAG
Organism: Lactuca sativa; assembly: GCF_002870075.4. Classification (NCBI taxonomy): domain Eukaryota; kingdom Viridiplantae; phylum Streptophyta; class Magnoliopsida; order Asterales; family Asteraceae; genus Lactuca; species Lactuca sativa. The sequence goes on from NC_056627.2 coordinate 268,310,673, forward strand.
AGCTCATAAATAAAGAATACCCCATCCTATTCGTGGACGTAGGTCACCTTAACTGAACGATGTGAATATTGTGTCTTGTGTGCTTTTGGTTTTTCTTGTTTTCTGCTTTACTCCCTAAGAATAATTATATTTCAAAATTGTTCAAAAAACATCATCCAAGTAAAGTCTTTGTACAAAAAGACACCAACAAACTATATATATTTTTTCATATATTACCCATTTGTACCCCACTCTTGCAGTTAAAAGATGATATGGCCTAATTATTAGTGGCATGACATAATAATTGGTGACATGACATTAATTGATATATTCCACCTTTATAAATAAATTTAAGGCTTCTTCATAAACGAATGACTAAATTTTGAAAAAAAAAGAGGGTAAATGTCTATAAATAGCTCTAGTATTTGTGAAACTAGAAGATGCATAACAATTTGTAATCCATTCTATTTTAGTCATGACATGTAGCTAGGCAAGATTCAAACAAGTAGATATCACCATACTACAAATTGACATAAATATTTATCAAAACATTGTTGCAGTCATGCTACAAATTGGCATATATTTTAAAAAGAGTACATTACTCAAGATTGTTATACTACCCATATCAAAAACTTACACATATATATATTTAAAAAAATGAATTGCATAACCAAACAAATATATAAGAGAAAGACATGATAAAGCTTATTGTTAAGGTTACAATTCAGTTGAGATAAACCCTAAACTTTTTGTGAGGGTTAGTCTTTGTGGTTGATGTCCAAATTCGAGAAGGATGCCAACAACCACAAGTTTTGCATCTTCAAATATCTTACATGTCTTCAAATGTGTGAGCTTGAATTGGAGATCACCGATTTAGTAGAAAAAGAAGCAATAAGAGGAGAAGAAAAAATCTTTCGTTGATGAAGAAGCCCTAAATCAATCCTTAAATGAGAAATATATCAATTGATGTCATGTCACCATATATTATGTCATGTGACAAATAATTACGTAGTCATCTTTTAACTACAAAAGTCCTTTACCAATGGATAAGATTTGAACAAAAATATAGTTTGTTGTACAAAGACCTTATTTAGATGATGTTTTTTTTAATAATTTTAATATATAATTACCCTCTTGAGTCATTTTATCTTGTTTTTTTCCTTAATTAATTTTTACCAACAATGCTAGTTACCAAAGGTTACAAAAACCTTATTTTGATGGTGTTTTTTGAATATTTAGATAATATTTCTAAAGACTTTGAAATATAGTTATCCTAATAAATCATTTTCAAAAATATATATATCAAACCGTCTAGTATTTGTTAAGAATCAATTTGACTTCAAACTGTATCACGAACCAGATAAATATAATAATTTATCTTGGTTAAATTAATCACTCTAAAACACACGTGATCAAAAAATAAAATAAAACAATTTCGTTTTAGCTTTAAACTAGACTGACTAAAACAAATAATTGATGTTTTTATATTCCTCAAAATGGAAACTGGTTTCCTAATAATTATTACATTACAAAATTCCGAAATAAATAGAATACTAATAAATATTTTAATATTTAATTTATGTTTGTATGATTTACTTAATTTTAATAAACACCTTCTAGATCGTTTGTTTGGACTTTGGACGAAAATTCTAAGTTATGACTTTTCAGGTTGCTTATTTGTATGATTTACTTTGAATCAAAACCTTCTAGAACGTTTTGTTTGGACTTTGGACGAAAAATCTAACTTGTTACTTTTCAGTTTGCTTACAGCGTTTATCATGTGTTTGTTTCATGCTTTCAATTTTTACTTTATATATGAAAATTTAAATTTGATATTTATTTTGCTTGTTAATGTGGTTTATAAGAAACTAAAATAAATAGGTGGAAATTGATAATGAAAATAGCTGATCACATTGTACGACTATATAGAGGTCATATAAAATACTTTAAATAATAATTAAATAGAATGTATGAGAAAACAAATATAATTATTATTTTAAAGTTGGTAGTACGATTTTATATAATAAATTTGCTTTGTAAGTTGGTCAAAAGAATAAAGGGTAAAAAGTAGTTTCGAAAATAAACATAAGCTTTATTTAAAGTTGAGTCTAAATATTAAAGGGTTGTTACGAATATAAAAATGAATTTGATTTTCTATTTGTTCGAGTCTAATGATAAATATCTATAATTTATTAAGGTGAAAGATATGTTTATTGCGGGCCCACCGACCCAACTATTAAACATCATAGTTTCAGAAAGTTACATGATATAAATACATGATGTGTTCGGCAAAATTAACCGATAGTTAGTAGTGTTTTGTTCAACGTTACGTGAGATAATTTTTGGATTTAGAGCGTTTTGTTTAAACAAAATGCTAAAAGCTTGTAATGTTAAACAATGTTTTTTGTTCAAAACGAAACGTTCTTTTAAACGTTAGAAGTTAGATGCTCCCAAACCTACAACTCAACCCAATCAACAAAACTAATTATTGAAAGTTTGAAACCACATTTTAAAATCATACATACTTATAAAGCTAGTATTTTTTCTTGAATCTCATGCATTTGAAACCCCTTTTTTTAACTTTCTCAAACCACATTCATTTGAAACCCCATTTTTTTAACTAATGCAACTCAAAAGTTTTCTTAATTATGATTTAATACTAAAAAATTTTATAACTTATATTATGTTTAATTAGCATTTAGTAAAAAGTTTACTATAAAAAAGTCAATCTTTTGTGTCTTTTGTGCTATATAAAATCTTACATGTAAGAAGGATTTGAAGATATTATGATTCAAAAGTTTTCATATAGTTGAAGCATTCACGATCCAAATATAATGATTTGAAGAAATGGGTTATGTCGCATCGATGACCATTGTAATATGATTTTTTCTTTCAACCAATACAAATGAAGCTTTTCTATTCTTTCTTTATATTCAGTTTCTCATTTAATCTTTATATGTGATTTGTATGTATTACTCAATCTTGAATGTGACTCTCCAAACATCAATGTTTTGCTTGAAATATCTTTCTGATTCTTCTTTTTCAAGAAAAATATTTTGATTGTAGGTTAGTGAAGAATTGTCATCAAGTTTCTATGGTTGAATGATGTTAAATGAAGAAAAAAAAATTCATAAAAATGGATATAGGTTTTTTTGTTTGAGCAAAGTTGCGAATGTTAGTTTTTTCTTTTGATTTAAATGTATGTTTATGTAACATCTTTATTTATATATTCAACCACCCAATGCTCTTATTTATTTGATTGTAGTTTTTCTATTTTGATTATGTTTATTTTCTATTATTTTTTTGTTGGGTTATCCTACACAACATATTTAAAAGACAATATTTAAAAGATAACATAATTTTGAACATTTGATATATAATTATGATAGACTTATCATGATATGTTCTTCATATGAAAGTAATTTATCCATATTACTACGACAATAATTACATATGATATTTACAAATATATATATATATATATATATATATATATATATATATATATATATATTATATGTGATTTGTTTAACATGTATATGCACCTATATATGTTATAAATTTATAATTAAATATTTTTATGTTTAATAATTGAAGGGATTAAAATTATGAATCAAAACCAATTATTTAGAAGAATATAATAATAATAATAATAATAATAATAATAATAATAATAATAATAATAATAATAAATATACATTTCCAAGTACCGAATTCATTTGAAACTCACACTACAATTCAAGAGCTTTCTAATTTATATATATTTATTAGTTATAACTCAAAAGTTTTTAACTTATGATTATTAATTAGTAATCACTAATAACTTTTTATTTTTCTTTTTTTTATAAGGTTGTAATGTTTTGCTCATTAAAAACATTAATGTATTTGAAGAGATTTATGATTTAAATATGAAGAGTTAATATAAATGTTATAATAGATGTTTTAGTGTTTTTATGTTATTAAAAGTTATAGTGTTTATTTTTCATATTTTTTATTATTTGTTGTATATATATCTTTTTTAATACAAATGTTATAATAGATATTTTTCTATTTTTATGTTACTAAAAGTTGTAGTTCATATTTTTGTTCATACGTTTTGTTACCCGTTATATTATCATTCATTTGATATATAATTTACATAATTTTAAACGGTTTATAATATTATCAAAATAATTGTATATATCACAATGACTTAAAAATTAAACTATAATGTTTAATAAAACTAATATGTTAACTATATGTTTGCTTTACTACTAACATTTTGTTTCAAAGTAGAAATATTAAATAATAATTTGGTAAAAGTTATTATTTTAACTATATAATTCTATTTTCGCGCAACGCGCGGGGATTCGACTAGTTAAATATATGAAATTCATTGTTTTGATAAGAGGTCGCTCATTATTGGACTGAACCCCCCAAAGCTGGTTATTGAGAGTTTGAAACCACATTTCAAAATTCGTTGTTGCTTTTTGGTTTGGGTTATATCCGAATTTGGTTTTCAGTTGGGTTGGGTAACTTCGAACCAAAACAAATTCGGATATCTGATTTTATATATCACTAGGTGTGAGATCCGTGTATCACAATGGTTTATTAAAAATAAAAGTTTAGTATTAATATATAAACATTAAACATTTTTTAAAGTTATATTTTTACATAAAATAAACATAAATAATATAATAAATAAGTAAGTAATTCAACTTATACTAAAAAAACTATTGTCATATTTTAAATAATAAAGCTGAAAATATGAAAATGTAAATATTAAGTATTTTTTTAATCTATCTTTGATATCTTGACTTCAGAAAATTTGAAGTCATTGAATATTAAACCAAAATTGACATAATTTTATTCTAAAATCATATACAAACTCTAAGCTACACACTGGGAAAAGCTGCATGCTATTCCGATTGCAAACGAATTAGATATATATGTTTTAAAGTTTTCACATAAACCGGTTTCACCCCTAAAATCAGTTCTAGTTCCTAACACTAGTTCCGGTCCCGGTTTACTCGAACCCGATGGACCCAAACTCGGACTGACGAAACTTGGATAAACCCATTCTTTAAACCCGGAACCTAAAAGGGTTCTAACGGTTCCGATTCCGGTTTAAATCTAAACCCTATTATGTATTCATCAATTCGTAAATCCAAAACCTCCACAATAGTGGAACATTTTAATGGAACTTTCATTTCAAGACAAATAAATTCTAATTTATAAGATACTCTATTAATTTTTTATAACTAACTATTTAGTTATGAATTTTAACTAATAATGATTTTTAGAAAATTTTAACCACAATGTATTGAAAAGGCTAATCGAAAAGAAACTGATGTAAGGAAAAGTTTAAAAGTTTCTTTTTTCATTATTTTAACTCATCCACAATTCACAAAATCATACACCGTGTTTGTTATGCATTTTAGATTTTCTTCGCAAAAATTTTATTTAGGTCCCGTTTGATACGCATATTTCCAGGTCCAAACAGATCTTTCTGGCTGAATGGACCGGAAAGATTGTTTGATTTACACAAAAAAATGGTATTTCCCGGTAAGATATGTCTTTACCAGAAAGCTCCAAAATCATATCTTTCTGGCTGAATGGGTTGGAAAGACAATTATGCACCAAACCCCGCCTCTTTCTTTCTTTCTTTCTTGGATTATTAATTTTTTTAAATAACTTTTTTTAAATTTATTTTTTATTTTTTATTACTTTTTTCATCATTCAACACAGTCAATCAGATGTATAATCAAACAACATGGTTTCTTTCCCAGTCAAAAAACATTCCCAGACAACACTTTCCCAGACAGAAACTATCAAACGGGACCTTAGTTCATCTTTTTTATTCCTATACTTGGTTTGGAAAAATAATAAAAAAAATCTCTTTCCAACAGTTTTAGATAAGATGATTATTTTTTTCAAAGGAAAACATTCTTAATTTCATTTTAATCGGTTAAGGTGTTTGGCTTTATGATGAGTTAAAATACATTGAAAATAGATGTCTTTATGACTTTATCCCCTACAAAAACAAAAACTCAAACACCTAATTTTATACAACAATTTATGTGAATCTAATTTGTTTAAATTTCAAAGAATATTAAGTTTGACCATTTCACAAAAAAGACGATCAATAATAGATAATCAACATTAACAAAATTATTTATTTCTTTTCTCCATTTAATTCTTCCTCTCTTTACATAATGACATATAGGTACAAAGATACACTAACCATCATAAACTCATAAAGTCTTGGACCTTAAAATATATTAAATGGAGAAACAAATACAAATAAGTATTTTACAATTAATTGCTAGCTCGAATTTGTTAAATAATGAAAGAAAGAAACGTCTCTTAGAATTTATTGTAATTTATTGTCAATTTTAATACAATTGATACATAACATATATATCAACTCTTACTTAAAATGTGAAATTTTAATTTAAGAAAATTGAAAACATAAGAAAATGCCGAGTGGAAAAGAAATAATTCAAAAATTCTACAAAATGATATGTGTCAAATAAATTGAGAGTATGACATTTGACAAATGATTTTTATTTTTATATAGGTTGAAAATTTCTTAAAGTGATCAACACTATTACTTGGAAAAGTGCATATGGATTATCCGATTAGAAATCATTTATATTTATATGGGTAAATTACACGGATGGTCCCTGTGGTTTAGGGTAATATATGTGTTTGGTCCCTAAGAACCTTTTTTAACTTGGACCGTCCTTATTTTATAATGTTGTTGCACGCTTGGTCCCTGTCCATTCTAAAAAGTCTATTTTACCCCTATCTATTTCTTTTTTAATTAAATTTTTATTTACTTATTAATTTATTATTTCTTTAAATATTATTTATAATTTAATAAAGAATAATTTTCTCACACCTACTGAAAACGTTCGTCCAACTCTTTCTCCCTCATTTCCTCCCCTTCGACCTTCATGTTCGGCTTCCATAACTAAATCACATCCGGCGACCTCCATAGCTTCACTTCGATGACTGCCACTGCTTCACATCCGGTGTTCGGTGGCCATGAAAACCAGCGATTTTAGATACCCAAACCCCCACCCTCATAATCATCCTCTTTCTGAAACCATCGCCAATGAAATCAAACTCGAATTCGTCGACATCATCGGCCTCCTCATCTACTTACCTCCTCATTCTTACCTGATAATATATATTCTCTCTCTCTCTCTCTCTCTCTCTCTCTCTCTCTCTCTCTTCCTCTCTCATCTCCTCAGTTGCAAGAAAACAACACCAGGAAACATGAAATTCTGGTATCCCCCATCACCAAAACCAGCATCGGACCTGGAACTTCCGACCTCCTCATTTTAGTTTTGTTGATAAAACACGAAGATGGCGTAGATGGAATTAAATGATTTTTTCTTTTAGGTTGTTGACTTCTTGATATTTTGGTTTTGCTGAAAAAAAAACCCAATTTACCTGGGTTCATCATTCAACCACAGTTGATTTCTTGACAAATTTGGCAAAGATATTCAGATTTCTTAAGATGTTTTTGTGTTTGTCCGATCATCTTCTCCGACTACCTACATCTTCACTGTCGATTACATCTCATCCATCTTCCCTCATCACCATCGACCTGAATAGATTTCTTTAAATCGGAGGATTTTAAGGAAGATAGTATTGGAGGCAGAAGATATGGGTGGGGGAGAAAACGTGGGAGATGATAGTGGGTTACAGATGTTGTCGGCACGATCGACGGTGATGATGATGCCACCGGTGGTCAGGTCCCACTAATTTAGTGTTCTTTAGGGTTCTGACAACCAAGTAAGAGAAAGAGAGACCACGATTGTGAACACAATCTCCAATGAAGATGTGGCAGCAAAGGGGGCGGACTTGTAGCAAAAGAGGTGGAGGTATCACCAGTGATGTGGTCTAGGTTTAGGTTCTTAAAATTCGATAATTAAAGGACGGGATTTATTTAAGATGGTTGGTGTATTTGATTTTCATTTAAAGTTTCGTTGGGGTCTAGTGATTATTGTGTGGGTGTGTTTTATGTTTTTTTTAATAATTAAAAAATAAAAATAAAATATATACATAAGAGTTGGACCGATATTTTTAATAGATGTGGAAAAATTATTTTTTATTAAATTATAAATAATATTTAAACAAATAATGAATAAAAAAATAAATACAAATTTAATTAAAAAAGAAATGGATAAGGGTAAATTAGACTTTTTAGATTGGTCAGGGACCAAGCGTGCAACAAAATTATAAAGTAGGGATGGTCCGAGTTAAAAAATATTGTTAGAGACCAAACACGTAGATTACCCTAAACCACATGGACCATCCGTGTAATTTACCCTATTTATATAGACTAAAATTTGTTAGAGTATGATAGTATTTATTACTTTGGTGTATTAGAAATCATTCATATTATCCGATTAGAAGTCATCCATATTTATATAGACTAAATCTGTTAGAATATGATAGTATTTATTATTTTGGTGTAGTAAAGTGGTACATTTCTTAATTTGCCTTTGGCAATATTATATAGTTAATGAACTATAATTTTATTATCAAATACCAGCATATTTGCACATGTAAAAAATCATATTTTTTAGGGTTTATATTTTGGTCCAACAATTTAAAGACGGATTAATGCCTCGACTATGTATAGTTTGAGTCGGCTATGTTGTTTCATTACGTTATTGCTGCTCATGCTAAAAGTTGATTTTTAAGCAACCGTAGAAATTAGAATCTCTAAGACATCTCTATGCAATTTTTCTACAATATAGAAAATCTAGGATATTGCACTTCCACCACATCAATATGTCAAAAACATTTATAATCTGGTAACAACTTTTTAGCTAAATAATCATGCAACTCGATTTTTTCAAATCTATCATCCTCAGAAAGCCTAGTCTTGAAATCAAGTTGCCATGTTATGTATTTGCTCACTTCAGTGGCCGTATCATTTTCTACAACATTTGGTTCATTATCATGTATGTGTTCTTCATTCATCATTGCTTGTTTATCATGCTTAGAGACATCTACAACTATAAAAATAAAAATAAAAATTAAAAATTAAAAATAAAATTGTATCACTATATCCAGCAAAAATAGTTGGTTATCATTACAGATTTAAACGATAAATGAAACAATTTGTATCCAGCTGGTTATCACATTAATTCCCATTTTCTCATGCACTACTTACATAAAGATTACCACCTTGATAGGAGAAAAAGAAGCCTGGAAAGGAACATTTTAGGTGGTTTTTGAGCTATTAGTCGTGCATCTAAATAATGATTCTACATCAAGTTTAACCAATTTTCACCCAAGTATATCCAAAAGTATTCAAGACAAAAAAAATCTTTTACCTATTAGATTTCATGAAATCAAATTGTAATGCCTTGTTCTGAATCATTACCCATTTAGGTGTAGGTGATGTAATGTGGATGATTCAGACATTCAGATTTGGTTTTGGGACCAAGGGGTATTTTGGTAATAAGGTAGCGGGCTTTTATGGAAATTGGATTTTCGTTCGGGGAACTTTATTGAAAGTATGATTTGATTAAAGTATAGAGATTCTCTTTACCTTTTCAAGGATATAAGGATGGTCGAAATAAGAGTTATATCAAAGAAGTTATGGCCTTCGAAATAAGTTAGGGTTTAAGGGTAAACCCTAGTACGCGGGGCATACCAAGGGAGTATACGGGGCGTACTGATGCGAAGGGTGTTACACCATGCGTAATGGGGTGTACGCTTAGCGTACTATGAGAATGGGATCAGGGTGCGAGACCTTGTAAGCTTGGCGTACGAGGAGTACGCTAGGCGTACGAGGGTGAGTAAGAAACCCTAATTTTACGTGATGTACCCTATATAAGCTTTATGTTAGCCTCTTTTATTCATTTCTAAGCCAACCTCCATACCCTAAAAACCCTAAATCAACCCTTTAGCCTCTTGGTGGTTTTCTTGAGCTATTAGAAGGCTTTGGTGCACATTTTGCCCTTGGGAAGGAAAGAAGAGAAGCTTGAAGTTGTTTTGCTTAGTGGAAAGGCTTTGGATCCAAAATCATCATCTTGTGGAGAAGCTTTCTGAGGTATCAAGTTTGCATCTTGGCTTGTATATGTCTAGATCTCTTCATGGTTAGGTTGTTATGATTTTGGTCTCCTTTTTGGGTCTATGGATGAATTGGGTTGTTTAAGGGCTTGTTCTTTAGATTTGAATTTTTTATGGTATCCTTGAGCTTAAAGGTTCAAGGTTTATGTGGATTTTAGTGTCATGCATGCATTAAGTCAACTATTAAGTCCGTTTTAAGATTAAGAGCTTCATTTAGCCGTGTATGAATGTAAAGTTGGCAACTTTACGTGATAATCCAGCTCAAGGGAGTCAGATCTATGCTTTGGAGCTTTGTCTTAATGGATTAAATGGAAAATCAAGTTTAGGCAGAATGGGGTGAGTACGCTGGGCGTACAAGCAGGTGCACTTAGCGTCCAAGCCTCCAAGCGAGTACGCTGCACGTACGTGCTTGTACGCCTCGTGTACTCGGTCTATTGGGCCTCACATGGTTTGGGCTTTGGTTTAGGCTATCTTTTGGGCTTGGTTGCTTGGGGCTTTGTTGGGGCATCTGAAAACAAGTGTTTTGGATTATGGAAAAGTTAATGGGCTTTAGGGTAAGGCCCTTGTAAGGGTTTGGGTCCAATTTTCCATAAGTGGGTTTTGGATGATTTTTAGTTTGTGGGCCTTTGTGATTGGGAGTTTGGTCTTAGTCTTGGACCAAACTAGGTGATGGATAAAATGGTCTTTTTACCCTATATATGGATTGTTGGATTTGTATTGGAACCCAAATGTTAATTGGGTGTTATTTGTTTGATAGCACGGGGATTCTAGCAAGATCAACAGTCAGAGATTTATTCGTGGGTTTTATTGTCGAGGTGAGTCTCCTCATTATGTTATTGGTCGAAAGCATCAATGCCAACCCATTTGGTTTATGTATTATAGGAAGACTAGGGGGTGACCCTTGGCATTTGTATGAAAAACCAGGAGGTGGCTCATGGTAGATCTATATGCAAGACCAGAGTTTGGACTCTGACAGTTAAGTAGATAAGTAGTTGTATATATATGCTAGTTGTCTTTGTGATGCTTACATGGAAGACTAGGAGGTGACTCCTAGAAGTTGTCTGTAAGATGAATGGTTTTGGTCCCTGGCTTGGCAAAGAAAGACCATGATATGGCTTGTGGTATAATGGAAAAACTATGGTTGACACATAACACCTCCTATTGCATGTTGATATGTATGACTCGTATGTTATGTATGCTATGTGGTATTTTGGGGAACTCATTAAGCTTTGTGATTACAATTTGTGGTTTATGTTTTCAGGTACTTCCAGTTCGAAAGGGAAGGCCCCAACTTGATCGTCACGCATACACCCGTGTTTTCCGTAACTCCTGATTTTAGTAATATACTCTGATAATTGTTTTTAATTGAAATACTCCTAAATGTTTGGATAAAGGATAAATGAGTGTTTTTATTATATTAAAAATGAAATTTGTATCCTATGTTTTTCGAGACGTTACAAGTTGGTATTAGAGCCTTAGTTTGAGGGATTCGGGCATACCCTCGTGTATGCCTGGACTCAAACTGAGGGTTTGGTGGAAATTTTCATAAAATAAATCTTTTATTAAATGGTTTCTAATCAAAGAAAGGGGTGTGATGCGTGCAATTGGCCAAGCTCAAGTAAGTGGTTCCTAGAATACCAATACATGCTTATTATGATATATGATATGACTATGAGAACTGCATGCTAGATTAGGGCTAAGGATCTGCTCAAGATTTTATGATAGGAGAGATGCATTTATATGTCTGATGCATGCAAATAGCTACACCTAATTTTACATACTATTCTACTTGCTATTCGACCCAAGGTGGTGTACCCTTTCACAAATAGTATAATACAAAAGTCGGATATCGAACACAGGGAACGAGATTAATTATATAACCTACTTACTATTAAATTAACCTAAAATTCTAGCAAAAGTAAATTAGTTTTAATCTAATTTTGCAAGTTGAGACAAACTTAAATTCTCAACAACTATTCAATCAATTATTAAAAACACTTATGTTAGTTCGAATCCATTTTCCCTCAATGGTTTAGCTATTAATTATGACAATTCCCGTTGATTACCAATTATTTTATTATTAGCAATTCAAGTCCAAATTTACTAATATTTAATTAATTCATGTAGAGCTATGCATGGTCATACATAACTTAACACATAATCAATTATTAGATATGATTGGAACTATGTAAGATTGAATTAACAAACACAATTATGGTCATAATATGAGTTCATTAGCACAACCAAATTCAATACTTTAATTACTTATCTAAGATTGGTTTGATCTTAACTCTAATAATCTAATGTTCACTAAATTACTAGGTAATCTAATTCATGCAGATTAATGGTCACTAAACTACACAGAGTATGAATTTAAAGCAATCTAATATTAAATTAAGCATGCTAGGTATAACAATCACACACAAGCCATTAACCAACAAGAAAAGTCTATATTAATATAACCAAACCATGAGTTTCAGCTTCATATAGCTAACAGAAACAAGTAGATTTAGCTACTCATAACAACAAATAAACAATCAATCTCGACTAATAAAGACATAGTAAATTGTACCAAATTAGAATAAAGTTTTTATCACTCTTCTTCTTCCTTGGTGTTATTACCAAGTTTCTGGCTTTTATTCCTCTAAAAAACAACTTTTGGAACTTTTAATCTCCAGCCAACCTCGTCAAATCGTGAGGATCAAGGATATATATATATATATATATATATATATATATATATATATATATATATATATATATATATATATATATACGAATTGACTCTCCTCACGTCGACAGCAAGGTATCTCACGTTGTGAGCTCGATACTAATCCGTATCCAACACAAATTCTTGCTTCCGGATGTTTATCTTCTAGAATCATCATGCTCACATCGTGAGCCTTCACGCCTCACGTCTTGAGAACGTTTTTTCAGCTGAAATCTTTATATTTTAAGCTTTTAAACCCCAAAGTTCCAATCCTTGTCGCTTCCAGTCCTTATTCTTTAAGATGGCTTCTTCTGGCTGCAAAATGTAATTTAATCTTATAAGTACCATTTATCTATGCAAATAACCAAAATGTTAATCAAAATGTATTCACATATTGCCTAAAATTATGTATAAATATGGCAATATCAAATACCCCACGCTTATCTTTTTCTTGCCCTCAAACAAAACTAATTATTTTTAATTCAAACCTTCATCACTAGCATCACATAGAACAATCCATTTTAAACTTAGTCATTATACCAAGACCTCGATGCACATAATTTTATCTAATTCTCCTAATAACTTCCCAATCCTAAATACTCACAATCCTTATGAACCTTCACCCCTTAGCTTATATGATATTCATTTCTGTAACCCTCCGAATCAATCCATAAAAATCTTTCATAATCTAGAAATTACAACTTTAGATACCACAATGGAGCTATTTGGGATTCTTCAATTTCTTTGAATAATTGATCTTTGATTTCTTTGAATTCACCACCTTTTTCTTTGATTTTTGGTATCTTTAACTTTTGATTCTTCGGAATTTTGATCTTTTGATCTTCATACTTTGATAGCTCCAAAATTCTTCAACTTTTCAGTAATTTCTTTTTTTTATAACTCACTTTTTCTCTCAAAACCTACATGCTTAAGCAAATGAGCTTAATTTCAACCTTTATTGAATAGAGATATTCGTCTAAGTGCAATGACTACATAAGCTCTCCTAGATAGATTTCAGGTACAAGCCGCAAAACTTATTATGTCATATAAACTACCATATTACCTTTCAGTTCTCATGACTTTTCACTAGAACTGAGAAGCCACAAATATACTATAACATATGTTGGCTCTATTAAACATTTGAGCTCGAATCGGATCATCCCACGCAACACTAGCAACTTAAGTTTTTTAATTTATTACTAGATTTAATTTTTAGATAATTATATCAAATCTATTTCTAAATTTTTCAAAATTTTAAATTTTAAAATTTTCTAGCAATTTACTTTTTCGACCCCCTACCCCACACTTATTACATACAATGCCTTCATTGTAGGCATAAAATAAATTAAAAACAAGAAAATGGAGAAAAAGGAACAGATTCCCTTGGGGTAGTAGTGGCGAGATCGAATTCTGAAATTGTGTGGATAGCTTGAACATCTTGAACTTGGACTTCTTCAAACATGGAACTTGGATCTTTAACGAGCGAGATATGTAAATGTGCCAACAAAATATGAATTCGGGAGTGGAATCTTTAATAAGAGTGATGTAGAAAAATCTTCAAAGTATAATAGACCAAAGTGGGAAAGCATATGTCACATTACATGGTCGAGAAAATGAGTCATTAGCAGCTTCATGATATTTCCAATAAGGGAAATAGTGAAAGAAATATGCAATAAAGGTCTTCTATATCATTGAAATTATGGACTCACGACGCGAGGGTTAGTGATCACGACATGAAGTCGCATGAAATCGAATTCTGAAAGTCGTTGATATTGGGCTCACGACGTGAGAGATAAATGCTCACGTTGTGAGAACTGGGTCTCACAGAATGCATCTTTGCCAAGCTTCTTTAAATGAGTGTGATACAAACTTTTGTCTTAATAGATTAAGACCCTTCTTAACTCTATATTACGTGACTCTTCTCTAACTCGCATCTCTCTCGATTAACCCCACACTTATCTAAAATTGTGGGTCTCGACTCTTGACTCTAAATATCCGACTAAACTTGTTTAAGCTCTCATATCTGTATATCTCCATTAGTCGCGTTTTGTCTCTCACAAAATTCTGCCAATAAACAACCAAAGGAAGTTGAAAAGAAACATAACAATCTTAAAGTTTTACAACCAAATTAAACTAATTCAAAACAAAAATAAAACACAAATAAACTTAGACAAAACAAAATAAAAATAAAAGGATAAAACTAATCATCATCCTCCTCGTCATGTGCTCCACTATCGGAGGTACATCAACGAGTTGGATGTCCAAACTTCATAAAAGTGTTGCCCTTTCAACTACGGAGGCAAAATATATGGCCATTGCAGAAGCAGGCAAAGAGTTGATATGGTTGAAGAATTTTTCGTCAGAACTGGGACAAAACAAGAAGACTATGCTCTCCACTATGACAATCAAAGTGCAGTGCATCTCACGAAAAATCCGATGTTTCACAGCTGAACGAAACACATAAAGATGCGATATCATTTCATACAAGAACTGATAAATGATGGTACACTAAATTTGAAGAAAATCCTTGGTACGAAGAATACAACTGATATGTTTACTAAGGTGGTACCAACTGATAAGTTGAAGCTGTGCATGACTTCAACTAGGCTTCTAGAAACTTGAATAGGAGGTAGAGACTAGAGAGAGAAAGACAAGTGTTACAGAGGATACAAACTTGCTTGGCAGGTGAATGGTGATCAAGCATCAAAGTGGGAGATTGTTAGATCTAGAGACTTATGATCAGATCTGGAATTTTAAAGACTGAAATTTTTTAGGACTTTTTTTTGTGTTTTTTCAGTCGGGCTTGACCTTTTAGGTTTATGTCAGATTTTCTCATTTATATATTTATGAACGGATGTATCTATAACATTGTAGCAGAAAAGCATGTGTTGAATAAAATCTCTCTCTCTCTCTCTTTCTCTCTCTATCTCTCTCTGGATCGACATTAGACGTAGCCTATCACAAGATAGTGTGAACCACTTAAATCCCTGTGTTATGTGTGCTTTGATTTCGTTTCCGATAACTCATGTTTCTCAAATTTGTTTTCGTTTACCGTTTTCTTCTATACCTAACATACCTAACAGGGGAGTCGCTAACAAGGATGCATATAGGGAGACAAAGGCATAAAAATAAAGTGTGGATTGATGAAGTTATAGCCTCTTGTAAAGATGGGAAAATGCAAAAAACAACACTATGTTGAATGACAGTAGTATGGATGATTGATTTTGACAATAGACAACTTCACGCTAACGAGTGGCGATGAAAAATTGAAGATCAACAAAAGAAGGAGCGAATAATCAAATTATCAAATTCTTGAACACATTGACGTTGGTATACGGACCATCGGACGGACTCTTGTGTAATAGGAATTGAGAATTTAGCATTAGAACTTCAACTGGACAATGGGCTTTAACAATTTGCACAATATATAGTGATTCATGGCCTAAAAAACGAGTTTTGGTATAATCCGTTACATGCATTTCCATTGTATAAAAATATACAATACTTTTTTTTGCCATTGATTGTTTTAAATTATGACGCTGTGGATTGGTTTTTTGGTTCGTTGATTAATAATACTTTTCTATTGAACTATATATATATATATATATATATATATATATATATATATATATATATATATATATATATATATATATATATATATACTATAATAAATGAAGGTTTTTTGCCACATGTCATCTTCTCATTCATTTGGACACATGGCATTTTCTAGATTTTTTTAAAATTTCTATTTTCCACTTGTCATTTTATTGTATTTTTTTTATTGAATTAAAATTCCACATTTAATGTGTAAGGTAATATATATATAAAATATTTATTGGAAAGAGTTTATATATGTAATGTATTCAATACATTAAAGTCTCATTAATTTTAATAATTCAAAATTTTCTCATTTTTCTTATAAATTCAAACTTTTCAAATTATTAAAATTTTATATTTATTTTTTTTAATTAAACCCATGTAATACATGGGTCTCACATCTAGTCTAGTATACTAATAAAAGAGTAGCTCTTTTGCCATGTGTCATCATATTAGACATTTTAATTAATGTGTTGCCACTTGTCAATCTATTAGTTTTTCATTTTAAATTTATTAGACATCCTCATTAATGTGATTCTATTTTAAATTTTAAATTTTAAATTTTAAATTTTAAATTATTGTTTTCATTAATTTACAAATAAAAAATATCTAATATATATTAAAAATTAGTTTTATATATTTATTTGAATCAATGATTATAATTTCACATAACTAATAAAAAATATCTCTTAAATTAATAATTTATTAAAATAACTTATTAATAATTTTTAGTTTTTACTACAAAGGTTTGATTAATTTTATAACCGTGGTTCCCACGGGTTATAAACTAGTGTATATATATATATATATATATATATATATATATATATATATATATATATATATATATATATATATATATATATATATATATATATATATATATATATATATATATATCCTCTCTAATCAATCAAAATCTTTTTGCCATATGCCCCATTCTTTTTCATTTGGACACATGTTATTTTCTAGAAATTTTGAATTTTCTATTTTCCACTTGTAATTTTATTGTATTTTTCATTTTATTAAATTAAAATTCATATTTAATATGTGAAGTAATATATATGTAAGGTATTTATTAGAACTGATTTATATATGTAATGTATTCAATGTATTAAAGCCTCATTAATTTTAATAATTTAAAATTTTTCTTATTTTTCTTATAAATTCGAACTTCTTAAATTGTTAAAATTTCATATGTATTTTTTTTTTAAATAAACACATGTAATACATATGTCGCACACCTAATAATATAATATAATATAATATAATTCAACAGTTTGAAAATAAGTATGAAAATGTGATGAGTTTCCACAGCATGGGACCTCACCGTAACACACTACATTCGGTTGGAGTGTTGTTACTGCACCCTCATGGTGCCACCAAGCCTCACCTCGTGTTACTATGTGCAAGATTACGTTTAAACATATTTTTCTTTTCTACAAAAATAATTGAATGATTAAATGACATTCACACAATATGATTAAAAAAACCAGCTTTGATTGAAGACCATTTAATTAGCTTTGATTGATGACCATGTAATTTAGCATCTTAATCAAAATAAGTTTTTGAATTTGTTGAAACCCTTCCAAATCAGGAGCGGATTTAGGAGGTCACCGGTGGCACCGGCAACCCCTCACTTTTTTGGCCGCAATGGAAATTTTTTCGAAATTTTTAAATTTTTTTTATTTTTTCTATTATTGTGCAATCCCTATTGTGAAATCCTGTGTCCGCTCCTATTCCAAATGCCTAGAACATAGTTTATGTATTTTGGGAAGAGGTGAGCGTTTGACTAGATTGACCTGTTTGGACCGGGACTCCGTATGATAAGATGGGCCGATTATTGGTTCTTCATATTTGGTTTAATCGGTTTCGGTTCAAAACCAATTCGGTGTTACCAGTTCGGGGTAAATAATGAGGACCAACCTAGAATTTGAAGAGCCAAAATCACTTCCTAATCTGATCATAATCCTATCTTATTTCAGTTTCAAATCACAATAACACTGTCACTTATATATACGCTATCCCATACGGGTCGGTCTTTGTACTCGTGATTCCATTGAACTGTTCAGAACCGTTTTTCAGTCCATTTGGCTTACCCCTATTTTTGGGAGTGGACAAATTTTGTAATTTACCGTTTTTGGTAGGAAGCATGTTTCATAAAATAGGGCGGGCACACAGCAAAGAGAATGCGGGAAAGTTAGCAATTTTCAAAATCATTACACGTTCCGTGTTCTCTCCGCCCCACTCCCCCACATCACATGCATTGCAAGTTTGCAACGCACCCTTCTTCTTCATCATCAAGTTGCGTGTAGTGTAGATTTCAATCGAATCATTTATTTCTTCATTCATTTTTGTAAAATTAGGTTAGAAAAATCCTCCCTTCGCCGTCATTCATTTACTCATGAATTTCAGAGAAAACCCAGCTGTAACTGCAAGAAATCGGCTCAAGTTTCAGTTGACATTCCTTTTTAACTCAAAATTTTAGTATTTTACCCCTTTAATTAGCCTGCAATCTAGCGAAAAGGAGTGGGTTTGGTCTGTTTTCGCTTGATTAATACATCTACTATATCGGATCTGAATTCACATGGGCTTCGTCACGTATATAGTTATCGTTTATCCGTTGATTTTGCTTCTGAATGTTTGCTCCGGATCGTTTTCATCAATGGCGGTTCCCTCTTCTACTACGGATGCGATTTTGATAGTTGTAGATCAATCAGGACAAGGTGACTATACAACGATACAGAAAGCCATTGATGCGGTTTCTTCTAATAACTCCGAGCTTATTTACATTTCGATCAAACCAGGAACATACAGGTGCATTCTTACTTCATTTCGTACAGTCATACTCCACTTTCGATTAGATTTACATTTCATTCGATTGAATTTGTGGTTTGATCAGAGAGAAAATCGCTGTTCCTGCGGATAAACCCTTCATAACTTTGAGTGGTACGGATGCCAACAACACCATTATCACATGGAACGACGGTGGAGACATATTCGATTCTCCAACAGTATCTGTAATGGCTTCTGATTTCATTGCAAGATATCTCACAATTCAAGTACTCTCTATCTCACTCATACCTTAACATCGCCATTTGCAAACTAGTTTCGATTAATCTGATAAATGATTCAAATTTTGTAGAACACATTTGGGACTAGCGGGAAAGGTATTGCATTGAGGGTATCAGCAGATCGAGCTGCATTTTATGGGTGCCGAATCATCTCTTACCAAGACACTTTGCTTGATGATTCTGGTAGACATTACTACAACAATTGCTACATCGAAGGTGCTGTTGATTTCATTTGTGGAAATGCTGCTTCTATTTTTGAAGTAAGTTCATGATCCACTATTTGAATATACATTTTCAAATTGATACTACTTATTTCAACAAAAAATTATATATTTTGTCACATCATCATGTCATGTCTGTGTTTCAGGGTTGTCATTTACATTCGGTGGCTAAAAGTTTTGGAGTAATAACAGCTCAACATCGGAATTCACCTTTAGAGAATACAGGATTAACATTCGTGGGTTGTAAAATAACGGGTTTGGTTGGTGGCACGGTTCTCGGAAGGCCATGGGGTCCATATTCACGTGTCATATTTGCACAGACTTTTATGTCAGACACAGTATCACCTCAGGGATGGCTTGATTGGGATGATCCAAGCAAACAAAGGTGCACACTTTATCCTAAAGCGCCTTATTTTTTTTATTTTTATTTTTTAATTTTGATCATTAAAAAGTTAAAACAATGTGATTGATTAGTGAATCTTGTTTTTTTAGAACGGTGTATTATGGAGAATACATGTGTTATGGTCCAGGGGCAGATAGATCAAAGAGGGTTGGATGGTCACGTGAGCTATCACGTGATGAGTGTGCACCTTTTGTGAATAAGACCATGATTGGGGGGAGAAGTTGGCTTAGATCTACACCAATCCACTTCAAGAAACAATTGCCTCATCCCATTGGTCTTGGTGTTAAACAAAATGGACAATACTAGAATTACATTAAGTAATTTATATGGATGGATCATTTTGCATTTCATTTGGTTTCAAAAAATAATTTGTAAAGTTATTTTAATTCGTGTTTATGTATTCATCGAGTGTATTTATGGGGGATTACTTTACGTAAATCATTAAACAGTCCAGTCCAAACTTATCTTTCTCTAGTCTTATCTCTTATGTTATGGACTTGTATATTGATGTTCTTCATGCGGTATTTAGACCTCAAAATTTAACTCAGCCTATGAACCAATCTCATAAGTAGGATAAAGTAGTAAAGAAAACAATGATCATCTCAATGAACTAAATGGTAAAAAGACTTATATTGCTCAAAAAATGTTTATAGGAAAGAATTATACTAGTTGAGGTGATGGATCCTAACTATATATAATGAGAGTCTTGTATATGAAAAAACAAGTATATCAATATTCAATGGACATGAAAAGGAATAAAAATATTTACAAAGAATGTTTTGAACTTGACGGCTAGACTTGCTCTCTTCAACTAATGTTGTTTGGTTAAGATAAATAACCATATTTTCTAAATACTATTAAGTTAATAATATTTAGAATAATAACTATATTTTGCAAATGTATATCACAAAATAACCATATTTCCTTTAAAAAAAGTTATATGGCCACCTTATTTTAAATACCAATCTTCGAATATGAATAAATAAAAAAGAAAATTGACTTATTAAGGTAATTAACTTTTCAGTTTGTTCATATTAGGGTAGCTATTTTTTTTGTACACATCTAGGGAACGAACTTTTTGGAAGTGTTCACATATGACCATTGTGATCGACTGTAGCACGTTACATCCGATCATAATGGTCATAGGTGAACACTTCCATAAAGTTCGTTACTTATATGTGTACAAAAAAAAAGTTACCAGATGTGAACAAACCAAAAAGTTAATTACCCTGATAAGTCAACTTCATTTTTTTTATCTTCTAATTTTGATTTGGTATAAAATTTAACCTATATGGTAAATATTTTTAAAACCACACCATTTTGATAAATATCTTTTTAAAATACACTACTTTGGTAAAAAAAAAAAAAAAAAAAAAAAAAAAAAAAAAAAAAAAAAACCTCTAGATTTGATATGGAAAACAAACATCATCGTTTTATATAATTTTATTGTTTAAGATATTTGTTATAAAAATTTAAATTTACTAAAGACTAAAAATATCATAAATGGAGACCAATAATATAAAGAAACATGTCGTTTGATGAGTTAAAGCTTAGAATGTTATTAATAGAGTTTCAAGTTTTGATTTGCATTTCAAGTTATGGTTTTCAATTTGTTTGCTTCTCTAATTTTTCTTTCTGATACCAATTCTCTTTTCCTGCAAGGATTATAATGCATTGGGCTGTGATAGTGGAAAATTTGATGATGAGACAATGAGTTGTGGTGTTGGTTCGTCAGAGTTGAAGGTCCGAAAAAAAAGAGATGGTGAAGACGTCAATGTGACTAAAGATGGAAAGGAAATAAAAGTTAAGGAGGATAAGAGATGGGATGGTGACTGGTGGGAACCATATTAAATTTTCTCAAATGTGGCTTCAGGTTTATGGTGTGGAAATACAAATATGTGGGGTTTATTAATTTTTTTAAATATATAGGGACCATTCGAGTTAAAAAAACAAGTTAAGGACCAAACATCCAAATTACACCAAACCAGAGGGACCATTCGTGTAGTTTAGTCTTACCTTTTCGTTTTGTTCATATTTGAGAAACTTTTTGAAAGACCCCAACTTTCGTATTTATGAAAGACCCAAACTTTCATACTATTCCAACATTATTCTTAAGTTACTTCCTCAAAACATGCTACATGCATATTTATAAAACAATGTTTTATATTGATAAAGTGATTACAGAAGATTGGATACAAACCGACTAAGTTTTATTACATTTCATATCAATCAACTCCTTTCACGGATTTATACTAATTAGACTCGATTCTTTATGACATTAAGATTTGAACGATAATAATCTTCTTAGTCATTACCGAAACGAAGGTAACGATACACATGAATAAAACGAAATCATTTACTAGCTTCTTGGTAACCTTGTGACTTTTTCCTGATCCAAGTGTGAGTCATGTGCTTCCAGTAGTATAGGCCTCTACTACTATTCACACCTACTCATACTCGTCCCAAGTGTTGTCTCGCAGTTCCCAAGTCACCATTCAAAAGTTTTCACAAAGAAACTTATCACACATGAATGTGTTCAAACAAATACATACAATAGTTTCTTCTAGACTCAACTAGGGTTTTCACGTTTCTATCAAACATATATTGGATTACCTATACTCGCCTTCTAGGATTCTTCTCATGCATATGCTCGCTTTAATATATCCTAATACTTTTCCATAGGTCGATAGAAATTTTACTTCCATTTCTTCATATAAATTCTTTCTCGAGTAGTGTCTACTCTACAAGACACACTATTCCAAAATTTACTCTAGCAGCATGGAGACAAACGGTCTTCTACTACCTGCATCATCTTCTAACTCATGCAAACCATCATGCACATTTGTTCATTTCATTATTCTTCCTTGAAATCGTTATTCTTGTATCTGAGTAAGTTTAAGTCTACTTCTTAGGAGTCTATCCTAAAAAGTCTACATCTCAGCAAGCTCTACTAGCTTCAACTTAGTTCTCTGTCATTCCTAACTACAACATCTCTTCACATACGATACTATGGGTGTATTTGTTCTTTAATTAAGCATTCTACCTTACTTAAACAAGTAAGTTGCTTAACCACTTACCACTAAATGATTCAATTCACCATCCCAATCTTGTATGTTAAAGTCGGCTTAACACACAATGGAACTTCTATAAGGATGTGATAGAAGTCAATCATCACTTAGTATTATTAAATACTAAGTCTGAACATCTTGTATAGTGTTACTACTCGAACTGCATACTACATTACAATGTTTTTGACGAAGTCTTGGCCTATTGAGTCTGAAAACTTCATTAGTCCTTCCTTTAATTCTTCTAAATCTTGTACAACATTGATTGAGATACTATCGAAGTATTGACCGCCATCTTCGGTTCTTCTGACTCTCTAAACAATCACTGCTTCAATCTAAACAGTGGTGGAAACAACTTCGTGGATTTGCACCAACACATTTGTCTCGCCCAAACGTGTTTCAAACGCACATCTTTCTTCCAAAGATGTTATTATATATCAAACATACTTTAAATGTATATTACCACTCTATTGGTATTAATACACTTATTACGATAACAATTCATATTTATTATTTTACGATATCTCGCGATCGTTTATTTATAAACTTATCGATGTTAACTATCATAAGTCTCTTTATCACTTCGAAAAATTCTATTACGAAAATTCTTAGAATTCTGAACATAAAATTTTCTAAACCAAGGTCGGCAACAGACCTTAAGCTTTCTCAAATAATAGCAATTACAGATAAGCACCCTAAGGCATGCTATATTCATTTATCATTTAGCACATATTAGAATATAAGGCCTATCTCCTCTTAATATTCTAGTGGTTGACTCCATTAGGTATTCAACCTAAAATATACCAGATACTTATCGTATCATCTTCACTTAAAAATTTTTGTTTAAGCTTAGAAATTCTCAAAACTCCTAGTTCACTTAAACTAATTTTCTTAAAATTCTGAAGTAACTTAATATCTTAGAATATTAAGGTTTATCACTACCCAATCCCCCACTTAAATATTTCCTATGGTTTGTATCCATATACTTATTATGAATCGGCTCATATATTGAGCTTCCAATAGTTTAAGTCTAAATACCAATCCGTGATATTTAGTTCACTTAAACCATTGCTCTGATACCATGATTGAAAGACCCCAACTTTCGTATTTATGAAAGACCCAAACTTTCATACTATTCCAACATTATTCTTAAGTTACTTCCTCAAAATATGCTACATGCATATTTATAAAACAATATTTTATATTGATAAAGTGATTACAGAAGATTGGATACAAACCGACTAAGTTTTATTACATTTCATATCTACCCAGGAATCTACTATTCATATACATACATGAACATTAAAATACATAGAAATAGTATTAACTATTCTAAATCTTTCAGCAGTATAAAACTATATTGGATACTCATCACCTGCAATTGTTTAAACATTGAGAGGGATAAGCGATAACGCTTAGTGAATTCAATAAATAGATACAATATAATCTTATGCCTTATATATACCAATATGACAGAAGCAAAAGGGAACAAGAACAACAATATCATATGCCTATCATATGTCAAGCTTTCAATATCAACTCAAGATTTGATTCAATGATTAACGATCAATGAGACATAATGATTTCAATACTTGATATACATCAATAAAGCTTTGGCCCAAACGGCATAGAAGATATACAACTTCGGATTAACATTTCAGTAGATTTCAGGCTTATAGCCCTGTCTAACCTTCTGCCACTACCATAAAATAGAATTCATTCTCTTACGGAGACATGTTCCACATGGCCAGAGGCTACATACCAGTACCAACGTGAATCTAAGTCCTTTCACTGATCACATGGTCAAAGGTATTTCTTTGCTATTAAAAATAGCAAATAAAAATAACCCGGGAAAATAACCTGGAATAATAACACTGAAAAGCACGTAGCACATATAACACATAACATACAATTATTTCTATATATTAAACTCACCTTAAGTTAACCGGGGGTTAAAATAGTAATTTGGACAGCACTTCGGCTTTAAAAATGATTTTCTATGTTGAAAACCGGGAGCTTAATTGAAAATCGGGCTCTGCGAAGGTAGGGCTTCAAAACCAAAAAGATAAAATTTTCGGGCTTCTCGGGGGTCTCGGGACGTGTTTCGGGTGCTAAAATTGATACCGGGGCTTCGGGAAAAGTCAAAATAGTGAAAATATGGATTTAGGGGTGAAAAATGGCAAAATTCTAATTTTAGCCGGGAATGTTCGCAAGTCTCTATTTATAGGGCCGAGGTTCGGAGGTGCGCTGGCTGAGGGGACACGCGGCTGCTGGAGCGAAGGCCACAAAGCGAGAGGAGGGGAGCTGGTGCGCATGCGAGGCTCGGACAGGAAGCGACGAAGCAGCTCGGTGGCATCAGCAGCGAGGGACAGCATGGCTCGGATGCGAGGCTGGTAGGCGAGACGTGGCTCACCTCGGACACGCCACGTATGCGACACTCAGAAGGCTTCGGTTGGGCCTCCCTTCGGTCCTATCACAATCCGACACGCGTTGCTTCTCAGATTGGGCCACGACCTCGGTGACGCAGTAACTTCATGCCAGGTGACGTGGCATCACCTTATCCATGCGAATTTCTCGAAAATTGCACTCAAACTTCTAAAATCCATAACTTTCGCATACGAGCTCCGTTTTTCACGTTCTTTATATGCACGCGTAGCTAAAATTACGCTCTACAACTTTCGTTTAGACTTCGTCAGCTAATTTTGACTTTATTTTTGATATTATTATTTTTAACAGACCGGGACAGGATAATCCGTTAAAAATTCATAACTTCTTCATCCGACATTCGTTTTCGTCAGACTTTTTACCGTTGTACTACAAATGACGAGACCTTCAATTCTCGTTTAGGTTGTGTTGGCTAAAAATCACTCGATCTAAAATTCGAGTTTTTAGTTGTCTACTGCTAAGCTGAAACTTCGAAAAATCATAACTTCCTCATACGAAGTCAGATTTTGTTTTTATTTATATGAAAGTTGATTATTTTCACGAGTTCTACATTTTCATTTACATCACTAAGGCTAAAAATTAGTTTATCGAAAACTAAATTTTTACGCGACAAAGTATTTTCCGGATTTATCACGGATCGTCGTTTGGTCATAACTTCTTCGTTATAACTCGGATTTCGACGAGGTTTTCGCCTAAATGTTTCTAACGAGATTCTCTGCAACATTAAATAATAAAATTTCACTATTTTCAAATTTTATATTTTCGCTAAATTTCACTATTTGACTTTTAATTGGAATCTCATCAGACTTCCAACATTTTATGAGTGATTCTAAACATAGTTTTACTTCATTTCTAGTAAAAACTATCCGTTAGAACTCAACACTCAATTTCACATAATATTATTCTCTTTTATAATTTACAATACACGATTTCAAAACGTGTATGTTACACTTTTTTTGTACATATCTAGATAACGAACTTGTTAAAAGTGTTTATATATGACCATTATGACCGGATGTAACCTGCTACAGCTGGTCATAATGGTCATATGTGAACGCTTCCAAAAAGTTTGTTATTTAGATATGTACAAAAATATAGTTACCTAGATGTGCACAAATCGAAAAATTAATCACCTTAATAAGTCAATTTCCATAAATAAAAATTGAAATTTGTTTTTATGACATAAAACAAGTTTGAAAAAAATGTTTTTTTTGACATTTCAAACTTCTTAATTTTTTTTACATAGTAAGATTTTTCTGACAAATAGTTAATTCGATTAATTTTTTTTGATGACAAAATTACATAAATGGTCCCCATGGTTGACAAAATCGACCAATTATGGTCCTTCTGACGAATTCTTTACATAGATGGTCTCTATGGTTTCAAAATCTTGCATAGACGGTCCTTTTGACTAACGGCGTTAACTTTTTCAGTTAAGTCCTATGTGAAATGACATATTTGCCGTTCATGCATAAGGACACTTTATGTAATATGTTTCTACCACAGGGACCATTTATGTAATTTTCTCTATTATTTATTATTTTTTTTATTTATTTTAATTATATATTTAAGGATTTAGATTTGTTTAATATATATATATATATATATATATATATATATATATATATATATATATATATATATATATATATATATATATATATATATATATATATGCTAACATTTTTTTAACGTTTTACTCAAATTATTTTTTCTAATCCATTTGACATTTTCTTCAAGTAAATTTATTAATGTTTTTTATTTTGACGTTTTATTCGAATATTATTTATTTATTTATTTATTTATTTATTTATTTGACGTTATGTTCGAATATATTTTTCAACTATATAAGGTATATAAGGTTGTATAATTATTATTGTTGTAAACTAATTTATTAACATTTTTTATAAAAAAGTGTAAAATGTTTGTTAAACGTGAATATGATTAATATAGATTAGGTAGACATAGGCTAAGCTGAGACTGCCTCACAATGTTGCCTAGAACGACCAGGTCATTTTACATTGGATTTAAATGTAATTATTTCGAGTTTTTTTTTTGTTTTATTTTTAGCATTGTTGTAAAAAATCACAACGCAAGAGTCTCTAATCGGTCAGATAGCGCTTAGGGATTAATATGATATTAATCGGGACCTAGTTGTGATTTTTTACAACACTGCTAAAAACAAAAAAAAATAACTCGAAATAATTACATTTAAATCCAATGTGAAATGATCTGGTCGTTCTCGTAAACGTTGTGAGGCGGTCTCAGCGTAGCTTATGTCTATCTAATCTATATTAATCATATTCACGTTTAACAAACATTTTACACTTTTTTATAAAAATTGTTAATAAATTAGTTTACAAAAATAATAATTATACAACCTTATATAGTTAAATATTTGAATTAAAAAAATAATAATTATATAACCTGATAAAAGAAAAAAAAATGAAAACATAACTGAAAATGAATTAAGTTACAAATTATAATTACAATAGCCGTGAAATCCTTTAACAAATATAAACATACTATATGTTGAAAAATGTATTCGAACATAACGTCAAAAAAATAAATAAATAAATAATATTCGAATAAAACGTCAAAATAAAAAACATTAATAAATTTACTTGAAGAAAATGTTAAAAAGATTAGAAAAAATAATTTGAGCAAAACGTTAAAAAATGTTAGCATGTATATATATATATATATATATATATATATATATATATATATATATATATATATATATATATTAAACAATAAATTTAAACAAATCTAAATCCTTAAATATATAATTAAAATAAATAAAACAATAATAAATAATAGAGAAAAATACATAAATGGTCCCTGTGGTAGAAACATATTACATAAAGTGTCCTTATGCATGAAGGGCAAATATGTCATTTCACATAGGACTTAACTGAAAAAGTTAACGCCGTTAGTCAAAAGGACCATCTTTGCAAGATTTTGAAACCACAGGGATCGTCTGTGTAAAGAATGTTGGGTTTTAGCCATAAGAACTTTCCTATGTGCATATGCAAAACCCTAATGCTTGGATCTAGGCTTTCTAATTAAACATGCTTTGAATCCAAGACTTCTAATGACTATTTAGGTATAAGAACAATACTAAATCAGATCTAGAATCATACCTTTGAATCTCTTGTTTGACCTTGTTGTCTTGGAGCTCTAGAGTCACAATTGTCACTCCTCTAATGGCTTACAAACACCAACTAGCAAGGAGGATGATTTGAGAGAGAGGAGAGGGGAGGAAATCGGCCAGGGGTTCTCTACTTTAGATCAAGTGCCGATTTCCCTTTGCCATAGGGTCTATTTATACTTGTAGACTCCTTAAGGGTTACAGCTTAAACCCTAATTGGATAATCTTCTCTTAAAGCAATCCAAATTCATTCCTTAGATAGTCTTGGACGATTTTAAGCTATCCTTAGCTTCTAGAATTCGTCCAACCCCTATCCAATATGGATTTACAGTCTAAAGTTTAACTATCAAACAATTGACAGTTTATACCCTCTTATTTAATTAATCTCTTTAAGTCACCAAATTAATTCTAATTAATTCTATGACTTATATTAATCAAATAACAATATTATTATTCTTTATATTATTCCCATAATATATTAATAATATTTATTCTCTCTTAATAAATCATCCTATCAAGTTGCTATGGTGAAGGCAACCCAAAAGGACCATGCACAACCGGGTCAAATACTTGCCTAATATAGTTGCAGCCTTAGACACTATTCCAACAGTCTCCCACTTGGATAAGTCTAGTAACTATATGCACAAGTACAATTCGATTTGCAATCATAGCTCTCAAAGACGCTGTCAAACTCTGATCTAATCAATTTTGTCCTTTAGATAAGGGATCGTACAGTCCTCTGTTAGATATCAAGCTGACAATTCTATGGAATGATTAGTCAAGCATTTAGGTTTCTCGATCTCTGATTTATTTGACATAGAACTTAATCGAACACATCAATTCAGTTCTGACCGGGCCCAGCACATAAGTCAAATCAAATCATCGAGCGGCCAAGATATCGCTTTCACCCTCTTGGGATAAAAGTTACAGATAAACTTCGACTTATATGCATTTACTTATTCATTAACCAACTATACACAACAATGCGTTTTATAACACCGAGTTACTGATGCGTTTTCGCATCATCAATGTACAATCAATTAACAAATAACAAACCATATATCTAGGTTTTAAGACTATATGATATTATCGTCTTGCGATCACCCTTTTATATCATATTCCATAAGGTGATTCCAGCAAGCACGGGTTTGTTCCAATGCTCAAAATCAGTTCATAAGCACTCATGAACGTTGCATCAATCTTTTGCTTTGTCTAACACCATTTAGACAATCTACACACCAATTCATGACAATCTTCATTCATATCTACTTCCAACATATGAACGATTGTGGACAATTTGAATAATTCGATTATTCCTAATAAACTCAATTATTCTGAAAGTCAAAACATGCAAAATGAAACAATAGTTAAATGATCAACATAAGATAGTAACATTACTCATAAATAAAACTCCTTTATTTAATCATCAAATGTTAATTACATTTATCTATTACACGTTTCTAATACTATCTAATCTATGCTAATATCATCCTTCAGCCCAATACTCCTAGCATGCTGCAAGTGCTTAACCCTACTCAGTCCCTTCGTAAGCGGATCTGCTGGGTTATCTTCTGATGATATCCTCTTCACTACGAGTTGTCCTTCTTCTACACGATGTCTAATAAAGTGATATTTTCTGTCGATATGTCTTGATCTACCATGATCCCTCGGTTCCTTGGTCAAGGAAACCACTCCTTCATTATCACAGAAAATCTCCATGGGCTCCTTTATGGCAGGTACAACTCCAAGATCACCAATGAAGTTCTTCAGCCATATTGCCTCCTTCGACGCTTCGCTCGCTGCAATGTACTCTGATTCGCACGTTGAATCAGCTACGGTTTCTTGCTTGGAACTTTTCCAAGTCACTGCTCCTCCATTCAGGGTAAAGACCTAGCCCGACTGCGAACGGTAGTTGTCCCTGTCGGTCTGAAAACTAGCGTCACTATACCCTCGCACCTTCAAGTCATCACTCCCTCCGAGGACTAAGAACCATTCCTTCATCCTCCGAAGGTACTTAAGGATATTCTTCACCGCAATCCAATGGGCTCTGCCAGGATTCCCTTGATATCTGCTAACCATGCTCAAAGCAAAGGCTACATCAGGGCGAGTACAAGTCATAGCGTACATGATTGAGCCAACTGCGGAAGCGTATGGTACTCGGCTCATTTCTGCTATTTCAGCTTCAGTACTCGGACTTTGAGTCTTACTCAACTTGGCATTACTTTGTATCGGTAATTCTCCCTTCTTTGAGTTTTCCATACTAAAACGTTTTAGTACCTTCTCTAAGTAAGTGTTCTGACTAAGTCCAATTAGTCTCTTACTTCTTTCTCTTACTATCCTTATTCCCAAAATGTAAGAAGCCTCTCCGAGGTCCTTCATAGCGAAGCACTTCCCGAGCCAGAACTTAACCTCCTGCAGAGTCGGGATGTCGTTTCCTATGAGTAATATGTCATCGACATATAGAACGAGGAAGCTTACTATACTCCCACTGGCTTTGACATATACACAAGATTCATCTTCGCTTCGTACAAATCCAAACTCTTTGACTTTCTCATCGAAGCAAAGATTCCATCTGCGAGACGCTTGCTTAAGTCCATAAATTGACTTCTCAAGCTTACACACTCTATTTTGATGCTTCGGATCCACAAACCCCTCTGGCTGAGCCATGTAAACATCCTCAGCCAACTTTCCGTTAAGGAAAGCAGTCTTGACATCCATTTGACAAATCTCATAATCATGAAATGCGGCAATTGCTAGCATCACTCTAATAGATTTTATCTTCGCAACTGGCGAGAAGGTCTCATCATAGTCAACTCCAGGAGTTTGAGTAAAGCCCTTCGCAACCAATCACGCTTTATATGTGTGTACATTTCCATCCACGTCGGTCTTCTTCTTGAAGATCCATTTGCACCCAACGGTCTTACGTCCGGGCACATTGTCAACCAAATTCCAAACTTGGTTATCATACATGGATTGGATCTTGCTATCCATTGCCTCTTTCCATTTCGCAGACTCCGGGCCTGCCATGGCTTCCTTATAGCTATTAGGTTCATCAAGATTTATTAGTGTACCATCACTAATATACGTGTCCCCTTCGGTAGTAATATGAAAACCATAAAACTGGGTAGAACTCTAACTCTATCGGAACGTCTAAGAGGTAAGGATTCGTCAATCGGTTCAACCGGAGTTTCCTCCTTGGGTTGAGTGCCAGCGGTAGAGGTTCCTTCATCTATCGACTCTTGAATCTCTTCAAGTTCGATTTGCCTCCCACTCTCTCCTTGGCTTATGAGTTCTCGCTCTCGGAAAACTCCTCTTCTCGCAACGAATACAACATTGTCCTTCGGTCTATAGAAGAGATATCCAAAGGATTTCTACGGGTAGCCGATGAAAATACATCGCTCACTACAAGGTTTGAGCTTGTCGTGAGTATCTCGTCTTACGAAAGCCTCGCAACCCCAAACCTTGATATGTGCCAACGAGGGAGCTTTCCCTGTCCACATCTCGTGAGGTGTTTTGGCAACCTTCTTAGTAGGGACTCGGTTAAGGATATGGGTGGCAGTCTCTAAGGCATACCCCCAAAAAGAGATTGATAGTGAAGCACGACTCATCATAGAGCGAATCATATCCAATAAGGTTCGATTACGCCTCTCTACCACACCATTCAACTGCGGTGTCCTAGGAGGCGTCTATTGTGAAACTATTCCACACTCCTTGAGATAATCGTGGAATTCAAGACTTCGGTACTCTCCTCCTCGATCGGATCGAAGCATCTTGATTTTCCTGCCCAATTGATTCTCCCCTTCATTCTTGAACTCTTTGAACTTTTCAAAGGTTTCCGACTTTTGCTTGATTAAATAGATATACCCATACCTACTATAATCATCGGTAAAAGTCACGTAGAAGAGGTTCCCATCCTTCATGGTTGATCTAAACGGTCCACATACATCGGTATGTATTAGGTCCAATAGACCCTCACCCCTTTCACACGTACTCGTGAAGGGTGACTTAGTCATCTTTCCAAGTAAACAAGACTCGCACATGTCATCTTCCCTAAGGTCGAATGATTCCAACACTCCATCCTTTTGGAGTTGGGCTATGTGTTTCTTGTTAACATGTCCAAGACGACAACGCCACAAGGATGCTTTATCCATACTAGTGGAAGAATCTATGTTCAAAACATCATTTCCTAAGTTATCAACAATCATAACGGTTTCATAAATTCCATTACATGGTATAGCTTCAAAGTAAAAGACACCATTTAGATAAGCCAAAATAGAACCATTCTCATTATTAAAAGAAAATCTAAAACCTTGTCTAAACAAACCATGAAATGAAATGATGTTTCTAGCCATTTCTGGCGAATAACAACAATTGTTCAAATCTAAACATAAATTATTCCTAAGCACTAAAGAATACACTCCAATCTTGGTCACAGGCGACGATCTTCTGTTCCCCATGATTAGATTGATCCTTCCTTGCTCCACATCCCTACTTCTTCTTAGTCCCTGCACATTAGAACAAATGTGGTAACCACAACCGGTATCAAGAACCCAAGAAATAGCGTGATTAGAATCATTAGATTTAATTGTATATATACCTGCGAAAGATGGCTTGATCTTTCCTTCCTTGATGGCTTGCAGGTACTCTAGGCAGCTTCTCTTCCAATGTCCTATCTTGTGGCAATGGTGGCACTCTGCCTCCTTAGGGTTAGGGCAGGGCTTAGCGAGATCAACTTTGGTCCCACTAAAAGAGGCACCATCTCGGGCTTTAACCTTGCGATAGTTCTTAGACGAAGCCTTCCTCTTCTTTCCCTTTCCTTGACCAATGGCCAAGACAGGAGCAATGGGTGGATTGGGAGTTGGTGCAGCAGACTTGTCTTTGAAGTTGCTCTCAGCGACCCTCAAGAGACCTTGGAGTTTGCTTAGGGTGACCTCCTCTTTGTTCATGTGGTAGGTCATCCTAAATTGATTGTACATCGGAGGCAAAGAGTGAAGCACCATGTCGATCGCCAAGTCTTCCCCAAAGTCAACATTTAACTTGCGAAGGCGGTCGACATACCTTTGCATCTTTTGCAGGTGCACGGTAAGAGACTCTCCATGACCCATCTTAGCGGAAATCATGTTAGTGAAAATCTCATAATGCTCTTGTCTTGCGTTTTGGTGGTATCTCTCCAATAAGTCTTGATGCATCTCATACGGGTACATGTCCTCGTAGGACTTTTTGGAATTCGGAGTTCATGGTGGATATCATGATGCAATGTACCTTCGTTGCATCGCGCTCATGAGTTTCAAAAGCGGTAATTTCAACAGGAGTAGCGATTTCAGGGTTGATCTTTTCGAGCTTCTCATCAAGGACATACTCCTTATCCTCATAGCGAGCAATGGTGCGAATGTATCTTATCCATTCGCTAAAGTTTGTTCCATCGAAGGTGACCTTTTGGCAAAGGCTCATCAATGTGAAAGAACTAGCAGCAGCGTTGTTTGCGTTCGACATCTACAATTAGAAAGGACAAAGATAGATTAGAATATGAATCCCTAATCATCACCCAATAAGAAAAAATTAGGGCTAGGATCCAACAACAACATTTACATATTAGAAAAGGGATGTTGTAATCTAACATGCAAATAAATTGAAGGTAAGTGAATGACGATTCACTAATTCTCCACCATAAAAACTAACTATAAGTCCTAAATGTATTGAGAATTTCTAGGTTCGGATGAGATTCATTGAAACTATTCAATGACATGTTTAAATCTCGATATGCCCCTCTTGTTTGTGACTGGGATACCGAGGATCACAAAGCGGGTGTGAATTACCATGCAAATTCACATGGTGCCTTCATTGTAACGATCACCTATTCGATGTGCTGGTAAACCACACACGCTCCATCGAACTATGATAAACAATGAATCACCCTTTGCCACCTTTTCTTAGAACCAATTAGTGTGCCGGTAAACCACACACGCTCCACTAACTTCTTAGCAAGGGTGCAAAGTGTAATTTCATGGGATTGCATCAATTCACTTTTCCTAAAGTAACTAAGATTGGGAAATTTAAAATATGTGTAGTTACTTTGTATTTCCTATTATACTTTTAATGAGAGGATAAGGTTGCCCTATCCTACTCGTTCAGCTAACGACCCTCTACCGATCAAGCAAGCGGTGGGTGTGAGTGTACACCCATTAAGCGCCATTTTATAGGCCGCAACCTTATACCCACCTTATAGATCGGCTTCGTGAATGAGGCCTACTAACGGTAAGACTAGCATTTTAGTTATACATACATATATATATATATATATATATATATATATATATATATATATATATTAATCTTGTAATATTATATTAGTATAGGGTTGTATTTTAAACCTTTTAAAATCTAGGGTTTGAAATTTAAATTGTCTAAATTAAAACTTTTAATCACAAAATATAAATTTCAAAACTTGAGGACAAGTTTTAAACATTTAAAACATGGAGGATCAAATAACAAATAATTTTAATTAACAATTAATTTCCTAATTATCTATATTTGATTTATTCAGGATTTCTTTCAAGATAATTACCAAAATAATCAAAATAATTAATTAATTATCATATAAGGAAATTAAATATTTTATTAGTTGATAAATATCTTTAATTAGATCAAGATAATAGTCATATATATCAAAAAATCGGATTAGGGTTGATCTAATATGATTAAGGTAAGTTTCCATAAGATAATCATGAAGAAATCCCGAATCTGGCCATTCCTGACGCTTGGACTCGCCGAGTGCACCAAGTGACCCGTCGAGTCAGGCCAACTCGCCGAGTCCACTATGGAACTCGCCGAGTCCATGACTCAGAAACACAAAAATCGAATTTTGCAGTTAAGTTTCAAACAAATAAGCAACAATTTAATGAAAACCAAGCTAGGCTCTGATACCACTGTTGGGTTTTAGCCATAAGAACTTTCCTATGTGCGCATGCAAAACCCTAATGCTTGGATCTAGGCTTTCTAATTAAACATGCTTTGAATCCAAGACTTCTAACGACTATTTAGGTATAAGAACAATACTAAATCAGATCTAGAATCATACCTTTGAATCTCTTGTTTGACCTTGTTGTCTTGGAGCTCTAGAGTCACAATTGTCACTCCTCTAATGGCTTACAAACACCAACTAGCAAGGAGGATGATTTGAGAGAGAGGAGAGGGGAGGAAATCGGCCAGGGGTTCTCTACTTTAGATCAAGTGCCGATTTCCCTTTGCCATAGGGTCTATTTATACTTGTAGACTCCTAAAGGTTACAGCTTAAACCCTAATTGGATAATCTTTCTCTTAAAGCAATCCAAATCCATTCCTTAGATAGCCTTGGACGATTTTAAGCTATCGTTAGCTTCTAGAATTCGTCCAACCCCTATCCAATATGGATTTACAGTCTAAAGTTTAACTATCAAACAATTGACAGTTTATACCCTCTTATTTAATTAATCTCTTTAAGTCACCAAATTAATTCTAATTAATTCTATGACTTATATTAATCAAATAACAATATTATTATTCTTTATATTATTCCCATAATATATTAATAATATTTATTCTCTCTTAATAAATCATCCTATCAAGTTGCTATGGTGAAGGCAACCCAAAAGGACCATGCACAATCGGGTCAAATACTTGCCTAATATAGTTGCAGCCTTAGACACTATTCCAACAAAGAATTCATCATAAGGGCCATAATTGGTCGATTTTGTCAACCATGAGGACCATTTATGTAAAGTATTGTCTGGAAAAGTTTTCGGACTGAGAAAGAAACCATGTTGTTTGATTGTACATCTGATTGACTGTGCTGAATGATGAAAAAAAAGTAATAATTCAATAAAAAATAAATTTAAAAAAGTTGTTTAAAAAAATTAATAATCCAATAAAGAAAGAAAGAGGCGAGGTTTGGTGTGTAATTGTCATTCCAGCCCATTCAGCCAGAAAGATATGATTTTCGGGCTTTCTGGGAAAGACATATCGTACCGAGAAAGACTCATTCTTTTGTGCAAATCAAACAGTCTTTCCGGTCTATTCAACCAAAAAGATATGTTTTGACCTGGAAATATGCGTATCAAACGAGGCCTAAATTATTATGTTTATGAGATTGGTTCAAATTAAGTAGAGTTATTTTTTGTGAGTTATTTGATGATAACTTAGTCGGGTTACTTGGTCATAATCTAAATGTCAAAGTTGTTTGAAATAGAAATTCATCAAATCAAGAGATATCATCCGATAAAAAAGAGAACTAGAAAATTGTTTCAACTCAATGACTTGTATTTAAGGTATAGTCTGCCATAACCGAAACATGAATTGCATAAATCCAGTCTGATTATAGAGTTGGCCTAAAAAAGCTTCACTGGTAGGTTCTTACTTATTCTTTGGCATGTAGTTTGAAGATTTAAGAAAGGCAAAAAAATAACTTGTTAACTAGCTTGATCTTTTTTACGGTAGAGAAGACAACAAGATTACCAATGATTTAGGAATTTGTATTCACATGTTGGTTTGATGGCAAGTGAGATGAAAGTGTGGCAAAGAATAATCTTTCATGTGAGTTTCCATCGCCCAAAAGTAGCTATTTATTCCTAGATTTTGACGAAATTGCTATTAAACCAACACTTGTTCTTTATAAGGAAATAGTTGTAAAATACACATTTGTTTTGAGCTTTGATATGTACGTATTATGTGTCAATAATTTTGTGTGTTATTATTCATATTATTTTACATTTGTCTCATCTACTTTAAGAAATTTGTTCCTAAATAGTACACTGGGTACATATAACTACATATACTACTAAATTTAACAAATCTCATAATTGCATGCATATTACATTTTGTTCACACAACATTGTTGTCTAAAAAACCTAAGAATGAATTTCTACTTTTCGATCGATGATCACCAACGTGAAAGATTAATCTTCGACACACTTTCACCTAAGAAATCATCAATCAAAGTATAAATAATAGTTATTGGTTTTTCGACATAACATCTTTTGGGACTTTGGAAATGGCTCATTATTCAGTCAATGAATAACAATAACCTTTCGTCTATATCCTACCAACACTAAGGTTGGGCGAATGATGCCAACATATAGTTCATCTCCGAATTTAACTCTCGTTGTTGGTGATAGTCCCGACAATACAAGGTTTCATGTTATACACATGGATACCTAAGGGATCGTCTTCATTTCTCTTGGTTTGATGATCACTTAAACACAAAACATGGGGAATTTTCGTAAACAGAATATTAGTAAAAGGCGACATTTTCATTTTTGCGAAAATCTTCATGGTTTTTGAACATGTTCTTGCCAACGATTTTCGAACACGAAAAAAGGTTATTGTTTATTTATTATACTATCAAAAACATATTAAATATGAGAATAACTTCTATTTGTACAACCATTCATATAAAAACTGTGAATGTGTGTGTGTGTGTGTATATATATATATATATATATATATATATATATATATATATAGATTCACATATTGTGTGCATGAATGCACCAATAGGAATTTAGGAAAAAATAAATCATTAATAATAAATATAAGGGTATAATAGTAATCTATACTATAATTAATTATGGTAAATTGATAAAATTAAATAATATCCCCTTTTAAATTAGAATATCAGTTTTAAAACCTCATCCCCACCAGATTAGGGTTTTACGCTCCTTCTTCATCTCATAAAGTACCCACACATACATAGAGACCCGGTAGAACTATTGTTCTTCTTAATTAGAGACCCAGTAGAACTACTCCACAAGCATAACATGTGATGATCCACTTTCCGTCTTAGGCCTCCACACACAGAAAGTTCCAAAAGGTAGAATCAGAAGCATGAATCTCATTATCCTTTGATTTAACTTCATCCTTGATGAGAAGATCGCGATTGAAAAGACGAAAAACAGTCCAGCCTTGTGAATCGATCTCTTTTGCTGAAACTCCTTCTTCACTTAAATCCAACCGGAATCTAAAATCATCTTTATCGGAATCCCCAAATTCGTGAAATCGACCAGCCTGTTCTTCACGTATGACTTTGGCGATAGCCATGGATGTGTTCTTCGATCTATGAGAGATTCTGGAACCGGCTTCCAGGTATGCATTCTATTATCTTTTTTATTGTAAATTTAGTCACATTCATGTATTTATTAATTACATATGTTGTATGTTTCATCAAATGGACTATAAAGATTTGTGGATCTGATTTTGCCCGCCAAAGGTTTGTTAAAATGTCTGTATCAAATATTTCAGCCAATTTTTTTTTGTAATATTTGAACTATCAAATCTCTCTCATACTAGCTTGGAATGATATGAAATTTGTTTCTGTATATTCTCCTTTGTGTTAGCTACAAGTTAGGTTTAGAAGTCATTTAAATTTGATTAATATTGGTTGAGTTATAGTCTTTCGAGCATGCGATGTTACAGCTGTATTTTTAGCACTCGTTGTTTAGAAACATTTATGATCTTTGAACTTTCATATTTACCACATTCTAGCTTGTAATAAGCTGACCTTTTTCCAAAGTACTATCCTCTGTGTTAGCTACAATGTAGTCATTGTAATTAGATTAAGTCGATAATTTGGATCAGGTGACTTGGGGAATACTTGATCAGGTGACTCGAGTACATTCTGTTAGAATAAATTAAAAGTCTTTAATGTCTAACACATTCTGTTAGAATTATAGTTTTATTCTGTTAGAATATACTGGAAGTTATACTATTTTAAAGTTGATTATGTTTTTTTTTCTTTTTTGGATTTAGGTTTTGAAGGGGCTGCCATTGATGTGGAAAATGAAGAAAACATGGAGAACAGGAATATTCTAGTAGAATATTTGTTATTTTTCAACATCTGATTCAAGAATTTTGTTTTTCTTCAATAATATTCTATTCAAAGTAATTATTGTGTTATTGTATGCATAAGTAAGTAACATTCACTTTCTTAAATTACCAAAAAGTTAATAATTAGGAAACACAAGTTTAATTAATAAAAAGTTTTGAATTTTTAGATATATTTGATTTTCTTAATTTTGAATTGTCATTTTTTTAATTAATTAGATTATAATTCTAATACAATTCTGTTAGAATGATATTCTATGAGAATGTCAGATTATCTATTCTTGGAGAATAACAAATTCTTGAACCATCAATTAAAGAATAAAAACAAACATTACATTAATTCTTATAGAATACGTGTAACAATTGCTAAAAATTAAATTTATTGTTAAAGAATAAAACTTTCAAATCGGGAAAGAAAACATCAAAATCTAACAACGAGTAATACATTCTAAAAGAATAATGTGGTCTGTTTTAATTTTGTGGTCCGTTCTTCAAGCATCAACTTTTGTGATTCCAACAGAATTGGAATTCGTGATTCCATTCCAACAGAATTGGAATTCGTATCTTACCTAACCAATTGCAAATAAAATCATATTCCCCATCATAAACAAGCATCTGAATACCATCTTCCAAAAGCACTAGAATCCCAACCTTGAAGTTTGAACACAAGAATACCCCGTTTGACTTAGGAAAAGTCAAAATTGAACCACTTCACATCTATCATGAATTCCGATTGACATCCATTAAACCCGATGTATGTTCTAAATTCAATTCCGTTCGTGATTGATCCGAATTTTAAAGATATGATATCGGCTTCCAATGAAGCTTGCAATACACAAACCAATTTTCTATCCTCTGATGCTCGAACAGTGAACGATAATACCGATTTTTGCTTCTAAATGATTTTAGTTGCAACATTCAATCCCAAGTTAGTAATATTCGAAATCGCTGAAGGCTGATACGATCGATTTCTATTTTACCTCCCGATTCCAAATCAATTACACATTCAATTATAAGCGAGCCTTCGTTTAGGGTTAATGTAATTTCAAAATCGAGTCAAGAACTGTGATTCTAAAGATTAGACATTGTTCCAAGTGTGCGACTAATCTCTGAATGAAAGTGGCTTGTGTGAATTTGATTCCAAGTGCAAATCATAATCAACACACGAAATCAGAATATAAAGCTTGAACATGAACGAATGTCTTACAGAGCGAAACCGATTTCCCCTGACTTTCGCTTCTTGACTTGCAAATTCTGGTGAGTTCGGTGGCGATGGTGGCTGATGGTGTTGGTCGGCGAACGGGCAAGCTCCAGCCTCTTATCTTCTTCAATCATCAGCATCGGTTAGGTTGAAAAAGTAGGGATGAATCGGTAATAAAGAAGCAGTAACAATTTCAAGGGATTTAAAGGAAAACAATCCAATATTTTAGGGATTAATTAAATTTTTATTTAATTAACAAAATTAATTAATAGGTAAGATTATATATCCTTATTTAAGTTTTTGAAATGATTGGCCCACATTTTATGCATACAATAAAACAATATTTATTTTAAACACCTGAACCTCTCTCTCTTATATATATATATATATATATATATATATATATATATATATATATATATATATATATATATATATATATATATATATATATATGTTTTGTTTTTTTTTTTTAATTAGAGAAATTTTAAAGAAGAGTTGAAAAATGATGTTGGTTTATGAAAATGACATTATTTTGAACAGGGGATATTGAGTTTGAAAATCTTAAAATTTTCGAGCTAAGTGGTCATATGAGATTTTTTAAAGAAAAGTATAATTATTGTGTGATATAGGTTTGCAAAATATAATGATGAATATCACATAATTAAATGTAAAAAATGATATCTACATTTTATAATTTAGACAGAGATATTTTACTAAGTTTATATTTGAGGTGCATAAATTGGTTTATTTTTTAAATGTATCGTAATTTTACTAAGTTTATATTTGAGGTGCATAAATTGGTTTATTTTTTAAATGTATCGTAATTTAGTATACGATGAGACTATAAAAATAAGGGTAAATGGCACAAAAAACACTTATTTTACACAGAAATTCGATTTTGACACCGTGTTTTTTTTTGTGTCAATTTTGACACTGTGTTTTCCAATTTGTTACAATTCTGACCATTTGACCAGTTAACCAGGTTGCATGCTGACGTGGCATGATGACGTGTCAGTTTTGATGACGTGGCATGCTGACATGATATGCTTATGTGTCAAAATTGATTTTTTTTCTACAAAAAACACTAAGTTTTCACTTTTTTTCGATTTTGACACTAAGTTTAATTTTTTATTTCAATTTTGACACCATGTTTTTTTTTGTTCCAATCGAACATCATTTATCAAATTTTGTTCAATTTTGTCTATTTTCCATTTGAAACTGTATAAATATATTTTTTTATTACATTTTAAACCGTATAAACATATTTTTTTCGTTTAAAACCACATTTTTATTTAAATACAATGTGTTTTTTTTTTTTACATTCAAAACATTAGTTATATCATGAGAATCAAACTAACCATAATCTACTAATAAGATGTAAAAATATGATGGGTTGCAAAATTGATATCCGAGTTTTGATCGGCTACACACCTCCAAACCTCCAAAGACATTTTAAAGTTGCATATTTAATATGAAATACAATTTTTATATAACTAATACATATTTATACATAAAAATAAGGTTTGAGTGTAAAAAAGTGTATTTATACAAAACTATGGTTTTTAAATGAAAAAAAAACATATTTATACGGTTTAAATGTATTAAAAAAATATTTATACGGTTTCAAATGGAAAATAGACAAAATTGAACAAAATTTGATAAATGATGTTTGATTGGAACAAAAAAAACATAGTGTCAAAATTGAAATAAAAAATTAAACTTAGTGTCAAAATCGAAAAAAAATGAAAACTTAGTGTTTTTTGTGGAAAAAAAATCAATTTTGACACGTCAGCATATTATGTCAGCATGCCACGTCAGCAAAAACTGACACGTCATCATGCCACGTCAGCATGCAACCTGGTTCACCGGTCAAGTGGTCAGAATTGTAACAAACTGGAAAATACAGTGTCAAAATTAACACAAAAAAAAACACAGTGTCAAAATCGA
The DNA here is from genome assembly GCF_002870075.4 of Lactuca sativa. Classification (NCBI taxonomy): domain Eukaryota; kingdom Viridiplantae; phylum Streptophyta; class Magnoliopsida; order Asterales; family Asteraceae; genus Lactuca; species Lactuca sativa. The sequence goes on from NC_056627.2 coordinate 268,353,409, forward strand.
ATTTCTATGTAAAAAGAGTGTTTTTTGTGTCATTTACCCTAAAAATAACTCATGTAACTTATAAATTAATTTAAAAACTATTTTCTAATAAATTAATTATAAATAAAAACAAGCTTTTCAACTAGCATAAAATACAATTTAAAAACAGCTTTTCAACTAGTATAAAATATAATGTGCATAATTGGACATTGTTGGTGTATACTATTAAAAATATTAAGTCTATAGGTGGAATATCATTTCATATATACACAATAGATCATTACATTTGTTGTTTGTGTTCACCTTAATATTTTGACCGACTATTATAGATGATAATCGGTCAAAAAGTTTATAATGAACACAAACAACAAGTTAAATGATATATTGCATACAAAAAAATTAAGAGACTAAATAAGAACAAAATCAGCAGTTAGTTACTCTCTAGAATCATTTTCCTAATAATCAGTTATATATATATATATATATATATATATATATATATATATATATATATATATATATATATATATATATATATATATATATATATATATATATATATATATAGGGTTAGGTTCATTTGAGACCACCTACATTTTGTGAAACCGTGAGACGTATTTTTTTTTAGTTAATTCAAATTCCGAAAATAATATTAATTTTTTTTTGGATTTTTCCATTTATTTTTCATTTTAAAATTATTTTTTTGAATATGTACAGTGTAATATTTTATTAGAATATTTCACGTATTTTTCAAAAAAAACGAGATTTTTTTTTTTATTTTTTTTATATTTTTTTAGTTAATTCAAGTTCCGAAAATAATATTTAAAAAAAAAAGAATTTTTAGATTTTTCCATTTATTTTGCATTTTAAAATTATTTTTTTGAATATGTACAGTGTAATATTCTATTAGAATATTTCACGTATTTTTTAAAAAAAATGGGATTTTTTTATTATTTTTTTTAGTTAATTCAAGTTTCGAAAATAATATTTAAAAAAAGAATTTTTGGATTTTTCTATTTATTTTGCATTTTAAAATTATTTTTAGATTTGGTCTCACAAAATTAGAATGGTCTAAAATGAATATGAACATATATATATATATATATATATATATATATATATATATATATATATATATATATATATATATATATATATATATATATATATATAGGGTTAGGTTATTTTGTTTTCACTATCTATTGTATGCATGTATGATTGATTCTGGACCAATCATTTTAGTTATTTAAAGAAAAGTAATTAATGTATATTAAATGCTGAAGATATAATGGATATTAATTATTTTCTTAAATTAACTAAAATGATTGGTTCAGAATCAATCATACATGCACACAATAGATAGTGAAAATAAAATAACCTAACCATATATATATATATATATATATATATATATATATATATATATATATATATATATATATATATATATATATATATTTTAAATTTCAAATTTGTTAAAACATGGGTCATTTTTTTTGATTTTTTAAAGAATTTATAAAAAATAAAAGTATTTAATATTTAAATGGTTACAAAATATTTATATAAATATATAAAAATCATGCTTTCATTATTTTTACTTGATTGAAATATATGAGATTGGAACTAGATTCATTTTTATTTAAAGCACTTTAGATCTTGGATGGTTAGATGATTGTTAAATGTCATATGTAAATAAATATGTATGTTTTTTTAGTTCGTCTGGGGGACAAACATGTTTTACTTTTAGTTCATATACTACTGAATCAAACTTATTGAATGTTTTTATATACATATTAAATAAAATTAAATATCTAGAAAATCTAAAACAAAAATAACGAAATCAAGTGTTAATTTTACATTATCGTAACACCAAACCAGGCATGTATCAATATTGCTGTTACTTTATACTTATAACATATTTAGTTTCATGGTATCAATGTTTTAAAAACCGGTTTTTTAGTTAAACCGATATGGTGACCGGCTCCCGGTTCAATCAGTTTAACCGGTTCAAACATTAAAAATACACAAAAAAATAAGTTGTAGATGAATCTAAATACATTAAAATAACATATAACCATAAGTTTTAGTGTTTTATATCAATCCATATATATCAAAAAGAAAATCAAATATAAACCGAACCGAAATATAGTTATTGATGAATACAAACACATCAAAAGAACTTATAACATTAACCATATGTTTTTATTTAGAGAACTAAATAGATTTGAAAAAAATCACCAAAGTTTATTATGTAAATGATTCTTTTTCATATGTTTTTATTTGGTTTAACCGGTTTATTTTGACCGGTTCAACCGGTTTTTTCTAAAAACCGGCCGGTTCATTCCGATTCAAAAATCAATATAAAACCGGTGATAGTTGAACCGCTTCCTCTCCCGGTTCCCGGTCCAACTGGTTCGGCCGACGGGTTCAAACTAGTTTTTAAAACATTGCATGAAATTAATATTTAACTTATAAAAATGGTAGGGTTTTTTTTTTGTTTTTTTTTTTTTTCAAAGGAATAGTGTACAAATTACATAAATAGTACAACAACGAGGTTTTTATTTCACTCGTGCTTTTACCACTTGCAGCTAACACCATAACACATGTGAAGCTGTTTTAGACTCTTCCAACAAGATATTTTAATATTTTTGTACACACATTATTTTATAAATCCCAAGGTGCAGCACACGCCACCCGCCACCTGGACTCGCCGTGGTCAGCCGTAAACGGTGGTTAGTGTACCGATTTCCGATACTATCACAAGAAATGGAACAATCAGCGGAAGCGAAGAAGAAAAACTCGTCTGTACTGATAGTAGGAGTAACCGGTAGATTAGGTTTTGAACTTGCAAACGCTAGCCTCGAAGCATCTCATCCTACATATTGCCTCGTCAGACCCACCAGCTTCTCCGACCCCGAAAAGTCCCGCAAGCTTCAAATTCTCACCGATTCCGGCGCCATTATCATCGAGGTAAGTTCTAGCACCACTGTTATTGACGAAATTCCCAATTTTGATAGCCTCACCATTGTTGATTGTCGCAAATTGTAATTACATTGTCCATTCAGTTAGTACTCTTTGTTATCGATTTTGAAGTTGAAATTTTGTCAATGGAACGTGATTTTGTAGAAAATAGAATTTACGCAAATGAGAATGATGTTGGTTGGGTGAATTCTAGGGTTCATTGCAAGATGAAGGAAGCCTTATCGAAGCGATTAAGCAAGTGAAAGTTGTGATATGCGCAGTTAACTCGAAACAGGTCCTTGATCAGAAGCCTCTCATTTCCGCCATTAAGAACGCTAGATGCATTGAGGTCGTGTTCCTTTAAATTTCTTGCTCTATCCATTATAAAGTTTCATCATAGAAAAAGCAAAATAAGCAATTGCCTCCACATTTTACTGAAACACGTAATCCTTGTAGAGATTTATCCCTTCAGAATTCGGATTAGATCCAGATAAAACTCATATATCCGACATGGATCAAGGCTTTTATTCAAGAAAAGCAGAAATTCGACGACTTGTAGAAGCTCAAGGCATTCCATACACCTTCATATCTTGTAACTTTTTCATGAGTTACTTGCTTCCTTCTTTAGTTCAACCAGGCTTGAAAACTCCTCCTAGAGATAAAATCACCATATTTGGAAATGGAAATGTCAAAGGTAAGTTTGTGAAATCATGGTAGAAATTATGAGTATCCCAAAACAAAAAATAAAAATAAAAAAGAAGAATAACACTGAACTTTTTATAAAAATTGTAGGTGTGTTTATGAAAGAAACAGATGTTGCTAAATTCACAATTAGTACAATGGACGATCCACGTACTCTAAATAAGGTGTTATATTTGAGACCACAAGGGAATATGTACTCCATGAATGAACTTGCTGAGTTTTGGGAAGGGAAGATTGGGAAGAAGCTTGAAAAGATTTATGTAAAGGAAGAAGATCTTTTAAAAAAGATTAAAGGTATAATAATATAATAAAATGAAACATTTGTGAAAGTACATTGCTATAATAGACTTGATAAAAATTGTTGGATTTTCAGAAACTCCATATCCGGATAACATGGAAATGGTATTTATTTACGCGGCATTTGTGAAGGGGTTTCAGACATGTTTTCAAGTGGAGGAATGTGGAGGTGTGGAAGGGTCGGTGTTGTATCCTAATTTGAAGTACACTACCATAAGTGAGTATTTAGATAGCCTATTATGATTTTGGGGGATTTATTTATTTATTTATTGGTAGAAAAGAAGTATGTGATAATTATTAACCATATCTTGTGTCTTTTTATGTTTTTATTTTTATTGACTATAAGTTAGCAGTCTTTGAAGTTTGAAGCCCATGTTTGAGTGTTATTTACTTTTGTTTCCATTTTTTTTTTGAAAAATAATACCAACTGATGACAAAGTTTAGGGGTTTCTTGGATTTGTTTTATATATGATTGTGGATTCTTGCGATTTTAAATGACAGGTAATTAGTTTTTAGTATTTATGTAAGAGTGTAAGGGATTAGATGATACATTTTTTATAATCGTTTTAGGACTCTGTGCAAACCCTGCAATAGCACTTGAACAAGTAAAACAAAAGTTACTACATTATTATTTTATTAGAAAGAGATATATTATTAGTATTATAGATTTATAGATGACATTTTGGATGTGTTTGTCGCGCAGTTTTGGGAGCTTCTAACTTCTAACTTTTAAGAAAAAACTGGAAAAAAAAAAGTTTCTTTCGGAAGCATGACCTTTTAGCTTTTGGGTTAAAAAAAAAGACAAAATTGCAAAAATAATCTATGTGTTCATTTTATGTGGCTAAGGTCCAAACCTTTGAAAAGTTGTAGATTTGGTCATTTTCAACAAGTTTTGTTGTGATTGTGGTTCCTTTTTCGTTAACTTTAACAACTTGACTGTTAACTTTTTTAAAATGACTATTTTACCCTTAGGGACCATTTCTGCTAGGGATGAGCATCGGAACCGGGTATCCGCCTTTGGAACCGAAACCGTCTTAGAACCGCCAGTTCCAAAATCGGAACCGCCTTAAACGGTTCCGGTTCCGGTTCTTATTTTTTTTTGGAACCGCTACCTGTTGGGTACCCGTCGGTATATATATATATATATATATATATATATATATATATATATATATATATATATATATATATATATATATATATATATATATATATATATGTGTGTGTGTGTGTGTGTGTGTGGTGTACCACAGTAGCTTTTAAAGTGAAGACTTGAGCTTTTCAATTTACCATTTATACGATGTGTCCTGATGCATGATAACATATATACACTATTCCTACTCTAATAAATAAAAGTTTTTTTTGCCACATGTCCTCTTCTCTTTCATTTGGATACATAACATTTTCTAGAATTTTTAAATTTTCTATTTTCCACTTGTCATTTTATTGTATTTTATATTTTATTAAATTAAAGTTTCACATTTAATATGTAAGGTAATATATATGTAAGGTATTTATTAGAAAGAGTTTATATATGTAATGTATCAAATAAATTAAAACCTCATTAATTTTAATAATTCAAAAAATTTCTCATTTTTCTTATAAATTCAAAGTTTTTAAATTGTTAAAATTTTATAATTAATTTTTTTTTTTCTAAATAAAACCATGTAATACATGGGTCTCATACCTGGTGTATGATTATATGTTAATTATCCAGTTTATTGGTTTATTTTCCATATTTGCCACCAATTTCAAATCGTAATTTTTTTTCTCTGTTTATACGTTTTAAAGCATTTACATATATAATTGTTAATGTTTATTGATTTTAAATGTTGGTTTATTAATTCTTAATGATTAATTTATCTACCTTTTAATGAGATGATTAAAAAAATCAATAAACAACCGGGTACCCGGTACCGGAACCGGTTCCGGTTCCAACATTCTAAGAACCGCCGGTTCTGGTTCCTATTCCTGACAATTAGGGCGGGTATCCGCTTATGCTCATCCCTAATTTCTGCAACCAAACTATAAGGACCATTTCTATATATCTTTTTTTTTTATTATTGAATTACTATATATTAAATGTTATTTTATATATATACTATTTATATATTAATAAATATTGTTTTGTTATTGACTTCTTTTAATTATTTTTTTTTTAAAATTTCTTTGTTATCGGATATTTTAATTGGATTATTACTTATAAATAAATATTATTTTTGATAAATATTATTTTATTACATTATTAATTTGTTTTAGTTAATTTTGATTATTGAAGTAATTCTTCTTTATTAGATTATTATATATTAATAAATATTATTTTTAATTTATAATACTTATATCCTAATAAATATTACACATGGTTGCAGAAATCGGGATTAATCGTGGATTAAGCGTTTGACGTTCTCCAACCGATTAGGATTTGTGTGTTTGACGGAAATTAAGAATTAATCTAGCAGGATTAACCGGTCAACAAAAGTCAATGGAAATAAAAAAAGTCAAATAAAAATTCAAAAAATTAATTTTTTTTACTCAAAAATTTTCAAATTTTCAAAATTTCAAATTTTCAAATATTATACCAAAATGTTCATATTTTCGTATTTTCAAAATTTCAAATTACAAATTCTCTTATTTTCTAATTTTAAAGTATTGATTTTTCTTAAAATATATTAAGCTTTGATTAATTTTAATATTTTATTAATAATCTTTGGTCCCCGATTAATTCCCGCCCAAGACCAATCCCTTAACATCAGTCGACCGTCGAGTTAACGTCGAACAATTTTTACAACATTGATATTATATTATCAAATTATTAATTTTTATAGTTAATATTTTTAATTTCTTTTTTCTGGATTAATCCTTTTTTTATAGGATTATTACTTTTAGTTTATTATTTTCTTCATATAATAAATATCATTTATTATATTATTAACTACGTGTAAGACCCATTTATTACATGGGTTAATTAAAAAAACTAAATATAAATGTCTAAATATTTAAGAACTTTGGATTTATAAGAAAATACGAAAAATAATGAATTATTAAAAATGATTTTTTTATCTTTTAAATTTAAATAAATAAACAAAATAAACTAATAAACTTTTAATTTGGGAATTTTGAAATAAGAAGGTAAGTTTATTAATGAAATTGATATTCATTTATTACTACATTTATTGTAATTATTACATTAAAATATTATGTGTAATTTATTAAAATAGAAAAACCCATAAAATGACATGTGGAAAAGAAATTAATTCAAAATAACCATAAAATGACATTTGACAAATTGAATGAGAGTGTGACATGTGGCAAAAAACCTTCATTTATTAGAGTAGATTTATTTTTATTATATAACTAGTTGTTAGACCCGTATATTATACGGGTTGATTAAAACAAAATGTTAAATATGAACGATTAAATAAGAAGTTTATTTGAATTTAAAATTTGAAATAAATAAAAATTATGAGAAAAAAAAACATGCAAAAATTGAATAAATTAAAATTATTGTTTAGTTATCAGATCCGTATACTAAACAGGTTAATTATAACAAAATGTTAAACACAAAGGTTTAAACTGTAAATTTATTTGAAATTGAAATTGAAATTTAAAATTTAAAATTTGAAATTAATATCATTATGGTAGGTTTAATTTATGGAAACTAATTAATAATATTAGAAATGGAAAATGAAATAAATGACAAATGGAAAATAAATATATCTCTAAATTATGACAAAATGACATGTGGCAAATTGAATGAGAGAATGACATGTGGCAAAATTATTCTTATTTATTAGGGTAGATATTAATTCTTTTTTATTTTATTAGTTCCACTAACTAGTCGTCGGAATACGCAAAAGTGTCGCCTCTCATCAATGAAAATCGTCAGGATCACTGCCAAACACCTTCATCGGAGGTCCGGCGTATACCCTACTAACTTTTTCCACCCAACATCACCAATAGCCACCTCTTCACAATCCGTTGGAATCCTCCATAACCCACACAATGTGCAACAAAATCCTATAAACATTAAAAGTGGTGGTGGTGATCGGGTGATGGTAGTTGTGTTATCGCAGGTGACTACCGTCACCATTGGTTGAAATTCCATAAAGCCATTGTCTGACTATATTATCAATTGTGTCCCACATCGGATCATCAGGTTTATGGAGGAACCATCATGATGGTCATAAATAGAATACACACAACAATGTGTTCTGAATAATTCTTTCTATCAATCGTAATTGAGACGATCCAAGTCAAGTAGGGTACATAAGATTTAATATTGGTGATCCCATAGATTTTATCAGTGGGATTAGGTGGGATTAGTTAAGGTGTTACTTTCTTCTTTGTCTGGCATGACTGTTGCTGCTTCAATGCCACTTTCTACCATATGTTCCGTTATTGATGTTTGATTGCTAGCTAGTATTTAGTTTAGTTTTGTTTCCTTTTGACAAAATTGCAAAAATGGACATTGCGGTTTCTCATTTTATGTGGATAAGGTCCAAACCTTTGAAAAGTTACAGGTGGCTACCTGTGATAGTGATGTTGAGTGAAAAAACTAGTAGGGTTTACGTCGGACCTGTGATGAAGGTGTTTGGCGGTGATCCCGATGATTTTATTAGTTCCACTATAAAAGTCGCCAGAATACGCAAAAGTGTTGCCCCTCATCATCGAAAATCATTGGGATCACCACAAAACATCATCATCGGAGGTCAGACAGAAACCCGCCAACCTTTTCCAACCAATGGTGATGGTAGTCACATGCGATAACATGACTACCATCACCCGATCACCACCACCACTTTTAAAAATATCTGATAACAAAGAAACTAAAATATTTAATTAAAAGAAATTAATAATCTAATAAAACAATATTTATTAATATATAAATCGTATATATATATATATATATATATTAAAAATAGCAATTATTAATATATAATAATTCAATAAAAATAAAAAGAAGATATGCAAAAATTGTCCTTGTACTTTGATTGCGGAAATGGTTCCTAAGGGTAAAATAGTCATTTTAAAAAAAAGTTAACAACCAAGCTGTTAAAGTAACGGAAGAGGGAACAAAACCACTACAAAACTTGTTGAAAATGCCCAAATCTACAACTTTTCAAAGGTTTAGACCTTAGCCACATAAAATAAGAAACCACATGGACCATTTTTGCAATTTTGTCTAAACAAAAAGCTTCAAAACTAAAAGATACTTCAACTTGTGTTTAACAAAAAGGTCTTTTGTGATTTTATCTAATCGAATTAAATACCTTTTAAAATCAATGAATCATATTCATACTTTTTGGTAATTATCTTATACGAATAAAATATAAATATATTTTAATTATTATGATGTCTTTATGTTAGGGTGCACAGTTATGCATGTATGACTTTGTAGATGGTTTGACTCATGTAGACCCACTAGCATGTGGTAAAGTAGCCTTGTGGCATGAGAGGTAGAGAGAGAGAGAGATATGGACATGTAAACACCTATACATAAGGTGGGTTCCATACCACTTGTAGAGGTATACTTGAGAGATGTAGTTCATAGTGATTAGTGAGTGAGGTATTTATGGAGTTCTAGATCTAATACATTTTTTATACTCATTTACTATGATCAAACACCTTTTAGCACCTAAATCACTATGTCCCTTGTGCGTTCTTTAATTCTGCATGTCAAATCAATGCTCATAATTCACATCATTTTATTTGAAACAAAATATATCTTATACGATTAAATATAAAAATAGTTTGATGTATGACGCCTTTATTTGAAAACAACCATATCAACAAATTTTGTAACTTATTAATCTTTATCTAACAAAAAAATTAATATTTTGTTGGATTAATGTCTAAGTCGATAAGTATATTTGGTATGTACTTGACCCGACCCGGCATGGTCCATTTGGGTTGCACTTCACTGGCACAATTTATATGGATAATATTTTGAGAATAGTATATTTATGATTATATTAATATATTATAAGTTCTAATATATTAATATGGAATCATATTATTTAATTAGTATTGATCAAAAATTAATTTAGAATTAATTAAGTGATCAAAATGAACTAATTAAATATGGTCTCTTATATATATGGAATGGGCCAAGTTCATTTAGGTTGGGCTAAGCTTTCATGGATAGTATATGGAGTGTTTAACCCATGGATCGTATGAAATGAAAGGTCATGGGTTTAACCCTAGTCTACACACTATATAAAGATGTCCTTGGTTGGTGAAATTGGCACTAGTGTGGGCACACTAACAGGGCTAGTCGATTTCACTAGAGAGAACCAAAGTATTCTTACTCTCAAAGTCTTCCAAGGTGTTTTGGTGATTTGTGATTCCACTTGAGGCTTCCACACTATTGGGGCTAAACTCTTAAAGCTTGAAGACCAAAGGTATGTCATCTAACTAGTATTTGTAGTATAGTTGCTTCATAATATGCTAGTTAGGATTTAAGCCATGGAAAGTTCTTATTTGCATGTATAATAGAGAAAACATAGATCCAAGGTTTATAGGGTTGCCTGTACACCATAGGAGTGTTAGAATGCTCAAATCCCAACAGTGGTATCAGAGCCTAGGCTTGTTTTCTTGTTACATTTTCAAAAACAGCTTAAAAATCAAATTTTGGTGCTGTCTGCACAGCAGACTCGCCAAGTCCAAGGCAAAATGCATCCAACACGCCAAGTTTGTTCGTGCACTCAACGAGTTGGACCCCCAGACAACATATATTCGACTGTTTTGGCTAGAAATGGACTAGGAACATTATCCTAAGATGTTTTTGGACTTATAAACTTGTTTTTGATGTGGTAATGTTCATGTTAATCAAATTTCAAAGATAATTGTCAATAGATTCATGTTTTGTATTAGTTTAGTGATTAGGCTAATTACATGAAAAAGTTTGATTTGAATTATCTTGTTCTTATGAGTTGCTTAGATTAATGGAAAAATTAATTGATTATGTGTTTTCAATCCATTTTAATCTAAGAGATGATTCTAAAATGTGTTTGTGTAACTTATCCTCAAGTTACATGAAAGGTCACATTTAAGTTTCATAAAACTCATAAAAGTTGGCAATGGTTACAAAAATTGAAGAGTCTTGTCCTTAAATTATGGGGGTTCAAGAGTCACTTCATTAAGTAATAAAATGTGTAACCTTAATTAATTCCATAAATTACAAAATAAAGAAAAGTTACATTCTTTTATTAGTTTAAAGTCTTCCATAACTTGTCCTCAAGTTATGGAACTTGAAGATTCTTTTAATTAAAACTACTTTAAACTCATAAGTTATGGAATTAATTAGTTTTGAATAGTTTCAAAACATGCCCTCAAGTTTTGGAATTTGAAAAGTTTTCACTTATGAATACTTTAATTCCAAGTAAGCCCTTAGAATTTTAAAAGTTAAAATTCAACCCTTATACTTTATAATATTATAAGTTAATAATATTTATATATATGTATAAGAGTAAAGTCAGTCTTACCGTTAGTAGGCCTCATTCACGAAGCCGGTCTATAAGGGTGGTATAAGGTTACTGCCTATAAAATGGCAGTTTAATGGGTGTCCACTCTCACCCACCGCTTCCTTAACTGGTGGAGGGTCGTTAGCCGAACGGGTAGGATAAAGACTATCAATTCTCCCTTCATTAAAAGTATTAATGATAAATACTTAGTAACTAAACCTTTTATAAATACCCAATCTTAGTTACTTAGGAAAATGTGAATAAGGTGCTAATCCATGAAATTACACTTTGCACTTTGTTTAAGTCGGTTAGTGGAGCGTGTGTGGTTAACCGGCACACTAACTCGTATTTAACAAGGTAGGAAAAGGGTAAATTAATTTTTATCATAGTATCGATGGAGCGTGTGTGGTTAACCAGCACATCGATTGAGGGGTAAACACTTAAGGGTACCAAGTAATTTGCATGGTTACTTCACACCTTGTTTTGTGATCCTCGGCATCCCAGTCACAAAACCAGAAGGGCACACTCGAGATTGAAACATGCCATTGAAAAGTTCAATGAATCTCAAAAGATATAGGAGTTTCAAATCCAATTAAAACCTAATAATACATTTCATTTATCTTGGTGGAAATTGGTGAATCGTCATTCACCTACCTTCAAATATTTTATAGCTTGGATTACGACATCCCTCTTCTAAGTTATAAGATAGTTTGTTGGGTCCTAGCCTTAATATTTCATATTGGGTGTGATATTAAGGACTTTAGATCAACTATCTTGAATATCTCCTAAAAATGTCTAAGTTCATACATCTATGATATTCCCAAATCTCTTGGAACCTGACTTCTTTCACCTCCTCCAATTATTCTCCCTAACCCGCAAGTTCTTGAAAAGTTTAAGGTCACTCTATCTCTATTGGCAAGCAAGGTCTATGTGTGATCACATCTTGGAGATGAATTCACATATTGACACGCCGGGAGAATTGGGTATCAAAGTCCAGAGGAAGTGGATGTTCAATCACTTTCTAAGTCACATAGTGAATTCCTTTGGGACTCCTATGAAATAGACTATGACAAGACCCTTAATGATCTTATCTATTTGCTTGGCGCTACTAAATCAAAAATGATTTGGTGTACTAGTAAAGCAAATTTGATTAGGAGATCAACTTCCTAAAACTTTATGGACATGGAAAATAGCGACACAGGAAATCCAGAAAAGCATTCTCTTCCCAATGGAAAGGGATTGGCCATAGTCAACTTGGTTGACCAAATGGTAAAGAGAAAACTAAGTCTAAGATAGTCTCATGTACTATTACCTAAGGGTCTATATGTTTCTATTGCCAAAGGAAGGGGCTTTGGGTACGAAGCTGCCAAACTTACCTAAGGATGGTAAAGTCAATAAGTTTGACTTTATTTTAGGTAAAGTCCATTGTCTAACTCTATTAAGTTCCTACTTGGAGATTCTTATTACATGATGTGACTGGGTCACATGTTGATGTTTTAAGAATCAAATGAAAGTAAAGAAACTTAAAGGAAGTATATGCCGATTCTGATTGCGAAGATAGATTTCGATCGCATGGTTCGGTGATCAGAATTTTTGAGCTGTTGCTTAAGAGTTATGATATATTGCTTAGGTATAGATAACAACAAGGTTTTCATATGGATTGTAAGGATAAGGTTTTCCGCAAAGTTTTAAAATAAAAGGAAAAATTTTTGATTTCATTTATTTTAAGTATCCTTATAATGGTATGTGTGGAAAAATTGTTGCTTATAAGATTCCATTGATAGCAATATTGAAAATGGATTTGATTCTTTCGTCTGTGGTAGTGTCTAATTTTACCAAATAAAGAAAGATTCTCATCACCCAAGTTTAAATTGGACCAAAACTTGGAATCATGCAAGTTGTATAGTATGATGAATGAGAATTTTCATCTTTGGAAAATTAAGACTAATTCCTTGTTCACATGTATATATTAGTCAATGGAAGGACAAAGGGATCAGGTACACTTGGGTGTGTGCTGGTCAGGTCCCCCATAAAGAATATTTGTCATGATTTACTAAAGCTTAGTAAATATGGTTATACTTACAAGTTTAAATATAATTCTGAAACATTGAAAAATACTTCAATGTATGGCAGAACGAATGAGAAGAATCAAATTTGGCAGAAAGATAAAAGTTTCTCAAATCTAAAAAGATGGGAGAGTACTTTAGTATCATGTTTATGATCATCTTAATGATTAAGATACCATATCACAATTGATCATCCAAGGTCATCTTAGTGCATTTTTATGACTAAGAAGAGGAGTCATGAATTGTTGAAATGGTTAAATAAAAAAGATGAGTCATACTTCGTTCCAAAACAATTCTTAGAGTCATACTCCAAGATTGTAACTTGAGTGACATATTTTAAAGAAGGTTTATTAACACTAGTCAAATGTAAGAGTAAAAGGTTATCTACTCTTGTACATTTGAAATTGGTAAGTTGCGATGTTTTGGATAAAACAGAGACCAACTTAGACCAATTGTGTGAAGTGTTTGTCTTGATAAAGAATCCACACTATCTCTTGTATATTTGGCAAGTGAGTCTTATATGTCAAGAGGACAGTGGGAGTCCTAAAGCTCTTGAAAGTTTCAAGACCTAATCAAGAATAAAACCTGAAATTCTTCACTGGCACACGACTTGAGGTGTATAACCTATCGTGTTGACATTTCTATGCCTATTCAAGTTAACTTTGCATAATAGTTCTGAGAGTTCTCAATTGGTTGCACAGCTACTTGGAAGTTATGGCAGGCCCTTGTGCTGCCAGGTGTCAAGAACTTAAAATTGCACAAGTTCAATCCATATGAGTTTGGATTTGTCACTAACCTTGTCTTGTGATTATGGTTTTGACAAATTCATATGGGTAGGAACTCATACACCATAAAAATCTAAGTGTCATAAGGTTTCTCTCCGATTCATGAAAATGACAGTGAGGAAATTCTTTCAGTAAGTAGGTTTTAAGTAGATAGCAATTGTGATATTTTCAGTTCTCAAAGTCGTTAGTGGAGCGTGCGTGGTTAACCGGAACACTAACATCGACTTATGAGAAATGGAAAAAGGTCTAAACAATTGAGACTATGATTACGACATCCCTTTTCATAGTTCTGTAATTGTTTAGACACACCTATGAGCTATCTAAGATAAGGTGTATACTTTTGATAAAGCCTTATCAAAGCAATCTAGTATCAGAAATCTGAACTTTGGTAAGAAAGTCAATAAAGTATTGATTTCTAGAAGTCCTGTAGTTTCTGGATACAAGGCAAAGCTAGCGGGAGCATAAGTGTTATGCTAATAATCATGATGTTAGTGGGAGCATGATAATTATGGTAAGAATTGCAAGTCAGCAATGTTAAATATAGAAAAGAAAAGTTTCAATGTGTGAGGTTGCAGGGGTTGAAAAAGTTGTTTTCCTATAATTAAGGGAGAGGAAATTATACTTCATTTCAATTCTAAAAATCTTAGCTTGACTATATGATCATTCTAAAGAGCTTATATTGAGGTTTTAATCACGTTTAGTCAAGAATATATATATATATATATATATATATATATATATATATATATATATATATATATATATATATATATATATATATATATATATATATATATATATGAATGTCATGTTGGATTGGTTCAACTTAAGAAAATTCTATGTATTGCGTTCTCAAAATTCGATTATGATTATGACATTCCTTTTCATAGTCAAATTTTGAGAATATGGCAAACAAAAATTATTATGGCAAAAGACTGGTCTAGAACCATGTCTTTATGTGAAACATCATGAATCGTGTCCCATTTACTTTGGGTACAAGATCGATTACATGTGCTATAATATTTATCTTTTCTGAATTTTCCAAATGCCTTGGGGCATTAAGGAGGAAAATGTTGAGAATTGGATATGACTAAAGTGATTAAGCAATTGTCGAGGACAATCTAAGGTTTACCAAAGATTGGTTGCTCAAGGACAGTTGGAAGTATACTGTTAATATTGGAAGGACAATATTGACATAGTCTGAAAAGAGGCAACTCTTGTTCAGAAGTGTTAGTCAAAGTGGGAATATTGAGTTTTCTCCATAGGTTGAAGTTATCTGTGTAAGATTAGAAAACCTTTATGCAAGAAGCATGTTCAAAGCAATGTACTTTGAATAAGAGACTTAATTTCCGTGAAGTTGATCTTCATTGAAATACCCTGTAATGAGTGTTGAAAAGTCTTTGTGACTTTGTTTATATTCATTACAAGAGGGTCTGTGCATTTAAGTTTAAAATCTAAACAAATTTCGATAAATGATAGGGATTTGGAATTCCTACATTTACGATAAGGATTTTGGAGTGTGAAATTAGAATCATTGAAAGTGTGGTCAATTGGTTTATTTCACAAAAGTAAAGATCATAGACAAACATAGAGTTCATACTTGGTGTATCGCAAAGCTATTGTTTAGAAAAACATAATGTACATGCTTGGAGCATGGGACACCTAGTGTTTTAATTCAAGTATAAAGTTGATAAAACCGAAACAATGAATAATGAGTAATCAGTATGGTGATAAATAGAAAGTGTTATATTTATATTCATAGGTTTTGATACCATATTAGATTCATTTATTCTTGCGTTTCACTTTGCATGTTTTGACTTCCATAATAACTAGCTTATTCTTCCGGAATGACTAAGTTATTCAAACCATCCACAGTCGGTCATATGTTGGAAGTAGATATGAATCAAGACTATCATGGGTTGGCTGTAGAGGTCCAAGTTGGTGGACAAAGTTGTGCTACAACACTCATGAGTACTCATAAGTTCTGAGTATTGGATTCAACCCGCGCTCATTTGAATCACTTCATGGATTTTAGCACGAGTGATCATGAGACGATAATATCTTATATTCTTCAAACCTAGAGATATGAGTTGTTACTATGAGTTGATAGTACATTGATTGCACGAAAACGCATTGGTAACTCGATGTTATAAAACATGCCTTTGTGTATGATTCAACAAGTAGCAGAACAAGCCATATGGGTTGAAGTTTATCCATTCCTTTTACCTTCGGGATAAAAGCGATATCTTTGGGCCCCTGGATGATTTAATGATGACACGTGTGAGTGCTTGGCCAAGCCAGGACTGATTTGATTTGTTCAATCAGTCAGTCATCATGAATCGAAAATCGGGAAACAACAAATGGACTGAGAGAATGATTATAATCCATGTCTCAGTCCATATGATATCTAGAATGGAGGAATATATGATCCCTTATCTAATGGACAAGTCATTTATAAGGTCAGAGTTCGACAGCGACTTTAAGAGCTACGATTTCCAGTTAGGTTTTGAAGTCATACTCAATAATAGTTTTAGACTTATCCAAGTGGGAGACTATTGGATTAATGTCTATGTCCATAACTATATTTGGTATGTACTTGACCCGACCCGACATGGTCCATTTGGGTTGCACTTCACCGACTCAATTTATATGGATAATATTTTGAGAATAGTATATTTATGATTATATTAATATATTATAAGTTCTAATATATTAATATGGAATCATATTATTTAATTAGTATTGATCAAGAATTAATTTAGAATTAATTAAGTGATCAAAATGAACTAATTAAATATGGTCTCTTATATATATGGAATGGGCCAAGTTCATTTAGGTTGGGCTAAGCTTTCATGGATAGTATATGGAGTGTTTAACCCATGGATCGTATGAAATGAAAGGTCATGGGTTTAACCCTAGTCTACTCACTATATAAAGATGTCCTTGGTTGGTGAAATTGGCACTAGTGTGGGCACACTAACAGGGCTAGTCGATTTCACTAGAGAGAACCAAAGTATTCTTACTCTCAAAGTCTTCCAAGGTGTTTTGGTGATTTGTGATTCCACTTGAGGCTTCCACACTATTAGGGCTAAGCTTAAAGCTTGAAGACATCAAGCTACACCAAAAGGTATGTCATCTAACTAGTCTTTGTAGTATAGTTGCTTCATAATATGCTAGTTAGGATTTAAGCCTTGGAAAGTTCTTATTTGCATGTATAATAGAGAAAACATAGATCCAAGGTTTATAGGGTTGCATGTACACCATAGGAGTGTTAGAATTCTCAAATCCCAACATATTTATTATATGAATTTATAATTAAAGTTAATATCATACAATAATATTGTTTTCTTTAGAGCCACAAAACAATTGCAATGTGTAAATAATGTTTGGTCTCAGTTCTTACAAAATTGAAAAGTCTTATTTACTTTATTTGTAAAAAAATCATCATTTACTATTATGCATAAAAAAGTTTTTACCAATTGAGAAACTTAATTAGTGCATTTGGTATTATAATTTGGATGGTTTTTAACTTTTGATAATTATAGTTTAGAAAAAATAATTTATCATCATTATATTTAGACAAATCTTCAAAAATGGTCTCTATGGTTTCCAAAAAAAAAATCGAGTTCAATCCTTATCTTTTTAGGTCCCTAACATTGGTCCCTGTAGTTGTAAAACTTTTAAATGATGGTCCTTAACCCTAAATTTGTTAGTTTTTGTTTTCTGTCAAGTTCATTAGGACGAGGGAAAAATGGTCTTTTCCATACCATAGGTACCATTTATGAAGTTTTAAATAAATAAACTCAATCCAAACCCCACCCACCTATAAAACCCAACATCTTTCTCTTTTGTTCTCTTATCTGGATCATTGTAGTAGCTTTCTTTCACACCATCGTCTTAAGAGTCTATAAGTGAACTCATTGGTTCACCAACAGATGCATCTTTCAGTTTTACAAATAAGTAATGATATAGTCAATCAGCTCCTCTGTACAATATGAAAATGCTTTCAAAACTACACACAACCAAACCCCCAATATTTCTCTGAGAAAAAAAGCCCCAACATTGAGCATTATGATGACAAATGATACCATTAGATTATGCATCTACAACTGGAGCAATCATATCTATGCATGCCTCTCTCTGTAAGTTAGAGTAACAAAGATAATGTTATCTTTAACAACGATGAAACATATACTTAATGCCAAGTAAAACTCATGAAAGCAATGGCTAAATTAAATGCAACTGGTACACAATTGTTCTGAGTACAATCATGGGATCCACATGAGCTAATTTTGCCACCATTCTTCCAAGTTGTTTTACATTTTCCTTTGCAAGCCATTTCAAGATCCGTCTAGTGGCCAAATGAAAAAAACAAACATGTAGTTGCATTTTAATCTAGAATGATAGTAAAAATCACTTAAGGGGACAATGAATCAAGCTTAATAATGTAGAGCCTTTGTTATCTGCTTGGCAGAGAGAACCATGGGGTTGTCCTCATCATCCTTTTCCTATTCACCATATAAACGATACCTTGCCTAACCATATCAAATTTCATTAGTGCATGCATCCCATTGGCCATCATATCTAAGATTCTTAGATGTTTTACTACTTGAATACAATAATGCCAACCACATATGGTAGGAGACTCGCTACAACCCGTATCTCCTATTCAACAACAAGGTTTGTAGGTATTAACTAGAACTCTCCAACATATACCAATTGTCGAATGCTTTTTTAGCATTCTGAATGCAAATATTTACCGTTTTAACCCTTGGAATGAAACTTATTTGCAAAGGAGGTCCCTACGTACGTTGGGCGTACATATACGTACGCTTAACGTACTAAGGTGGTTTGGACGCAGACATGCACCACGTACGCGGGGTGTACGTGGCCTAAGACAAAAACCCTAATTTTAGGGAACGAACCCTAATTAAACACTCTTATGCCATTTGGACCTAACCCTAAATAGCCTCCATTGCCTCTTATCGTCCCCAAACCCTAGTTTGCAATTGATTGTGATTCTTGAGCTTAAAAGTGATTTTGGTGGCCATTTTAGTGTGTTTGCAAGAAGGAGAAGGTGGTGATCAAGTCTTGGACGTGGTTAAGCTTCTAGATCCTACATCTACTTCATCTTGGGGAACTTTTGGAGGTAAAAAGTCCAGACCATGATTATCCTTTTACTAGTTTGAGTTAGGGTTTCGTAATAAGTCCATTTTTGGTCCATGGATCCTCTTTTGTGAGTTTGAGCAACTCCAGAGGTTATAAATGTTAGATCTGAGTTCCTTTGGCATGTTAAAAGCATAAAAACTCTAACTTGATGGTTTTTATGGTACCATGCATGAGTTTAAGGTCTTAATGGGAGTCTTAATGGATAAAATAAGGTGTTGGGTTCCTATATGGCATGAAAAGGCATAAAGTTGCCAACTTTATGCCCTAGGACCTTTAAAGTGACCAAGATCCGGAATTGGACGAAGTGGATACATAAATTAAGCACTTAATGGCTTTTTGTGCAAAGCAAGTTATACGTTGGGCGTACTAGTTTGTACGTTGTGCGTACCGTTGGGCATACGCTTCCAGTGAGTTTTGGGCTTTCAATGGGATTTTGAGCCATTTGGGCCCTACTTAGCCTTAGTCTTGGATCTATTAAAGTATTTAGGCCTTTGAACTACTTATTGGAACATAGGTGGCATGGTTGTACCTTTTAGGCCTTGTGGCCCATTATTGTTTTGGACCTTGGATGTTAGGCCCATTAGAGGAGAAAGGCTATTGGGCCTTATTGGAGGAGTTTGGAATTAGGGTTTTAGCCTATGCCTTGAGTTTATGACTTAATTCTAATTAGGTTAACTTGTGTATATTCGGTGTGAGATTTATAGACCGGTAGCCGAGCAGTATTTTTATCAGCAGTCTGAGGTGAGTCTCTTCACTACATTAATGGGTCGAAGGCACTAATGCCAGCCCATTATATGACATGTGGATTGACAGTTGTTATGAAATTAATTGTCTGAAGACCCCAGGGTAGCCCGTGACACTTGTGTGAAGACCATGGGGTAGCCCATGACACTTGGATATCAGACCATGGGGTAGCCCGTGGCATTCCGGGTAAAGACCATGGAGTATCCCAGGACACTTGGATATCAGACCATGGGGGTAGCCCGTGGCATTCCAGGTAAAGACCATGGGTGTAGCCCATGGAAATCTTATGTACATGACATGGTATTTTGTGGTTGTATGTTATGTTATATTTTGGGAACTTACTAAGATTTTTCTTACAGTTTATTTGAGTGTTTTCAGGAACTTCCTGTACTAAGGGGAAGGGCCCGGCTTGATGGTGCATCATTCACTCCCAGCACATTTTGCATTTATCGATATTGATACTCTGATATTCTGATATGATATGATGTAATGGATTTTGAGAAACAAATTATGAATGTAATTCCTATTTTAAATATGGAAAATTTATCTAGATTTTGGGTTGTTACAAGTTGGTATCAGAGCCTTGGTTTGAGGGATTCGGACATACTCTCGGGTGTGTCAGAGCTCAAAATGAGGAAAAGGTAACCCTTTTTAAAAGAAACAAAAGTCAAGTTTTTTTTTTAAAATGGGTTTCTTAAGTAAAAAGGGAGAGTGCAATACGCGTAGTCGGCCGAGCTCAAGTAAGGGTTTCCTAAAATTTAACCATGCTTATGAATTGCAACTAGTATGTTAATATGTGAAATACATGCTAGAATAGTGCTAAGGATACCTTCAGGAGTTATGAAATTTGCCTAATTTGTGTGATGCCTTGTAGGTTAGGAGAATTCAATGCTATGAATATAATTATTGGAATCGATGTTGACTTTGTTATTTGCTAAGTGTATACTTCCAAAAGTTGTATATGTTTATGATTGCATAGCCCTAGTGTGACAACCTGAAATTTATTCCGTCACTATAACCCGTATCCGTTAATAGAACTCGTTTTTATTAAAACTTTTCCGTTAACATTTGGGATCAGGAAAATTAAAATAGAACTTTTATTATGACTTCATAAGGGTCGGAACAAATTAGAAACACGTGAAACACCCTCAATATTCCATTAAAAAGTTTTAGTTACAATCAAGTCAAATTACGACCATTTAGTTGGGTACGACCCTAAGCCCCACTTAACGTCGGTATCGGGTAGATTCCCACCTGGTCACAAACTCAAACCCTATATAGGGATTGAGTGGGCACTAAATTGAACTCTTTCCCACTCTAGTCACTCTCTCTCTACTCTCTCTCTTCAAGGCCTGATTCATCCAAAAATCCGCAAGTTTTCGTCCTCAAACTGTAAGCTCTCTTACCCTAGATTGTTCTAAAGCTCATTTCATGTCAATATAGCATTAAAATCATCCTAGAATGCCAAGAACAAGGAGTTTACGGCCCAAGAACCCTCTTAGGCCGTAAACCCCTAAAAGGGTGCCAAAATGCCCCAAACCCCTTCCTTAGGCTTAGAGACTAGCTAAGAACTTAACCTTGAAGTGTCTTGGACCTTAAACACCAAGTTTGGAGGCTTGAAAGAGGCTTTACGGCCCAAGAACATTCTTAGGCTGTAAACTCCCTCAAATGATGCAAAATGAGCCCTAACCCCTTATTTAGCCTTAGACCTTAACTTAGAAACATGTAGGAATGAGCTTAAGACCTCAAAAACGAAGGAAAAGGTGTGTCTAAGGGTTTACGGCCGTAAACCATAGGGTTCACGACCGTAAACTCCCAAGGAGTGGTCCAAGGACCGCAAACTCCAAGGGAGTGCCCCTTTTGAACCCAAATCACCCCTCAAGCCTTGGAATTGATCTTAGAACCCTTCCTAGTGATACAAGAGACCTTAAGGCACACAAATACACTCTTCCCATGAGTTTACGGCCATAAACTCATGGGGGAATTGGTCCCTCAACCGCAAACTCACCTAAGGTGAGTATTTGAGGAGTAAACTCCATAGTGAGGCCCAACACTCCTTCCTTTCAACCCAATAGCCTCCTAGCACTTGACCAAAGCGTTTTTCTTCGCATTAGGATGTATATACGTGTTTAATTAGTGTTTTAATCACTAATTATATGTAAACATATGTCTTCATATGTTACTAGGGTCATAAAGTGTGTTCAAGTCTTCACTTGACACCAAGCACTCAACCGACACTTCCATCCAATCCACTCGCTGCAGGTGAGTTCATACCCCTTAATTTAACCTTTCAAATGTTTTTAAATGTTTTTATGGGGGGGGGGGGGGAATACAAGTTGAATACAACAAGTTATAGTATCAATCACATGTGATTTATAATTTGCAACCAAAAAGGATTTTTTATACTCTTAGCTACTTGTCAACAAAACCGTTTTAAATAACTATCAAATGTATTTTATGTTAAATTGTTATTAAACTATTTTCAAATTATTTTCAAACCTCTTTTCTTTTACAATATATCTACACCAATATATTTATATAATTAAGACTTGAAGGACTTAGGACTGATAGCTCGCCTTACTTCCTATTCTTGTTTGATTGTGGTCTTAGGGTATACTGTTATCTGTCCGACTGTCGTTGAATTCTTAGTTATATATCATATATATTTGTGTTAGATATGAAAGTCTTCGATTACTTCAATGTATTCGTAAATCAAAGGCATACAATCCCACACTATTTAACTATAATAGGTATAGTTAAGACTACTGCTCTTTACCCTTATCACTACGATGCTCACTATAATTACTACCATTACGAGTTAATACATGTTAAAGAGAACACTCTATACACTATACTAAAAAGTTCATTATACTGTAATACAAGAGAATACAATAATCCAGAATGTGACACACTATTCCTCTATACGGCACTCTACTGTGCAAACACCATGTAACCAGAGCTTCCCTAAGGGAAAGCAACCACTACATGTATATATCTATACAAGACAGACACTATTACATCCCGACTGCCAACTACAGTCCGAGCCGACTAGGCCAGGGGTGACGAAATATCACTACACTACGTATGACCGGGAAGGTCATCGGACACTCTATTATCACTCAGATTGGTAAATGAGAAATCACATTCATACCCAAATTAACACACTAAGAATTAAAGGCTAAAACTAACTTCCCGAAGTGAATATATATATATATATATATATATATATATATATATATATATATATATATATAGATACATATATCACTAAACTGAAGTTGGCAACACTACTATATCCAGCCGGCTGTAAAACTGTTGAAATAAGATATTATCTTTCCTCATTTACTTTACATGAATGAAATCTATAACCTTATTTTCGTGATTAACGGTCTCAATGGGAAAACTTTTACACATTCAAAGGATCAAACATACAAATATACAAATCTGGAAAATATAGGATTTTCTAGGGATTTTACTATTTTCAAACATTAATCACAGCTTTTTATATTACATGATTGTAAACACTTTTATACAAGCAACGAAACTAAAATTCTTATGAACTCACCAGCTTTATGCTGATACTTGTTTTCAAAATAACTTGTATTCTCAGGTCAAAAATAGACAGGTACTGATGCAGCCTTTTGAGAAGATGGAGCATATACAAGACCCATCTTTTATTTTTGTTTATACTTTTGGTGTCTATCAAACTGTATAGAACACGCTTGTATTTACAATCACTATATTAATGCAATGGTTGTTGTCGCTTGTTTTTACTATTATGCATTGTTATGATACTATACATGACGTCCTCCACCCCAGAACGAATTCTGCCGTTCTCGGTTTTGGGGTGTGACAGATTGGTATTAGAGCATTGTTTATAGTGAATCAAGTATATCAACCCATAAAAGATATACGAACTATAAACACTTCGAGACTAAAACACTCTGACCAAGAATTTATACTTTAAATACTAAAATATTTAATTAAGTTTATATATATATATTCATAAATACAAAGGGTTAGTATCATACTAGAACAGAACAAAAGTATTAAGATTGTTGAGCAGCATAATTAGGCTTAGAGACATATAGTCACATCTGGGTGGATGTAACCTGATCAACTACATTTTTCTATAAGTGACTAGCATGTGCCTAAGAGTGATTGTGATGTTGCAACAAGTCTAAAAACTTACCAACATTACCACAAGAGCGTTAGAACAAGAATACTATTGGAGTATTCTGCATTCTATTAACTACATATGTGATAACAAAAAGGGTCGTTATTAGAAGGGCAATAGTTGCTAAGTGGATACACCACGATTACATGTGACTAGGGCGCTATAGACATAGAATCTATGACATTTGCTTCATTTCCTGTTCTTGTTTGATTGTGGACTTAGAGTTAGGGTCGCTTATTCGAAGGTCTATCCTGCTTCGGTTACATGTAATTGGTATGCACCATGCAAGTATTGGGTCGGCTAGTAACGATCATATTATAAGTATCTTAGATTAGTATGTCTATTAACCTTTCTTTCCCCATTCTCGCATAGATAGCATGGCTGGCTTCCACCTTCCCGGCAATCCGTAGTATCCGAACCAAGGCAATGGAGGATGGCTCGATGAGGAGCCAGAAGATGATCACCCGATCCCTTTGGATGATCATCGTGCTGAAGGCTTCTCGGATAGCTCCGAATCCGAACCAGAAGTCAACAACCTGCCCCCAGTAGCTCCAAACCCTAATCCCCGTCTGGCATTTCAAGGTCCCACCCCCATGTGGGCAATAACCTTGGACCGATGGAGCAATGAGCAGGGTCAGCCCTTACCCTTCAACGGAGACCGAAGCTTCTACAACATAAGCAAGGGAGGTGCAGTGGACCGAGTCTTGCCCATCATGGTCCGTAGGATTGCCAGGAACACCAAGCAAGGTCAAGCAACCATTGGCAGAGTCGTGGAAATTGATGCCAACTCCAACCTTAACATTGTCCGTATCCACCAACTGGAAGAAGCCATGAATATGACTAGGAGGACCAATGAGACTCTGCAGCAACAGCTAGCTGCATCCCGAGCCGAAGTTAGGGAACTCCGAGCGCATCATAGGGTTCAGGAAAGACATCTTCAGGAAGTTGTACTCCAACTGGCTGATCTTAGGGTTCGCCCAATGAGTACCCGTCGCCAGTAGAGGATATCTACTTATCTTTCACTTTTGTTTAAGGAATAGCCTTTTCTCTTTCTATGCTCGGTAGAGCACTTGTCTGTAAACGTTCCTAACTCTAAAAGTACTCTAATTAGGCCTCTAGACTGCCAACATTTTCCCTCATGGTTTGATGTAAGACCTACTGTTAGGTCACTTTTCCCGAACTCATATTACATCATTAATACTAGTAATATTGGAAGTTTGTGTTTTCCTACTCTGTTGCTATGATTCTACCTGATAATTGAATTATGTCAATTTGGTCTGTGAAACTCTCACAACTTATTTACAATTGATTCTTACTATTATCTTCATCTTTATAAATTTCCAGTAAAGGATGCCTCCCTGCAAGCATCCAAACAGAGGCAGACCTGCAACTCAAACTCCACCTCCACCACCTCCTCATCCACAGTTTGATCCTGTGATGTTCCAAACAGCTGTAACTACAGCTGTAACAGCCGCTATGGCTCAGATGAATTCTGGAGATGCCAGTGGAGCTGGAATGGGCATCAACTCCAGACATGGTGAAATTCCCTCACGTGCACAGGGGTGTACTTATAAGGATTTCATGAACTGCAAACCGACATTTTTCAATGGGACCGGAGGAATCCTTGCTTTGTCCCAATGGATTGAAAGGACTGAAGTTGTCTTCGAAATGCGCTCATGCCCTGAAGAAAGCAAAATAAAGTTCGCTGCTGCCACTTTCACCGAAAGGGCCTTGACATGGTGGAATGGCCATGTCAAATCACTCTCCTTGGTAACAGCCAACGCTATGGGCTAGGACACACTGAAGGACCTATTGATGAGGGAGTACTGCCTTAGGGGCAAAGTTCAGAAACTCGAAGAAGAACTTTGGAACCTCAAGATGAAGGGTACCGACATAATAGCTTATACTGCCAGGTTCTGCGACCTGGTAGCTATGTGTCCTAACATGATCCCTACTGAAAGCAAGAAGATAGAACGATACATCTAGGGTTTAGTGCCCCCGTATCGAGGGAACGTGTTAGCATCACGTCGTACGACCTTTGACAACGCCAAGGAATTGGCCCAAAGGTTGATTGATCATGAAACTCCCTCCACCCCATCAACAACCACGACGATTACCACTGCACCACCCAAATCAACCGACAACAAGAGGAAGTGTTGGGATCAGAAGAAGGGCAAGAAAGCTCAATCCTCTTCCAAAAACCAACAGATGGTGGCCGTCCATGCTGTCACCACTCCTACTACCCCTGTACCAGCCAAATCCTATGCTGGAAACCTACCCAAGTGCCCCAAGTGCCCCTTCCATCACAACGGCCCCTGCCGTGAATTGCACTGCACTAACTGCGACCGGAAGGGCCATACCGTCCAGTTTTGCAGGTCCCAACCCAAACCTATCTCTCAAGTTCCCAGCTCGGGAGTGAGCTAGACCTACTATGGTTGCGGTGAGGTAGGTCGTTTCAATAAAAAACTGTCCGAAGGTCGGGAATACGGGAGGAACAGGAAGACTACTCGCTATTGGCCACAATGAAGCAGTAGCGGACCCCACAGTAGTCATGGGTATGTTCCTTCTCAACAACTCTTATGCTTGTATCTTATTCGATAGTGGAGCAGAAAGAAGCTTCATAAACCAAAACTTTAAGCACTTACTTAAGCAATCCCCACAACCGCTAAAAGAAACATTCGTCGTAGAAATGGCTAACGGAAAGACAGAGAGCTCTAACGAAATCTACATAGGTTGCACCCTCACGCTAGATGATCATTCATTCCCAATCGACCTCATACCAGTATCGATCAAGAGTTTCGATGTCATTGTGGGCATGGAATGGTTGAGTCTCCATCGTGCTGATATCCTATGCTTCGACAAATCCATCCACCTAAATCTACCGAATAACGACACCCTGTTAATCTACGGAGACAAACCCAGTACGAGCCTTCGCATCATCTTGAGTATTCAAGCCCAGAAGTGCTTACGTAAGGAATATCTTGCATTCCTTGCACATGTTGTCGACACGAGCCAGAAAACGAAAGACCTAAAAGACTTCCACGTCGTATGCGATTTCCCCGACGTCTTTCCAGAGGAGCTACCTGGTTTACCTCCCAAACGTCAAGTTGAGTTTAGAATCGACCTAATCCCAGGAGCTACCCCCGTAGCTAAATCGCCCTATCGTCTAGCACCTACTGGGATGCAAGAGTTGTCAGGTCAACTTAACGAACTGCTCAATAAGGGCTTCATAAGGCCAAGCTTCTCACCCTGGGGAGCGTCGGTCTTATTCGTAAAGAAGAAAGATGGGTCTTTCCGTATGTGCATCGATTATAGGGAACTCAAAAAATTCACGGTCAAAAATCGCTACCCTCTTCCCCGTATAGACGACCTATTCGACCAACTGCAAGGAGCAAGTTACTTCTCCAAGATTGATCTAAGGTCCGGGTATCATCAATTACAAGTGCTCGAAGAGGATGTTCCGAAAACAGCTTTCCGAACTCATTACGGACACTACGAGTTCGTAGTGATGCCCTTCGGACTGACCAATGCACCTGCAGTATTCATGGATTTAATGAATAGGGTGTGCCGTCCCTACTTGGATCAGTTCGTCATCATCTTCATTGATGACATACTTGTCTACTCTCGAAGTAAGGAGGAGCATAGCGATCATCTACGACGAGTCCTAGAAACCCTACGATCGGAAAAGTTATATGCAAAGTTCTCTGAGTGCGAGTTCTGGATCCGAAGAGTCGAATTCTTAGGACACGTGGCTAGCGAGGAAGGAATCCACGTGCACCCATCCAAGATTAAAGCTATCGAGAACTGGTCAGCACCGAAGACGCCTACAGAAATTTGTAAATTTTTAGGCCTCGCTGGCTACTACCGCAGATTCATTCAGAACTTCTCTAGGATCGCGAAACCCCTTACCACATTGACCCAAAAAGGCGTGACATTTGATTGGGGAGAGAAACAGGAGAAGTGATTCCAAACCCTGAAACGAGCCTTATGCACCGCACCAATATTATCCCTCCCCGAAGGGACAGAAGATTTTGTGGTATTTTGCGATGCATCAAATCAGGGGCTTGGTTGTGTTCTGATGAAACGAGGTAAGGTCATCGCCTACGCCTCAAGACAGCTGAAGACACACGAGGTCAACTACACCACACACGACCTCGAATTAGGAGCGGTTGTGTTCGCCCTAAAGATCTGGAGACACTACCTGTACGGTACGAAGAGCACGATATACACCGACCACAAAAGTCTAAAACACATACTCAACCAGAAGGAGCTCAATATGAGACAACAACGGTGGGTCGAACTACTCAATGATTACGACTGCGAGATTCGTTATCACCCGGGAAAAGCCAATGTAGTAGCAGACGCTCTAAGTCAAAAGGAATATTTTGGTCGAAGAGTTAAGTCATTAACAATGACTATCCATTCACATCTATCCACGCAGATTAAGGAGGCTCGGCTCGAAGCTTTAAAACCTGAGAATGTGGCGGGAGAATCCCTACGAGGAATGGATAAGAACTTGGAGGTCAGGAGTGACGGAGCCTTATATCTCATGAACCGAATCTGGACACCACGACACGGTGGCTTCAAAGACTTGGTCATGAAGGAAGCCCACAACACACGATACTCCGTTCACACAGGATCAGATAAGATGTATCTAGACCTCAAGAAGTCATATTGATGGCCTAATTTGAAAGCAGAGATTGCTACCTTCGTGAGTAAATGCCTTACTTGCGCAAAGGTTAAGGCCGAATATCAGTAGCCATCAGGTCTACTACTGCAACCAAAGATACCTGAATGGAAGTGGGAGCAGATCACTATGGATTTCATGACTAAGCTACCTAAGACAGCGAGTGGGCTTGATACCATATGGGTCATCGGCGACAGATTGACTAAGTCCGCACACTTTCTGCCCATCAGGAACTAGACAAGATGGAGAAACTTACAAGAACATACATTAAGGAAATCATACAGCTGCATGGTGTCCCCATATCTATTATCTCTGATAGAGATAGTAGGTTTACTTCGAGATTTTGGCAATCACTGCAAAGCGCATTAGGGACGAGGATGGACATGAGTACAGCCTACCATCCGCAGAACGACGGATAAAGTGAGAGGACTATCCAAACCATGGAAGATATGATGCGAGCCTGTGTGATTGACTTTGGTAAGGCATGGGATACCCACTTACCCCTTGTTGAGTTTTCCTACAACAATCGTTATCACACGAGCATCAAGGCAGCTCCATTCGAAGCCCTCTGCGGCCGAAAGTGCAGATCCCCTCTGTGTTGGGCTGAGGTGGGTGAAACTCAGTTAGCTAAAGAACGAGTCCCTGACAGCGCTCTCACGGGTCCGGAAATCATTCGAGAAACGACCGAGAAGATTGTACAAATTCGCGAACGATTAAAAGCCGCTAGAGATCGACAGAAAAGCTACGCAGACAAACGAAGAAAACCTTTGGAATTCCAGGTGGGAGACCGAGTCCTTTTGAAAGTCTCACCCTGGAAGGGCACGATACGCTTTGGAAAGCATGGAAAGCTAAATCCAAGGTACATAGGGCCTTTCGAGATTCTCGCTAGAATCGGCCCTGTAGCTTACAAACTTAACCTACCCCGGGAACTCAGTAACATACACCCTACCTTCCACGTCTCAAACTTGAAGAAGTGCCTTTCAGACGAGACTCTCGTAACTCCACTAGATGAGATCGCGATCAACGAGAGCCTCAACTTCATAGAGGAACCTGTAGATATCATGGACCGAGAGGTCAAACGAACGAAAAAAAGTCGCATCCCAATCGTGAAGGTTCGCTGGAACGCCAAGCAAGGAACGAAGTTCACTTGGGAGCGCGAGGATCAAATGAAACTCAAATATCCTCATCTCTTTTCTTAGTTGTATTTTAATAACTTAGCTACTTGAATTCTAAATTTTAGGACGAAATTTCCTCTAACGTGGGGATGATGTGACAACCTGAAATTTATTCCGTCACTATAACCCATATCCGTTAATAGAACTCGTTTTTATTAAAACTTTTCCGTTAACATTTGGGATCAGGCAAATTAAACTAGAACTTTTATTATGACTTCATAAGGGTCGGAACAAATTAGAAACACGTGAAACACCCTCAATATCCCCTTAAAAAGTTTTAGTTATAATCAAGTCAAATTACGACCATTTAATCAGGTACGACCATAAGTTCCACTTAACGTCGGTATCGGGTAGATTCCCACCGGGTCACAAACTCAACCCCTATATAAGGTTTGAGTGGGCACTAAATTGAAATCTTTCCCACTCTAGTCACACTCTCTCTACTCTCTCTCTCTCTCTTCAAGGCCTGATTCTTCCAACAATCTGCAAGTTTTCGTCCTCAAACAGTAAGTTCTCTTACCCTAGATTGTTCTAAAGCTCATTTCATGTCAATATAGCATTAAAATCATCCTAGAATGCCAAGAACAAGGAGTTTACGGCCCAAGAACCCTCTTAGGCCGTAAACCCCTAAAAGGGTGCCAAAAATGCCCCAAACCCCTTTCTTAGGCTTAGAGACTAGCTTAGAACTTAACCTTGAAGTGTCTTGGACCTTAAACACCAAGTTTGTAGGCTTGAAAGAGGGTTTACGGCCCAACAACATTCTTAGGTCGTAACTCCCTCAAATGATGCAAAATGAGCCCTAAACCCCTTATTTTGCTTTAGACCTTAACCTAGAAACTTGTAGGAATGAGCTTAGGACCTCAAAAACGAATGAAAAGGTGTGTCTAAGGGTTTAAGGCCGTAAAACATAGGGTTCACAACCATAAACTCCCAAGGAGTGGTCCAAGTACCGCAAACTCCAAGGGAGTGCCCCTTTTGAACCCAAATCACCCCTCAAGCCTTGGAATTGATCTTAGAACCCTTCCTAGTGATACAAGAGACCTTAAGGAACACAAATACACTCCTCCCATGAGTTTACGGCCATAAAATCATGGGGGAATAGGTCCCTCAACCGCAAACTCACCTAAGGTGAGTATTTGAGGAGTAAACTCCATAGTGAGGCCCAACACTCCTTCCTTTCAACCCAATAGCCTCCTAGCACTTGAACAAAGCGTTTTTCTTCGCATTAGGATGTCTATACGTGTTCAATTATTGTTTTAATCACTAATTATATGTAAACATATGTCTTCATATGTTACTTGGGTCATAAAGTGTGTTCAAGTCTTCACTTGACACCAAGCACTCAACCGACACTTCCATCCGATCCACTCGCTGCAGGTGAGTTCATACCCCTAAATTTAACCTTTCAAATGTTTTTAAATGTTTTTATGGGGGGAGGGAATACAAGTTGAATACAACAAGTTATAGTATCAATCACATGTGATTTATAATTTGAACCAAAAAGGATTTTTTTGTACTCTTAGCTACTTGTCAACAAAACCGTTTTAAATAACTATCAAATGTATTTTATGTTAAATTTTTATTAAACTATTTTCAAATTATTTTCAAACCTCTTTTCTTTTAAAATATATCTACACCAATATACTTATATAAGTAAGACTTGAAGGACTTAGGACTGATAGCTCGCCTTACTTCCTATTCTTGTTTGATTGTGGTCTTAGGGTATACTGTTATCTGTCCGACTGTCGTTGAATTCTTAGTTATATATCATATATATTTGTGTTAGATATGAAAGTCTTCGATTACTTCAATTTCTTCGTAAATCAAAGGCATACAATCCCACACTATTTAACTATAATAGGTATAGTTAAGACTACTGCTCATTACCCCTATCACTACGATGCTCACTATAATTACTACCATTACGAGTTAATACATGTTAAAGAGAACACTCTATTCACTATACTAATAATTTCATTATACTATAATACTAGAGAATATAATAATCCAGAATGTGACACACTATTCCTCTATACGGCACTCTACTGTGCAAACACCATGTAACCAGAGCTTCCCTAAGGGAAAGAAACCACTACATGTATAGATCTATACAGGACAGACACTATTACATCCCGACTGCCAACTACAGTTCGAGCCGACTAGGCCCAGGGGTGACGAAACATCACTACACTATGTATGACCGGGAAGGTCATCAGACACTCTATTATCACTCAGATTGGTTACATGAGAAATCAAATTCATACCCAACTTAACACACTAAGAATTAAAGGCTAAAACTAACTTCCCGAAGTGAATATATATACATATACTACTAAACTGAAGTTGGCAACACTACTATATCCAGCCGGCAGTAAAACTGCTGAAATAAGATATTATCTTTCCTCATTTACTTTACATGAATGAAATCTATAACCTTATTTTCATGATTGACGGTCTCAATGGGAAAACTTTTACACATTCAAAGGATCAAACTTACAAATATGCAAATCTGGAAAATATAGGATTTTCTAGGGTTTTACTATTTTCAAACATTAATCACAACTTTTATATTACATGATTGTAAAAACTTTTATACAAGCAACGACACTAAAAATCTTATTCACCAGCTTTATGCTGATACTCGTTTTCAAATTAACTTGTATTCTCAGGTCAAAAATTGACAGGTACCGATGCAGCCTTTTGAGAAGATGGAGCATATACAAGACCCATATTTTATTTTTGTTTATACTTTTAGTGTCTATCAAATTGTACAGAACATGCTTGTATTTACAATTACTATATTAATGCAATGGTTGTTGTCTCTTGTTTGTACTATTATGCATTGTTATGATACTGTACATGACGTCCTCCACCCCAGAACGAATTCTGTCATTCTCGGTTTTGGGGTGTGACACCTAGAATGATGGATTATGCCTCATTTCTTGTTCTATGTTTGGTTGTATTCTTAAGGTAGAAACTTTATTTGACAGTCTATGTGATTTAATTTATGTATAACTTGCATGCATAAGGCAACCTGTGGTGTCGATTGAGGTTTTTGGTTCTGCGAGGGTTGAGAAATCCTACAAGAGTCTAGGATATGCGTATATGTTGTGTTTTGTGGGTCATGTTTTATCGATGGTTTGGTGAATTAGAGGTATTAGGTAGTATAGGTAGGTGTGGAAGGTAGTATTGGTCCCATACTACTGAAAGCACATGACATGTACCCGAGACAAGGACAGACCTGGAAACTCTACTGAGTCTGGTGCGGATGAATCCCTTCAAACTTCCTTATCAATTGCTTTCTATGTTGTATTTTCAGTTAAGGATGGTGATGGCTACGTAAGGAGGTTTAAGTTTGGGATCGGGTTTAGGCTCTGGGGCAGAGCCGATTAATGAGAGGTTGCATGAGCTTATCGCAATCGAGGTTACTCGAGGCATCCTTGATGTTACCTTGGTTTTTTTCGGTACCTTCAAGGAGGAGATCATGGAGATTATGGAGGAGTAGCTCCGGTCTTACTAAGTCGAGATAGTTGCAGGTCAGATTGGGATTCGAACTCCTTCATTCTGAAAGTTCAAGGCCTGTGGAGCGCCTATGTTCTTTAGGATTAAGGATCCCATATCTAGTCTCCATTGAATTGTTGACAGGAGAATGCTCAACGCACAAGCTTTTTCCTCGAGGTAGAAAAGGTGTGATTCACGTCTTTTATGCTGAGGGGTCGGGCGCGAGAATGGTGGGAGGAGGTTGCCCGTGAGGTTGGGATGGCAGGTGTGACAGTAATGACATGGGAGGATTTTGTACAGAGGTTTAATCGGGAGTTTGCACCGGCCATGAGGTGCCAAGACCTTCACCAACCTACGAAGTCTGTGGCGGAGATTACCACTAAGTTCAGGGAGAGGGAATTACTGGTTCCGCAGTACAATGTGGATGAGGAGATGAGGAAGACGAGATACCATTCTATGCTGAGGAATGAAATTTGGGAGTTAGTGAGCTTTTCAGGGTACAAGACCTTGAATGACATGATTGAAAAGGCCCGTGAGCGAAATCACAAATTCTAAGTCTATAAAATCTTAATTATATATAACTTTAACGTATACACTATGTAATTATAGACCTGCCAGTAAGGGTTTTTAGTTTTCACATGATTTATTTATAGTATCATAAAATACTCCTATAGTATTTTAAGCTTTATGTTTGGTTCTAGAGTTTCTTGGTATATAGAGTTGGTAAGTTTTAGACTTTTTGCTCACCACAACTATTCCCAGGCATACACTAGTCACCTCTCGGATAAATAGAGTTGATCAGGCTATATTCATCCCAGACCTGATTACATACACCAAGGTTTAATCATAGTATCCAACTTATCTTAATACTTTTGTTTTGTTCTTATTATGTCACTATTCTAGTATGTATGTATGTATGTATGTATGTATGTATGTATGTATGTATGTATGTATGTATGTATGTATGTATACTTCTATAGAATATTATTATATTTAAAAGTATAACTCTTGGTCAAAGTGTTTTAGTCGCATTGTATTTATAGTTGTATATCTCGTATGGTTTGATATACTGGTTCACTATAAACAATGCTCTGATACCAATCTGTCACACCCTCAAACCAGAACGGCGGAAAAGTCTGGTGGCGGATGGAGTGACTTCATGTACAGTATCATAACAATTGAATATAATTGAAACATAGAAACACAAACATTAATACATTGAGGATTCAAGTTTACATTGTTTACAACACTTTGTTTTATCAAAAGTTAAATACAAATAACTGAAAAATAAAAAACATGAAATGACGACGCCGACCCTCAAGAAGGGTTGAATACCTGTCTACTGGGTTCCTGAGAATACAAGTGATTTTGAAAAGTGTCTACAATTAAGTTGATGAGTTCATAAGCGTTTTTGTATGAGAAAGATTTGTAACGTTTTAGCGTAAAATGATTTGTATACTTGTAGAAAATCCAATATTTTCTTAAATGAGCTGTAGATGTATGTATTTCTATTGTATCTTTTCCTTGTAAAATAATAATGTATGTTTTTAGAAAATCCAATATTTTCTTTTGTAAATGAAATGTAGTCTTAGACCTTAAGACCAAAAATTTACAAGTTTTCTTATGCTTAGAAGTTGTGATGTGAAGTATGAAAATTCATGTAAGTAGTGTAACCCTTACTAGTTCCTTCTATGATCACTTAGTGTATACAAGTTATATATAATTAAGATCGAACAGACAGTCGATTGAATGATTCTGCCCTAAGCCCACAACCAAACAAGGAACAGGAAGTAAAGCGGAAATCACACATTCAACTGCCTATTAGTTCTTCATTTTATATATCCCTAACGCATATACTAAGAAATTATAGAGAGAACGATAATAGTCCTATCAGAAATGTAAATTGCACTGTACTAGAAAATAGTATAGTGTAATTGTATTTGTATGTAATCTTTTTTAATGTATATGTCTGGATTCACCATCTGTACTATAAAATATTGTATTGTAGTTTTACTATTAAATAAAACTAATTGAAGTTATTTATGTATTCATACACTAATCATATTGTTAATACCAAATTGTGAGTTATTATAACCATGGTTGATGACCTAGGATGGCCTGATACGACATTCTTCAGGCGTCGGAAAAGATACGACATGTATCACCCCAGGCATGTCAGCCTAACTGTAGCTAACAGTTTAGGTGCGGGGTTGTCAGTCTCGTATAGATCTATACACAAGTGTCATGCTCTCCCTCCAGGAGACTCTGGTTATAATGTCAGGTCTTTTGTTGGTACTTAGATAAGTACTTGAAGTGTGTCTCATAAAGCTATAGTGACGGTTACGTGTCGAATAATGAAAAGCCTTTCTGTAATGAATAAATTGTATGTATCTCTCATAAACTATACCTATTATAGTTTATATGTTTGATTCCGTAATGTATCCCGAACTTAGTGAAATAGTACGTATGTTCCCTAAACTATACCTATTATAGTTTAACATGTTTGTTTGTTAAGTACATATATATATAAATATGTAGTAATTATCTTGTCTAGTTTCAAAATGTAAGGTTAAAACATTATGTTTTGGGTTGTAACCCACAAAATACTAACTAACTAGGATGTACTCTTTTTGTTATGAAAGCTATATTTTAGTAAGAGCTTCAAAAATCATGTAGTTTTACAAGTCATAAGTTTCTTATGATTTTACAACATTGATTATGAAAATAATATCTTATATTTAACGTAAAGATGAAAAACATGTAAATATTTGTGTGATAAACAAAGTTTTACTTGTATCCCCCCTCCCCTTAAAACATGAAAAAGCTTGAAAATGTAGGGGTATGAACTCACCTTGAGTTAGCTCTTTTGGATGTTTTGAAGTGAGGTGATGGAGATTTCGAGCCTAAGATGGAGATGATGAACTTGAAGAGCTTCTTGGAGGTGTTAGGATCCTAGTAAGTTTATCACATGAAAATGTGTGTAAAAATGATAGAATCAACATAAAACTTCATAGAAAAACTAGAAGTTCATGAAATATCTTACCTAAAACCTGAAAATCCAAAGATGGAGAAGAAACTCTTGGAGACTCAAGCTTTTCTTTGAGAGAGAAGTGGAGAATGGAAGAGAATTTGTCTTTTGGTTGTGGCTAAATGGCCTCTCGGCCAAGATATATATATATATATATATATATATATATATATATATATATATATATATATATATATATATATATATATATATATAGGATCAAATGAGAACACCTAAAAGGTTGAGAACGCGAGAACAGATCTGAACCATTTAAATATTTAGATCTAAGGCTATTATTAAAAGGGCGATTTATGATAAATTCTAAAACTACAGGCATTAAAGTGTAACTTTTAAATTGCCAGAAGGGCATAATAGGAATTGCAAATTTACCTATTTCCTACAATTTCTCACCCTCTCTCCTCTTTCCTTTCATAATCCCGTATCTTTATCTCCTTCGATCTCTCTCTAGGGTTTCAAAATAAACACCTCTCTCAATGAATTCGGGTCCCTTTTCTTTCCTCTCTTCCCGTCGATCGCTCCACTGCCGTCTTACCCCAACTACTTCTATCACTTCTCGCTTCAACACCGATTATAATCGATGATATTTGTGCCATAAAATCGACAGGTAATTGATTTCTCTCGATTTATACAGACGAACCACAAAACCGACTAACATCTCCCTTGATCGATCTCTCGCTCTCGTTCTAGATCCATCAATGGCGCTCAATCTTCGTCAAAGACAGACAGGTGATTTATTTCTCTCCCCCCTATGTCTATTGCCCGATTTTCATGTATCTCAAGCTCCGATCGGATATGAAATTAAGCCTGAATGTCTGTCACGATTAATATAAACATAATCTGGATCTTGAAAAAATTTATATATATGTATGTTGTGGGTTTATGATCTAATTATCGAAACACTGTCCATTTTAAATTCGAATCTAAAAATCAATGTTTATTGAGGTATTACATCGGATGGGCACTGATAGCGAATCATATGAAATAAAATTGATACGCCTTCTCATAAGAAATCGAACGGTTTTCTATATTGTGTTCCTTAATTTGAAGCTACAGCACCATCTCATCCGATTTCGTGCTTTTGTACAATCCGATTTCATGCTTTTGTACGAGATATTGTAGGTTTTTTCTATAATTAGTGAGTTTTGATCCGTATATTGAAGTATATGTATGTGTATGAGTAACTTGGATGCTTACACTTGAGTAGAAATAGAAATGTTTTCGGATTGCATAACCTGAATATTTAAAAATAAATGTAGTTATTTGATATGGAGTTTCAGAGTTTTCATACCATACCATTGTAGTTGTTTTTTCCTTGCAAACAAATCAAAACATGATCTAATTTTGTATATACTTTCGGAGTGCATAGCTCGGATGCTAAATCTGAATCAGCCTATAAACGCAAGTGGAACAGCAAACGAGGAAGTTTACAAGATACTGATTTATGACAAGTTCTGTCAAGACATTATGTACCCTCTGATCCATGTGAAGGATCTCCGCAAGCATGGTGTGACCCTCTACTTCCTTGTCGATAAAAATCGCAAACACCTCTAGTGGGGGTGTTCTTGTTGCACCTCGAAGACAGGAGAAAAAGAAGGGAGTGTGAGAGGAAATGGAAGAATGAAAAATTGTATTTATCTGTGAATAGCAGTGCATTCATGTGTGAATAATAGTGAATGAATAGCAGTGCATTCATGTGTGAATAGCAGTGTATTCATTTGTGAATAACAGTGAATGAATGTATTTATTTATGATTAGAGGTATTCATTTATTCAATTCTGAATAACAAGGTACTTATTTGTTAATAGCAGTGTATTCATTTGTGAATAACAGTGTAAGCATGTGTTAATGAGTATATTTATTTATGATTAGAGGTATTCTTTTTATGGAGAAATGATAATTTTTACACTCTGTTTATTTTCAATTGATTAAAAAAAGAAATTGGATTACTTGTAAATTGATGTGTATTTATTTGTGATTGGAGTAGTATTAGGTTTTTTGGAAAAAAAATCATTTATAAATACAAATGTACTAATTTGGTATTCGATTTCTATTCATTTTTTTTTAGCACAAAAAAAAAGGTAAAATAGGAGAAAAAAATTGATTTTTTTAAGAATTTTTTTTTCAGTTTTAAAATAAATTTTGATAAAAATGTTTTATATATTCCATTAATAAGAAAAATAAAAAAATTGAATATTTATTTCTTTTTTGGTAACTGATCCTAAATTTAAGGGAATTTGATTGAATTTTATTTTATTTTAATTTAATTAAAATATACAATTACTAGTATACCCTTATATATTGATTGATCTAGAATTGTTCTCGCGTTCTCAACTTTTTAGGTGTTCTCATTTGATCATCTCCCTATATATATATATATATATATATATATATATATATATATATATATATATATATATATATATATATATATATATATATATATATAGATATAGATATATATATGGAGATTTTCCTTCCTAGTTATTTGTTGGTTAATTACATGCCTTACATGGAGACCCGGGGGGTATTTGGATGTTCAACATGGAAGTATGGGGGTTAAAAGGATGTAAAGTTGTTTGTGGTTAATTGTGTGCTTTGCATGGATGCTTGGTGGATAAAAGGGTGTAAAGTTGTTTGGGGTTAATTGGATGTTTTTCATGGGAATATGATGGGTATTTGCATGACCAACATGGAGGTACGTTGGGTAAAGGAGTGCAAAGGTGATTGGTCTTGTCATGAAGTCAAATTCTCGAGAATTGCACCCAAACGAGATCCATAGACTAAGGAGGTGGTTCTCGGTTCTTAGTGTTACCGAGGCTTCGGTCCCTTATGGTCGAGAACTAGGTTCTCGGTTGCAAGGCTTATAGTCCTAAGGGCCTATGGGTCCACATTTGACACTTCTAAACCATATTTGAGATTCCTAATTTCTTAATCCAAGCTTAAACATCTTTTATACGAATTGAAATCTCTAGAAACTTTGGTCCTTCTCATTAAATTCTCAAATGTTTATTACAACAATGATGTGATGTGGTTTTATACTATCTTTAGATACACTTTGTTAGGATCAAAATTTCCTGGTTGTCACATCATCCCCCCCCCCCCCCATTAAAGGGAATTTCATCCCAAAATTAGTTCCAGAGCGGGCCCTCAAGAACTAGGGAAGAAATGTGGATACTTCTGCTTCATTTGATCTTCACGCTCCCAAGTGAATTCAGGTCCTCTTTTGGCGTTCCATCGGACCTTCACAATAGGAATTATCTCCACAGGTTCTTCGATGAAGTGGAAATTCTCATTTAGTTCAATCTCGTCAAGTGGGGCTACCAAGGTCTCATTGTAGAGAATTGTTATTGAGATTATGAATGCAATCATGAATTGAATCATTATGAAATAAGAACACGAAGAGTAAATATTAATCAGATCTTGTATTGAGAAAGACTGATTACACGAAATAAGCAGAAGGATATTTGAGTTGCAAAAAGTTATCCTCTACTTCTAACCTCAGTCCCTATTTATAGGGAACCTGAGTGTACAAAAAATATACTAAGTCTAAACATTAAGGTTTCGCATATAAATGACTTAGTAAAATAACTAAAATGCGAATATTACAAAGATATAGCCACTTCGACTTTTACAACAAAATGACTCTACAATCTCCCCCTTTGTAAACAGTCGAAGCTATTCAGATATAAGCCTCTGAACAGCTAAGTGGATAGCCTTTCGCACTTCGAAATACCAGTTGATCACCTTCTTCAGCTCCTTCTTGTCTCCTTCATTGTTTCTCTTGCAATTGTTCATACGAACAATAAAGTTCGTATATTGCGCTGAGGTATATCTTTCTATCTCAGAGACCTTGAACAAAAACTTCTTAGGTTTACCCTTTGTATCCCTTCTTGAGAACACCATGCCAAAAGGTTTAAGGCAAATTTCCCCATCAACATATTTTGATAATACTGACTGGGTCAATGTGGTTTCCCATGGAACTGTCACCTTTCTCCCCAAGCTCGTGGCTAATTCTTCATCAGTCATTGCTAAGCAATCGTAATAACTATCAATGAAGACTTTGATATGTGCGAAGCCGACTCTGAACACTTATGTCTCTGAGCCCTTGAGCTTGTGTTCCTCTATATGCTTCAAAATCATTGCTACTTGAATTAGATCATAGCAATTCATCAGAGGAAAATCAGCAATGGTGAAGTCGTATTGTTTGTCATCAGCTCGCATGACAAAATATCGAAAATTTTGTAGCATATCTTTGAACATTGCGTCTTTCTTGATAGTTAGCACTTTCTTTATTTTCATTAAAGACCACACTTCCTCCGGATTCTTCGCCAATACAACATGAAATCTGATTTTCATGTGTATATAATCATCAGCATTGTCAAACTTCTCATTGATCTTGTATTGAGAAGTAATGAAGAGCATTTCATTTATTGGAAAATCCAGTTGGCATTTGTCCGAATTAGCAATATCATAGCTCACCTTAGGCTTCTTCTCAAATTCGTACATCTCTACCCCCACAACCTTTGATTCGATTGTTTCATATGAATAAAGCTTTTCAGGATCACCTTTGTTCATTGTGGGAGGATCACCAGCCCTGAGCCTCATAATGCTCTGTACCTTCCTCAATCGCTCAATCTCTGCTTTAGCTTCGGCTTTCTTCTCCTCCTTAGACTTTTCGTATGCAATGCCCTTCCCTTTTCCCACGTCATCAGTTGGAGGTTTCACACTTGAACTCTCTCCTTCTTTTGACCCAATGGATATACATTTGGCTATTGGTCTTGTGGTCAAAATTGTCGAGGAAACAGGCATTGTGAATGTAGGAAGAGTTGTCTTGAGTTGGGTCGAAATAACTTTCCCAACCGTCTTCGCATCTTCTTTACCCGTCTCTCCCCCTTGCACCCCTGTGAAAGCAGGTGGGGCATTCTTTGGGAGTAAAGAAGTGAAAGTTGCGATGGGTGCTAATGCTTTCTGAATTGCTTGCTCTAAAGTATTAACCTTCAGAGACAAGAACTCAGGGGTAAGGATTTTTTGTGGTGAAGATTGCGAAACCACCTGTTTGAGCTCAGTTACCATCTTAAGAAGTTGATCAAATTTCTCTTTGGTCTCTTTGTGGTTAGCTTCAAGAATAGGGGCAGTAACAACCTTGTTGAGTTCAGTAGCCACCACATCAACCTGCTTCTGCACTTCAATATGTTGAGAATGAATATCCTTAAGCTCCTTCGCAATCTCATTCTTCAATTCATGAATCTTGAAATTTACATCCTCTCTTACCTTCTTCACATCCTGTACAAATAAAACATGTCGTTCTTTTGTGACAGCTTTTAACTCCTTTACTACACCCAAAAATGTACTCCCTTGAGCTTGAATGCGAAGCTCTGTATTTTTGTCCACCTGATCAACTTTTTCAAGAATATGCTTTTCAGCCTCCTTGATCAAGTATTCCACTTCTACCCCGGACATAGAAGATTTAGACCCTGAGTCTGCTTGTGATTGAATAATTGCATTCAACTTGCGATTCAAAATCTTGAACTATTTACCAGACATAAGCATGTGATCCGGTATTTCCTCCTCTTCAGAGTCAAAGTGTAACGCCTCAAAGGTTCCTCCTAAACCTCCTCCTTCCATTTCATCATCGGACATGTGCTGTGTAGGCTGAGGAGTTTCAGGTGATTGCGAAGGAAATAGAGTGGTGAAAGGGTGTTTCAAAACATGGTCAAATATCGAAGATGAGGTGAGTGTAGATAACAATGATAGTGAAAATGGGAAAGGTAATTGGTAGGCTGATGGGCATTGTTGTATCAACACTTGTGATAGGTGCCCCCATATCAGATACGTTAACAACCGTATCAGAAATAGGTACCTCCTCAGAAATTGATTCGGTAGTGACTATTTCAAGTGGTTCTGTGAGTAGAGTGGTGGTAGATATTTGCGAAGTAGGTTGAACGGAAATGATGGGTAAGGAAACATTTACTGTAGACGTCACCGGTGGAGTTTCTGGAACTATCTCTTCATCGGACGATTCATTTCGAACCACCAGCTT
The DNA here is from genome assembly GCF_002870075.4 of Lactuca sativa. NCBI lineage: Eukaryota > Viridiplantae > Streptophyta > Magnoliopsida > Asterales > Asteraceae > Lactuca > Lactuca sativa. Next base: position 268,396,204 of record NC_056627.2, read on the forward strand.
CCGTCTTTTTGCTAGAGTACGTTGCATGTTTTTCGCAACGTCTTCAGCTCTTTGCCTTTTCTTTCCTGGAGAGACCGGAGCTGGAATACTGCGAATTGTAACTCCTTTACTGCTCACCTCAGTCTTGCGAATCTTTTTCAATACCCCAGACTTGGAAGGTATTGTTTCTTTCTTCGATTGAGATGAAGTTTCTTCAATATGAACATCTGCATTCGGAGCCTATTGCGAAGATGGACATTTCGCATCCTTCTTTGTAGATTTCTTCTTCTTTGATGATGCAACAACCTCTAATAACACTCCAGTCTGCACCGATTGATCAATTGTTTTCAAATATCTCACTAAGACCTTGTGAGTTTGAGAGACCTTGCGAAGCATCGCATCTGGAATGCGAGCAACATGAGTAAAAATTGCCTCATCATCTTCTACTACCTTCAGAAATTTATATAAAGAGAATTCAGCAACTTCAACATCCTCAGGGACAACAATCCCTTCTCTTCCGTGCACCTTTTCTAGAATCAAACTCCAATACCTCGCACACGAAATTCCTTTTTTAGAGTTTGTGTTTTCTAGACTCTTGACAAATTCCTTCCACAAATGGGTTGCATAATCGACACTGATATCGTAGTACAAGCCCATAACCATGGCATATACTTCCATTCGCCCTCTATCCAGACCAACTGTTCTTCCTGTTAGGCATCGGAGAAAAATTCCAAATAAGAAATTCCATATGCACGGCAACCCAGACTTTCGAAAGTCACTTATCTTCTCAAGCTCTGGTTGATGACCCATTTCATTAAACATATGGATGATTTGAGAATTAACGGGTTTGAAAAATGGAGGGTTGTTGGGAATTTCGAAAAACTCAACGAACATCTTCTTCGTGAGTTTCACCCGTTTGTTGTTGATGAGGTTGAAGGTTATGACATCTGTGGTGAAGTTGTGAGAAGCAGAAGATGCAGCCAATGACAACCAAGTCATCAGAACTGAGAAAGATTTGAACATTGCAGTGGCCAGAGAGGATCGTTTCAGAGCAACGATAAGCATCTTCAATTCTTCGGGATAAGAAGAAACATTCGGATCAACCTGATAATTTGTGCTTTGGATTTTCATTAGGGATTGAGAAAGAACTTCATCAGTGTTGGATTGAGTTCCTGCCATTTCTAGGGTTTGAAAGAAAGGATGAAGATGAAGAAGTTTGAATCTTTGGAGGTTTGTGAGAATTTTGTTCGCGTAACCGTATATAGTGTTCTTGATCCCCCTTTTATAGGTTACCCAAAATTGATTTGAAATTAAAGCGAGATGCATTTAATGTTATCCGATGTGGCACCTTGAAAATCGGATCAATACGGTAAAAGATAAGCATGCTGTAAAAAGTAACTGTCCCATCTCCTTGAAAACCGGATAGAATACCAACCATCTTGAGTACACAGCCTGTCAAGTTTCCCGTTATAGAATTTGAACCATTAAAACCCTTCGCATGGAGGCAAGGCTCTTTCACTTTTGGGATGTAAAGTGAAGTCATATGCCAGATTTGCGAAATCATCAGCCTGAGTTGGTTTTACTCAGAACCTTAAGGATTTCGTGTGTGCATTGTGTCAACAAAATAAGATGAGAAACGAAAAAAAATTGGAATTCTGTGATGTCAAAAATTTAATTTGACATGAGTGCAGTTAAACCCCAGGCAAAGGTTGCTTCGTTAATCATCAATAGAGACAATCAACAGCTTGTGTAGTTTCCCGTGAATTACAATCCAATACTTGTTGATAAGTATCGAAGGGCTTCTTTTAAAAGATATTTTGGGTTGATTTCAAATTTCATTACATATCAGCCTTAACATAAGGTGAGAAATTGTAAATGAAATTACTTGTTTGACCAGTGTAGTCAGTGACAAGTTGGCTTTTGAAAATATTTATCATGACTAGGATTTGCGAATAAAACTCACATAGAAATCATATTCAAAAAAAAATTTAACTGGATCTTGTTGGGTAACAAACATCGTGGGTTGCTAATGTTTGATCAAGACCACACATGCGAATTGAATATGATTTGGCGTTTCGAAATTTTGATACTGAAACAAAGGTTTCGTTAAAATCTGGAACGATGTTCCCCGTCAATTCCTTAAGGTTTATGATATTCGGGTTTCACTTCCATCACGGTCTCATGATGTTAGATCATAAACACGGACTTGTGATTTGTCTTGGTTTTGATTGGTTTGATCAAAGACCTCAAGGACAAATCTCTTCGAAAATTCGGATTGAAAGAATTGTTTGGTATAAAAAGATTGGTTAAGAATCGAAGTGTACCTCTGTTATAATGGACAAAACAGAAAACTCTTAACTCATTTGAGAAGAGTAAGGTAGCTCTTTTGACTTATGCGAATATAAGCCTTTTGTGAAGAAATTTTCATGAGATAATTTCATTAAGGCTTTCTTTTCTCACACATAGAGTCTTGTTGAGGCTTTTGGTCTACATACATCAGCATGCTTCTAGGGACATCCTAACTAGTTTTAAAAAAATTTGATACCTTTCCGTAGAAACACCTAAGCATGACCTCTTCACATTAAGCCATGTACTAAGTTCTCAGCACACAATATTTAAAGAACAACAAAAAAATATTTTTGTGATTTTTGAATTTTTCAAAATTAAAAACATAACAAAATAAAATCTTTTTCGATTTTTAATTTTTCAAAAACAAAAAAAAAATTAAAATCTTTTTGGATTTTTGATTTTTCAAAAATTAAAAACTACAAAATGAATTATAAACCTAACCTTAGTTGTTATGATCGCAAATGCGAAAAGATGTGGATGCGAAGCCATGCGAAGCCTCTGGATGAACAGTAACATCTGAACAAGTTTGACTCATAACTGTTGAACGAGACTTTCATGCTTGAGTTTTTGGAACTGAATTCACATCAATCATCCCCAACCCTGCTAAAATTCTAACAAATGATTTTTCATCAAGAGGTTTTGTAAAAATATCAGCAAGTTGTTCAGTTGTTTTAACAAAATGAATTTCAATATTCCCATCTTCCACATGATCTTTGATAAAATGATATCGAAGAGCAATGTGTTTTGTCTTTGAATGTTGTATTGGATTATGACAAATGTGAATTGCACTTTGCGAATCACAATACAAGGGAATCTTTTTCATATTGATTGCATAATCACGAAGTTGACTCTGAATCCAAATGATTTGCGAAGTGCAAGCAGCAGCAGCAATGTATTTAGCCTCAGCAGTTGAAATTGCAACACAAGTTTGTTTCTTTGATTGCCAACTTACCAACTTTCCATCCAACAATTGACATCCACCACTTGTACTTTTCCTATCCAAAGTACATCCTCCTAGATCTGAATCTGAAAAAGCTTGAATGAAAAATCCAGATTTCGAAGGATACCAAAGTCCTAACGAAATTGTACCCTTAAGATAGCGAAAAATATTTTTCACTGCAGTCAAATGAGGTTCTCTGGGATTAGCTTGATATCTAGCACAATTACAAACCGAAAACAAAATATCAGGTCTACTTGCAGTTAAGTACAATAAAGACCCTATCATGCTTCGATATAATGTTAAATCAACAGCAGGAGCATCTAATGAAGGAGTTAATCTTGTACCCACTGCCATTGGTACTCTTAGTTTCGTGCTATTTGTCATTCCAAACTTTTCAAGCAAGTTCTTCGTATATTTTTCTTGATTGATTAAGATTCCATCCCTGTTCTGTCTTATATTCAATCCAAGAAAATTATTAATTTTTCCCATCATGCTCATTTCAAATTGACTTTTCATTAGATTTTCAAATTCAATTGACAATGTTGGGTCAGTTGAGCCAAAAATAATATCATCAATATAAATTTGAATAAGCATAAGATGATTCCCAATTTTCTTGCGAAACAAAGTGGGGTCAACTGATCCTTGTTTAAATTTAGATTGTTTCAAGAAATTTGTAAGAGTTGCATACCAGGCTCTCGGTGCTTGTTTTAACCCATAAACAGCTTTGTCAAGAATATAGACATGATTAGGATGTTCCTCATTTATGAATCCTGGTGGTTGTTCAACATACACTGTTTCTTCAAGTTCTCCATTTAAGAAAGCACACTTAACATCCATTTGATAAACATCAAAGTCTTTGTGTGCTGTATATGCTAAAAATATGCGAACTGCTTCGAGTCTTGCAACAGGAGCAAATGTTTCTTCATAGTCTATTCCTTCTTGTTGCGAATACCCTTTAACCACTAGTCTAGCTTTATTTCGAATAATATTGCCATCTTTGTCGGTTTTATTTTTAAAAATCCATTTTAATCCGACAATCGAAACATTAGAAGATTTAGGAATTAATCTCCAAACCTTGTTTCGTTCAAATTCAGCCAGTTCAGATTGCATAGCAACAACCCAATTTGAGTGTTCCATAGCATCCTTCACTGTCTTTGGCTCTATTTTCGAAATAAAGACATTAAACATACATAGTTCTTGGTTCGCATTTAGTACCTCATTTTTCGCACGAATTTGATCTCTTGTCAACATACCATCTTGTGGATTACCATTTACCTGATCTTTTGGATGATTTCTTGTCCATTTCTCAAGTGGTGGAAAATTAGGATCAAATTCCAATGGTGCATCTTCATATATATCTTCATTTTTAGATCCTGCAACAGAAAAATTATCATTTAGTTCATGAAACTCATCATTTTCATCAAGATTAATTGTTTGTGTTTCATCATGCTCCCCCTCAAAATGATGTTCCAGTTGATTATGTGAATGCTCCCCCTCAACTTGATATTCTTGTTGATTTTGTGAATGCTCCCCCTCAACTTGATGATTCCTATTTTCATTCTCCCCCTCTAAAGTTGGCTGATTGTCTGCATTATTGATCGTATGCTCCCCCTCCATACGAACATCAGGCACACTTTTGCGAGATGTTGACGTTGTAGTAATTGTCGAATCATCAGTATGTTTTGAAGATGATGATGTTTGATTATCAGGAGCATTATTTTCCGCATCAATTGCCCTATCAGGAATTCTGAAAATGAAGTCATAATCAAAATCATTTATTTCAGAATTATCAATTTGAGTATTTGAATCAACGAGTATTGATTTATTTTCAAATTTACTATCCGTTTGTTTAAGATAGTAATTATCAAACGTTAAATTGAAAGTTTCTTCAATTTTTCTTGTTCTTCTGTTGAACACTCTGTATGCCACTGAATTGTGCGAATATCCTAAGAATATGCCTTCATCAGCTTTAGCTTGAAACTTGGACAAATTGTCTTTGAGATTCATGATAAAACACCTGCAACCAAAAACATGAAAGAATTTGACATTAGGTTTCCTATTATTGATTATTTCATATGGAGTAATATTGAATCTTCGATGAATGAATGATTGATTCTGAGTAAAACATGCAGTTGAAACTGCTTCAGCCCATAGATATTGAGGAAGATCCGCATATGTTAACATGGTTCTGGCTGCTTCGCATAGAGATCGATTTCTTCTTTCAACAACTCCATTTTGTTGCGGAGTATATGGTGATGAGAAATTATGCGAAAATGCCTTTTCTTGTGAGAAAAGAATCAAGAATTTGATTTTTAAACTCAGAACCATTATCACTTTTAATTTTGCGAACATTTTTTTCAGACTAAGCTCAATCTTTTTGATAAAATCAATCATCATCTGAGCAACTTCAGATTTTAACCTGAGAAAAAATACCCATGTGAATCGAGAAAAATCATCTACAATAACCAAAATGTATCGCTTTTTATTGATTGTAGTAACAGTCGACGGTCCACATAAGTCAATGTGAAGAAGTTCCAATGGTTCTATGATTTTTGAATCGATCACAATCGAATGACCTTTTCTATGTTGTTTTTCTTGTTTGCAAGCTGCACACAAAGAATCATTGTCAAATTTTAGTACAGGTAACCCTCGAACTAAATCTTTAGTGACAAGTTTGTTAATATTGCGAAAGTTCAAGTGTGACAATCTTCTATGCCAAAGCCAGCTGACATCATTAGATGCTTTTGATAGTAAACATACAGCAGGTTTTCCCACAATTGGTTTGATGTCCAGTGTAAACATATCACCATATCTTTTGGATTTGAGAAGTACTTCATTTGATTTCACATTTGAAATGATACTTCCTTCTTCATTAAATACAACTTGGTTTCCAGTACCAACAACAAGTTGTAACACACTTATCAAATTATGTTGAAGTCCTTCAACATAACCAACTCTGTTTACAGTGAATTGTCCATTTGTGACTTTCCCATAGCCTTTCACTTAACACTTGTGATTATTCCAAAATTTGACTACTCCAGCATTTTCCAAGCTTCTATAATCTCGCAAGTTTTCCTTTCTTCCAGTCATATGACGAGAGCAACCACTATCAATATATCATTTCATATCATATTGCTCGTCACACATCACCTGCATTTATTGGAAAAATTTAGGAACCCAAGACTTGTTGGGTCCATCATTAGTAGAATGAAACAATTTTTTTTGAATTTAAAAACCATATTTTTACTTTGTTTGTGACAGAATCTGTTATATCAACATCATCAGATCTAGATATTGAAATATAGTTGTTCAATAGTTTTGGATTTCCATTGATTGTAATCTTATCCTTCACAACATTCGCATTTTTGATAACCGGTTTCCATTTTTGAACTGGAACTTGTGAATGATGAGATGATGAACTAGCAGTGGAAGAATTATTTGCGAACTTGTCAAATGCATTCTTGATTTGTTGCTCTGAAAACTTCGCACTTTGATATTTTTTGTCTTTTCCTTCAAGCCAACGATTGATTGTATGGTCATCAAATTTTTCTTTTGAGTATGAAACTTTGGTTGGTTGTGAATTTGAAGGATTTGGAAAATTTGGTTGTTTTAGTAAAAATTTCACTTTAGCTTTGTTAGAATTGTTCAAAGGTGATGAAGTATTCGTGAATTTTCCAACATTTCGAAACTTTTGATTGTTCACAAATTTTTGTGAAGTCTCAAATGTTCGATTGTTGTCATATTTGCGAACAAATGGAATTTTATCAACATAATTTATTGGTCTGTGACAACTTGTATCTTTTTGTTTGTTTTTGCTTTGAAAGTTTGATGATTTTGGTTTCAAAATTTGTTCGTTTTCAACTTTTGGCTTATCATTAGACACAACTTGCCAAAAAATTGTTTTTCTTTCTTTTCTTTTTGAAACATTATTTTCTGTTGAATAATTTCCAACCATCAACTTAAATTCATGAGAATTTAATTTTACTTCAGCCTTTGATTTCTCAATTTTTTCAAAAACTTTGTTTGAATTTTCACCTTTAGCCACCCATTTTTGTGATGGCTTTTTCTCTTGAAAAACATAAAAAAATTTCGTTAAATTGTTTTCTTCGGTATTTTGATTTGAAAAGAACCCTGCGGTTGATGACTTTTGATTATCATTTTCAACCATTTTGATGAATTCAGGTTTAATGTTCTCAACATTTCCAGTTGTGACAAAAACTTGATTTGGAAAAATGATGTCATTTGTACATTTAAAATTTGGATATACCACTATGTTGGTTTCCAAATAATGTGCACCTTTTTCATTTAGAATTTTGTCAAATTCTTTTATATTATCAAACACTTGATTCACAACAACTCTTGGAGATGTATTAGGTGAATCCTTCACACCTTCATTGTTTTCCTAATTTTCATCAGTTTTCCAGCTTTCAACCTCCACATTATCAAAGGTACAATGTTGCGAAGTTGAAGATTTATCAGCTTCATCTTTAACTATCGAATCAACTATTATTTCTTTACCTTTGATCTTAGATGTGATATTAATGATTGACAATTTAGAACAATCAACCTCTTCTTCTTCTTCAATTTCACTGATCTCACTCACATTATCTGAATTGTCATTGACATCAACATAATTGAGTTGCGAATCAAGAGTTGAACTTTCAGTTTTCTTTAGAATTTTCACTTGTTCACTCTTTGTCAAACTTTCATTTACAATATCAACCAACTCATCAGCATTCAAGAATTCATTAATTTTGACAATACCATATGCAGATCTATCATCAGGTATTTTGTCAAATTGAGCAATTGTACTTTCGCAATCATAAGAAACAACATCAACTTTTTCACGTTCATATTCAAGAAAAGGTAAAATTTTCATATGTTGTTCTTTGCTAATATCCGAAAAATGATGTAAAGCAGTTAATTTTGCATACAATCTTTTGGCTGAATTACAATATATGTTCCTTTGTGCAAGCAATAACCTAACATCATTTGTAAGATTATCCCTATCACAATTTACATTTTTGAGCTGTAATTCAAGTTTGTCTACTCTGCTTCTTTTTATTTCTAATTCTCTTTGTGTCTCTCCTAGTTGCATATTTATTTTTTGAGATTCAGTACTAGCATACACAATTACAGAATCAAAATAAGCCACAGTATCATCAAATGACGTGAGTTCAAGATCATAAGCAGATAAAGGAATATTAAAAGATTCAAGTATAAGACGTACCTTGGTGGTCGTCTCTCGTAAATGTGTCATAAATGCATGTCGTAAATGCGTGTCGTCTCTCGTTATGACAGGGCCTTTCTTGACGCGCATTTGCACGTCGTCTGAGCGTTTTACGACGTGCAATGAGCATCGTAAAAGGCCTTTTTTCTAGTAGTGTCCCTTTCACGCACACTTTATACTTCACCTCTTCAATTTCCACCATAACAAACTCTGCTATTTTGTGATTTTATGTTAGTTTTTACACATTCTCCCCCCTTAAACGTTTCTTTATTTTTTTATCCCTGTCAATAAACATAGCTTCATCCCAAGAAATTGCAATTTTCTTGAATGCAACAGATGTACAAGCACACATTGAAAAGGAAGGCCCTCAATTTCAATCCACACCATCCTTTCATCAACCAAAAAGTTATTTGTTAACAACCTCATCTCCTTAAAGTATCAATATTCTCTTCATATTTTTTCAACTTAATGCAAGGATTTTATTACTTAAATTCAATACACACCTACGTCCCACAATATAATTAACTTTAATTTCGTTAAATCATTCTTCATTACACACCTTATACAAGATTTCTTTGAGATTCACATTCTGAGGACACCCAACATCCAAACACAATAAGTCAAGCACAATCTACATATATTTTTGTTCCTAAAATATATTATATATTTTTGTTGACTATGTGTCTCCCCTTCACCGTTGACATCGAGGCATAAGATTTTAAGTTTCCTTCCCAAATTGAGTTTTCATACCATTTGAATTTTCTTGTGTTCTTGGTTGATCTGTCTGGATTGAATTTGTTTTCTCTTCCCTTATAAACCTCGCAGTTGAAGAAAATAAAAGAAATCTCCCAATCGATATGGTGCAAAAGTTTTGAATCAAACACTACTTATTCTCAACATCTAAGAATTTGACAAAAGAAAGCTTCATCCTCAACAACTTCTTTTCCATATAAACATCTACAACTACTCTATATTTTCACATATCTTCCATAGATCCTTCGTCTCCAAATCCCCATGAAAAAATAGTAATAAATGTCGTGAAAGACAAATTTCCCACCTTCTTTAAATTAGGGTTCTCATTTGATTCGATTTTCTTTCCAAACATCCATTAACAATTATAACGCCTGTGTTTCTAGGCTTGTCATTAATGTTGATATAATAGTCTAGGTTAACCTTTGTAACCCGTTTTGAAATAATAGAAGTGTATTATTTGAGTATTATGTGTTTTGTACTTAATTATGTGGCTTAAATGAATTAAGAATGAAATTAAGTGTGAAAATGAAATGTTAGATAAGCCCGATATCGATACATAAAGACGTAGTGGTCGTAACGAACTTTCCGAATATATAAAGAATGTCGAAATCCAAGTTATAACGAAGAAGTTATGATCTGTCGAAGTTTCGCGACAGAATCGACAACGCTGAATGACGTAAAAAGTGAAATTTATGTTAGAGCGATATTTAGCCTTAGCAATCTAAACGATTGTTGTAGAGTTCGTTAAACCGAGAGCGTGCATAAAAAGATCGTCCAAATCTGACTTCGTATGAGGAAGTTATGATTTTCTGAAGTTTCGACTTAGCAGTATGCAACCTGGATACTCGATTTGAGACCGAGCGGTTTTTAGCTGAAACAATCTAAACGAGAATCGAAGATCTCGTTAATTGTAGTGAAACGATAAAAACGGACGTCGGATGAAGAAATTATGAATTTATAACGGAGTTTTCCTGTCCCGGCCTACTAAAAATAAATAATAAAAATAAAGTCAAAATTAGCCGACGGAGTCTAAATGAAAGTTGTAGAGCGTAGTCTCACCTACGCGTTGATATAAAGAACGTCGAAAACAGAGTTCGTATGAGGAAGATATGAATTTTTGAAGTTTAATAAATAATTAAAATATTAAATTTAATTATAAATACCCGATATTATCCAAAGGTGGGGAGTCAGCGACCTTATCCACATTACGCCCAGCGTAATTCGGGTTTCCAGCCCCTATAAATAGATGTCGAGTGCATCCGAGTTCTATTACTTATTTCTTCCTTTCTCTCGCGTTTTTACCTCGTTTTGCGTGTAACTTATACCCCGAAGCCCTGGTATCATTCCCGAGCCCCGAAGCAAGTCCCGAAGCCCCGAAGATCCCGAGAAGTGCAATTCCCGAGCCGAAGCTCTGCCCGCAAGAAGCCCGATTTTGTGAAGATCTTCCAGATCTACCGAAGAATACTACTTCAACCAGTCGTAGTGTTGTCCGATCATCTTCTGATCAAGTGAGTGTGTAGTTACCTTGTTCTAACGCATAATTATGAAGTATTTTATACGAAATACGTGTTATGTGTATATTTTGTTGTTATATGTGTGAATGTATATTCACTTTCTTCTATCTCATAGATATGATTTATTCTCTATGAAATACGTGTTATGTGTATGTGTCTCATTTGTGGTTTGGAATATGTGTTAAATGAGAATGTTATACAGGTTTTAAACTATGTATAAAAATATATATATTTATCTACTAATATGTTTGGTAGAACATGGGTAGATAGTTGATGTGTGATAAACAGATGAGAGGCCTCGATGTTGTTGTTGTTGATCTAGTTATTCAGCAGAGTATGGATAACGACCACATACTCTTTCTAGACAGCCCTGTGGAACCCTAGCAGGCTCATAACCTCGAAAAGGAAGGCCCTCAATTTCAAGCCACACCATCCTTTCATGAACCAAAAAGTTATTTGTTAACAACCTCATCTCCTTAAAGTACCAATATTCTCTTCGTATTTTTTGAACTTAATGCAAGGATTTTGATACTTAAATTCAATACACACCCACGTCCCACAATACAGTTAACTTTAATGTCGTTAAATCATTCTTCACTACACACCTTATACAAGATTTCGTTGAGATTCACATTCCGAAGACACCCAAGATCCATACACAATAAGTCAAGCACAATCTACATATATTTTATTCCTAAAAAATATTATATGTTCATGTTGACTATGTGTCTCCCCTTCCCCGTTGACATCGAGGCATAATATTTTGAATTTCCTTCCCAAATTGAGTTTTCTTACCATTTGAATTTACTTGTGGTCTTGGTTGATCTGTGTGGGCTCATATTGTTTTCTCTTCCCTTATAAACCTCGCAGTCGAAGAAAATAAAAGAAATCTCCCAATTGATATGGTGCAAAAGTTTTGAATCAAACACTACTTATTATCAACATCTAAGAATTTTACAATAGAAAGCTTCATCCCTAACAACTTCCTTGCCATATAAACATCTAAAACCACTCTATATTTTAACTTATCTTCCATAGATCCTTCATCTCCAAATCCCCATGAAAAAATTGTATCAAATGTCGTGAAAGACTCGTTTGATTCGATTTTCTTTCCAAACATCCATTAACAATGACACCCCCCCCCCCCCCCCCTGCGCCATATCAATTGACCTATAATGTAATAGAATTTCAGGAGATTCGGGCCAAGGGAGAGTCTCATGTAGAAAGTTTCTATAATGTAATAGAATTTAGCCACAAAATTAATTTTATCCAGATGTCCACGTAATATAACATTTCAAAAATCCAATCTCAATAACTTAGTCGTTGATTGGAAATGTTCTTAGGGATTTAACTCGGGTTCTCTTCATGTATGTTGATGCGTGCCTGCAAAGAAAAATCTAAAAAAAAAAATTCTTACCAAAAATAAAATCACATATGTCCTAGCGTTTCTTATATATTTAATATGGCTAATACAAAGCAATCAGTTTATCGAGATGTCCCCACAATATGGCATTTCAATGTTCCATTTCAAATAAGTTATTTGTATTTAAGAAATGGTTACATGCTTTTAACTAGGGGTTTATTTCGTTATGTTAAATACAAGTTTGCAATTTAAAATAGGTACCGCTTACGAAGAAAAATTACAAACAAATCGTCATGTCAATGATGCGTTTTCAATTCCCATGTATCTTAAACCGAGAGACCCTAAGGTAGATATTAGGGTTTGGGTTAAGCATGCCCCGATAAGGCGCAGATTATAGATTTCCGGCCGATCGGTCCATAATTGTTCCATCAAGCAAGTCGGAGTCTATGAGATTCTAGGTTTAGTGTTTACGGTATATCGTATTCCGTTCTATATAAGTTGAAGTGCTTGGTTTCTCATATATAATTGTGTCATGTTCTGTATTGTTTAAACAAAAAGTATGATGTGTGAAGTATGATTATTTTCAATAACATAAACATTAAATCAAATTACATAAAAAGTAAATCGATTGCACGGTAGTGTCGACATTGCGGGCGGAAGCTTCTATTTGGCGTTGGTGTTATGTTTTGGTGGGACAACATTTCCCGAAGCTTTTATAAGTAAGACGGACCTTTGTCGTCATCTCTTCAGACTGATTGTCTTTCCCACTGCAATCCTGCTTGTGGGGTACCAGGATAGTCATACAAGTTGATGATAAGTTGGACTAGAAAGAAACCATCAGATGGTTTCGAAGAACCAAAATCCCTTGATGTCGTTGGAGATGGTTTTGTTTTACATGACGAGAAGTCCAATTACAATGTGTTGGTGGAATTGTAAATCAAAAGGAAATTTAAGTTTGTGTAGGTATATATTAGTGACTGCTCCCACATTGGTGTGTGAAGGATTCCAAGACGATTTTATAAATCTATCTTCTAGATTGTTCATCACTGGGCCTGGTAACGTTTGCCTGTAACCTAAGTGGGGGTATCAAAGTGGGTTGGATTATGATTTGGTCGAGTTAGGTTGGGTCTGGTGGTGTGTAATTTGACTTGCCCGTTCCAAGTCGATAGTTGTTTCAAGTGGCCTGAGCGAAGGCTTTGGGTGTAACCTAGAGAAGGGGGCAATGCGTTAGGCTGGCTTCACAGAGCTGCGACAACTCCTCGCTTCCAGACAGTGGAAGGATAACAAGTCTTGGCTCTTCAGGCCTATATTGCCAACTAGTCTCACTCAAATGGACTCCCACTTTTTTATAATTTGAAACAAGTCCATTTTGTAACGTTTGCCTGTAACCCAAGTGGGGGTATCAAAGTGGGTTGGATTATGATTTGGTCGAGTTAGGTTGGGTCTGGTGGTGTGTAATTTGACTTGCCCGTTCCAAGTCGATAGTTGTTTCAAGTGGCCTGAGCGAAGGCTTTGGGTGTAACCTAGAGAAGGGGGCAATGCGTTAGGCTGGCTTCACAGAGCTGCGACAACTCCTCGCTTCCGACAGTGGAAGGATAACAAGTCTTGGCTCTTCAGGCCTATATTGCCAACTAGTCTCACTCAAATGGACTCCCACTTTTTTATAATTTGAAACAAGTCCATTTTGTCACAGGGATGAGTCATATTCATTCAACAAATAACCTTGTTTTGTTTCATCTCCTGATGAAAATATATCATTAAAAACAACAGATTTTTGAGTCTCTTGGAAATTGGTAACATGAAATATTTAAGTTTGTGTATGTGTATATTAGCGACTGCTCCCACATTGGTGTGTGAAGACGATTTTATAAACTTACGGGAGTGGGTTCACATCAGACACAGCAAAGACTTGTTTCAAATTTTTAAGACTTTTCAAGTATAAAAGCTTTAAGCTATTCTTAAACATTGGACTAAGTATTGGAGGGGTACGCCGGGTCTTGGCTGTAGTGTAAGACCAAGGCGACGCATGAAGAACCCCAGCAGCAAGCTACTGTAACGGGCCTTCCCCCATAAAAAATAAGATTAATATCGAGTGGGCCGATGGCCCACATATCAGATATTAAACTGATAAGAACAGATACTACACTTGATCTTAGCCAAAAGGCCGAGAAAGGTATGCTTATTCCCCTCCAGGGCTTCCTTTTTTGTACTCGCCTCCCTCTTGCCTGCTTCCTTCATTCACCCGATGTGGGAATTGGGATGCAGACACTTTCGCTTTCGCTGCCAGCTCCCTTCCTTCACCAACAAAAACAACTTCAATGGAGTATTATTCTTTTACTTCTTTACTTTCTCTATATATATTCAAATCAAACTTACACTGTACTACTGCATATGCATATGTGTTTATGATTGCATTGCTTTTTCTTTTCTTATTTTTTTGTAGTTTAAATTCACTCCACGCCAACAAACAGCACAACTTCATTTCATGCTCGATTACAAATGGCTCCTTCCACTCATGTACCTACTATGCTTTGCTTTAATTTCTCCATTTTGTTTTTATCACATATCTATTAAGTAAACACAACAGCTAATGGACAAACTCAAACTTCTCAGATAAGTCCGACTTCTTAAAATCCATTCTATCAAAATATGTGTTTTTAATCAACATAATCCTTTTAGCTTGTTTTGCTGATAAAAATCACATTACATCTTCAAACCATATAAATTTATAATCATATCCAACACATTTCTTACTCGTTTAAAAACCTCACAAAAATTATTTTTCCGGGCAACCCTTTCTTCGTTATGTCATCCCGCTCTCAGGTATTGAATATTCAACCATACATTATGTTTCCCGTAATTGTTCGCTGTTCCTTTCCAAGATGCTATCCGCTTTTTCAACCAACATGTCCCGCTCTTTTCATCATCTTCACCTAAAATCACTTCCAATTCGATTCTAACATTTACGGGATGACTTTTACCGAACAAATATATTTAGAATAAAAAAACGCTCAATAAATAACATTATATTCGAATTTAGTTAATGGATGAAACGGAAAAATCCATCTTCAACAATCCAAACTCAATGCCCGCTCTTGTTTTACCATCTGTGATGTTTATTTTTTCAGTTGAATGTACATAAAGGTGCTATAGTCCATGTTCTAACAGCATCACCGCATCATTTAAGCCGTCCATTTCAACTTTCAAGTAGTACGATATCTAGCCGTGGGTCTCCATTAATGGGACTCGAAACTCAAAACAAGCTTCTAAAATAAAGGAATTGTAAAGTGATCGCGTGGATGTAATTGATGAAGTAACTTGACTGCTATCAACCCCCTTTTGCTTCAAATTCCAAATTTCATCCATCACATCAATCTTCTCCTCTCATTCTATCCGTATCTTGTTCTCTACGTCATCATAAGAATTCTTCGTGCTCATGACTTGGTCCCCCGGCATCGCTTTTCGTCTCATATCAATATTACCCATAGTTATAAATATAAGATACGACAAGATGAGATTAAATAGGTACAAGACTCGTACGTTAAGTTCCACTTACCGGAAAAACTCTAGATTCTAAAACTTAATTCAGTCTCGGATAATGTCAACACCCAAATAGGCACAACACTTATATTTGCCGAAAAATCTAAAGTAGCAACATACTTCAAACATCCTCGTTTATCGACTTTTACCTTTGAAAGATTTTATCTTAAATCGTCGATTAGCCAACAACTTAGCAATGAGTTTGTATCCTAACACAATCAAACTAAGTGGTCGATAATGTATAACTTTCAATGAGCTACCCACCTTTGGAATTAGAGTGATGAAAGAACCATTACAGCCATGTGGAATATTAGCTTAAATAAGAAACTCCGTGACACCATCAAAAATATCATAGTTCGAGAAGCCATTTGCACCCGGAACTTTATCCCCTTCGCACGACCAAACAACACTTTTAATTTCCTCAATCGTGCACAGAACTTCCGAACAATCGTCTTGATATGACACGAGATTTGTACACCGTGTGCTATGTTTTTGAACACTCTCGCCTTCGAACCTGTTAAATTTTATTTATTACTAAAATAATCTTCTCACCAATTTGCGGATCATGCTGCTAATTGACTGTTTTTGTACCACGAATAATAAGTTGCATGTGTCTTCTATTAAGAATACTAAGAATACTGTCAACGTACTTTGCTTTTCCGTCCCCTTCAAATTCTTCGTTTAATCTTAGCTTCTTTAATAACATCTAAAGTTTTCAATTTCTCGTAATCATGATTTTTCTCAAAATATTCAAACGATCCCCCATTACTTTTGGAGTGGCATTTTCCTTGATCAATCTCACATCGTCAAAATCATCCCATTTCATGCAACAATTATACAAGTTGAAAGCTGCCACCACATGTTTGAAAAAAAAAAACGTGTCTCTAATATGGAATTGATTTCTCCAACGATGGTGACATTAAACCCGAAATATCTACAAGATTCCTGAAAACTGAAAATCTATCCAATTTGCTAATTTTTCACCGCTAACACTAATTGGGTAAAATCATACCCACCCATAGAATGTTTCTTATCAAGTAACCCTTCTTTTATGAATGAAATCATTAAATGAATTTGTCGTATCTTGAGGAAAAACCAAACCTACCCTCTCGGAATGTGAATCTGATAGAAAACTTGTATAAATTGTGTATTCATGAAAAACTTAGGAAACACCCACTCCCCTTCGACAATAATAATTTATTCCTTCCCATTAAATCTATTCACTTCAACCACCGAAGGATCCCAAATGCATAGTAATAACCCATTGGCCCTTTCCCTAAATACTCTATAATTTTACAAGATCTAACGGACCATACATGTTTCTTGAATCCCAAAAAATTTAACAATATGCGTTCTACACAACTTCATGTCTTTATTCGGTTTGTCGTTGCTCCCGATCCCACTAATATTTAAGAGAAAGAATATTCAATTATCCATTGTGTAACGGACCATACATGTTCCTTGAATCCCAAAAAATTTAACAATATGCGTTCTACACAACTTCATGTCTTTATTCGGTTTGTCGTTGCTCCCGATCCCACTAATATTTAAGAGAAAGAATATTCAATTATCCGTTGTGTTCTCACTCGATAATTTAAGAATGTATGATTCATACCCTTTCGATTTTCTGACGTGGCTTCGTAGGAGGATGAATAAACCGGCTTATCCAACGAATTCTCGACATCAAAATCATGTTCCTTGACGGTGGGTTGCTTCCGGAACCCCTCGACACCAACACAATGAAATCGACCCCCATCAAACCCTCGTGGTTTCGACATGGATTAAGACGAACTTCCATCTTCATCGGCATTATTTGACTTTTTTGATCTTTCCTTATCATTAGTTATGCTTTCACAGTGGCCATGTCTTCCATAGATATTTGTTTGCTCGGATTAGTACTATCACCCTCAAAACACATGTCATCCCTCTCGTGTATACCTTTATCTTTCCAACTTGATTTGATTGACCCGTGTATATTGAACCGCCTCCACAAAAACATCCTCCTCCTCGTTTCCACTCACATCATCGCCATTAACCGAGTTACTGTATTCTTCTTGTTGGCTTATATCATCCATATTCTTTTAAATGTTATGAATCTGTCATCTAATCCCTTTCACGCACACTTTATACTTCACCTCTTCAATTTCCACCGTAACAAACTCTTCTATTTTGTGATTTTATGATGGTTTTTAAAGATGCTCCCCCCTTAAACGTGTCTTTATTTTTTTATCCCTGTCAATAAACATAGCTTCATCCCAAGAAATTGCAATTTTCTTGAATGCAACAGATGTACAAGCACACATCGAAAAGGAAGGCCCTCAATTTCAAGCCACACCATCCTTTCATCAACCAAAAAGTTATTTGTTAACAACCTCATCTCCTAAAGTACCAGTATTCTCTACGTATTTTTTGAACTTAATGCAAGGATTTTGATACTTAAATTCAATACACACCCACGTCCCACAATACAGTTAACTTTAATTTCGTTAAATCATTCTTCACAACACACATTATACAAGATTTCATTGAGATTCACATTCCGAAGACACCCAAGATCCATACACAATAAGTCAAGCACAATCTACATATATTTTATTCCTAAAAAATATTATATGTTCATGTTGACTATGTGTCTCCCCTTCCCTGTTGACATCGAGGCATAATATTTTGAATTTCCTTCCTAAATTGAGTTTTCTTACCATTTGAATTTACTTGTGGTCTTGGTTGATCTGTGTGGGCTCATATTATTTTCTCTTCCCTTATAAACCTCGCAGTCGAAGAAAATAAAAGAAATCTCCCAATCGATATGGTGCAAAAGTTTTGAATCAAACACTACTTATTATCAACATCTATAAATTTGGCAATAGAAAGCTTCATCCCTAACAACTTCCTTGACATATAAACATCTACAACCACTCTATATTTTAACCTATCTTCCATAGATCCTTCATCTCCAAATCCCCCTGAAAAAGTTGTATCAAATGTCGTGAAAGACAAATCTCCCACCTTTTTTAAATTAGGGTTCTCGTTTGATTTGATTTTCTTTGCAAACATCCATTAACAATGACCCCCCCCCCCCCCCCCGGCGCCCACCAGAACGCTATATAGAGGTCAACCCTATTTTTTTTTTCAAAACGTTTCACAATTAACATTGTATGTGGTTTACCACTTTGAAGCGTATTCATCTTTCATTTTCATCCAACACCTGATTTCATGCCCTTATATCTAAAAATAACTAGGATTTTGATTTTTTAAACTTATGTAATGTTGGTGTTGTATTTTGAAAATATATTTGAGCTTTGCAGTATCGGTTTGATATTTCACTTTTTAACATTTATACTAAAAATAACATCACATAAGTTCCTATACGTGTTAGCTCAGTTACATAGACCATGTAGCGACTTGGTTAGGAGGATAGGAAGCCATTGACTCCACGTATTTCTTATATAAAAAGAGTGAAATGAGCCATTAACTATGGGATTACCGAAATAAGTCGGGTAGTGCCCGTGATGGACTTGCCTTTGCGGCTAAGTACTTGACTTCAAAGATAGCTAGCTAGTTTCAATGAAGAAAGAGGAGTTGTACCAAAAGAACATGCTTTCTACCCCTTCTACTTGCACATGGACAGAAATGGATAGAATACCCTATAAAGCTTTACTTTTCCTATTCCATATGATTGACTTTGGTCTTTTCCTTCACACCTTTGGTGGAATGCAAAGAAGGCCTCCTGTTCCCTATGATTGACTTTGGGCTTTTCCTGTAACCCTTAGGTGGAATGCGAAGAAGGCCTCCTTCCGGGGGAGGGGGGGTCCGAGACATCAATGAGATACCACTCTGGAAGAGCTAGAATTTTCAGGAGGTTCGGGCCAAGGGAGAGTCTCATGTAGAAAGTTTCTATAATGTAATAGAATTTAGCCACAAAATTAATTTTATCTAGATGTCCACGTAATATAACATTTCAAAAATCCAATCTCAATAACTTAGTCGTTGATTGGAAATGTTCTTAGGGATCTAACTCGGGTTCTCTTCATGTATGTTGATGCGTGCCTGCAAAGAAAAATCTAAAAAAAAAAAAATCTTACCAAAAATAAAATCACATATGTTCTAGCGTTTCTTATATATTTAATATGGCTAATACAAAGCAATCAGTTTATCGAGATGTCCCCATAATATAGCATTTCAATGATCCATTTCAAATAAGTTATTTGTATTTAAGAAATGGTTACATGCTTTTAACTAGGGGTTTATTTCGTTATGTTAAATACAAGTTTGCGTTTTAAAATAGGTACCGCTTACGAAGAAAAATTACAAACAAATCGTCATGTCAATGATGCGTTTTCAATTCCCCTGTATCTTAAACCGAGAGACCCTAAGGTAGATATTAGGGTTTGGGTTAAACATGCCCCGATAAGGCGCAAATTATAGATTTCCGGCCGATCGGTCCGTAATTGTTGCATCAAGCAAGTCGGAGTCTATGAGATTCTAGGTTTAGTGTTTACGGTATATCGTATTCCGTTCTATATAAGTTGAAGTGACTGGTTTCTCATATATAATTGTGTCATGTTCTGTATTGTTTAAACAAAAAGTATGATGTGTGAAGTATGATTATTTTCAATAACATAAACATTAAATAAGATTACATAAAAAGTAAATCGATTGCACGGTAGTGTCGACATTGCGGGCGGAAGCTTCTATTTGGCGTTGGTGTTATGTTTTGATGGGACAACATTTCCCGAAGCTTTTATAAGTAAGACGGACCTTTGTCGTCATCTCTTCAGACTGATTGTCTTTCCCACTGCAATCCTGCTTTTGGGGTACCAGGATAGTCATACAAGTTGATGATAAGTTGGACTAGAAAGAAACCATCAGATGGTTTCGAAGAACCAAAATCCCTTGATGTCGTTGGAGATGGTTTTGTTTTACATGACGCGAAGTCCAATTACAATGTGTTGGTGGAATTGTTAATCAAAAGGAAATTTAAGTTTGTGTAGGTATATATTAGTGACTGCTCCCACATTGGTGTGTGAAGGATTCCAAGACGATTTTATAAATCTATCTTGTAGATTGTTCATCACTGGGCCTGGTAACGTTTGCCTGTAACCCAAGTGGGGGTATCAAAGTGGGTTGGATTATGATTTGGTCGAGTTAGGTTGGGTCTGGTGGTGTGTAATTTGACTTGCCCGTTCCAAGTCAATAGTTGTTTCACGTGGCCTGAGCGAAGGCTTTGGGTCTCTTGGAACCTAGAGAAGGGTTCCAAGTCAATAGTTGTTTCACGTGGCCTGAGCGAAGGCTTTGGGTCTCTTGGAACCTAGAGAAGGGGGCAATGCGTTAGGCTGGCTTCACAGAGCTGCGACAACTCCTCGCTTCCAGACAGTGGAAGGATAACAAGTCTTGGCTCTTCAGGCCTATATTGCCAACTAGTCTCACTCAAATGGACTCCCACTTTTTTATAATTTGAAACAAGTCCATTTTGTAACGTTTGCCTAGAGAAGGGGGCAATGCGTTAGGCTGGCTTCACAGAGCTGCGACAACTCCTCGCTTCCAGACAGTGGAAGGATAACAAGTCTTGGCTCTTCAGGCCTATATTGCCAACTAGTCTCACTCAAATGGACTCCCACTTTTTTATAATTTGAAACAAGTCCATTTTGTAACGTTTGCCTTTGCCTGTAACCCAAGTGGGGGTATCAAAGTGGGTTGGATTATGATTTGGTCGAGTTAGGTTGGGTCTGGTGGTGTGTAATTTGACTTGCCCGTTCCAAGTCGATAGTTGTTTCAAGTGGCCTGAGCGAAGGCTTTGGGTGTAACCTAGAGAAGGGGGCAATGCGTTAGGCTGGCTTCACAGAGCTGCGACAACTCCTCGCTTCCGACAGTGGAAGGATAACAAGTCTTGGCTCTTCAGGCCTATATTGCCAACTAGTCTCACTCAAATGGACTCCCACTTTTTTATAATTTGAAACAAGTCCATTTTGTCACAGGGATGAGTCATATTCATTCAACAAATAACCTTGTTTTGTTTCATCTCCTGATGAAAATATATCATTAAAAACAATAGATTTTTGAGTCTCTTGGAAATTACCATATTGGTAACATGAAATATTTAAGTTTGTGTATGTGTATATTAGCGACTGCTCCCACATTGGTGTGTGAAGACGATTTTATAAACTTACGGGAGTGGGTTCACATCAGACACAGCAAAGACTTGTTTCAAATTTTTAAGACTTTTCAAGTATAAAAGCTTTAAGCTATTCTTAAACATTGGACTAAGTATTGGAGGGGTACGCCGGGCCTTGGCTGTAGTGTAAGACCAAGGCGACACATGAAGAACCCCAGCAGCAAGCTACTGTAACGGGCCTTCCCCCATAAAAAATAAGATTAATATCGAGTGGGCCGATGGCCCACATATCAGATATTAAACTGATAAGAACAGATACTACACTTGATCTTAGCCAAAAGGCCGAGAAAGGTATGCTTATTCCCCTCCAGGGCTTCCCTTTTTGTACTCGCCTCCCTCTTGCCTGCTTCCTTCATTCACCCGATGTGGGAATTGGGATGCAGACACTTTCGCTTTCGCTGCCAGCTCCCTTCCTTCACCAACAAAAACAACTTCAATGGAGTATTATTCTTTTACTTCTTTACTTTCTCTATATATATTCAAATCAAACTTACACTGTACTACTGCATATGCATATGTGTTTATGATTGCATTGCTTTTTCTTTTCTTATTTTTCTGTAGTTTAAATTCACTCCACGCCAACAAACAGCACAACTTCATTTCATGCTCGATTACAAATGGCTCCTTCCACTCATGTACCTACTATGCTTTGCTTTAATTTCTCCATTTTGTTTTTATCACATATCTATTAAGTAAACACAACAGCTAATGGACAAACTCAAACTTCTCAGATAAGTCCGACTTCTTAAAATCCATTCTATCAAAATATGTGTTTTTAATCAACATAATCCTTTTAGCTTGTTTTGCTGATAAAAATCACATTACATCTTCAAACCATATAAATTTATAATCATATCCAACACATTTCTTACTCGTTTAAAAACCTCACAAAAATTATTTTTCCGGGCAACCCTTTCTTCGTTATGTCATCCCGCTCTCAGGTATTGAATATTCAACCATACATTATGTTTCCCGTAATTGTTCGCTGTTCCTTTCCAAGATGCTATCCGCTTTTTCAACCAACATGTCCCGCTCTTTTCATCATCTTCACCTAAAATCACTTCCAATTCGATTCTAACATTTACGGGATGACTTTTACCGAACAAATATATTTAGAATAAAAAAACGCTCAATAAATAACATTATATTCGAATTTAGTTAATGGATGAAACGGAAAAATCCATCTTCAACAATCCAAACTCAATGCCCGCTCTTGTTTTACCATCTGTGATGTTTATTTTTTCAGTTGAATGTACATAAAGGTGCTATAGTCCATGTTCTAACAGCATCACCGCATCATTTAAGCCGTCCATTTCAACTTTCAAGTAGTACGATATCTAGCCGTGGGTCTCCATTAATGGGACTCGAAACTCAAAACAAGCTTCTAAAATAAAGGAATTGTAAAGTGATCGCGTGGATGTAATTGATGAAGTAACTTGACTGCTATCAACCCCCTTTTGCTTCAAATTCCAAATTTCATCCATCACATCAATCTTCTCCTCTCATTCTATCCGTATCTTGTTCTCTACGTCATCATAAGAATTCTTCGTGCTCATGACTTGGTCCCCCGGCATCGCTTTTCGTCTCATATCAATATTACCCATAGTTATAAATATAAGATACGACAAGATGAGATTAAATAGGTACAAGACTCGTACGTTAAGTTCCACTTACCGGAAAAACTCTAGATTCTAAAACTTAATTCAGTCTCGGATAATGTCAACACCCAAATAGGCACAACACTTATATTTGCCGAAAAATCTAAAGTAGCAACATACTTCAAACATCCTCGTTTATCGACTTTTACCTTTGAAAGATTTTATCTTAAATCGTCGATTAGCCAACAACTTAGCAATGAGTTTGTATCCTAACACAATCAAACTAAGTGGTCGATAATGTATAACTTTCAATGAGCTACCCACCTTTGGAATTAGAGTGATGAAAGAACCATTACAGCCATGTGGAATATTAGCTTAAATAAGAAACTCCGTGACACCATCAAAAATATCATAGTTCGAGAAGCCATTTGCACCCGGAACTTTATCCCCTTCGCACGACCAAACAACACTTTTAATTTCCTCAATCGTGCACAGAACTTCCGAACAATCGTCTTGATATGACACGAGATTTGTACACCGTGTGCTATGTTTTTGAACACTCTCGCCTTCGAACCTGTTAAATTTTATTTATTACTAAAATAATCTTCTCACCAATTTGCGGATCATGCTGCTAATTGACTGTTTTTGTACCACGAATAATAAGTTGCATGTGTCTTCTATTAAGAATACTAAGAATACTGTCAACGTACTTTGCTTTTCCGTCCCCTTCAAATTCTTCGTTTAATCTTAGCTTCTTTAATAACATCTAAAGTTTTCAATTTCTCGTAATCATGATTTTTCTCAAAATATTCAAACGATCCCCCATTACTTTTGGAGTGGCATTTTCCTTGATCAATCTCACATCGTCAAAATCATCCCATTTCATGCAACAATTATACAAGTTGAAAGCTGCCACCACATGTTTGAAAAAAAAAAACGTGTCTCTAATATGGAATTGATTTCTCCAACGATGGTGACATTAAACCCGAAATATCTACAAGATTCCTGAAAACTGAAAATCTATCCAATTTGCTAATTTTTCACCGCTAACACTAATTGGGTAAAATCATACCCACCCATAGAATGTTTCTTATCAAGTAACCCTTCTTTTATGAATGAAATCATTAAATGAATTTGTCGTATCTTGAGGAAAAACCAAACCTACCCTCTCGGAATGTGAATCTGATAGAAAACTTGTATAAATTGTGTATTCATGAAAAACTTAGGAAACACCCACTCCCCTTCGACAATAATAATTTATTCCTTCCCATTAAATCTATTCACTTCAACCACCGAAGGATCCCAAATGCATAGTAATAACCCATTGGCCCTTTCCCTAAATACTCTATAATTTTACAAGATCTAACGGACCATACATGTTTCTTGAATCCCAAAAAATTTAACAATATGCGTTCTACACAACTTCATGTCTTTATTCGGTTTGTCGTTGCTCCCGATCCCACTAATATTTAAGAGAAAGAATATTCAATTATCCATTGTGTAACGGACCATACATGTTCCTTGAATCCCAAAAAATTTAACAATATGCGTTCTACACAACTTCATGTCTTTATTCGGTTTGTCGTTGCTCCCGATCCCACTAATATTTAAGAGAAAGAATATTCAATTATCCGTTGTGTTCTCACTCGATAATTTAAGAATGTATGATTCATACCCTTTCGATTTTCTGACGTGGCTTCGTAGGAGGATGAATAAACCGGCTTATCCAACGAATTCTCGACATCAAAATCATGTTCCTTGACGGTGGGTTGCTTCCGGAACCCCTCGACACCAACACAATGAAATCGACCCCCATCAAACCCTCGTGGTTTCGACATGGATTAAGACGAACTTCCATCTTCATCGGCATTATTTGACTTTTTTGATCTTTCCTTATCATTAGTTATGCTTTCACAGTGGCCATGTCTTCCATAGATATTTGTTTGCTCGGATTAGTACTATCACCCTCAAAACACATGTCATCCCTCTCGTGTATACCTTTATCTTTCCAACTTGATTTGATTGACCCGTGTATATTGAACCGCCTCCACAAAAACATCCTCCTCCTCGTTTCCACTCACATCATCGCCATTAACCGAGTTACTGTATTCTTCTTGTTGGCTTATATCATCCATATTCTTTTAAATGTTATGAATCTGTCATCTAATCCCTTTCACGCACACTTTATACTTCACCTCTTCAATTTCCACCGTAACAAACTCTTCTATTTTGTGATTTTATGATGGTTTTTAAAGATGCTCCCCCCTTAAACGTGTCTTTATTTTTTTATCCCTGTCAATAAACATAGCTTCATCCCAAGAAATTGCAATTTTCTTGAATGCAACAGATGTACAAGCACACATCGAAAAGGAAGGCCCTCAATTTCAAGCCACACCATCCTTTCATCAACCAAAAAGTTATTTGTTAACAACCTCATCTCCTAAAGTACCAGTATTCTCTACGTATTTTTTGAACTTAATGCAAGGATTTTGATACTTAAATTCAATACACACCCACGTCCCACAATACAGTTAACTTTAATTTCGTTAAATCATTCTTCACAACACACATTATACAAGATTTCATTGAGATTCACATTCCGAAGACACCCAAGATCCATACACAATAAGTCAAGCACAATCTACATATATTTTATTCCTAAAAAATATTATATGTTCATGTTGACTATGTGTCTCCCCTTCCCTGTTGACATCGAGGCATAATATTTTGAATTTCCTTCCTAAATTGAGTTTTCTTACCATTTGAATTTACTTGTGGTCTTGGTTGATCTGTGTGGGCTCATATTATTTTCTCTTCCCTTATAAACCTCGCAGTCGAAGAAAATAAAAGAAATCTCCCAATCGATATGGTGCAAAAGTTTTGAATCAAACACTACTTATTATCAACATCTATAAATTTGGCAATAGAAAGCTTCATCCCTAACAACTTCCTTGACATATAAACATCTACAACCACTCTATATTTTAACCTATCTTCCATAGATCCTTCATCTCCAAATCCCCCTGAAAAAGTTGTATCAAATGTCGTGAAAGACAAATCTCCCACCTTTTTTAAATTAGGGTTCTCGTTTGATTTGATTTTCTTTGCAAACATCCATTAACAATGACCCCCCCCCCCCCCCGGCGCCCACCAGAACGCTATATAGAGGTCAACCCTATTTTTTTTTTCAAAACGTTTCACAATTAACATTGTATGTGGTTTACCACTTTGAAGCGTATTCATCTTTCATTTTCATCCAACACCTGATTTCATGCCCTTATATCGAAAAATAACTAGGATTTTGATTTTTTAAACTTATGTAATGTTGGTGTTGTATTTTGAAAATATATTTGAGCTTTGCAGTATCGGTTTGATATTTCACTTTTTAACATTTATACTAAAAATAACATCACATAAGTTCCTATACGTGTTAGCTCAGTTACATAGACCATGTAGCGACTTGGTTAGGAGGATAGGAAGCCATTGACTCCACGTATTTCTTATATAAAAAGAGTGAAATGAGCCATTAACTATGGGATTACCGAAATAAGTCGGGTAGTGCCCGTGATGGACTTGCCTTTGCGGCTAAGTACTTGACTTCAAAGATAGCTAGCTAGTTTCAATGAAGAAAGAGGAGTTGTACCAAAAGAACATGCTTTCTACCCCTTCTACTTGCACATGGACAGAAATGGATAGAATACCCTATAAAGCTTTACTTTTCCTATTCCATATGATTGACTTTGGTCTTTTCCTTCACACCTTTGGTGGAATGCAAAGAAGGCCTCCTGTTCCCTATGATTGACTTTGGGCTTTTCCTGTAACCCTTAGGTGGAATGCGAAGAAGGCCTCCTTCCGGGGGAGGGGGGGTCCGAGACATCAATGAGATACCACTCTGGAAGAGCTAGAATTTTCAGGAGGTTCGGGCCAAGGGAGAGTCTCATGTAGAAAGTTTCTATAATGTAATAGAATTTAGCCACAAAATTAATTTTATCTAGATGTCCACGTAATATAACATTTCAAAAATCCAATCTCAATAACTTAGTCGTTGATTGGAAATGTTCTTAGGGATCTAACTCGGGTTCTCTTCATGTATGTTGATGCGTGCCTGCAAAGAAAAATCTAAAAAAAAAAAATCTTACCAAAAATAAAATCACATATGTTCTAGCGTTTCTTATATATTTAATATGGCTAATACAAAGCAATCAGTTTATCGAGATGTCCCCATAATATAGCATTTCAATGATCCATTTCAAATAAGTTATTTGTATTTAAGAAATGGTTACATGCTTTTAACTAGGGGTTTATTTCGTTATGTTAAATACAAGTTTGCGTTTTAAAATAGGTACCGCTTACGAAGAAAAATTACAAACAAATCGTCATGTCAATGATGCGTTTTCAATTCCCCTGTATCTTAAACCGAGAGACCCTAAGGTAGATATTAGGGTTTGGGTTAAACATGCCCCGATAAGGCGCAAATTATAGATTTCCGGCCGATCGGTCCGTAATTGTTGCATCAAGCAAGTCGGAGTCTATGAGATTCTAGGTTTAGTGTTTACGGTATATCGTATTCCGTTCTATATAAGTTGAAGTGACTGGTTTCTCATATATAATTGTGTCATGTTCTGTATTGTTTAAACAAAAAGTATGATGTGTGAAGTATGATTATTTTCAATAACATAAACATT
Organism: Lactuca sativa; assembly: GCF_002870075.4. Taxonomy (NCBI): domain Eukaryota; kingdom Viridiplantae; phylum Streptophyta; class Magnoliopsida; order Asterales; family Asteraceae; genus Lactuca; species Lactuca sativa. The sequence goes on from NC_056627.2 coordinate 268,424,327, forward strand.
AAATAAGATTACATAAAAAGTAAATCGATTGCACGGTAGTGTCGACATTGCGGGCGGAAGCTTCTATTTGGCGTTGGTGTTATGTTTTGATGGGACAACATTTCCCGAAGCTTTTATAAGTAAGACGGACCTTTGTCGTCATCTCTTCAGACTGATTGTCTTTCCCACTGCAATCCTGCTTTTGGGGTACCAGGATAGTCATACAAGTTGATGATAAGTTGGACTAGAAAGAAACCATCAGATGGTTTCGAAGAACCAAAATCCCTTGATGTCGTTGGAGATGGTTTTGTTTTACATGACGCGAAGTCCAATTACAATGTGTTGGTGGAATTGTTAATCAAAAGGAAATTTAAGTTTGTGTAGGTATATATTAGTGACTGCTCCCACATTGGTGTGTGAAGGATTCCAAGACGATTTTATAAATCTATCTTGTAGATTGTTCATCACTGGGCCTGGTAACGTTTGCCTGTAACCCAAGTGGGGGTATCAAAGTGGGTTGGATTATGATTTGGTCGAGTTAGGTTGGGTCTGGTGGTGTGTAATTTGACTTGCCCGTTCCAAGTCAATAGTTGTTTCACGTGGCCTGAGCGAAGGCTTTGGGTCTCTTGGAACCTAGAGAAGGGGGCAATGCGTTAGGCTGGCTTCACAGAGCTGCGACAACTCCTCGCTTCCAGACAGTGGAAGGATAACAAGTCTTGGCTCTTCAGGCCTATATTGCCAACTAGTCTCACTCAAATGGACTCCCACTTTTTTATAATTTGAAACAAGTCCATTTTGTAACGTTTGCCTGTAACCCAAGTGGGGGTATCAAAGTGGGTTGGATTATGATTTGGTCGAGTTAGGTTGGGTCTGGTGGTGTGTAATTTGACTTGCCCGTTCCAAGTCGATAGTTGTTTCAAGTGGCCTGAGCGAAGGCTTTGGGTGTAACCTAGAGAAGGGGGCAATGCGTTAGGCTGGCTTCACAGAGCTGCGACAACTCCTCGCTTCCGACAGTGGAAGGATAACAAGTCTTGGCTCTTCAGGCCTATATTGCCAACTAGTCTCACTCAAATGGACTCCCACTTTTTTATAATTTGAAACAAGTCCATTTTGTCACAGGGATGAGTCATATTCATTCAACAAATAACCTTGTTTTGTTTCATCTCCTGATGAAAATATATCATTAAAAACAACAGATTTTTGAGTCTCTTGGAAATTGGTAACATGAAATATTTAAGTTTGTGTATGTGTATATTAGCGACTGCTCCCACATTGGTGTGTGAAGACGATTTTATAAACTTACGGGAGTGGGTTCACATCAGACACAGCAAAGACTTGTTTCAAATTTTTAAGACTTTTCAAGTATAAAAGCTTTAAGCTATTCTTAAACATTGGACTAAGTATTGGAGGGGTACGCCGGGCCTTGGCTGTAGTGTAAGACCAAGGCGACACATGAAGAACCCCAGCAGCAAGCTACTGTAACGGGCCTTCCCCCATAAAAAATAAGATTAATATCGAGTGGGCCGATGGCCCACATATCAGATATTAAACTGATAAGAACAGATACTACACTTGATCTTAGCCAAAAGGCCGAGAAAGGTATGCTTATTCCCCTCCAGGGCTTCCCTTTTTGTACTCGCCTCCCTCTTGCCTGCTTCCTTCATTCACCCGATGTGGGAATTGGGATGCAGACACTTTCGCTTTCGCTGCCAGCTCCCTTCCTTCACCAACAAAAACAACTTCAATGGAGTATTATTCTTTTACTTCTTTACTTTCTCTATATATATTCAAATCAAACTTACACTGTACTACTGCATATGCATATGTGTTTATGATTGCATTGCTTTTTCTTTTCTTATTTTTCTGTAGTTTAAATTCACTCCACGCCAACAAACAGCACAACTTCATTTCATGCTCGATTACAAATGGCTCCTTCCACTCATGTACCTACTATGCTTTGCTTTAATTTCTCCATTTTGTTTTTATCACATATCTATTAAGTAAACACAACAGCTAATGGACAAACTCAAACTTCTCAGATAAGTCCGACTTCTTAAAATCCATTCTATCAAAATATGTGTTTTTAATCAACATAATCCTTTTAGCTTGTTTTGCTGATAAAAATCACATTACATCTTCAAACCATATAAATTTATAATCATATCCAACACATTTCTTACTCGTTTAAAAACCTCACAAAAATTATTTTTCCGGGCAACCCTTTCTTCGTTATGTCATCCCGCTCTCAGGTATTGAATATTCAACCATACATTATGTTTCCCGTAATTGTTCGCTGTTCCTTTCCAAGATGCTATCCGCTTTTTCAACCAACATGTCCCGCTCTTTTCATCATCTTCACCTAAAATCACTTCCAATTCGATTCTAACATTTACGGGATGACTTTTACCGAACAAATATATTTAGAATAAAAAAACGCTCAATAAATAACATTATATTCGAATTTAGTTAATGGATGAAACGGAAAAATCCATCTTCAACAATCCAAACTCAATGCCCGCTCTTGTTTTACCATCTGTGATGTTTATTTTTTCAGTTGAATGTACATAAAGGTGCTATAGTCCATGTTCTAACAGCATCACCGCATCATTTAAGCCGTCCATTTCAACTTTCAAGTAGTACGATATCTAGCCGTGGGTCTCCATTAATGGGACTCGAAACTCAAAACAAGCTTCTAAAATAAAGGAATTGTAAAGTGATCGCGTGGATGTAATTGATGAAGTAACTTGACTGCTATCAACCCCCTTTTGCTTCAAATTCCAAATTTCATCCATCACATCAATCTTCTCCTCTCATTCTATCCGTATCTTGTTCTCTACGTCATCATAAGAATTCTTCGTGCTCATGACTTGGTCCCCCGGCATCGCTTTTCGTCTCATATCAATATTACCCATAGTTATAAATATAAGATACGACAAGATGAGATTAAATAGGTACAAGACTCGTACGTTAAGTTCCACTTACCGGAAAAACTCTAGATTCTAAAACTTAATTCAGTCTCGGATAATGTCAACACCCAAATAGGCACAACACTTATATTTGCCGAAAAATCTAAAGTAGCAACATACTTCAAACATCCTCGTTTATCGACTTTTACCTTTGAAAGATTTTATCTTAAATCGTCGATTAGCCAACAACTTAGCAATGAGTTTGTATCCTAACACAATCAAACTAAGTGGTCGATAATGTATAACTTTCAATGAGCTACCCACCTTTGGAATTAGAGTGATGAAAGAACCATTACAGCCATGTGGAATATTAGCTTAAATAAGAAACTCCGTGACACCATCAAAAATATCATAGTTCGAGAAGCCATTTGCACCCGGAACTTTATCCCCTTCGCACGACCAAACAACACTTTTAATTTCCTCAATCGTGCACAGAACTTCCGAACAATCGTCTTGATATGACACGAGATTTGTACACCGTGTGCTATGTTTTTGAACACTCTCGCCTTCGAACCTGTTAAATTTTATTTATTACTAAAATAATCTTCTCACCAATTTGCGGATCATGCTGCTAATTGACTGTTTTTGTACCACGAATAATAAGTTGCATGTGTCTTCTATTAAGAATACTAAGAATACTGTCAACGTACTTTGCTTTTCCGTCCCCTTCAAATTCTTCGTTTAATCTTAGCTTCTTTAATAACATCTAAAGTTTTCAATTTCTCGTAATCATGATTTTTCTCAAAATATTCAAACGATCCCCCATTACTTTTGGAGTGGCATTTTCCTTGATCAATCTCACATCGTCAAAATCATCCCATTTCATGCAACAATTATACAAGTTGAAAGCTGCCACCACATGTTTGAAAAAAAAAAACGTGTCTCTAATATGGAATTGATTTCTCCAACGATGGTGACATTAAACCCGAAATATCTACAAGATTCCTGAAAACTGAAAATCTATCCAATTTGCTAATTTTTCACCATTAACACTAATTGGGTAAAATCATACCCACCCATAGAATGTTTCTTATCAAGTAACCCTTCTTTTATGAATGAAATCATTAAATGAATTTGTCGTATCTTGAGGAAAAACCAAACCTACCCTCTCGGAATGTGAATCTGATAGAAAACTTGTATAAATTGTGTATTCATGAAAAACTTAGGAAACACCCACTCCCCTTCGACAATAATAATTTATTCCTTCCCATTAAATCTATTCACTTCAACCACCGAAGGATCCCAAATGCATAGTAATAACCCATTGGCCCTTTCCCTAAATACTCTATAATTTTACAAGATCTAACGGACCATACATGTTTCTTGAATCCCAAAAAATTTAACAATATGCGTTCTACACAACTTCATGTCTTTATTCGGTTTGTCGTTGCTCCCGATCCCACTAATATTTAAGAGAAAGAATATTCAATTATCCATTGTGTAACGGACCATACATGTTCCTTGAATCCCAAAAAATTTAACAATATGCGTTCTACACAACTTCATGTCTTTATTCGGTTTGTCGTTGCTCCCGATCCCACTAATATTTAAGAGAAAGAATATTCAATTATCCGTTGTGTTCTCACTCGATAATTTAAGAATGTATGATTCATACCCTTTCGATTTTCTGACGTGGCTTCGTAGGAGGATGAATAAACCGGCTTATCCAACGAATTCTCGACATCAAAATCATGTTCCTTGACGGTGGGTTGCTTCCGGAACCCCTCGACACCAACACAATGAAATCGACCCCCATCAAACCCTCGTGGTTTCGACATGGATTAAGACGAACTTCCATCTTCATCGGCATTATTTGACTTTTTTGATCTTTCCTTATCATTAGTTATGCTTTCACAGTGGCCATGTCTTCCATAGATATTTGTTTGCTCGGATTAGTACTATCACCCTCAAAACACATGGCATCCCTCTCGTGTATACCTTTATCTTTCCAACTTGATTTGATTGACCCGTGTATATTGAACCGCCTCCACAAAAACATCCTCCTCCTCGTTTCCACTCACATCATCGCCATTAACCGAGTTACTGTATTCTTCTTGTTGGCTTATATCATCCATATTCTTTTAAATGTTATGAATCTGTCATCTAATCCCTTTCACGCACACTTTATACTTCACCTCTTCAATTTCCACCGTAACAAACTCTTCTATTTTGTGATTTTATGATGGTTTTTAAAGATGCTCCCCCCTTAAACGTGTCTTTATTTTTTTATCCCTGTCAATAAACATAGCTTCATCCCAAGAAATTGCAATTTTCTTGAATGCAACAGATGTACAAGCACACATCGAAAAGGAAGGCCCTCAATTTCAAGCCACACCATCCTTTCATCAACCAAAAAGTTATTTGTTAACAACCTCATCTCCTAAAGTACCAGTATTCTCTACGTATTTTTTGAACTTAATGCAAGGATTTTGATACTTAAATTCAATACACACCCACGTCCCACAATACAGTTAACTTTAATTTCGTTAAATCATTCTTCACAACACACATTATACAAGATTTCATTGAGATTCACATTCCGAAGACACCCAAGATCCATACACAATAAGTCAAGCACAATCTACATATATTTTATTCCTAAAAAATATTATATGTTCATGTTGACTATGTGTCTCCCCTTCCCTGTTGACATCGAGGCATAATATTTTGAATTTCCTTCCTAAATTGAGTTTTCTTACCATTTGAATTTACTTGTGGTCTTGGTTGATCTGTGTGGGCTCATATTATTTTCTCTTCCCTTATAAACCTCGCAGTCGAAGAAAATAAAAGAAATCTCCCAATCGATATGGTGCAAAAGTTTTGAATCAAACACTACTTATTATCAACATCTATAAATTTGGCAATAGAAAGCTTCATCCCTAACAACTTCCTTGACATATAAACATCTACAACCACTCTATATTTTAACCTATCTTCCATAGATCCTTCATCTCCAAATCCCCCTGAAAAAGTTGTATCAAATGTCGTGAAAGACAAATCTCCCACCTTTTTTAAATTAGGGTTCTCGTTTGATTTGATTTTCTTTGCAAACATCCATTAACAATGACCCCCCCCCCCCCCCCCCCCGGCGCCCACCAGAACGCTATATAGAGGTCAACCCTATTTTTTTTTTCAAAACGTTTCACAATTAACATTGTATGTGGTTTACCACTTTGAAGCGTATTCATCTTTCATTTTCATCCAACACCTGATTTCATGCCCTTATATCGAAAAATAACTAGGATTTTGATTTTTTAAACTTATGTAATGTTGGTGTTGTATTTTGAAAATATATTTGAGCTTTGCAGTATCGGTTTGATATTTCACTTTTTAACATTTATACTAAAAATAACATCACATAAGTTCCTATACGTGTTAGCTCAGTTACATAGACCATGTAGCGACTTGGTTAGGAGGATAGGAAGCCATTGACTCCACGTATTTCTTATATAAAAAGAGTGAAATGAGCCATTAACTATGGGATTACCGAAATAAGTCGGGTAGTGCCCGTGATGGACTTGCCTTTGCGGCTAAGTACTTGACTTCAAAGATAGCTAGCTAGTTTCAATGAAGAAAGAGGAGTTGTACCAAAAGAACATGCTTTCTACCCCTTCTACTTGCACATGGACAGAAATGGATAGAATACCCTATAAAGCTTTACTTTTCCTATTCCATATGATTGACTTTGGTCTTTTCCTTCACACCTTTGGTGGAATGCAAAGAAGGCCTCCTGTTCCCTATGATTGACTTTGGGCTTTTCCTGTAACCCTTAGGTGGAATGCGAAGAAGGCCTCCTTCCGGGGGAGGGGGGGTCCGAGACATCAATGAGATACCACTCTGGAAGAGCTAGAATTTTCAGGAGGTTCGGGCCAAGGGAGAGTCTCATGTAGAAAGTTTCTATAATGTAATAGAATTTAGCCACAAAATTAATTTTATCTAGATGTCCACGTAATATAACATTTCAAAAATCCAATCTCAATAACTTAGTCGTTGATTGGAAATGTTCTTAGGGATCTAACTCGGGTTCTCTTCATGTATGTTGATGCGTGCCTGCAAAGAAAAATCTAAAAAAAAAAATCTTACCAAAAATAAAATCACATATGTTCTAGCGTTTCTTATATATTTAATATGGCTAATACAAAGCAATCAGTTTATCGAGATGTCCCCATAATATAGCATTTCAATGATCCATTTCAAATAAGTTATTTGTATTTAAGAAATGGTTACATGCTTTTAACTAGGGGTTTATTTCGTTATGTTAAATACAAGTTTGCGTTTTAAAATAGGTACCGCTTACGAAGAAAAATTACAAACAAATCGTCATGTCAATGATGCGTTTTCAATTCCCCTGTATCTTAAACCGAGAGACCCTAAGGTAGATATTAGGGTTTGGGTTAAACATGCCCCGATAAGGCGCAAATTATAGATTTCCGGCCGATCGGTCCGTAATTGTTGCATCAAGCAAGTCGGAGTCTATGAGATTCTAGGTTTAGTGTTTACGGTATATCGTATTCCGTTCTATATAAGTTGAAGTGACTGGTTTCTCATATATAATTGTGTCATGTTCTGTATTGTTTAAACAAAAAGTATGATGTGTGAAGTATGATTATTTTCAATAACATAAACATTAAATAAGATTACATAAAAAGTAAATCGATTGCACGGTAGTGTCGACATTGCGGGCGGAAGCTTCTATTTGGCGTTGGTGTTATGTTTTGATGGGACAACATTTCCCGAAGCTTTTATAAGTAAGACGGACCTTTGTCGTCATCTCTTCAGACTGATTGTCTTTCCCACTGCAATCCTGCTTTTGGGGTACCAGGATAGTCATACAAGTTGATGATAAGTTGGACTAGAAAGAAACCATCAGATGGTTTCGAAGAACCAAAATCCCTTGATGTCGTTGGAGATGGTTTTGTTTTACATGACGCGAAGTCCAATTACAATGTGTTGGTGGAATTGTTAATCAAAAGGAAATTTAAGTTTGTGTAGGTATATATTAGTGACTGCTCCCACATTGGTGTGTGAAGGATTCCAAGACGATTTTATAAATCTATCTTGTAGATTGTTCATCACTGGGCCTGGTAACGTTTGCCTGTAACCCAAGTGGGGGTATCAAAGTGGGTTGGATTATGATTTGGTCGAGTTAGGTTGGGTCTGGTGGTGTGTAATTTGACTTGCCCGTTCCAAGTCAATAGTTGTTTCACGTGGCCTGAGCGAAGGCTTTGGGTCTCTTGGAACCTAGAGAAGGGGGCAATGCGTTAGGCTGGCTTCACAGAGCTGCGACAACTCCTCGCTTCCAGACAGTGGAAGGATAACAAGTCTTGGCTCTTCAGGCCTATATTGCCAACTAGTCTCACTCAAATGGACTCCCACTTTTTTATAATTTGAAACAAGTCCATTTTGTAACGTTTGCCTGTAACCCAAGTGGGGGTATCAAAGTGGGTTGGATTATGATTTGGTCGAGTTAGGTTGGGTCTGGTGGTGTGTAATTTGACTTGCCCGTTCCAAGTCGATAGTTGTTTCAAGTGGCCTGAGCGAAGGCTTTGGGTGTAACCTAGAGAAGGGGGCAATGCGTTAGGCTGGCTTCACAGAGCTGCGACAACTCCTCGCTTCCGACAGTGGAAGGATAACAAGTCTTGGCTCTTCAGGCCTATATTGCCAACTAGTCTCACTCAAATGGACTCCCACTTTTTTATAATTTGAAACAAGTCCATTTTGTCACAGGGATGAGTCATATTCATTCAACAAATAACCTTGTTTTGTTTCATCTCCTGATGAAAATATATCATTAAAAACAACAGATTTTTGAGTCTCTTGGAAATTGGTAACATGAAATATTTAAGTTTGTGTATGTGTATATTAGCGACTGCTCCCACATTGGTGTGTGAAGACGATTTTATAAACTTACGGGAGTGGGTTCACATCAGACACAGCAAAGACTTGTTTCAAATTTTTAAGACTTTTCAAGTATAAAAGCTTTAAGCTATTCTTAAACATTGGACTAAGTATTGGAGGGGTACGCCGGGCCTTGGCTGTAGTGTAAGACCAAGGCGACACATGAAGAACCCCAGCAGCAAGCTACTGTAACGGGCCTTCCCCCATAAAAAATAAGATTAATATCGAGTGGGCCGATGGCCCACATATCAGATATTAAACTGATAAGAACAGATACTACACTTGATCTTAGCCAAAAGGCCGAGAAAGGTATGCTTATTCCCCTCCAGGGCTTCCCTTTTTGTACTCGCCTCCCTCTTGCCTGCTTCCTTCATTCACCCGATGTGGGAATTGGGATGCAGACACTTTCGCTTTCGCTGCCAGCTCCCTTCCTTCACCAACAAAAACAACTTCAATGGAGTATTATTCTTTTACTTCTTTACTTTCTCTATATATATTCAAATCAAACTTACACTGTACTACTGCATATGCATATGTGTTTATGATTGCATTGCTTTTTCTTTTCTTATTTTTCTGTAGTTTAAATTCACTCCACGCCAACAAACAGCACAACTTCATTTCATGCTCGATTACAAATGGCTCCTTCCACTCATGTACCTACTATGCTTTGCTTTAATTTCTCCATTTTGTTTTTATCACATATCTATTAAGTAAACACAACAGCTAATGGACAAACTCAAACTTCTCAGATAAGTCCGACTTCTTAAAATCCATTCTATCAAAATATGTGTTTTTAATCAACATAATCCTTTTAGCTTGTTTTGCTGATAAAAATCACATTACATCTTCAAACCATATAAATTTATAATCATATCCAACACATTTCTTACTCGTTTAAAAACCTCACAAAAATTATTTTTCCGGGCAACCCTTTCTTCGTTATGTCATCCCGCTCTCAGGTATTGAATATTCAACCATACATTATGTTTCCCGTAATTGTTCGCTGTTCCTTTCCAAGATGCTATCCGCTTTTTCAACCAACATGTCCCGCTCTTTTCATCATCTTCACCTAAAATCACTTCCAATTCGATTCTAACATTTACGGGATGACTTTTACCGAACAAATATATTTAGAATAAAAAAACGCTCAATAAATAACATTATATTCGAATTTAGTTAATGGATGAAACGGAAAAATCCATCTTCAACAATCCAAACTCAATGCCCGCTCTTGTTTTACCATCTGTGATGTTTATTTTTTCAGTTGAATGTACATAAAGGTGCTATAGTCCATGTTCTAACAGCATCACCGCATCATTTAAGCCGTCCATTTCAACTTTCAAGTAGTACGATATCTAGCCGTGGGTCTCCATTAATGGGACTCGAAACTCAAAACAAGCTTCTAAAATAAAGGAATTGTAAAGTGATCGTGTGGATGTAATTGATGAAGTAACTTGACTGCTATCAACCCCCTTTTGCTTCAAATTCCAAATTTCATCCATCACATCAATCTTCTCCTCTCATTCTATCCGTATCTTGTTCTCTACGTCATCATAAGAATTCTTCGTGCTCATGACTTGGTCCCCCGGCATCGCTTTTCGTCTCATATCAATATTACCCATAGTTATAAATATAAGACATGACAAGATGAGATTAAATAGGTACAAGACTCGTACGTTAAGTTCCACTTACCGGAGAAACTCTAGATTCTAAAACTTAATTCAGTCTCGGATACTGTCAACACCCAAATAGGCACAACACTTATATTTGCCGAAAAATCTAAAGTAGCAACATACTTCAAACATCCTCGTTTATCGACTTTTACCTTTGAAAGATTTTATCTTAAATCGTCGATTAGCCAACAACTTAGCAATGAGTTTGTATCCCAACACAATCAAACTAAGTGGTCGATAATGTATAACTTTCAATGAGCTACCCACCTTTGGAATTAGAGTGATGAAAGAACCATTACAGCCATGTGGAATATTAGCTTAAATAAGAAACTCCGTGACACCATCAAAAATATCATAGTTCGAGAAGCCATTTGCACCCGGAACTTTATCCCCTTCGCACGACCAAACAACACTTTTAATTTCCTCAATCGTGCACAGAACTTCCGAACAATCGTCTTGATATGACACGAGATTTGTACACCGTGTGCTATGTTTTTGAACACTCTCGCCTTCGAACCTGTTAAATTTTATTTATTACTAAAATAATCTTCTCACCAATTTGCGGATCATGCTGCTAATTGACTGTTTTTGTACCACGAATAATAAGTTGCATGTGTCTTCTATTAAGAATACTAAGAATACTGTCAACGTACTTTGCTTTTCCGTCCCCTTCAAATTCTTCGTTTAATCTTAGCTTCTTTAATAACATCTAAAGTTTTCAATTTCTCGTAATCATGATTTTTCTCAAAATATTCAAACGATCCCCCATTACTTTTGGAGTGGCATTTTCCTTGATCAATCTCACATCGTCAAAATCATCCCATTTCATGCAACAATTATACAAGTTGAAAGCTGCCACCACATGTTTGAAAAAAAAAAACGTGTCTCTAATATGGAATTGATTTCTCCAACGATGGTGACATTAAACCCGAAATATCTACAAGATTCCTGAAAACTGAAAATCTATCCAATTTGCTAATTTTTCACCGCTAACACTAATTGGGTAAAATCATACCCACCCATAGAATGTTTCTTATCAAGTAACCCTTCTTTTATGAATGAAATCATTAAATGAATTTGTCGTATCTTGAGGAAAAACCAAACCTACCCTCTCGGAATGTGAATCTGATAGAAAACTTGTATAAATTGTGTATTCATGAAAAACTTAGGAAACACCCACTCCCCTTCGACAATAATAATTTATTCCTTCCCATTAAATCTATTCACTTCAACCACCGAAGGATCCCAAATGCATAGTAATAACCCATTGGCCCTTTCCCTAAATACTCTATAATTTTACAAGATCTAACGGACCATACATGTTTCTTGAATCCCAAAAAATTTAACAATATGCGTTCTACACAACTTCATGTCTTTATTCGGTTTGTCGTTGCTCCCGATCCCACTAATATTTAAGAGAAAGAATATTCAATTATCCATTGTGTAACGGACCATACATGTTCCTTGAATCCCAAAAAATTTAACAATATGCGTTCTACACAACTTCATGTCTTTATTCGGTTTGTCGTTGCTCCCGATCCCACTAATATTTAAGAGAAAGAATATTCAATTATCCGTTGTGTTCTCACTCGATAATTTAAGAATGTATGATTCATACCCTTTCGATTTTCTGACGTGGCTTCGTAGGAGGATGAATAAACCGGCTTATCCAACGAATTCTCGACATCAAAATCATGTTCCTTGACGGTGGGTTGCTTCCGGAACCCCTCGACACCAACACAATGAAATCGACCCCCATCAAACCCTCGTGGTTTCGACATGGATTAAGACGAACTTCCATCTTCATCGGCATTATTTGACTTTTTTGATCTTTCCTTATCATTAGTTATGCTTTCACAGTGGCCATGTCTTCCATAGATATTTGTTTGCTCGGATTAGTACTATCACCCTCAAAACACATGTCATCCCTCTCGTGTATACCTTTATCTTTCCAACTTGATTTGATTGACCCGTGTATATTGAACTGCCTCCACAAAAACATCCTCCTCCTCGTTTCCACTCACATCATCGCCATTAACCGAGTTACTGTATTCTTCTTGTTGGCTTATATCATCCATATTCTTTTAAATGTTATGAATCTGTCATCTAATCCCTTTCACGCACACTTTATACTTCACCTCTTCAATTTCCACCGTAACAAACTCTTCTATTTTGTGATTTTATGATGGTTTTTAAAGATGCTCCCCCCTTAAACGTGTCTTTATTTTTTATCCCTGTCAATAAACATAGCTTCATCCCAAGAAATTGCAATTTTCTTGAATGCAACAGATGTACAAGCACACATCGAAAAGGAAGGCCCTCAATTTCAAGCCACACCATCCTTTCATCAACCAAAAAGTTATTTGTTAACAACCTCATCTCCTAAAGTACCAGTATTCTCTACGTATTTTTTGAACTTAATGCAAGGATTTTGATACTTAAATTCAATACACACCCACGTCCCACAATACAGTTAACTTTAATTTCGTTAAATCATTCTTCACAACACACATTATACAAGATTTCATTGAGATTCACATTCCGAAGACACCCAAGATCCATACACAATAAGTCAAGCACAATCTACATATATTTTATTCCTAAAAAATATTATATGTTCATGTTGACTATGTGTCTCCCCTTCCCTGTTGACATCGAGGCATAATATTTTGAATTTCCTTCCTAAATTGAGTTTTCTTACCATTTGAATTTACTTGTGGTCTTGGTTGATCTGTGTGGGCTCATATTATTTTCTCTTCCCTTATAAACCTCGCAGTCGAAGAAAATAAAAGAAATCTCCCAATCGATATGGTGCAAAAGTTTTGAATCAAACACTACTTATTATCAACATCTATAAATTTGGCAATAGAAAGCTTCATCCCTAACAACTTCCTTGACATATAAACATCTACAACCACTCTATATTTTAACCTATCTTCCATAGATCCTTCATCTCCAAATCCCCCTGAAAAAGTTGTATCAAATGTCGTGAAAGACAAATCTCCCACCTTTTTTAAATTAGGGTTCTCGTTTGATTTGATTTTCTTTGCAAACATCCATTAACAATGACCCCCCCCCCCCCCCCGGCGCCCACCAGAACGCTATATAGAGGTCAACCCTATTTTTTTTTTTTCAAAACGTTTCACAATTAACATTGTATGTGGTTTACCACTTTGAAGCGTATTCATCTTTCATTTTCATCCAACACCTGATTTCATGCCCTTATATCGAAAAATAACTAGGATTTTGATTTTTTAAACTTATGTAATGTTGGTGTTGTATTTTGAAAGTATATTTGAGCTTTGCAGTATCGGTTTGATATTTCACTTTTTAACATTTATACTAAAAATAACATCACATAAGTTCCTATACGTGTTAGCTCAGTTACATAGACCATGTAGCGACTTGGTTAGGAGGATAGGAAGCCATTGACTCCACGTATTTCTTATATAAAAAGAGTGAAATGAGCCATTAACTATGGGATTACCGAAATAAGTCGGGTAGTGCCCGTGATGGACTTGCCTTTGCGGCTAAGTACTTGACTTCAAAGATAGCTAGCTAGTTTCAATGAAGAAAGAGGAGTTGTACCAAAAGAGCATGCTTTCTACCCCTTCTACTTGCACATGGACAGAAATGGATAGAATACCCTATAAAGCTTTACTTTTCCTATTCCATATGATTGACTTTGGTCTTTTCCTTCACACCTTTGGTGGAATGCAAAGAAGGCCTCCTGTTCCCTATGATTGACTTTGGGCTTTTCCTGTAACCCTTAGGTGGAATGCGAAGAAGGCCTCCTTCCGGGGGAGGGGGGTCCGAGACATCAATGAGATACCACTCTGGAAGAGCTAGAATTTTCAGGAGGTTCGGGCCAAGGGAGAGTCTCATGTAGAAAGTTTCTATAATGTAATAGAATTTAGCCACAAAATTAATTTTATCTAGATGTCCACGTAATATAACATTTCAAAAATCCAATCTCAATAACTTAGTCGTTGATTGGAAATGTTCTTAGGGATCTAACTCGGGTTCTCTTCATGTATGTTGATGCGTGCCTGCAAAGAAAAATCTAAAAAAAAAAAAAATCTTACCAAAAATAAAATCACATATGTTCTAGCGTTTCTTATATATTTAATATGGCTAATACAAAGCAATCAGTTTATCGAGATGTCCCCATAATATAGCATTTCAATGATCCATTTCAAATAAGTTATTTGTATTTAAGAAATGGTTACATGCTTTTAACTAGGGGTTTATTTCGTTATGTTAAATACAAGTTTGCGTTTTAAAATAGGTACCGCTTACGAAGAAAAATTACAAACAAATCGTCATGTCAATGATGCGTTTTCAATTCCCCTGTATCTTAAACCGAGAGACCCTAAGGTAGATATTAGGGTTTGGGTTAAACATGCCCCGATAAGGCGCAAATTATAGATTTCCGGCCGATCGGTCCGTAATTGTTGCATCAAGCAAGTCGGAGTCTATGAGATTCTAGGTTTAGTGTTTACGGTATATCGTATTCCGTTCTATATAAGTTGAAGTGACTGGTTTCTCATATATAATTGTGTCATGTTCTGTATTGTTTAAACAAAAAGTATGATGTGTGAAGTATGATTATTTTCAATAACATAAACATTAAATAAGATTACATAAAAAGTAAATCGATTGCACGGTAGTGTCGACATTGCGGGCGGAAGCTTCTATTTGGCGTTGGTGTTATGTTTTGATGGGACAACATTTCCCGAAGCTTTTATAAGTAAGACGGACCTTTGTCGTCATCTCTTCAGACTGATTGTCTTTCCCACTGCAATCCTGCTTTTGGGGTACCAGGATAGTCATACAAGTTGATGATAAGTTGGACTAGAAAGAAACCATCAGATGGTTTCGAAGAACCAAAATCCCTTGATGTCGTTGGAGATGGTTTTGTTTTACATGACGCGAAGTCCAATTACAATGTGTTGGTGGAATTGTTAATCAAAAGGAAATTTAAGTTTGTGTAGGTATATATTAGTGACTGCTCCCACATTGGTGTGTGAAGGATTCCAAGACGATTTTATAAATCTATCTTGTAGATTGTTCATCACTGGGCCTGGTAACGTTTGCCTGTAACCCAAGTGGGGGTATCAAAGTGGGTTGGATTATGATTTGGTCGAGTTAGGTTGGGTCTGGTGGTGTGTAATTTGACTTGCCCGTTCCAAGTCAATAGTTGTTTCACGTGGCCTGAGCGAAGGCTTTGGGTCTCTTGGAACCTAGAGAAGGGGGCAATGCGTTAGGCTGGCTTCACAGAGCTGCGACAACTCCTCGCTTCCAGACAGTGGAAGGATAACAAGTCTTGGCTCTTCAGGCCTATATTGCCAACTAGTCTCACTCAAATGGACTCCCACTTTTTTATAATTTGAAACAAGTCCATTTTGTAACGTTTGCCTGTAACCCAAGTGGGGGTATCAAAGTGGGTTGGATTATGATTTGGTCGAGTTAGGTTGGGTCTGGTGGTGTGTAATTTGACTTGCCCGTTCCAAGTCGATAGTTGTTTCAAGTGGCCTGAGCGAAGGCTTTGGGTGTAACCTAGAGAAGGGGGCAATGCGTTAGGCTGGCTTCACAGAGCTGCGACAACTCCTCGCTTCCGACAGTGGAAGGATAACAAGTCTTGGCTCTTCAGGCCTATATTGCCAACTAGTCTCACTCAAATGGACTCCCACTTTTTTATAATTTGAAACAAGTCCATTTTGTCACAGGGATGAGTCATATTCATTCAACAAATAACCTTGTTTTGTTTCATCTCCTGATGAAAATATATCATTAAAAACAACAGATTTTTGAGTCTCTTGGAAATTGGTAACATGAAATATTTAAGTTTGTGTATGTGTATATTAGCGACTGCTCCCACATTGGTGTGTGAAGACGATTTTATAAACTTACGGGAGTGGGTTCACATCAGACACAGCAAAGACTTGTTTCAAATTTTTAAGACTTTTCAAGTATAAAAGCTTTAAGCTATTCTTAAACATTGGACTAAGTATTGGAGGGGTACGCCGGGCCTTGGCTGTAGTGTAAGACCAAGGCGACACATGAAGAACCCCAGCAGCAAGCTACTGTAACGGGCCTTCCCCCATAAAAAATAAGATTAATATCGAGTGGGCCGATGGCCCACATATCAGATATTAAACTGATAAGAACAGATACTACACTTGATCTTAGCCAAAAGGCCGAGAAAGGTATGCTTATTCCCCTCCAGGGCTTCCCTTTTTGTACTCGCCTCCCTCTTGCCTGCTTCCTTCATTCACCCGATGTGGGAATTGGGATGCAGACACTTTCGCTTTCGCTGCCAGCTCCCTTCCTTCACCAACAAAAACAACTTCAATGGAGTATTATTCTTTTACTTCTTTACTTTCTCTATATATATTCAAATCAAACTTACACTGTACTACTGCATATGCATATGTGTTTATGATTGCATTGCTTTTTCTTTTCTTATTTTTCTGTAGTTTAAATTCACTCCACGCCAACAAACAGCACAACTTCATTTCATGCTCGATTACAAATGGCTCCTTCCACTCATGTACCTACTATGCTTTGCTTTAATTTCTCCATTTTGTTTTTATCACATATCTATTAAGTAAACACAACAGCTAATGGACAAACTCAAACTTCTCAGATAAGTCCGACTTCTTAAAATCCATTCTATCAAAATATGTGTTTTTAATCAACATAATCCTTTTAGCTTGTTTTGCTGATAAAAATCACATTACATCTTCAAACCATATAAATTTATAATCATATCCAACACATTTCTTACTCGTTTAAAAACCTCACAAAAATTATTTTTCCGGGCAACCCTTTCTTCGTTATGTCATCCCGCTCTCAGGTATTGAATATTCAACCATACATTATGTTTCCCGTAATTGTTCGCTGTTCCTTTCCAAGATGCTATCCGCTTTTTCAACCAACATGTCCCGCTCTTTTCATCATCTTCACCTAAAATCACTTCCAATTCGATTCTAACATTTACGGGATGACTTTTACCGAACAAATATATTTAGAATAAAAAAACGCTCAATAAATAACATTATATTCGAATTTAGTTAATGGATGAAACGGAAAAATCCATCTTCAACAATCCAAACTCAATGCCCGCTCTTGTTTTACCATCTGTGATGTTTATTTTTTCAGTTGAATGTACATAAAGGTGCTATAGTCCATGTTCTAACAGCATCACCGCATCATTTAAGCCGTCCATTTCAACTTTCAAGTAGTACGATATCTAGCCGTGGGTCTCCATTAATGGGACTCGAAACTCAAAACAAGCTTCTAAAATAAAGGAATTGTAAAGTGATCGTGTGGATGTAATTGATGAAGTAACTTGACTGCTATCAACCCCCTTTTGCTTCAAATTCCAAATTTCATCCATCACATCAATCTTCTCCTCTCATTCTATCCGTATCTTGTTCTCTACGTCATCATAAGAATTCTTCGTGCTCATGACTTGGTCCCCCGGCATCGCTTTTCGTCTCATATCAATATTACCCATAGTTATAAATATAAGACATGACAAGATGAGATTAAATAGGTACAAGACTCGTACGTTAAGTTCCACTTACCGGAGAAACTCTAGATTCTAAAACTTAATTCAGTCTCGGATACTGTCAACACCCAAATAGGCACAACACTTATATTTGCCGAAAAATCTAAAGTAGCAACATACTTCAAACATCCTCGTTTATCGACTTTTACCTTTGAAAGATTTTATCTTAAATCGTCGATTAGCCAACAACTTAGCAATGAGTTTGTATCCCAACACAATCAAACTAAGTGGTCGATAATGTATAACTTTCAATGAGCTACCCACCTTTGGAATTAGAGTGATGAAAGAACCATTACAGCCATGTGGAATATTAGCTTAAATAAGAAACTCCGTGACACCATCAAAAATATCATAGTTCGAGAAGCCATTTGCACCCGGAACTTTATCCCCTTCGCACGACCAAACAACACTTTTAATTTCCTCAATCGTGCACAGAACTTCCGAACAATCGTCTTGATATGACACGAGATTTGTACACCGTGTGCTATGTTTTTGAACACTCTCGCCTTCGAACCTGTTAAATTTTATTTATTACTAAAATAATCTTCTCACCAATTTGCGGATCATGCTGCTAATTGACTGTTTTTGTACCACGAATAATAAGTTGCATGTGTCTTCTATTAAGAATACTAAGAATACTGTCAACGTACTTTGCTTTTCCGTCCCCTTCAAATTCTTCGTTTAATCTTAGCTTCTTTAATAACATCTAAAGTTTTCAATTTCTCGTAATCATGATTTTTCTCAAAATATTCAAACGATCCCCCATTACTTTTGGAGTGGCATTTTCCTTGATCAATCTCACATCGTCAAAATCATCCCATTTCATGCAACAATTATACAAGTTGAAAGCTGCCACCACATGTTTGAAAAAAAAAAACGTGTCTCTAATATGGAATTGATTTCTCCAACGATGGTGACATTAAACCCGAAATATCTACAAGATTCCTGAAAACTGAAAATCTATCCAATTTGCTAATTTTTCACCGCTAACACTAATTGGGTAAAATCATACCCACCCATAGAATGTTTCTTATCAAGTAACCCTTCTTTTATGAATGAAATCATTAAATGAATTTGTCGTATCTTGAGGAAAAACCAAACCTACCCTCTCGGAATGTGAATCTGATAGAAAACTTGTATAAATTGTGTATTCATGAAAAACTTAGGAAACACCCACTCCCCTTCGACAATAATAATTTATTCCTTCCCATTAAATCTATTCACTTCAACCACCGAAGGATCCCAAATGCATAGTAATAACCCATTGGCCCTTTCCCTAAATACTCTATAATTTTACAAGATCTAACGGACCATACATGTTTCTTGAATCCCAAAAAATTTAACAATATGCGTTCTACACAACTTCATGTCTTTATTCGGTTTGTCGTTGCTCCCGATCCCACTAATATTTAAGAGAAAGAATATTCAATTATCCATTGTGTAACGGACCATACATGTTCCTTGAATCCCAAAAAATTTAACAATATGCGTTCTACACAACTTCATGTCTTTATTCGGTTTGTCGTTGCTCCCGATCCCACTAATATTTAAGAGAAAGAATATTCAATTATCCGTTGTGTTCTCACTCGATAATTTAAGAATGTATGATTCATACCCTTTCGATTTTCTGACGTGGCTTCGTAGGAGGATGAATAAACCGGCTTATCCAACGAATTCTCGACATCAAAATCATGTTCCTTGACGGTGGGTTGCTTCCGGAACCCCTCGACACCAACACAATGAAATCGACCCCCATCAAACCCTCGTGGTTTCGACATGGATTAAGACGAACTTCCATCTTCATCGGCATTATTTGACTTTTTTGATCTTTCCTTATCATTAGTTATGCTTTCACAGTGGCCATGTCTTCCATAGATATTTGTTTGCTCGGATTAGTACTATCACCCTCAAAACACATGTCATCCCTCTCGTGTATACCTTTATCTTTCCAACTTGATTTGATTGACCCGTGTATATTGAACCGCCTCCACAAAAACATCCTCCTCCTCGTTTCCACTCACATCATCGCCATTAACCGAGTTACTGTATTCTTCTTGTTGGCTTATATCATCCATATTCTTTTAAATGTTATGAATCTGTCATCTAATCCCTTTCACGCACACTTTATACTTCACCTCTTCAATTTCCACCGTAACAAACTCTTCTATTTTGTGATTTTATGATGGTTTTTAAAGATGCTCCCCCCTTAAACGTGTCTTTATTTTTTATCCCTGTCAATAAACATAGCTTCATCCCAAGAAATTGCAATTTTCTTGAATGCAACAGATGTACAAGCACACATCGAAAAGGAAGGCCCTCAATTTCAAGCCACACCATCCTTTCATCAACCAAAAAGTTATTTGTTAACAACCTCATCTCCTAAAGTACCAGTATTCTCTACGTATTTTTTGAACTTAATGCAAGGATTTTGATACTTAAATTCAATACACACCCACGTCCCACAATACAGTTAACTTTAATTTCGTTAAATCATTCTTCACAACACACATTATACAAGATTTCATTGAGATTCACATTCCGAAGACACCCAAGATCCATACACAATAAGTCAAGCACAATCTACATATATTTTATTCCTAAAAAATATTATATGTTCATGTTGACTATGTGTCTCCCCTTCCCTGTTGACATCGAGGCATAATATTTTGAATTTCCTTCCTAAATTGAGTTTTCTTACCATTTGAATTTACTTGTGGTCTTGGTTGATCTGTGTGGGCTCATATTATTTTCTCTTCCCTTATAAACCTCGCAGTCGAAGAAAATAAAAGAAATCTCCCAATCGATATGGTGCAAAAGTTTTGAATCAAACACTACTTATTATCAACATCTATAAATTTGGCAATAGAAAGCTTCATCCCTAACAACTTCCTTGACATATAAACATCTACAACCACTCTATATTTTAACCTATCTTCCATAGATCCTTCATCTCCAAATCCCCCTGAAAAAGTTGTATCAAATGTCGTGAAAGACAAATCTCCCACCTTTTTTAAATTAGGGTTCTCGTTTGATTTGATTTTCTTTGCAAACATCCATTAACAATGACCCCCCCCCCCCCCCCCCCCGGCGCCCACCAGAACGCTATATAGAGGTCAACCCTATTTTTTTTTTTTCAAAACGTTTCACAATTAACATTGTATGTGGTTTACCACTTTGAAGCGTATTCATCTTTCATTTTCATCCAACACCTGATTTCATGCCCTTATATCGAAAAATAACTAGGATTTTGATTTTTTAAACTTATGTAATGTTGGTGTTGTATTTTGAAAGTATATTTGAGCTTTGCAGTATCGGTTTGATATTTCACTTTTTAACATTTATACTAAAAATAACATCACATAAGTTCCTATACGTGTTAGCTCAGTTACATAGACCATGTAGCGACTTGGTTAGGAGGATAGGAAGCCATTGACTCCACGTATTTCTTATATAAAAAGAGTGAAATGAGCCATTAACTATGGGATTACCGAAATAAGTCGGGTAGTGCCCGTGATGGACTTGCCTTTGCGGCTAAGTACTTGACTTCAAAGATAGCTAGCTAGTTTCAATGAAGAAAGAGGAGTTGTACCAAAAGAGCATGCTTTCTACCCCTTCTACTTGCACATGGACAGAAATGGATAGAATACCCTATAAAGCTTTACTTTTCCTATTCCATATGATTGACTTTGGTCTTTTCCTTCACACCTTTGGTGGAATGCAAAGAAGGCCTCCTGTTCCCTATGATTGACTTTGGGCTTTTCCTGTAACCCTTAGGTGGAATGCGAAGAAGGCCTCCTTCCGGGGGAGGGGGGTCCGAGACATCAATGAGATACCACTCTGGAAGAGCTAGAATTTTCAGGAGGTTCGGGCCAAGGGAGAGTCTCATGTAGAAAGTTTCTATAATGTAATAGAATTTAGCCACAAAATTAATTTTATCTAGATGTCCACGTAATATAACATTTCAAAAATCCAATCTCAATAACTTAGTCGTTGATTGGAAATGTTCTTAGGGATCTAACTCGGGTTCTCTTCATGTATGTTGATGCGTGCCTGCAAAGAAAAATCTAAAAAAAAAAAAAATCTTACCAAAAATAAAATCACATATGTTCTAGCGTTTCTTATATATTTAATATGGCTAATACAAAGCAATCAGTTTATCGAGATGTCCCCATAATATAGCATTTCAATGATCCATTTCAAATAAGTTATTTGTATTTAAGAAATGGTTACATGCTTTTAACTAGGGGTTTATTTCGTTATGTTAAATACAAGTTTGCGTTTTAAAATAGGTACCGCTTACGAAGAAAAATTACAAACAAATCGTCATGTCAATGATGCGTTTTCAATTCCCCTGTATCTTAAACCGAGAGACCCTAAGGTAGATATTAGGGTTTGGGTTAAACATGCCCCGATAAGGCGCAAATTATAGATTTCCGGCCGATCGGTCCGTAATTGTTGCATCAAGCAAGTCGGAGTCTATGAGATTCTAGGTTTAGTGTTTACGGTATATCGTATTCCGTTCTATATAAGTTGAAGTGACTGGTTTCTCATATATAATTGTGTCATGTTCTGTATTGTTTAAACAAAAAGTATGATGTGTGAAGTATGATTATTTTCAATAACATAAACATTAAATAAGATTACATAAAAAGTAAATCGATTGCACGGTAGTGTCGACATTGCGGGCGGAAGCTTCTATTTGGCGTTGGTGTTATGTTTTGATGGGACAACATTTCCCGAAGCTTTTATAAGTAAGACGGACCTTTGTCGTCATCTCTTCAGACTGATTGTCTTTCCCACTGCAATCCTGCTTTTGGGGTACCAGGATAGTCATACAAGTTGATGATAAGTTGGACTAGAAAGAAACCATCAGATGGTTTCGAAGAACCAAAATCCCTTGATGTCGTTGGAGATGGTTTTGTTTTACATGACGCGAAGTCCAATTACAATGTGTTGGTGGAATTGTTAATCAAAAGGAAATTTAAGTTTGTGTAGGTATATATTAGTGACTGCTCCCACATTGGTGTGTGAAGGATTCCAAGACGATTTTATAAATCTATCTTGTAGATTGTTCATCACTGGGCCTGGTAACGTTTGCCTGTAACCCAAGTGGGGGTATCAAAGTGGGTTGGATTATGATTTGGTCGAGTTAGGTTGGGTCTGGTGGTGTGTAATTTGACTTGCCCGTTCCAAGTCAATAGTTGTTTCACGTGGCCTGAGCGAAGGCTTTGGGTCTCTTGGAACCTAGAGAAGGGGGCAATGCGTTAGGCTGGCTTCACAGAGCTGCGACAACTCCTCGCTTCCAGACAGTGGAAGGATAACAAGTCTTGGCTCTTCAGGCCTATATTGCCAACTAGTCTCACTCAAATGGACTCCCACTTTTTTATAATTTGAAACAAGTCCATTTTGTAACGTTTGCCTGTAACCCAAGTGGGGGTATCAAAGTGGGTTGGATTATGATTTGGTCGAGTTAGGTTGGGTCTGGTGGTGTGTAATTTGACTTGCCCGTTCCAAGTCGATAGTTGTTTCAAGTGGCCTGAGCGAAGGCTTTGGGTGTAACCTAGAGAAGGGGGCAATGCGTTAGGCTGGCTTCACAGAGCTGCGACAACTCCTCGCTTCCGACAGTGGAAGGATAACAAGTCTTGGCTCTTCAGGCCTATATTGCCAACTAGTCTCACTCAAATGGACTCCCACTTTTTTATAATTTGAAACAAGTCCATTTTGTCACAGGGATGAGTCATATTCATTCAACAAATAACCTTGTTTTGTTTCATCTCCTGATGAAAATATATCATTAAAAACAACAGATTTTTGAGTCTCTTGGAAATTGGTAACATGAAATATTTAAGTTTGTGTATGTGTATATTAGCGACTGCTCCCACATTGGTGTGTGAAGACGATTTTATAAACTTACGGGAGTGGGTTCACATCAGACACAGCAAAGACTTGTTTCAAATTTTTAAGACTTTTCAAGTATAAAAGCTTTAAGCTATTCTTAAACATTGGACTAAGTATTGGAGGGGTACGCCGGGCCTTGGCTGTAGTGTAAGACCAAGGCGACACATGAAGAACCCCAGCAGCAAGCTACTGTAACGGGCCTTCCCCCATAAAAAATAAGATTAATATCGAGTGGGCCGATGGCCCACATATCAGATATTAAACTGATAAGAACAGATACTACACTTGATCTTAGCCAAAAGGCCGAGAAAGGTATGCTTATTCCCCTCCAGGGCTTCCCTTTTTGTACTCGCCTCCCTCTTGCCTGCTTCCTTCATTCACCCGATGTGGGAATTGGGATGCAGACACTTTCGCTTTCGCTGCCAGCTCCCTTCCTTCACCAACAAAAACAACTTCAATGGAGTATTATTCTTTTACTTCTTTACTTTCTCTATATATATTCAAATCAAACTTACACTGTACTACTGCATATGCATATGTGTTTATGATTGCATTGCTTTTTCTTTTCTTATTTTTCTGTAGTTTAAATTCACTCCACGCCAACAAACAGCACAACTTCATTTCATGCTCGATTACAAATGGCTCCTTCCACTCATGTACCTACTATGCTTTGCTTTAATTTCTCCATTTTGTTTTTATCACATATCTATTAAGTAAACACAACAGCTAATGGACAAACTCAAACTTCTCAGATAAGTCCGACTTCTTAAAATCCATTCTATCAAAATATGTGTTTTTAATCAACATAATCCTTTTAGCTTGTTTTGCTGATAAAAATCACATTACATCTTCAAACCATATAAATTTATAATCATATCCAACACATTTCTTACTCGTTTAAAAACCTCACAAAAATTATTTTTCCGGGCAACCCTTTCTTCGTTATGTCATCCCGCTCTCAGGTATTGAATATTCAACCATACATTATGTTTCCCGTAATTGTTCGCTGTTCCTTTCCAAGATGCTATCCGCTTTTTCAACCAACATGTCCCGCTCTTTTCATCATCTTCACCTAAAATCACTTCCAATTCGATTCTAACATTTACGGGATGACTTTTACCGAACAAATATATTTAGAATAAAAAAACGCTCAATAAATAACATTATATTCGAATTTAGTTAATGGATGAAACGGAAAAATCCATCTTCAACAATCCAAACTCAATGCCCGCTCTTGTTTTACCATCTGTGATGTTTATTTTTTCAGTTGAATGTACATAAAGGTGCTATAGTCCATGTTCTAACAGCATCACCGCATCATTTAAGCCGTCCATTTCAACTTTCAAGTAGTACGATATCTAGCCGTGGGTCTCCATTAATGGGACTCGAAACTCAAAACAAGCTTCTAAAATAAAGGAATTGTAAAGTGATCGTGTGGATGTAATTGATGAAGTAACTTGACTGCTATCAACCCCCTTTTGCTTCAAATTCCAAATTTCATCCATCACATCAATCTTCTCCTCTCATTCTATCCGTATCTTGTTCTCTACGTCATCATAAGAATTCTTCGTGCTCATGACTTGGTCCCCCGGCATCGCTTTTCGTCTCATATCAATATTACCCATAGTTATAAATATAAGACATGACAAGATGAGATTAAATAGGTACAAGACTCGTACGTTAAGTTCCACTTACCGGAGAAACTCTAGATTCTAAAACTTAATTCAGTCTCGGATACTGTCAACACCCAAATAGGCACAACACTTATATTTGCCGAAAAATCTAAAGTAGCAACATACTTCAAACATCCTCGTTTATCGACTTTTACCTTTGAAAGATTTTATCTTAAATCGTCGATTAGCCAACAACTTAGCAATGAGTTTGTATCCCAACACAATCAAACTAAGTGGTCGATAATGTATAACTTTCAATGAGCTACCCACCTTTGGAATTAGAGTGATGAAAGAACCATTACAGCCATGTGGAATATTAGCTTAAATAAGAAACTCCGTGACACCATCAAAAATATCATAGTTCGAGAAGCCATTTGCACCCGGAACTTTATCCCCTTCGCACGACCAAACAACACTTTTAATTTCCTCAATCGTGCACAGAACTTCCGAACAATCGTCTTGATATGACACGAGATTTGTACACCGTGTGCTATGTTTTTGAACACTCTCGCCTTCGAACCTGTTAAATTTTATTTATTACTAAAATAATCTTCTCACCAATTTGCGGATCATGCTGCTAATTGACTGTTTTTGTACCACGAATAATAAGTTGCATGTGTCTTCTATTAAGAATACTAAGAATACTGTCAACGTACTTTGCTTTTCCGTCCCCTTCAAATTCTTCGTTTAATCTTAGCTTCTTTAATAACATCTAAAGTTTTCAATTTCTCGTAATCATGATTTTTCTCAAAATATTCAAACGATCCCCCATTACTTTTGGAGTGGCATTTTCCTTGATCAATCTCACATCGTCAAAATCATCCCATTTCATGCAACAATTATACAAGTTGAAAGCTGCCACCACATGTTTGAAAAAAAAAAACGTGTCTCTAATATGGAATTGATTTCTCCAACGATGGTGACATTAAACCCGAAATATCTACAAGATTCCTGAAAACTGAAAATCTATCCAATTTGCTAATTTTTCACCGCTAACACTAATTGGGTAAAATCATACCCACCCATAGAATGTTTCTTATCAAGTAACCCTTCTTTTATGAATGAAATCATTAAATGAATTTGTCGTATCTTGAGGAAAAACCAAACCTACCCTCTCGGAATGTGAATCTGATAGAAAACTTGTATAAATTGTGTATTCATGAAAAACTTAGGAAACACCCACTCCCCTTCGACAATAATAATTTATTCCTTCCCATTAAATCTATTCACTTCAACCACCGAAGGATCCCAAATGCATAGTAATAACCCATTGGCCCTTTCCCTAAATACTCTATAATTTTACAAGATCTAACGGACCATACATGTTTCTTGAATCCCAAAAAATTTAACAATATGCGTTCTACACAACTTCATGTCTTTATTCGGTTTGTCGTTGCTCCCGATCCCACTAATATTTAAGAGAAAGAATATTCAATTATCCATTGTGTAACGGACCATACATGTTCCTTGAATCCCAAAAAATTTAACAATATGCGTTCTACACAACTTCATGTCTTTATTCGGTTTGTCGTTGCTCCCGATCCCACTAATATTTAAGAGAAAGAATATTCAATTATCCGTTGTGTTCTCACTCGATAATTTAAGAATGTATGATTCATACCCTTTCGATTTTCTGACGTGGCTTCGTAGGAGGATGAATAAACCGGCTTATCCAACGAATTCTCGACATCAAAATCATGTTCCTTGACGGTGGGTTGCTTCCGGAACCCCTCGACACCAACACAATGAAATCGACCCCCATCAAACCCTCGTGGTTTCGACATGGATTAAGACGAACTTCCATCTTCATCGGCATTATTTGACTTTTTTGATCTTTCCTTATCATTAGTTATGCTTTCACAGTGGCCATGTCTTCCATAGATATTTGTTTGCTCGGATTAGTACTATCACCCTCAAAACACATGTCATCCCTCTCGTGTATACCTTTATCTTTCCAACTTGATTTGATTGACCCGTGTATATTGAACCGCCTCCACAAAAACATCCTCCTCCTCGTTTCCACTCACATCATCGCCATTAACCGAGTTACTGTATTCTTCTTGTTGGCTTATATCATCCATATTCTTTTAAATGTTATGAATCTGTCATCTAATCCCTTTCACGCACACTTTATACTTCACCTCTTCAATTTCCACCGTAACAAACTCTTCTATTTTGTGATTTTATGATGGTTTTTAAAGATGCTCCCCCCTTAAACGTGTCTTTATTTTTTATCCCTGTCAATAAACATAGCTTCATCCCAAGAAATTGCAATTTTCTTGAATGCAACAGATGTACAAGCACACATCGAAAAGGAAGGCCCTCAATTTCAAGCCACACCATCCTTTCATCAACCAAAAAGTTATTTGTTAACAACCTCATCTCCTAAAGTACCAGTATTCTCTACGTATTTTTTGAACTTAATGCAAGGATTTTGATACTTAAATTCAATACACACCCACGTCCCACAATACAGTTAACTTTAATTTCGTTAAATCATTCTTCACAACACACATTATACAAGATTTCATTGAGATTCACATTCCGAAGACACCCAAGATCCATACACAATAAGTCAAGCACAATCTACATATATTTTATTCCTAAAAAATATTATATGTTCATGTTGACTATGTGTCTCCCCTTCCCTGTTGACATCGAGGCATAATATTTTGAATTTCCTTCCTAAATTGAGTTTTCTTACCATTTGAATTTACTTGTGGTCTTGGTTGATCTGTGTGGGCTCATATTATTTTCTCTTCCCTTATAAACCTCGCAGTCGAAGAAAATAAAAGAAATCTCCCAATCGATATGGTGCAAAAGTTTTGAATCAAACACTACTTATTATCAACATCTATAAATTTGGCAATAGAAAGCTTCATCCCTAACAACTTCCTTGACATATAAACATCTACAACCACTCTATATTTTAACCTATCTTCCATAGATCCTTCATCTCCAAATCCCCCTGAAAAAGTTGTATCAAATGTCGTGAAAGACAAATCTCCCACCTTTTTTAAATTAGGGTTCTCGTTTGATTTGATTTTCTTTGCAAACATCCATTAACAATGACCCCCCCCCCCCCCCCCCCCCCGGCGCCCACCAGAACGCTATATAGAGGTCAACCCTATTTTTTTTTTTTCAAAACGTTTCACAATTAACATTGTATGTGGTTTACCACTTTGAAGCGTATTCATCTTTCATTTTCATCCAACACCTGATTTCATGCCCTTATATCGAAAAATAACTAGGATTTTGATTTTTTAAACTTATGTAATGTTGGTGTTGTATTTTGAAAGTATATTTGAGCTTTGCAGTATCGGTTTGATATTTCACTTTTTAACATTTATACTAAAAATAACATCACATAAGTTCCTATACGTGTTAGCTCAGTTACATAGACCATGTAGCGACTTGGTTAGGAGGATAGGAAGCCATTGACTCCACGTATTTCTTATATAAAAAGAGTGAAATGAGCCATTAACTATGGGATTACCGAAATAAGTCGGGTAGTGCCCGTGATGGACTTGCCTTTGCGGCTAAGTACTTGACTTCAAAGATAGCTAGCTAGTTTCAATGAAGAAAGAGGAGTTGTACCAAAAGAACATGCTTTCTACCCCTTCTACTTGCACATGGACAGAAATGGATAGAATACCCTATAAAGCTTTACTTTTCCTATTCCATATGATTGACTTTGGTCTTTTCCTTCACACCTTTGGTGGAATGCAAAGAAGGCCTCCTGTTCCCTATGATTGACTTTGGGCTTTTCCTGTAACCCTTAGGTGGAATGCGAAGAAGGCCTCCTTCCGGGGGAGGGGGGTCCGAGACATCAATGAGATACCACTCTGGAAGAGCTAGAATTTTCAGGAGGTTCGGGCCAAGGGAGAGTCTCATGTAGAAAGTTTCTATAATGTAATAGAATTTAGCCACAAAATTAATTTTATCTAGATGTCCACGTAATATAACATTTCAAAAATCCAATCTCAATAACTTAGTCGTTGATTGGAAATGTTCTTAGGGATCTAACTCGGGTTCTCTTCATGTATGTTGATGCGTGCCTGCAAAGAAAAATCTAAAAAAAAAAAAATCTTACCAAAAATAAAATCACATATGTTCTAGCGTTTCTTATATATTTAATATGGCTAATACAAAGCAATCAGTTTATCGAGATGTCCCCATAATATAGCATTTCAATGATCCATTTCAAATAAGTTATTTGTATTTAAGAAATGGTTACATGCTTTTAACTAGGGGTTTATTTCGTTATGTTAAATACAAGTTTGCGTTTTAAAATAGGTACCGCTTACGAAGAAAAATTACAAACAAATCGTCATGTCAATGATGCGTTTTCAATTCCCCTGTATCTTAAACCGAGAGACCCTAAGGTAGATATTAGGGTTTGGGTTAAACATGCCCCGATAAGGCGCAAATTATAGATTTCCGGCCGATCGGTCCGTAATTGTTGCATCAAGCAAGTCGGAGTCTATGAGATTCTAGGTTTAGTGTTTACGGTATATCGTATTCCGTTCTATATAAGTTGAAGTGACTGGTTTCTCATATATAATTGTGTCATGTTCTGTATTGTTTAAACAAAAAGTATGATGTGTGAAGTATGATTATTTTCAATAAGATAAACATTAAATAAGATTACATAAAAAGTAAATCGATTGCACGGTAGTGTCGACATTGCGGGCGGAAGCTTCTATTTGGCGTTGGTGTTATGTTTTGATGGGACAACATTTCCCGAAGCTTTTATAAGTAAGACGGACCTTTGTCGTCATCTCTTCAGACTGATTGTCTTTCCCACTGCAATCCTGCTTTTGGGGTACCAGGATAGTCATACAAGTTGATGATAAGTTGGACTAGAAAGAAACCATCAGATGGTTTCGAAGAACCAAAATCCCTTGATGTCGTTGGAGATGGTTTTGTTTTACATGACGCGAAGTCCAATTACAATGTGTTGGTGGAATTGTTAATCAAAAGGAAATTTAAGTTTGTGTAGGTATATATTAGTGACTGCTCCCACATTGGTGTGTGAAGGATTCCAAGACGATTTTATAAATCTATCTTGTAGATTGTTCATCACTGGGCCTGGTAACGTTTGCCTGTAACCCAAGTGGGGGTATCAAAGTGGGTTGGATTATGATTTGGTCGAGTTAGGTTGGGTCTGGTGGTGTGTAATTTGACTTGCCCGTTCCAAGTCAATAGTTGTTTCACGTGGCCTGAGCGAAGGCTTTGGGTCTCTTGGAACCTAGAGAAGGGGGCAATGCGTTAGGCTGGCTTCACAGAGCTGCGACAACTCCTCGCTTCCAGACAGTGGAAGGATAACAAGTCTTGGCTCTTCAGGCCTATATTGCCAACTAGTCTCACTCAAATGGACTCCCACTTTTTTATAATTTGAAACAAGTCCATTTTGTAACGTTTGCCTTTGCCTGTAACCCAAGTGGGGGTATCAAAGTGGGTTGGATTATGATTTGGTCGAGTTAGGTTGGGTCTGGTGGTGTGTAATTTGACTTGCCCGTTCCAAGTCGATAGTTGTTTCAAGTGGCCTGAGCGAAGGCTTTGGGTGTAACCTAGAGAAGGGGGCAATGCGTTAGGCTGGCTTCACAGAGCTGCGACAACTCCTCGCTTCCAGACAGTGGAAGGATAACAAGTCTTGGCTCTTCAGGCCTATATTGCCAACTAGTCTCACTCAAATGGACTCCCACTTTTTTATAATTTGAAACAAGTCCATTTTGTAACGTTTGCCTGTAACCCAAGTGGGGGTATCAAAGTGGGTTGGATTATGATTTGGTCGAGTTAGGTTGGGTCTGGTGGTGTGTAATTTGACTTGCCCGTTCCAAGTCGATAGTTGTTTCAAGTGGCCTGAGCGAAGGCTTTGGGTGTAACCTAGAGAAGGGGGCAATGCGTTAGGCTGGCTTCACAGAGCTGCGACAACTCCTCGCTTCCGACAGTGGAAGGATAACAAGTCTTGGCTCTTCAGGCCTATATTGCCAACTAGTCTCACTCAAATGGACTCCCACTTTTTTATAATTTGAAACAAGTCCATTTTGTCACAGGGATGAGTCATATTCATTCAACAAATAACCTTGTTTTGTTTCATCTCCTGATGAAAATATATCATTAAAAACAACAGATTTTTGAGTCTCTTGGAAATTACCATATTGGTAACATGAAATATTTAAGTTTGTGTATGTGTATATTAGCGACTGCTCCCACATTGGTGTGTGAAGACGATTTTATAAACTTACGGGAGTGGGTTCACATCAGACACAGCAAAGACTTGTTTCAAATTTTTAAGACTTTTCAAGTATAAAAGCTTTAAGCTATTCTTAAACATTGGACTAAGTATTGGAGGGGTACGCCGGGCCTTGGCTGTAGTGTAAGACCAAGGCGACACATGAAGAACCCCAGCAGCAAGCTACTGTAACGGGCCTTCCCCCATAAAAAATAAGATTAATATCGAGTGGGCCGATGGCCCACATATCAGATATTAAACTGATAAGAACAGATACTACACTTGATCTTAGCCAAAAGGCCGAGAAAGGTATGCTTATTCCCCTCCAGGGCTTCCCTTTTTGTACTCGCCTCCCTCTTGCCTGCTTCCTTCATTCACCCGATGTGGGAATTGGGATGCAGACACTTTCGCTTTCGCTGCCAGCTCCCTTCCTTCACCAACAAAAACAACTTCAATGGAGTATTATTCTTTTACTTCTTTACTTTCTCTATATATATTCAAATCAAACTTACACTGTACTACTGCATATGCATATGTGTTTATGATTGCATTGCTTTTTCTTTTCTTATTTTTCTGTAGTTTAAATTCACTCCACGCCAACAAACAGCACAACTTCATTTCATGCTCGATTACAAATGGCTCCTTCCACTCATGTACCTACTATGCTTTGCTTTAATTTCTCCATTTTGTTTTTATCACATATCTATTAAGTAAACACAACAGCTAATGGACAAACTCAAACTTCTCAGATAAGTCCGACTTCTTAAAATCCATTCTATCAAAATATGTGTTTTTAATCAACATAATCCTTTTAGCTTGTTTTGCTGATAAAAATCACATTACATCTTCAAACCATATAAATTTATAATCATATCCAACACATTTCTTACTCGTTTAAAAACCTCACAAAAATTATTTTTCCGGGCAACCCTTTCTTCGTTATGTCATCCCGCTCTCAGGTATTGAATATTCAACCATACATTATGTTTCCCGTAATTGTTCACTGTTCCTTTCCAAGATGCTATCCGCTTTTTCAACCAACATGTCCCGCTCTTTTCATCATCTTCACCTAAAATCACTTCCAATTCGATTCTAACATTTACGGGATGACTTTTACCGAACAAATATATTTAGAATAAAAAAACGCTCAATAAATAACATTATATTCGAATTTAGTTAATGGATGAAACGGAAAAATCCATCTTCAACAATCCAAACTCAATGCCCGCTCTTGTTTTACCATCTGTGATGTTTATTTTTTCAGTTGAATGTACATAAAGGTGCTATAGTCCATGTTCTAACAGCATCACCGCATCATTTAAGCCGTCCATTTCAACTTTCAAGTAGTACGATATCTAGCCGTGGGTCTCCATTAATGGGACTCGAAACTCAAAACAAGCTTCTAAAATAAAGGAATTGTAAAGTGATCGCGTGGATGTAATTGATGAAGTAACTTGACTGCTATCAACCCCCTTTTGCTTCAAATTCCAAATTTCATCCATCCAATCAATCTTCTCCTCTCATTCTATCCGTATCTTGTTCTCTACGTCATCATAAGAATTCTTCGTGCTCATGACTTGGTCCCCCGGCATCGCTTTTCGTCTCATATCAATATTACCCATAGTTATAAATATAAGATACGACAAGATGAGATTAAATAGGTACAAGACTCGTACGTTAAGTTCCACTTACCGGAAAAACTCTAGATTCTAAAACTTAATTCAGTCTCGGATAATGTCAACACCCAAATAGGCACAACACTTATATTTGCCGAAAAATCTAAAGTAGCAACATACTTCAAACATCCTCGTTTATCGACTTTTACCTTTGAAAGATTTTATCTTAAATCGTCGATTAGCCAACAACTTAGCAATGAGTTTGTATCCTAACACAATCAAACTAAGTGGTCGATAATTTATAACTTTCAATGAGCTACCCACCTTTGGAATTAGAGTGATGAAAGAACCATTACAGCCATGTGGAATATTAGCTTAAATAAGAAACTCCGTGACACCATCAAAAATATCATAGTTCGAGAAGCCATTTGCACCCGGAACTTTATCCCCTTCGCACGACCAAACAACACTTTTAATTTCCTCAATCGTGCACAGAACTTCCGAACAATCGTCTTGATATGACACGAGATTTGTACACCGTGTGCTATGTTTTTGAACACTCTCGCCTTCGAACCTGTTAAATTTTATTTATTACTAAAATAATCTTCTCACCAATTTGCGGATCATGCTGCTAATTGACTGTTTTTGTACCACGAATAATAAGTTGCATGTGTCTTCTATTAAGAATACTAAGAATACTGTCAACGTACTTTGCTTTTCCGTCCCCTTCAAATTCTTCGTTTAATCTTAGCTTCTTTAATAACATCTAAAGTTTTCAATTTCTCGTAATCATGATTTTTCTCAAAATATTCAAACGATCCCCCATTACTTTTGGAGTGGCATTTTCCTTGATCAATCTCACATCGTCAAAATCATCCCATTTCATGCAACAATTATACAAGTTGAAAGCTGCCACCACATGTTTGAAAAAAAAAAACGTGTCTCTAATATGGAATTGATTTCTCCAACGATGGTGACATTAAACCCGAAATATCTACAAGATTCCTGAAAACTGAAAATCTATCCAATTTGCTAATTTTTCACCATTAACACTAATTGGGTAAAATCATACCCACCCATAGAATGTTTCTTATCAAGTAACCCTTCTTTTATGAATGAAATCATTAAATGAATTTGTCGTATCTTGAGGAAAAACCAAACCTACCCTCTCGGAATGTGAATCTGATAGAAAACTTGTATAAATTGTGTATTCATGAAAAACTTAGGAAACACCCACTCCCCTTCGACAATAATAATTTATTCCTTCCCATTAAATCTATTCAATTCAACCACCGAAGGATCCCAAATGCATAGTAATAACCCATTGGCCCTTTCCCTAAATACTCTATAATTTTACAAGATCTAACGGACCATACATGTTTCTTGAATCCCAAAAAATTTAACAATATGCGTTCTACACAACTTCATGTCTTTATTCGGTTTGTCGTTGCTCCCGATCCCACTAATATTTAAGAGAAAGAATATTCAATTATCCATTGTGTTCTCACTCGATAATTTAAGAATGTATGATTCATACCCTTTCGATTTTCTGACGTGGCTTAGTAGGAGGATGAATAAACCGGCTTATCCAACGAATTCTCGACATCAAAATCATGTTCCTTGACGGTGGGTTGCTTCCGGAACCCCTCGACACCAACACAATGAAATCGACCCCCATCAAACCCTCGTGGTTTCGACATGGATTAAGACGAACTTCCATCTTCATTGGCATTATTTGACTTTTTTGATCTTTCCTTATCATTAGTTATGCTTTCACAGTGGCCATGTCTTCCATAGATATTTGTTTGCTCGGATTAGTACTATCACCCTCAAAACACATGTCATCCCTCTCACGTATACCTTTATCTTTCCAACTTGATTTGATTGACCCGTGTATGTTGAACAGCCTCCACAAAAACATCCTCCTCCTCGTTTCCACTCACATCATCGCCATTAACCGAGTTACTATATTCTTCTTGTTGGCTTATATCATCCATATTCTTTTAAATGTTATGAATCTCTCATCTAATCCCACTACTAGAAAACAGACCTTTAATGACACGCTTTTTACAACACGCACTGATTAATGATACGTAAAAGGGCGTGCCCTTAAAATAGTGTTATCTTTCCAAAAAATTTAAGGATTTACGTCACGCATTATTGCGTGCCCTTAATTTAGTGTCTCAAGAAAAAAATCAAAAACACGGAGGGCGCTTTATCTTAAACGTGCGTCGTCTGTACTTGTCGCTTTATAATTTTAATGAAACACGCTTTTAGTTGACAAGGGGGGAAACGAAAACCCCAAAATTTTTAAAACACGCCTCGTTTTTTCTACCTTCTATCTATCTTTCAAATTTGCAATCCACTCTCCCCTCTCTGATACTCTCTCCTCTAGATCTCCCTTCATTCTCTACCTCCCGTCTCTCTTAAAACCCTAAGCCATCGCTACCTCCCTTTTATCTAGCATGTGCTAGGGTTTTATTTTCTTCCAAGCTTCCGCTTCTCTCGTTTTCTCTCAACTCAGTAATGCGAGGGTTATGAAATAAAGAAAACCCCCAATGCTCCACAAAGCCCCTTTCTGAAAAAATATCATGTAAGCGTGGAGACGGAGTCTGAAATCATCAACAGGAGAACAAGAAGATAAAGCGAAGGTAAATCGTAATTGATCTGCGAGGTCTCCTCATCAATGACGTCGACCAAATCTAAAATCTCGAATTCAAAGAATTATTCGGAGAACTTAGGTGTTAACACAAGAGGTCCCAGGTGAATTCCAATTAATTTGTAAGTATTTTGGTTCAATATTGTTTATTCTGAAAGTGTTGGTTGTAGGGGTAAAGTTGTTATATTCACATCATAGTCTTTTCTCAAGTTTCGTGAGTTAGAATCTCAATTTTTTTCATTAGATTGACTAACTTCATTGGATCGGAAGATGTTCCCGCTGATTATACTAGTTGGGAAGCTAATCGCAAGTGGGTCGGGGGGGGGGGGGGGGGGGACAAAAGGTCCCATTACTCAGGTATTCAAATCTCATGATTCTATGGTCTGGGAGGCGAAATCTAAAGATACCGAAAGGAATTGGAAGAAATGAAAAGAAGAAGAAATAATTTGTAAAATATGTGGAGAATTCGACCATTTTACTCAGGTGTTCAAATCTCATGATTCTGTCAGCATCATCTTATAAAATGGTTGTTCTTAGCTCTTTAAGATTTTTAAATACATGCTGGCTGTGTTAGGCTCAACTATCTGATTCATCAACAACTAATATCTCAATATGTGATTTCAGAGTGAGCTTCAGAGTGAAGCCCTAAAAGAAGCCATTACTCAAATCACCACAGATGCAAAAGAGAAGAAGCATAATTTCACTGAAACCATTGAACTCCAAATTGGACTCAAGAACTATGACCCAAGAAAAAGCCCGTAATTGTTCGTTGTTCCTTTCCAAGATACTATCCGCTTATTCTACCAACATGTCCCGCTCTTTTCATCATCTTCACCTAAAATCACTTCCAATTCGATTCTAACATTTACGGGATGACTTTTACCGAACAAATATATTTAGAATAAAAAAACGCTCAATAAATAACATTATATTCGAATTTAGTTAATGGATGAAACGGAAAAATCCATCTTCGACAATCGAAACTCAATGCCCGCTCTTGTTTTACCATCTGTGATGTTTATTTTTTCAGTTGAATCTACATAAAGGTGCTATAGTCCATGTTCTAACAGCATCACCACATCATTTAAGCCGTCCATTTCAACTTTCAAGTAGTACGATATCTAGCAGTGGGTCTCCATTAATGGCACTCGAAACTCAAAACAAGCTTCTAAAAAAAAGGAATTGTAATTCAAGTGATCGCGTGGATGTAATTGATGAAGTAACTTGACTACTATCAACCCCCTTTTGCTTCAAATTCCAAATTTCATCCATCACATCAATCTTCTCCTCTCATTCTATCTGTATCTTGTTCTCTACGTCATCATAAGAATTCCTCGTGCTCATGACTTGGTCCCCCGGCATCGCTTTTCGTCTCATATCAATATTACCCATAGTTATAAATATAAGATATGACAAGATGAGATTAAATAGGTACAAGACTCGTACGTTAAGTTCCACTTACCGGAAAAACTCTAGATTCTAAAACTTAATTCAGTTTCCGATAATGTCAACACCCAAATAGGCACTAACACTTATCTTTGTCGAAAAATCTAAAGTAGCAACATACTTCAAACATCCTCGTTTATCGACTTTTACCTTTGAAAGATTTTATCTTAAATCGTCGATTAGCCAACAACTTAGCAATGAGTTTGTATCCTAACACAATCAAACTAAGTGGTCGATAATGTATAACTTTCAATGAGATACCCACCTTTGGAATTAGAGTGATGAAAGAACTATTACAGCCATGTGGAATATTAGCTTAAAGAAGAAACTCCGTGACACCATCAAAAATATCATAGTTCGAGAAACCATTTGCACCCAGAACTTTATCCCCTTCGCACGACCAAACAACACTTTTAATTTCCTCAATCGTGCACAGACCTTCCGAACAATCGTCTTGATATGACACGAGATTTGTACACCGTGTGCTATGTTTTTGAACACTCTTGCCATCGAACCTGTTAAATTTTATTTATTACTAAAATAATCTTATCACCAATTTGCGGACCATGCTGCTAATTGACTGTTTTTTTACCACGAATAATAAGTTGCACGTTTATTCTATTAAGAATACTAAGAATACTGTCAACGTACTTTGCTTTTCCGTCCCCTTCAAATTCTCCGTTTAATCTTAGCTTCTTTAATAACATCTAAAGTTTTCAATTTCTCGTAATCATGATTTTTCTCAAAATATTCAAACGATCCCCCATTACTTTTGGAGTGGCATTTTCCTTGATCAATCTCACATCGTCAAAATCATCCCATTTCATGCAACAATTATACAAGTTGAAAGCTGCCACCACATGTTTGAAAAAAAAACGTGTCTCTAATATGGAATTGATTTCTCCAACGCTGGTGACATAAAACCCGAAATATCTACAAGATTCCTGAAAACTGAAAATCTATCCAATTTGCTAATTTTCCACCATTAACACTAATTTGGGTAAAATCATACCCACCCATAGAATGTTTCTTATCAAGTAACCCTTCTTTTATGAATGAAATCATTAAATGAATTTGTCGTATCTTGAGAAAAAACCAAACCTACCCTCTCGAAATGTGAATCTGATAGAAAAGTTGTATAAATTGTGTATTCATGAAAAACTTAGGAAACACCCACTCCCCTTGGACAATAATAATTTATTCCTTCCCATTAAATCTATTCAATTCAACTACCGAAGGATCCCAAATGCATAGTAATAACCCTTTGGCCCTTTCCCTAAATACTCTATAATTTTACAAGATCTAACGGACCATACATGTTTCTTGAATCCCAAAAAATTTAACAATATGCGTTCTACACAACTTCATGTCTTTATTCGGTTTGTCGTTGCTCCCGATCCCACTAATATTTAAGAGAAAGAATATTCAATTATCCATTGTGTAACGGACCATACATGTTCCTTGAATCCCAAAAAATTTAACAATATGCGTTCTACACAACTTCATGTCTTTATTCGGTTTGTCGTTGCTCCCGATCCCACTAATATTTAAGAGAAAGAATATTCAATTATCCGTTGTGTTCTCACTCGATAATTTAAGAATGTATGATTCATACCCTTTCGATTTCCTGACGTGGCTTGGTAGGAGGATGAATAAACCGGCTTATCCAACGAATTCTCGACATCAAAATCATGTTCCTTGGCGGTGGGTTGCTTCCGGAACCCCTCGACACCAACCCAATGAAATCGACCCCCATCAAACCCTCGTGGTTTCGACATGGATTAAGACGAACTTCCATCTTCATTGGCATTATTTGACTTTTTTTAATCTTTCCTTATCATTAGTTATGCTTTCAGAGTGGCCATGTCTTCCCTAGATATTTGTTTGTTCGGATTAGTACTATCACCCTCAAAACACATGTCATCCCTCTCGCGTATACCTTTATCTTTCCAACTTGATTTGATTGACCCGTGTATATTGAACAACCTCCACAAAAACATCCTCCTCCTCGTTTCCACTCACATCATCGCCATTAACCGAGTTACTGTATTCTTCTTGTTGGCTTATATCATCCATATTCTTTTAAATGTTATGAATCTGTCATCTAATCCCTTTCACGCACACTTTATACTTCACCTCTTCAATTTCCACCGTAACAAACTCTTCTATTTTGTGATTTTATGATGGTTTTTAAAGATGCTCCCCCCTTAAACGTGTCTTTATTTTTTATCCCTGTCAATAAACATAGCTTCATCCCAAGAAATTGCAATTTTCTTGAATGCAACAGATGTACAAGCACACATCGAAAAGGAACACCCTCAATTTCAAGCCACACCATCCTTTCATCAACCCAAAAGTTATTTGTTAACAACCTCATCTCCTTAAAGTACCAATATTCTCTTCTTATTTTCTGAACTTAATGCAAGGATTTTGATACTTAAATTCAATACACACGCACGTCCCACAATACAGTTAACTTTAATTTCGTTAAATCATTCTTCACTACACACCTTATACAAGATTTCCTTGAGATTCACATTCTGAAGACACCCAATATCCATACACAATAAGTCAAGCACAATCTACATATATTTTATTCCTAAAAAATATTATATGTTCATGTTGACTATGTGTCTCCCCTTCCCCGTTGACATCGAGGCATAATATTTTGAATTTCCTTCCTAAATTGAGTTTTCTTACCATTTGAATTTACTTGTGGTCTTGGTTGATCTGTGTGCGCTCATATTATTTTCTCTTCCCTTATAAACCTCGCAGTCGAAGAAAATAAAAGAAATCTCCCAATCGATATGGTGCAAAAGTTTTGAATCAAACACTACTTATTATCAACATCTAAGAATTTGGCAATAGAAAGCTTCATCCCTAACAACTTCCTTGACATATAAACATCTACAACCACTCTATATTTTAACCTATCTTCCATAGATCCTTCATCTCCAAATCCCCCTGAAAAAGTTGTATCAAATGTCGTGAAAGACAAATCTCCCACCTTTTTTAAATTAGGGTTCTCGTTTGATTCGATTTTCTTTCCAAACACCATTAACAATGACCCCCCCCCCCCCCCCCGGCGCCCACCAAAACGCTATATAGAGGTCAACCCTAGTTTTTTTTTCAAAACGTTTCACAATTAACATTGTATGTGGTTTACCACTTTGAAGCGTATTCATCTTTCATTTTCATCCAACACCTGATTTCATGCCCTTATATCGAAAAATAACTAGGATTTTGATTTTTTAAACTTATGTAATGTTGGTGTTGTATTTTGAAAATATATTTGAGCTTTGCAGTGTCGGTTTGATATTTCACTTTTTAACATTTATACTAAAAATAACATCACATAAGTTCCTATACGTGTTAGCTCAGTTACATAGACCATGTAGCGACTTGGTCAGGAGGATAGGAAGCCATTGACTCCACGTATTTCTTATATAAAAAGAGTGAAATGAGCCATTAACTATGGGATTACTGAAATAAGTCGGGTAGTGCCCGTGATGGACTTGCCTTTGCGGCTAAGTACTTGACTTCAAAGATAGCTAGCTAGTTTCAATGAAGAAAGAGGAGTTGTACCAAAAGAACATGCTTTCTACCCCTTCTACTTGCACATGGACAGAAATGGACAGAATACCCTATAAAGCTTTACTTTTCCTATTCCATATGATTGACTTTGGTCTTTTCCTTCACACCTTTGGTGGAATGCAAAGAAGGCCTCCTGTTCCCTATGATTGACTTTGGGCTTTTCGTGTACCCCTTAGGTGGAATGCGAAGAAGGCCTCCTTCCGGGGGAGGGGGGGTCCGAGACATCAATGAGATACCACTCTGGAAGAGCTATAATTTTCAGGAGGTTCGGGCCAAGGGAGAGTCTCATGTAGAAAGTTTCTATAATGTAACAGAATTTAGCCACAAAATTAATTTTATCCAGATGTCCACGTAATATAACATTTCAAAAATCCAATCTCAATAACTTAGTCGTTGATTGGAAATGTTCTTAAGGATTTAACTCGGGTTCTCTTCATGTATGTTGATGCGTGCCTGCAAAGAAAAATCTTGAAAAAAAAAATCTTACCAAAAATAAAATCACATATGTCCTGGCGTTTCTTATATATTTAATATGGCTAATACAAAGCAATCAGTTTATCGAGATGTCCCTACAATATAGCATTTCAATGATCCATTTCAAATAAGTTATTTGTATTTAAGAAATGGTTACATGCTTTTAACTAGGGGTTTATTTCGTTATGTTAAATACAAGTTTGCAATTTAAAATAGGTACCGTTTACGAAGAAAAATTACAAACAAATCCTCATGTCAATGATGCGTTTTCAATTCCCCTGTATCTTAAACCGAGAGACCCTAAGGTAGATATTAGGGTTTGGGTTAAACATGCCCCGATAAGGCGCAAATTATAGATTTCCGGCCGATCGGTCCGTAATT
This sequence comes from Lactuca sativa, assembly GCF_002870075.4. Lineage (NCBI taxonomy): Eukaryota > Viridiplantae > Streptophyta > Magnoliopsida > Asterales > Asteraceae > Lactuca > Lactuca sativa. The sequence goes on from NC_056627.2 coordinate 268,466,398, forward strand.
GTTGCATCAAGCAATTCGGAGTCTATGAGATTCTAGGTTTAGTGTTTACGGTATATCGTATTTCGTTCTATATAAGTTGAAGTGATTGGTTTTTCATATATAATTTTGTCATGTTCTGTATTGTTTAAACAAAAAGTAGGATGTGTGAAGTATGATTATTTTCAATAACATAAACATTAAATCAGATTACATAAAAAGTAAATCGATTGCACGGTAGTGTCGTCATTGCGGGCGGAAGCTTCTATTTGGCGTTGGTGTTATGTTTTGATGGGACAACATTTCCCGAAGCTTTTATAAGTAATACATGATGGGTTTTGGTCCTAAGAACATCCTATGTGCTCATACAAACCCTAATGCTTGGATCTAGGTTTCTCTATTGTACATGCAAGTTACCCAAGACTATAAACCCTAATTCTAACATACAAGTAATCATATTAATATAAGAATAGGTTTATAATGTTACCTTGATTGTTATGTAGCAATAACAATCCCAAATCTCCTTGTATTGACTTTGGAAGGCTTAGAGTCACAAGTGTCACTCCTCTAATGGTTCACAAACACCATAAGCAAGAGGATGAAGAGGAGAGAGGATGGAGGCTACCAAAACCGTGTGAAAACCCTAGCAAGAAGCTTAGCCACGTTTTTGGGTCATAAGGGATCCATATATATAGGAGGGAATTAGGGTTATCTAACAAGGAAACCCTAATTTGGATGCTTAAGCCCTAAGCAACCCATGGAGCCCTTTCCTTAAGGCCTTGGAGGATTTCATATGGGCTTCCCCCATAGAATTCGTCCACCTTATAATAAAAGGCAATCCATGGCCCAAATTGCAATTATCTTATAATTACAATTCCAGTCCCTTAAGTTTAATTAATCTCTTTTAGTCACAAAACTAATTACCAATTAATTATTGACTAATATTAATTAAACAATATGATTTCTCCTTTAATATATTATTCCCATAATATATTAATAAATCATATTTAATCCTTTCTCTCCATAATTCATCCTATCAAGTTGCTTTGGTGAAGGCAACCCAAAAGGACCATGCACCATCGGGTCAAGTACATACCAAAATAGTTATGGACTTAGACACTAATCCAACAGTCTCCCACTTGGATAAGTGTAATAACTATTATGCGTATGACTTCAGATCCTGATCTGCAATCGTAGCTTTCCAAAGCCGCTGTCAACTCTGATCCTATCAGATACGCATGTCCTTAGATAAGCGATCATATATTCCTCCATTCTAGATATCATATGAGATATGATTTCAAATCATTCTCTTTGTACTATATCTCGATTCCCGATTTATGACGACCGACTAATTGAACAAATCAAATTAGCCCTAGCCCGGCCGAGCATTTACGTTTGTCATCACTAAATCATCGAGTGGCCCAAAGATATCGCTTTTATCCTACCTTGGATAAAAGGAACGGACAAACTTTGATACAATGCTTGCTTGCACTTACTCACCGAATTACACACAACAATATGTTTTATAACACCAAGTTACTAGTGCGTTTACATATTATCAATGTGCAACCGATTTGCAAGACACAACTCACACATCACGGTTTCAAGAATATAAGATGTTATCGTCTCACCAATCACTCGTGATACAATTCATGGAGTGATCCAAGTGAGCGTGGGTTTAATCCAATGCTCAAATCATATTCATAAGCACTCATGAACGTTGCAGCAAACATTTGCTTATGTCTAATACTCTTTTAGACAATCCACACACCAATTCACGACAGTCTTCATTCATATCTACTTCCAACACATGAACCACTATGGCCCGTTCGAATAATTCGATTATTCTTCATAAACTCAATTTTTCTGGAAGTCAAAACATGCAAATGTGAAACACAAGAATAATACTAATCTCATATGGCCTCAAACCTTTGAGTATAAATAAAACACCTTTTATTTATCACCATATCGATTACTCATTATTTGTCGTTTCGGGTAATCAACTTCTTACTTGAATTACAACACTTGTCCCATGCTCCTAACATGCACACAATGTTTACCTATGGTTCTCACTTTGTGAAATAGATCGTATTGAACACATTTCCAATCATACTCGTTTCATAACTCCAAATCCTTTTTCATAAGTGAAAGAATATCAAATTCTTGATACTCATAGAATATGCTAGATTCTAACATTTTATGCAATGATCCTTTCGTAATGTCACTGCACCAAAGTCACAAAGACTATTGCCAATGAAATTACAAAGTCCTCTATCGGAGATTGTTACAAGACAATTCCATAGACATGATGTCTATCACTCAAAGTACATTCTTTGAACATCCTTTTGCATAAAGGTTTCTAATATAGTCATAGATTTTCAATATTCAATTCCCAATATGGACACGTTTCCATATTTTCCATGTGACAACTCATTCTTAATAGAATCTTATCTATTCGTAATGATGTCGATATGGTCCATCCAATATGGAAACATTTCCATAATTTCCATATGACAACTCATTCTTAATAGAATATTTTCTATTCATAATAATGTCGATATGGTCCATCCAATACCATGCTTCCAACTACTCACAAGCGACCAATCCTCGTCAAACTTTGGATTGTCCTCTGATGGTTGTTTAATTATTTTAGTCAAAACCAATTCTAGTCCCTTTTCCCTCTAAATGCGCTCGACATTTGGAAAATTTTAGAATGGTCAAACATTAAAGCATTTGCAATCGATCCTATACCCGAAGCGTATGGGACACGATGCATAATGTTTTATTTGCTATGTTCTCAAAATTCGAATTGTGAAAATGAATGCCGTAATCATAATCGAAATTTTAAGAACACACTAAGTACCCTTGACTAAATTTATTAACATTTCTCAACCTAATCCTTTAGATTTGAAATGAAGCATAATATTCTCTCCCTTAATTATAGCAAAACAACTTTACAATCCTTATGACTTATAACTCTTGTTTTCTATAATTAATATTGCCAACTTGCAATACTTTCCATAATAATCATACAATCATAACTTTTATGCTCCCACTATCATGATGATTACTATAAAACATAACACTTATGCTCCTACTAGCTTTGACATGTATTCAGAAACAACTTAACTTTCAGAAAAACAATGCTTATTGAATTTCTTAAGTTCATGTTTCTAATACTTAGTGCTTTGATAATCTTTTATCAAGGCTTTTTGAACTTATACACCTTTGCCTTAGATAGTTCATATGTGTGCGTAAACAATTGCCAAACCTCACAATTCAAATTATGGAAAGGGATACCGTAACCATAATCGAATTCGAGAATGCAATTTTACAATCACTATCTTCTTAAAATCTTTCTTAGTAAAAGCATTTCCTCACAATCATTTTCATTAAGGAGGAAATCTTATGACACTTAGATTTAAACGGTGTATGTGTTCCTATCCATGTGAATTTGTTAAAACCAAGGTTTACGACAAATTCAAACTTATATGGATCGAACTTTCTTAATCTTGATTTCTTGCCTTGTGGTAACACAGCTGCCCACCATGTCTTCCAAGTAGTTAAGCAGCTCACCCTTTCCTATCATTGTACCTTTCATTGATTAAGGTCCTTGCCTTTTATGCATTCAAATGAGAACTCATAGAACTCACATGCATAATTAACTTAATCGGAGCGGCATAGAAACAAAATAATGTCAACACGATAGGTTGTAAACCTCAATTCGTGTGCTAGTGATGATCAATAAGGTATATTTTGATTTGTTCTTGAAACCTTTCAATACCATTAAGACTCCCACTAACTCCTTGACATATAAGATTCTTTTGTCAATAACCATTTCTTGACAAACAAATATTCAAGAGTTAGTGTAGCTTTTATCAAAACACTTCATAAATTGGTTCTAGTTGGTCTTTGTCTTATCTAAGACATCACAACTTTCCACATTTGATGAATGTTTTAATACTTTTCACTCATTGTCACAATCTTAACTTTAAGACCTGTTATTGGAACGAAGCATGATTGACTTCTTGATTTAACCATTTCTTCAATTCTTGATTCCTCTTCTTAGACATACAATTGTACTAAGACTCACTTAGAGGTTCAATTGAGATATGGTTCTTAATCATTAAGACCCATCATAAAGCATAAAAGGTACTCTCCCTTCTTCTTACAAAGGAGAAACTTTTATCTTTCTGCCTACTTGATTCTTCTTATTCGTTCTATTATTGATTTAAACCTTTTTCAATCAATCTAGAATTACACTTAATCTTGTAAGTATAATCACATTTACTAAACCTTTAGTAAATCATGACAAATATCTTTGTTACTCTTATGGTGGACTTAATCAATACATAACTTTGCGTACTCGATCTCCTAGTCCTTCACTTGACACTTTGTCAATGAATTAGTCTAATTATCAAATATGAGATTTCTCATTTATCGTGCAACCAAGTTGCATGATTCCAAGTTTCTGTTCAATTGAAACTTGGGTGATGAGAAACTCCCCCTATTTGGTAAATTCTCGACTTTCCATAAATAACATAATAAGAACCAAATCCATTATTGCTAATATTCAAACATCAATTTTTCATATACGCCATTGCAAGGATAAATAAATAATATAAAATCAAAATTTATTTTATTGTAGGAAAATTTGTCCTTACAATGCAATTCATTGAAAAACTATGCTAATACATCTTTCTTAGCAATCTAATTCTAACTCTAAGTAGTAGCTCAAGAATCTAATCTTCAAGAAATGCGATCGAAATCCATTCCTTCACGGTTAGATTCTGCTTGCTTCTTCCCTTAAGCTTCCTTTCTTTTCTTCGATCCTACAAAACATCAATTGCAATCTTATCACATTATGTATTAACAATTATACTTTTAATTCAATTAAATTGTAAACCTAAAATTTTATGGATTTATTAAACCTCTTTTAATTATACTCCTTAATTAATTAATAAAACCATAAGGGTATGATTTGAACCTTTTCAAACAATACTAGAGTTTTAGAATTTAACATTCCTAATTAAACTTTTAATCAACTTTTAAATTCCAAAACTTGAGGGCAAGTTTTGAAACATTTCAAAACATTAGGGTTTAGAATTTAAATATACATCAAAATTAAACTATTAATCAAAATTTAAATTCCAAAACTTGAAGGCAAGTTTTGAAACCTTTTTTCAAAACAATAGGGTTTCAACTATTTAAATTTCAAAACAACAAAACTTTTGAGGTCAAATTTAAACTATAAAACCTAAAGGGGAAAATATGAAACTTTTCAAAGCACAAGTATCAAATAACAAATAATCTAAATTAACATTTAATCACATAATTATCCATATTTGATTTATTTAATGATTTCTTGCAAAAAAATTTACCAATTTAATCAAAATAATTAATTAATTATCACATAAGGAAACAAATATTTTATTAATTGATAAATATCTTCAATTAGATCAAGAATATACTCATATATATATATATATATATATATATATATATATATATATATATATATATATATATATATATATATATATATCAAAAATCGGATTTATATTGATCTAATGCGATAAGGCAACTTTCCATAAGCAAAAACAGCAAGAAATCGCGAGATATGCTCCATCTGACGAGTTGACTCGTCGAGTCAAGCTTGGACTCGTCGAGTCTGCATGGACTCGGCGAGTCCAGCCTCCAGAAACCAAAAAATCAAATTTTTCAAACATGTCAAGCATCAATACAATAGAAACCAATCTAGGCTCTGATACCACTGATGGGTTTTGGTCCTAAGAACATCCTATGTGCTCATACAAACCCTAATGCTTGGATCTAGGTTTCTCTATTGTACATACAAGTTATCCAATACTATAAACCCTAATTCTAACATACAAGTAATCATATTAATATAAGAATAGGTTTATAATGTTACCTTGATTGTTATGTAGCAATAACAATCCCAAATCTCTTGTATTGACTTTAGAAGGCTTAGAGTCACAAGTGTCACTCCTCTAATGGTTCACAAACACCATAAGCAAGAGGATGAAGATGAGAGAGGTGGGGGGCTACCAAAACTGTGTGAAAACCCTAGCAAGAAGCTTAGCCACGTTTTTGGGTCATAAGGGATCCATATATATAGGAGGCAATTAGGGTTATCTAACAAGGAAACCCTAATTTGGATGCTTAAGCCCTAAGCAACCCATGGAGCCCTTTCCTTAAGGCCTTGGAGGATTTCATATGGGCTTCCCCCATAGAATTCGTCCACCTTATAATAAAAGGCAATCCATGGCCCAAATTGCAATTATTTTATAAATACAATTCCAGTCCCTTAAGTTTAATTAATCTCTTTTAGTCGCAAAACTAATTACCAATTAATTATTGACTAATATTAATTAAACAATATGATTTCTCCTTTAATATATTATTCCCATAATATATTAATAAATCATATTTAATCCTTTCTCTCCATAATTCATCCTATCAAGTTGCTTTGGTGAAGGCAACCCAAAAGGACCATGCACCATCGGGTCAAGTACATACCAAAATAGTTATGGACTTAGAAACTAATCCAACAAGACGGACCTTTGTCGTCATCTCTTCAGACTGATTGTCTTTCCCGCTGCAATCTTGCTTGTGGGGTACCAGGATAGTCATACAAGTTGATGATAAGTTGGACTAGAAAGAAACCATCAGATGGTTTCGAAGAACCAAAATCCCTTGATGTCGTTGGAGATGGTTTTGTTTTACATGACGCGAAGTCCAATTACAATGTGTTGGTGGAATTGTTAATCAAAAGGAAATTTAAGTTTGTGTATGTATATATTAGTGACTGCTCCCACATTGGTGTGTGAAGGATTCCAAGACGATTTTATAAATCTATCTTGTAGATTGTTCATCACCGGGCCTGGTAACGTTTGCCTGTAACCCAAGTGGGGGTATCAAAGTGGGTTGGATTATGATTTGGTCAAATTAGGTTGGGTCTGGTGGTGTGTAATTTGACTTGCCCGTTCCAAGTCGATAGTTGTTTCACGTGGCCTGAGCGAAGGCTTTGGGTCTCTTGGAACCTAGAGAAGGGGGCAATGCGTTAGGCTGGCTTCACAGAGCTGCCACAACTCCTTGCTTCCGACAGTGGAAGGATAACAAGTCTTGGCTCTTCAGGCCTATATTGCCAACTAGTCTCACTCAAATGGACTCCCACTTTTTTATAATTTGAAACAAGTCCATTTTGTCACAGGGATGAGTCATATTCATTCAACAAATAACCTTATTTTGTTTCATCTCTTGATGAAAATATATCATTAAAAACAACAGATTTTTGAGTCTCTTGGAAATTACCATATTGGTAACATGAAATTTAAGTTTGTGTATGTGTATATTAGCGACTGCTCCCACATTGGTGTGTGAAGGATTCCAAGACGATTTTATAAACTTACGGGAGTGGGTTCACATCAGACACAGCAAAGACTTGTTTCAAATTTTTAAGACTTTTCAAGTATAAAAGCTTTAAGCTATTCTTAAACATTGGACTAAGTATTGGAGGGGTACGCCGGGCCTTGGCTGTAGTGTAAGACCAAGGCGACACATGAAGAACCCCAACAGCAAGCTACTGTAACGGGCCTTCCCCCATAAAAAATAAGATTAACATAATCCTTTTAGCTTGTTTTGCTGATAAAAATCACATTACATCTTCAAACCATATAAATTTATAATCATATCCAACACATTTCTTACTCGTTTAAAAACCTCACAAAAATTATTTTTCCGGGCAACCCTTTCTTCGTTATGTCATCCCGCTCTCAGGTATTGAATACTCAACCATACATTATGTTTCCCGTAATTGTTCGCTGTTCCTTTCCAAGATACTATCCGCTTTTTCAACCAACATGTCCCGCTCTTTTCATCATCTTCACCTAAAATCACTTCCAATTCGATTCTAACATTTACGGGATGACTTTTACCGAACAAATATATTTAGAATAAAAAAACGCTCAATAAATAACATTATATTCGAATTTAGTTAATGGATGAAACGGAAAAATCCATCTTCAACAATCCAAACTCAATGCCCGCTCTTGTTTTACCATCTGTGATGTTTATTTTTTCAGTTGAATGTACATAAAGGTGCTATAGACCATGTTCTAACAGCATCACCGCATCATTTAAGCCGTCCATTTCAACTTTCAAGTAGTACAATATCTAGCAATGGGTCTCCATTAATGGGACTCGAAACTCAAAACAAGCTTCTAAAATAAAGGAATTGTAAAGTGATCGCGTGGATGTAATTGATGAAGTAACTTGACTACTATCAACCCCCTTTTGCTTCAAATTCCAAATTTAATCCATCACATCAATCTTCTCCTCTCATTCTATCTGTATCTTGTTCTCTACGTCATCATAAGAATTCCTCGTGCTCATGACATGGTCCCCCGGCATCGCTTTTCGTCTCATATCAATATTACCCATAGTTATAAATATAAGATATGACAAGATGAGATTAAATAGGTACAAGACTCGTACGTTAAGTTCCACTTACCGGAAAAACTCTAGATTCTAAAACTTAATTCAGTTTCCGATAATGTCAACACCCAAATAGGCACTAACACTTATCTTTGTCGAAAAATCTAAAGTAGCAACATACTTCAAACATCCTCGTTTATCGACTTTTACCTTTGAAAGATTTTATCTTAAATCGTCGATTAGCCAACAACTTAGCAATGAGTTTGTATCCTAACACAATCAAACTAAGTGGTCGATAATGTATAACTTTCAATGAGCTACCCGCCTTTGGAATTAGAGTGATGAAAGAACCATTACAGCCATGTTGAATATTAACTTAAAGAAGAAACTCCGTGACACCATCAAAAATATCATAGTTCGAGAAGCCATTTGCACCCGGAACTTTATCCCCTTCACACGACCAAACAACACTTTTAATTTCCTCAATCGTGCACAGAACTTCCGAACAATCGTCTTGATATGACACGAGAAAAAAAATTAAAAAACACGGAGGGCGCTTTATCTTAAACGTGCGTCGTCTGTACTTGTCGCTTTATAATTTTAATGAAACGCGCTTTTAGTTGACAAGGGGGGAAACGAAAACCCCAAATTTTTGAAAACCCGCCTCGTTTTTTCTACCTTCTATCTATCTTTCAAATTTGCAATCCACTCTCCCCTCTCTGATACTCTCTCCTCTAGATCTCCCTTCATTCTCTACCTCCCGTCTCTCTTAAAACCCTAAGCCATCGCTACCTCCCTTCTATCTAGCATGTGTTAGGGTTTTATTTTCTTCCAAGCTTCCGCTTCTCTCGTTTTCTCTCAACCCAGTACATGCGAGGGTTATGAAATAAAGAAAACCCCCAATGCTCCACAAAGCCCCTTTCTGAAAAATATCATGTAAGCGTGGAGACGGAGTCTGAAATCATCAACAGGAGAACAAGAAGATAAAGCGAAAGTAAATCGTAATTGATCTGCGAGGTCTCCTCATCAATGACGTCGACCAAATCTAAAATCTCGAATTCAAAGAATTATTCGGAGAACTTAGGTGTTAACACAAGAGGTCCCAGGTGAATTCCAATTAATTTGTAAGTATTTTGGTTCAATATTGTTTATTCTGAAAGTGTTGGTTGTAGGGGTAAAGTTGTTATATTCACATCATAGTCTTTTCTCAAGTTTCGTGAGTTAGAATCTCAATTTTTTTCATTAGATTGACTAACTTCATTGGATCGGAAGATGTTCCCTCTGATTCTACTAGTTGGGAAGCTAATCGCAAGTGGTTCGGGGGGGGGGGGGGGGGGAACAAAAGGTCCCATTACTCAGGTATTCAAATCTCATGATTCTATGGTCTGGGAGGCGAAATCTAAAGATACTGAAAGGAATTGGAAGAAATGAAAAGAAGAAGAAATAATTTGTAAAATATGTGGAGAATTCGACCATTTTACTCAGGTATTCAAATCTCATGATTCTGTCAGCATCATCTTATAAAATGGTTGTTCTTAGCTCTTTAAGATTTTTAAATACATGCTGACTGTGTTAGGCTCAACTATCTGATTCATCAACAACTAATATCTCAATATGTGATTTCACAGTAAGCTTCAGAGTGAAGCCCTAAAAGAAGCCATTACTCAAATCACCACAGATGCAAAAGAGAAGAAGCATAATTTCACTGAAACCATTGAACTCCAAATTGGACTCAAGAACTACGACCCAAAAAAGGAAAAATGTTTCAGTGAAACAGTGAAATTACCTGACATTCCTAGGCCTAAATTGAAAGTTTGCATGCTTGGAGATGCCCCAACATGTTGAAGAGGTAATAAGCTCTCTCAACTATCTCAATAGCCCAACAGTACTTAAGTTATACTTAATACACATTTTAAAACCGTTAACTGTAAAAATAAAATATTAAACATAGTAAAGGTTCATTAACTTCAAGTAAGACCAATCTCTGTATTAGGATTTTTGAACCCATATTAAGCTTTTTCTGCATACAATCGTGCATTGCTGATACAGAGTTGTATTAGTTTCTATTTTGTTGAATACTGTTGAACCCTAGGGTATTTTACAATGATGCATATCCAACTTGTTGACCTATATAACCCTTTCCTTGAATAGCTATAACAGAGCCAAACAAAGGTGTCTGAAAAATCAACAAGAAATAATTGTCCATATTCATCTTGCATCAACTGCAGAAGCTGGAGGATTGGTGATTTTCTTTCACTTTTTTTTTTGGTTTATTATATATCATTTAATAGATCTAATATGTAGGATTTATGTTTAAACTCCTACCACCATTTTGTAATTGCTTGGGACAAATTGTTTTGCCTTTGCTTTAAGATTTGTTTTACTCTTCCAACTAATAAGCCATGAGAATTGGGTTACTTGTTTTTTATAGCCTGTTTGGTTTAGTCCCGATAAGTTCTCTTTTGACTTAATGTAAAAAAGAAAGAGGAAATTTATACTCAAGAAGGATCCATGTTCATTTTAATATGTCTCCCTTTTAATGTTGTCCTATTTAACATATCTTCCTGGATGATAAGGTTTGGTTGGAATGGAATTATATAACAGGGTTTGTAATTGGTTTCTCAATATGGTTTGAATGCAATCATGTGAACATGGGTGGAATGGCTGGAACGAAATCTTGTGAATGGAATATAATCATATTTGAATAGGGTGGAATCTGATTTTGTACAAGTGACATCAACCTCCATTTTCAACCAAGGTTGCTTTTAATGTGGAGGAGTTTTGCTGTTCTTGTAAGTATGACTTTATCTACATCAATAACTGCAAGAGAAGGTTCTATTCCCATGGCTGCTTATCAGATCTATTTAGAAGTTTGGTTGGATCTTTCTTTGCTTACTGATGCTTTAGCACTTGCAGGACAGGTAACCTTAAAAATAACCTAGTACAAGGTTAAGGTTGTTGTTCTATTTTTTCCTGTAGTTGTCTGATTATGTTGTTTTGTAGGCAATTCTTGCAAGTAGTTATTCACAAAAGAACTATGGTGAAGCATGTAGAGTAATAGACAGAGTTCTTAAGGTTAAGTGTATATATATATATATATATATATATATATATATATATATATATTAATTCTTTTTTCCTTTTTAATTTAACTTAATAACAATTATATTGCTAATAAAATAATCCAAATTTTTGGTTTTTGTTTAGATTGGATTAATATCTGGAGGTAGCTTGGCTTTTGTGTTGTTCTTATTTACCACGGATTCACAAGTTCTAAATATTGAAAGATCTGGTACTTGGGTAAGAAACTTATTTTATAATTATTTTTATATTCAAGAACCTTTTAGTAATTTTGTTTTCATTAAAGTTCTAAATATTGCAAGATCTGGTACTTTGGACAACTACCTTTTTGTTGATATGGCAGGAGGCAACCCATAATGATTGAAAATAGCCCTATAAAGCATTTCCAATTCTATGCCTTGTAACAACAAATCAACTTGACGATTGTCTTACTTTCCATTATGGGGGGTTCACAAATACTTGAGGTGTGTTTGGATTGAAGGATTCCATAGGATTTTGAATTGAAATCCATGTTAGTTCCTTGTTTGGTTAAAAGAACTAAATTCCAGTTTCTGGGAGTTTAAGAGAATCGTTTGTTTAAAGGATTTTATAACTTACCACTGATTTCCAAATCCATTCCATCAATGATTTCATGAACTACCCTGATTATAGTTTAGCATAAAATAGTCTAGATTCCAGATTCTTCCATTTACATTCCAATCGCCCCATTATCCTATTGTTAGATTTTATAGCTATTATAAACAAAACCCATTTAGTCATCAATTGTCCTGTCTTTGAGGCTATAATTGGAAAGCAGAAATGAGTTTTTTTTTTAATTATTTTTCGTGAGTGAAAAATGTAACATGTTGTATTAGCTATACAAGTTCTAATGGCTTGGTGGCAACTTTTGTTTTATTATAATTATTTAAGTTGATTTAGTGCACTTTAAAAAAACATAGGCTAAACAAGGAAACATTAATTCTGTCTATTCATTAAAACTTCTGCATTTGCTCATCCCGTTCTTTATTAGTAGTTAAAATTTAGCTTGATCTATGTGTCTTTAAGGGCGTATTTGGTTATTAGATTCCAGCGGAATCTGACGAAAGTGGAATTTGGGATTCCATTCCATTCCATGGTGTATTTTGTTGCCAAATGAATTTTTCCAGAATCCTTTAAATTATGTGTTAATGGATTTCACCATTCATAGGGTGGTCATGGAAAGAATTCAGTTCCATTCTTTCTTTTTTTAACAGTTATCTTGTCATTTGATTGTCTCAGGACACAAGGGCACAAGGTAAAGGGAAAATTGCTCGACTGCAAAGAAGACTATTAATTGTGGAAGTTGAGAAGAAAATCATGCAGTTCCAAACTTGCATTGATCAGGGGCTGGTAAAAACTTTTTTTTGTTACTAATAATAAGTCCAAATTTATGAGCTTATTGTGTGTGTGTTTGTGTGCAGGAGAAAGATGGGCAATGTATGTATGGATTGATTTTGTATACCTTGGATCGTCTTTATAGAGCTGTGGAGAGGCATATAAAAGCAACTGGCGAGTGGCAGAGGTTAGTTTTTATTTATTTGTTACTATTATTATTTTATATCAGTTTATTGTTTAACTAATTATAGTTTTTTTTATGAGATGTCATTTCGTATGAAAGTTTACTTGACTTAATAACGAATATTAAGTCCTGCCATTTTATAAATTTACCCTTACTTGCTCTCTCCTTCCATTCTCTAAGTATACACTTATTTTCTAAAACATTTGTTAAAGGGAAATACACATAATATAATAGCCACTATTTTTACTTGTTTTTTTTTTTCTGTTTAACCACTATATTTTATTTTGAATCAATGAAAGCCAACAATTTCTGAAAGAAATTTCCACCAAGACCACTATGAAACCCTATTTTTGTTCTGGTTTAACAGTTGTTAATACCTTACAAGTAAAAAAGTTAGATGCTATTATAGGAAGTAAATACAATGTCATGTATTTAAAGGAGAAGCCATGTCTGCTAAACTAAAAATAGTGGAAATTTCTATCACAGTATAGTGGTTAAACCGCAAAAAGGCCAAAATGTCATTTTTATGTATCTTGCCCTTTATTGAAGATGTGATTAATTATGGGTGTTGTATGATGAATAGTTTGAGAGAGGATATCAACAATTTGGTAAAACCTAACCTTGTGACTACTGAGCCTATGCTATTTGATATCTTATTAGTGCAGTGCTCATATCTGGGAAGTTCTTAATGGAAAAAAAGAGTCTGATGACGAAACAAAGGTGACTGTTTCTCCTTCCATTGGGCCTGTGCTATTTGGCCACACTGCCAGGGTTTGGGATTGTTGTATGTCCAAATCTATAAGCCCACCTCTCCCTTTACTTTATCTTTATTCTTGGTTCGCCTATTCTCTTTACTGAAAACAATTTGAATGAGACATTGCCTAATATGTGATGTGATGTGATAGATCGTTTAAGTTAGATGTTTACTTGTTAATAGTCTACTTTATAAAAAAATTCCTTGTCAAGTTAATAAATAAGTTCAAAATCAGTACATCTTTGTTTCATTTGCTACAGACAAGGAAAACAAAAGTGGATCACATTACCTCTTTTCTGGTTCATTGGATGTGCCATTTCAACTACATTTGTTATGTGTGTTGTGTGGCCAACAAATATCTATTTTTATTACTTTGGTGTCTGCAATTATTGATCCACAGTAAGTCCATGGACTAATTGTTATTCTTATAATTTGTTTTTGGATTGTCCTATAGCTAGCATCTCAGCTTTTGATTAATTTGGTGTGTTATTTTGGCAGGTTGATCTTGCTACATGGACAATAATGATCTATAGGGCCTGCTAGAAGGATTGGAGATTGCAGTTAAGCTTCTACCTAAGACTTCACGCCAAGGACTTGATGGATTTAAGCTAGCAATGTTTTAATTTATTTGGACATGAACCCTAAGACCTTCAGTGAGTTATGATGATGTCCCTTAATAGCAATGTAGTATTAGGTTATATAGTTAGCAATGATTATTTGTATTTGACATTTTAGTGCAATGAGTTATCTTTCTTATTTATTGTATTTTATTTTGTATTTTGAATGACATTAACTTTTGTGCAATGGATTATATTTTTTGTATATGGTATTTTATTTTCTATTATGAGACATGAAATGCAAATTTAATAAAATTAGTAAATCTGTAAATATTTTTTTAAAAAAAATAAAATAAAAATGACGATACGCATAAATGTGTGTCATCTTCATTTATGACATGGCCTTTCTTGACAGTGGTTTTAATGATACACATTGTGTGTCATAAATGCGTGTCGTAAATGCGCGTCGTCTCTCGTTATGACAGGGCCTTTCTTGACGATGTCCCTTAATAGCAATGTAGTATTAGGTTATATAGTTAGCAATGATTATTTGTATTTGACATTTTAGTGCAATGAGTTATCTTTCTTATTTATTGTATTTTATTTTGTATTTTGAATGACATTAACTTTTGTGCAATGGATTATATTTTTTGTATATGGTATTTTATTTTCTATTATGAGACATGAAATGCAAATTTAATTTGAAAATTAGTAAATCTATAAATATTTTTTTAAAAAAAATAAAATAAAAACTACGATACGCATAAATGTGTGTCATCTTCATTTATGACATGGCCTTTCTTGACAGTGGTTTTAATGATACACATTGTGTGTCATAAATGCGTGTCGTAAATGCGTGTCGTAAATGCGCGTCGTCTCTCGTTATGACAGGGCCTTTCTTGACGCGCATTTGCGTGTCGTCTGAGCGTTTTATGACGTGCAATGAGCGTCATAAAAGGCCTTTTTTCTAGTAGTATCCCTTTCACGCACACTTTATACTTCACCTCTTCAATTTCCACCGTAACAAACTCTTATATTTTGTGATTTTATGATGGTTTTTAAAGATGATCCCCACTTAAACGTGTCTTTATTTTTTATCCCTGTCAACAAACATAGCTTCATCCCAAGAAATTGCAATTTTCTTGAATGCAACAGATGTACAAGCACACATCGAAAAGGAACACCCTCAATTTCAAGCCACACCATCCTTTCATCAACCCAAAAGTTATTTGTTAACAACCTCATCTCCTTAAAGTACCAATATTCTCTTCTTATTTTCTGAACTTAATGCAAGGATTTTGATACTTAAATTCAATACACACGCACGTCCCACAATACAGTTAACTTTAATTTCGTTAAATCATTCTTCACTACACACCTTATACAAGATTTCCTTGAGATTCACATTCTGAAGACACCCAATATCCATACACAATAAGTCAAGCACAATCTACATATATTTTATTCGTAAAAAATATTATATGTTCATGTTGACTATGTGTCTCCCCTTCCCTGTTGACATCGAGGCATAATATTTTGAGTTTCCTTCCCAAATTGAGTTTTCTTACCATTTGAATTTACTTGTGGTCTTGGTTGATCTGTGTGGGCTCATATTATTTTCTCTTCCCTTATAAACCTCGCAGTCGAAGAAAATAAAAGAAATCTCCCAATCGATATGGTGCAAAAGTTTTGAATCAAACACTACTTATTATCAACATCTAAGAATTTCACAATAGAAAGCTTCATCCCTAACAACTTCCTTGCCATATAAACATCTACAACCACTCTATATTTTAACTTATCTTCCATAGATCCTTCATCTCCAAATCCCCCTGAAAAAGTTCTATCAAATGTCGTGAAAGACAAATTTCCCACCTTTTTTAAATTAGGGTTCTCGTTTCATTCGATTTTCTTTCCAAACATCCATTAACAATGACCCCCCCCCTGCGCCCACCAGAACGCTACATAGAGGTCAACCCTAGTTTTTTTTTTCAAAACGTTTCACAATTAACATTGTATGTGGTTTAGCACTTTGAAGCGTATTCATCTTTCATTTTCATCCAACACCTGATTTCATGCCCTTATATCGAAAAATAACTAGGATTTTGATTTTTTTAACTTATGTAATGTTGGTGTTGTATTTTGAAAATATATTTGAGCTTTGCAGTATCGGTTTGATATTTCACTTTTTAACATTTATACTAAAAACAACATCACATAAGTTCCTATACGTGTTAGCTCAGTTACATAGACGATGTAGCGACTTGGTTAGGAGGAAAGGAAGCCAGTGACTCCACGTATTTCTTATATAAAAAGAGTGAAATGAGCCATTAACTCTGGGATTACCGAAATAAGTCGGGTGGTGCCCGTGATGGACTTGCCTTTGCGGCTAAGTACTTGACTTCAAAGATAGCTAGCTATTTTCAATGAAGAAAGAGGATTTGTACCAAAAGAACTTGCTTTCTACCCCTTCTACCTGCACATGGACAGAAATGGATAGAAATACCCTATAAAGCTTTACTGTTCCTATTCCTTATGATTGACTTTGGTCTTTTCCTTCACACCTTAGGTGGAATGCAAAGAAGGCCTCCTGTTCCCTATGATTGAATTTGGGCTTTTCCTGTACCCCTTAGGTGGAATGCGAAGAAGGCCTCCTTCCGAGGGAGGGGGGTCCGAGACATAAATGAGATACCACTCTGGAAGAGCTAGAATTTTCAGGAGGTTCGGGCCAAGGGAGAGTCTCATGTAGAAAGTTTCTATAATGTAATAGAATTTAGCCACAAAATTTATTTTATCCATATGTCCACGTAATATAACATTTCAAAAATTCAATCTCAATAACTTAGTCGTTGATTGGAAATGTTCTTAGGGATTTAACTCGGGTTCTCTTCATGTATGTTGATGCGTGCCTGCAAAGAAAAATCTAAAAAAAAAATAAAAATCTTACCAAAAATAAAATCACATATGTCCTGGCGTTTCTTATATATTTAATATGGCTAATACAAAGCAATCAGTTTATCGAGATGTCCCCATAATATGGCATTTCAATGATCCATTTCAAATAAGTTATTTGTATTTAAGAAATGGTTACATGCTTTTAACTAGGGGTTTATTTTGTTATGTTAAATACAAGCTTGCAATTTAAAATAGGCACCGCTTACGAAGAAAAATTACAAACAAGTCGTCATGTCAATGATGCGTTTTCAATTCCCTTGTATCTTAAACCGAGAGACCCTAAGGTAGATATTAGGGTTTGGGTTAAACATGCCCCGATAAGGCGCAGATTATAGATTTCCGGCCGATCGGTCCATAATTGTTCCATCAAATTATGAGATTCTAGGTTTAGTGTTTACGGTATATCGTATTCCGTTCTATATAAGTTGAAGTGCTTGGTTTCTCATATATAATTGTGTTATGTTCTGTATTGTTTAAACAAAAAGTATGATGTGTGAAGTATGATTATTTTCAATAACATAAACATTAAATCAGATTACATAAAATAGTAAATCGATTGCACAGTAGTGTCGACATTGCGGGCGGAAGCTTCTATTTGGCGTTGGTGTTATGTTTTGGTGGGACAACATTTCCCGAAGCTCTTATAAGTAAGATGGACCTTTGTCGTCATCTCTTCAGACTGATTGTCTTTCCCACTGCAATCCTGCTTGTGGGGTACTAGGATAGTCATACAAGTTGATAAGTTGGACTAGAAAGAAACCATCAAATGGTTTCGAAGAACCAAAATCCCTTGATGTCGTTGGAGATGGTTTTGTTTTACATGACGAGAAGTCCAACTACAATGTGTCGGTGGAATTGTTAATCAAAAGGAAATTTAAGTTTGTCTATGTATATATTAGTGACTGTTCCCACATTGGTGTGTGAAGGATTCCAAGACGATTTTATAAATCTATATTGTAGATTGTTCATCACCGGGCCTGGTAACGTTTGCCTGTAACCCAAGTTGGGGTATCAAAGTGGGTTGGATTATGATTTGGTCGAGTTAGGTTGGGTCTGGTGGTGTGTAATTTGACTTGCCCGTTCCAAGTCGATAGTTGTTTCACGTGGCCTGAGCGAAGGCTTTGGGTCTCTTGGAACCTAGAGAAGGGGGCAATGCGTTAGGCTGGCTTCACAGAGCTGCGACAACTCCTCGCTTCCGACAGTGGAAGGATAACAAGTCTTGGTGGTGTGTAATTTGACTTGCCCGTTCCAAGTCGATAGTTGTTTCACGTGGCCTGAGCGAAGGCTTTGGGTCTCTTGGAACCTAGAGAAGGGGGCAATGCGTTAGGCTGGCTTCACAGAGCTACGACAACTCCTCGCTTCCGACAGTGGAAGGATAACAAGTCTTGGCTCTTCAGGCTTATATTCACATCAGACACAGCAAAGACTTGTTTCAAATTATTAAGCCTTTTCAAGTCTAAAAGCTTTAAGCTATTCTTAAACATTGGACTAAGTATTGGAGTGTAGTGGGTCTTCCCCCATGAAAAATAAGATTAATATTGAGTGGGCATATCAGATATTAAACTGATAAGAACAAATACTACACTTGATCTTAGCCAAAAGGCCGAGAAAGGTATGCTTATTCTCCTCCAGGGCTTCCTTTTTTGTACTCGCCTCCCTCTTGCCTGCTTCCTTCATTCACCCGATGTGGGGATGCAGACACTTTCGCTTTCACTGCGAGCTCCCTTCCTTCACCAACAAAAACAACTTCAATGGAGTAATATTCAAATCAAACTTACACTGTACTACTGCATATGCATATGTGTTTATGATTGCATTGCTTTTTCTTTTCTTATTTTTCTATAGTTTAAATTCACTCCACGCCAACAAACAGAACAACTTCATTTCATGCTCGATTACAAATGGCTCCTTCCACTCATGTACCTTCTATGCTTTGCTTTAATTTGTCCATTTTGTTTTTATCACATATCTATTAAGTAAACACAACAACTAATGGAAAAACTCAAACTTCTCAGATAAGTCCGACTTCTTAAAATCCATTCTATCAAAATATGTGTTTTTAATCAACATAATCCTTTTAGCTTGTTTTGCTTATAAAAATCACATTATATCTTGAAACCATATAAATTTATAATCATATCCAACACATTTCTTACTCGTTTAAAAACCTCTCAAAAATTATTTTTCCGGGCAACCCTTTCTTCGTTATGTCATCCTGCTCCTAGGTATTGAATATTCAACCATACATTATGTTTCCCGTCATTGTTCGTTGTTCCTTTCCAAGATACTATTCGCTTTTTCAACCAACATGTCCCGCTCTTCTCATCATCTTCGCCTATAATCACTTCCAAATCGATTCTAACAATTATGGGATGACTTTTACCGAACAAATATATTTAGAATAAAGAAACACTCAATAATAACATTATATTCGAATTTAGTTAATGGATGAAATGGAAAAATCCATATTCAACAATCGAAACTCAATGCCCGCTCTTCTTTTATCATCTGTGATGTTTATTTTTTTCAGTTGAATGTACATAAAGGTGCTATAGTCCATGTTCTAACATCATCACCGCATCATTTAAGCCGTCCATTTCAACTTTCAGGTAGTGCGATATCAAGCCGTGGGTCTCCATTAATGGTACTCGAAACTCAAAACAAGCTTCTAAAATAAAGGAATTGTAAGTGATCGTGTGGATGTAATTGATGAAGTAACTTGACTACTATCAACCCCCCTTTAAAGTACCAATATTTTCTTCATATTTTTTGAACTTAATGCAAGGATTTTGAGACTTAAATTCAACACACACCCACATACCCTCAATATAGTTAACTTTAATTTTGTTAAATCATTCTTCACTGCACACCTTATACAAGATTTCTACGAGATTCACATTGCGAACACATCCAAGATCCATACACAATAAATCAAGCACAGTCTACATATATTTTTGTTCCAAAAAACATTATATTTTCATGTCGACTATGTGTCTCCCCTTCCCTGCTGACATTGAGGCATAAGACTTTGAATTTCCTTCCCGAGTCGAGTTTTCTTACCATCTTAATTTACTTGTGGTCGTGGTTGATCCGTGTGGGTTGACTTTGTTTTATCTTCCCTTATAAACCTCGCAGTCGAAGAAAATAAAAATAAATATCCCAATCGATATGGTGCAAATGTTTTAAATCAATCACTACTTATTATTAACATCTAAGCATATGACAAAAGCAAGTTTGACCCCTAACAACTTCATAGCCATATAAACATCAACAACTACTCCTTCTTTTTCACATATCTTCCACATATCCTTCGTCTCCAGATCCCCATGACAAAATTGTAGCAAATGTCGTGTGTAACATCATGATGATGAAGTATTTTAATTCTTAACCCCAAGTATGAAAATCTATTGCATTTCTTACCTTTTTTGTGAAGATTGTTGCAAAATGGCCCATAGTGGCATTTTTGTGATTTTTGGACGTGGGACACATACGTTGGGTGTACGTGGCAGGATCCAAAACCCTAATTTTTTGGGTTTGGACCCTATTTAAACATATTTATCTCCCAATTCACCTTCCTTCATCAACCTCCAACCCCATTTCGACCCTCTAGCAAGCCCTAATCCCTTTTGAGACTATTTTGAGCTTGATGAGTGTGTTTTGGTGAACTTAAAGGAGGATGGAAGAAGAAAATATCACCCTATAAGTTTGGAGCACTTTGGATCCAGAACCACATCATCGTTTGACATCATTTGGAGGTAAAAAGCTCTGGACTTGGTTAAGTGTTGATTAGATCTTATTTAGTCAAGAAATGGTGTTCATTAAGTCCCATAAGCTTGGTATTATGAGTATGGGTTACTCTAATCCATATAAGTTGTTCTTTCAGATGTTTTGGAGCATCTAGAAGTATAAAAATGTAATATTTATTATTAGTTTCCTTCCATGCATGAGTTACAAGGTCTTAATGGGTTAAGTAGTTAGGATTTTTGTTATTGGGCACTTCCTAGCCATGCTTTACCATAAAGTTACAAACTTGATGGTTAAGGGCATGAGTTAAGGTCTAGATCTTAATAAGAAGGTGAGGTGGCCAGGAGCATATGTTGGGCATACCAAATGGTACGTTGCGCGTACGCAGGCCTCGATTTCTTGGTCAAGCTGATTACTCCCCGCGTACTCGGCTGGTTTGTTGCCTTTTGACCTTGACCAATTTTGACCAAATGGTATTTTAGGTATTTTGATATTAATTTAAGTTAGTCCATGATTTAATTAATATGTGACAAGTAGAGCCGATATTCAGAACAGAGAACTATTCAGCTATCGTTCGGAATCAGAGGTGAGTTTTCCTCACTGTACTTGCGGGTCGAAGGCACTAATGCCAGCCCACTAGTGTTTATGTTTATATTTTACATATATCGACATATAATGGTCTGGTTGAGGCGGTCTTGTTTTGTGTTGAAGGCCAATATAATTGAGCGGTTCGGATAGGTTGTAGCCCTGCAAGGCGGTCCAATCATGTCGAAGGCCTGAAGAGCAGTCCATATAGGTTGTAGGCCCTTCGAAAGGGCCAATCAAGTTGAAGGCTCATAGTTGCATGATATTGTTTGTTATGTTATGTGACAGTACTTTGGGGGAACTCACTAAGCTTTGGCTTACGATTTCAATTTATTGTTTCATGTACTTCAAAGGATCATGGGAAAGCGAAGACATGATCGTGCACATCTTCCTGTTTTTATGATATTGTATCTTGGGATACTCTAATTATGATTATACTTTTGAAACATTGGTTTTTTTAACGCTTTATATTTAGTGGGTTGTTTTTGAAAAATTTAAATTTCTATGATTTTTAGGATGTTACATCGTGACAAAAAAAATTTACCATCTTTAAATTAGGGTTCTCGTTGGATTCAATTTTCTTTCCAAACATCCATTATCAATCTACATGTTTGAATGTTTACCCGTCATGGTTCTCATATCTATTCACTTTCACACTAAACCCACCTTGAATGCAACTGCCCCCCCCCCCCCTCCCCTCCCCCAGAACACTACATAGAGATCAAAGTTGTTTTTTTTTAAACCGTTTCTCAATTAACATTGTATATGGTTTACCACTTTGAAGCGTATTCATCTTTCATTATCATCCAACACTTGATTTCATGTATTTATATCAAAAAATAACTAGGATTTTGATTTTTTTTAACTTATGTAATGTTGGGGTTGTATTTTGAAAATATATTTGGGCTTCGCAGCCTTGGTCTCAGATGTCACTTTTTAACATTTATACTAAAAAAACATCACATATGTTCTTATATGTGTGTGCTCAATTAGATAGACCTTGTAGCGACTTGGTTATAGCGACTTAGTTAGGAGGAAAGGAAGCTAGTGACTCTCCGTCTTTCTTATTTAAAAAGAATGAAATGAGCCAGTAGCTTTGGGAATACCAAAATAAGTCGGGTAGTGCCATGGACTTACCTTTCCGGCTAAATACTTGACTTCAAAGATAGCTAGCTAGTTCCAATCAAGAAAGAAGACTTATACCAAAAGAACAAGCTTTCTACCCCTTCTACCTGCATATGGACAGAAAGACCCTATGAAGCTTCATTTGGCTTTGGGCTTTTCCTGTGCAACTTAGGCAAAAAGCAAAGAGGGCCTTCTTTCGGGGGAAGAGGGTCCGACCCATCAGTGAGATACCACCTTGGAAGAGCTAGAATTATAATCTTGTGTCAGGACGTACGGGCCAAGGGACAATCTCATGTAGACAATTTCTATAATTTAATAGAATTAACACACAAAATTAATTTTAGTCGGATGTCCCCGTAATATAGCCTTTCAAAAATCCATTTCCAATAAGTTATTCGTTGATATGAAATGGTCTTATGGATTTAAATAGGGTTTTCTTCCTGTATGTTGATACATGCCTCCGGTTATCAAAGAAAAATCTAAAAAAATGCTTACCAAAAATAACATCACATATGTTGTTATGTTTAATATGGCTAACACTAAGGAGTCACTTTATCGAGATGTCCCCACAATGTGACATTTCAATAATACATTTCAAATAAGCTATTTGTATATAAAAAATGGTTACTTACTTTTAACTAGGGTTTTATTTCGTTATGTTAATACATGCTTGCAATTAAAAAAAAAGAACGCTTACGAAGATAAATTACAAACAAGTCGTCATGTAAATTATGCGTTTTCAATTTGTTGGATTAGGTGTCTAAGGCCATAACTATAATTGGTATGTACTTGAATTGATAGTAGCAATGTCATTTTGGGTTGCTTTGAAACCTGGCAATTGAATAGGATAACTGTTAGCGAGAGAATAATGATTTATTAATTCATTACTTGGTTAATAAATTAATTAGAAATCTAAATAAATGATATATTAATGTATTATGGAAATAATATACTAATTAGAAATCATATTTTCATTAATATTTAATCAGAAATTAATTTGGAATTAATTTTGGGATTAAGGGAATTAATTGAACACCTGCCTTATCCAATAGCTTCCTAACGGCTATATAAGCCCTCCACCATAAGGAATTTCGGCTATGCTCTTCCAAGAAGTCACTTGGACGAAATTTCTTCTTCCTCTCTCTCTCTCTCACACACACACACTCTCTGTAAAGTATTATTTGGTTGCTTGGTTTGTTTGTGAACCATTAGAGGCGCGACACTTATGGCGCTTGTTACCAAAGGTCTTTCAAGCAAGGATTCAAAATTGTTTACAATAACAATCTTAAAGGTATGTAACTAAACCCTAATTTTATATGGATTTCAAAAATCATAGGAGCATACTAGGGTTTCTTCTTTTGTCTTCAAGTTTGCATCTTCGATTAGAGAAAACTTAGATCCAATAAATTTAGGGTTGCATGCACACATAGGAATGTATGTTTTGCTTAAAACCCATCACAATTCCATTGTATCTTAAACCGAGAGACCCTAAGGTAGACATTAGGGTTTGGGTTAAACATGCCCCGATCAAGGTGCGGATTATAGATTTTCGGCCGATCGTTCCATAATTGTTCCATCGAGTATGTCAGAGTCTATGAGATTTTAGGTTTAGTGTTTACGGTATATCGTATTTCGTTTTATATAAGTTGAACGCTTATTTTCTCATATTTAATTGTATCGTATTTCGTTCTATATAAGTTTAAGTGCTTAGTTTCTCATATTTAATTGTGTTCTATTCTGTATCATTTAAACAAAAAGTATGATGTGTGAAGTATGATTATTTTCAATAACATAAATTAAATCATATTACATAAAAAGTAAATCGATGGCATGATAGCGTCGACATTGCGGGCTGAAGCTTCTATTTAGCGTTGGTGTTATGTTTTGATGGGACAACATAGACCACATCTCCCGAAGCTTTTAGAAGTAAGACAAACCTTTGTCCTCATCTCTTAACATTAATTGTCTTTCCCACTGCAATCCAGCTCGTGGGGGTACCAGGATAGTCATACAAGTTGATTAAGTTGGACTAAAAAGAAACCATCTGATGGTTTCGAAGAACCAAAATCCCTTGATGTTGTCGTAGATGGTTTTGTTCTACGTGACAAGAAGTTCAATTACAATGTGTTGGGGGGATTGTTAATCGAAAGGAAATTTAAGTTTGTTTATGTATATATTAGTGAGTACTCCTACATTGGTGTGTGAAGGATTCCAAGACGATTTTATAAATCTATCTTGTAGAATGCTCATCACCGGGCCTGGTAACGTTTGCTTGTAACCCAAGTGGAGGTATCAAAGTGGGTTGGATTATGATTTGGTTAGTTTGGTTGGGTCTCGTTGTGTGTAATTTGACTTGCCCGTTCCAAGTCGAAAGTTGGTTCAAGTGGCTTGAGCGAAGGCTTTGGGTCTCTTGGAACCTAGAAAAAAGGGGCAATACAACTCCTCACTTCCAACAGTGGTTGGATAACAAGTCTTGGCTCTTCAGCCCATATTGCCGACTAGTCAGACTCAAATGGACACCCACTTTTTAAAAAATTTACCTCAAAACATTTATTGTTTGTCCATTTTGATGAGTCATATACATAATAACCGTACCTTGTTGTTCTGTTTCATCTCCTGATGAAAATATATCATTAAAACCAACTGATTTTTGAGTCTCTTAGAACTTCCCATATTGTTAACATGAATGAAACCCTTTAAAGGTCCTTTTAGTATAAAAAGCCAGGTCCATGGTTGGAACTATGGGAGTGGGTTTACATGAAAAAATCAGACAGCAAAGACTTTCAAATCATTAAGTCTATTTTAAGCTAATTTTAAACATTGAACTGAGTATTGGAGGGGTGCGCCTGGCCTTGGCAGTAGTGTGAGGGGTGCGTCTGGCCTTGGCGACACATGAAGAACCCCAGCAGCAAGCTACTGTAATGGGTCTTCCCCCATTAAAAATAAGATTAATATCGAGTGGGCCGATGGCCCACATATCAGATATTAAACTGATAAGAACAGATACTACACTTGATCTTAGCCAAGACGCAGAGAAAGGTATGCTTATTTCCTCCCTGAGCTTTCTCTTGCCTGCTTCCTTCATTCACCCGATACGGGATGCACACACTTTCACTGCCTCCCTTCCTTTCTTCACAACAAACTAACTTCAATATTATTATTCTACTTCTCTACTTTGTATATTCAAATCAAAGTTAGACTAAGCTACAGCATAAGCATATGTGTTTATTACTGCATTGCTTGTCTTTTCTTATTTTTGTGTAGTTTAAATTCACTCAACGTGAACAAAACAACTTCATTTCATGTTGATAATTACTCGCTTACAAATGGCTGCCTCCACTCTTGTACCTACTATATATGCTTTTGTCCATTTACTTTAATATCACATATCTATTAACTACATTAATAACTAATCGACAAACTCAAACTAATCAAATAACTCCAACTTGTTAAAATCCATTCTATCAAAATATGTGTTTTTAATCAACAAACCTTTTAACTTGTTTTGCTAATAAAAAATCATATTATACCTTGAAAGGTATAATTTTATAATCATATCTAACACATTTCTCACTCATTTAAAAAGTTGATAAAAATTGTTTTTCGAGCAACGTTTCTTCATTGCGTCATCCCACTCCCAGGTATTGAATACTCAACCATACATTATGTTTCACATAAGTGTCCAGTCTTCCTTTCCAATATACTATCCGCTTTTTCAACCAACATGCCCTTCTCTTCTCATCAACTTGCCATTTGGTCGGTGGTGGTATCACACTATCTTCACCTCCTAAGTAACATCTTACAATCACTTCCAATTGGATTCTAACATTTATGCCATGACTTTTAATGATCTAATACTGAAAAATATATTTAGATAAAAAAAAAAATATGCTCTAACACATCTTCCATATCCTAATAGCATTGTATTTGAATTTAGTGAATGGATGAAAAGGGAAAAAAAATCCATATTCAACAATCGAAACTCAATACTCGCTCTCGTTTTTTTTACGCTCTCATTTTTTTTTACCATTTGTGATGTTTATTTTTCATTTGAATGGACATAAGGTGCTATAATCTATGTTCTAACATCACAACACCACTTAAGCAATCAACTTCAAGTAATATCCGGATATAAAGAGGTAACTCGAAACTCAAAACAAGATTCTAAAAATAAAGGAATTGTAACTCAAGTGATTGATTGGATGTGATTGATGAAAAAAAATCATTCATATGTTCAGTCTTTTCCTCTCATTCTCTCTAGCTATGTCTTGTTCTTTAAGGTATCGTTTGACGGATGAACAGGATGAGATTGGGTTGGACATGACAAATAATTAGTATAGCGTTTGGTGAGACTGAAACATAATAGATCAAACTGTTTGGTAAGTCTGGTTATGTTTGGTAACAATAGAACATTACAGAACCACATGTTAAAATGACCATACTACCCTTTTGCAAAAAAAAACATTAATAATAACTTTATTTAACATGCACAACTACAAAATTAACTATTTTTTCAAAAAAAAATTAATTCATATATTAAAACAAGTTTTAATAACAAATAATCAAAATTGTTGCAAATTAGCAACGTTCTAAACCCAAATGGTTCCAAAAGCCATAAATTTAAATAAAAAAAAGTAACAAACTTCAAGGATATTCAATGTAACACATAATATAGTGATGAAACTCACCTTGAATGCAGAATCGAATAACACTGCAACACCCTCAAATCCTCGCAACGGACAATCCCACAAATCGACAGTCACTCAATCAAAGAACACCTTGATCAACCCAAAAACTAAAGGTTAAATTGATCAAAAAGTCAACGGTGAATGATCAACAAAATTTAACGGTCAACATGTCAATGACCCCCACGTTGTGGAAGCTCTTGGGCACGTCGTGGCCAGCTAAGGACAAAACAATCAATCGTCTAGCACCACCACGACACGGCAAACCCTTGGCAACATCGTGGGATTTGATAGAATGTCATATTCTTCATTAAGTGTTTAATCCTTATAGATCTATGCCCAAATCTTCCAATCTACTTATTCTCAATGACTTAATGGATAAAGTTTTCAACTTTATCCATTAGGACTCCATTTTAAGGCTAGATCTACAACACTAAGTTCATTAAGTCCTTAATGGGGCCAAAACTTGTGCATGAGACCAATAATCATCCAAACTAAGGTCTTTTTCTCATTCAACAAAACCTATGGACCATTGGAGAGCCATAACAAGCTCTGAAGTTTCTCAAACCCCAAGAGCACTCATGGAAGGAACCAAAACTACCTAAAAATGACGTCAAACTTGAATATAGAATAAGATGTATCAATGTGAGGACTTTATACCCCAAATAGCTCATAACGAAGAGAATAATGGATCCAAACCAACTCCTTGCTTCCTTGCTTCCTTGTGAACTTCCTTCTTCTCACGTTTCACCAAAATCCAAGGAATAAGCTTCAAATCAAAAGAACAAGCTCTCAAATCTTCATAGTGGCTAGGGTTTCATTGAAGAGGGGCTGTAGGTTGATGATGATGATGCCCTAATACTTGATATTAGGTGTTTAAATATGGAGAAAAACCTCAAAATCATGGGCTTAGACTGCATCAATTTCCATGTCATGGCTTTCCTCTTGCCACATCGTGGCTGTTGGATTAGTGTCTAAGTCCATAACTATTTTGGTATGTACTTGACCCGATGGTGCATGGTCCTTTTGGGTTGCCTTCACCAAAGCAACTTGATTGGAGAAATAAATAGAGAGAGAGAGGTTATTATGATTTATTAATATGTTATAAGAATAATATATTAAAGGAGAAATCATATTTGTTTAATTAATATTGGTCAATAATTAATTAAGAATTAATTTAGTGATCAAATGTAATTAATTAAACTAGAGGGGCTAATTTGTAATTATGTGATAGTTACAAAATAAGGTAAGGATTATCTTATAAGCATGGTGGACGAATTTAAGGTTGGAAAGCCTTAGAATTCGAGTATGATAAGGATTCAAGGATTATCTTATTGGTTGCTTAATGGATAATCAACTAGATAAGGATAATGGCTGAAACCCTATCTCTACACCTATATAAACAACCCCAAGGTCATGAATTCGGGTATCCCTTCCCAAGAAGTCTTAGAAACGAATTCTAACCTCCCTCCTCTCTCTTTATACCTTCTCCACTTGCTTATGGTGTTTGTAAGCCATTAGAGGAGTGACACTTGTGACTCTAAGCCTTCCAAGGTCAATTCAAGGAGGAATTGGATTGTTATTGCTATATAACAATCAAGGTATGTTCT
The DNA here is from genome assembly GCF_002870075.4 of Lactuca sativa. Classification (NCBI taxonomy): domain Eukaryota; kingdom Viridiplantae; phylum Streptophyta; class Magnoliopsida; order Asterales; family Asteraceae; genus Lactuca; species Lactuca sativa. Next base: position 268,495,464 of record NC_056627.2, read on the forward strand.
TAAACCTATTTACATGTGAATTCTGATTTCCATATGCTAGTATTAGGGTTCAAAGTCTTGGATTCAAAGTATGTACAATAGAGAAACCTAGATCCGAGCTTTAGGGTTTGTATGAGCACATAGGATGTCTTATGACCAAAACCCATCAGTGGTATCAGAGCCATGATTGGTTTCTATTGTATTGATGCTTGATGTAACTGAAAATCGTGTTTTGGCCTCACTGTTCGACCTGACTCGGCGAGTCACTCTTGGACTCGGCGAGTCAGCCCTACTCGGCGAGTTCCAGAGGGTGACTCGGCGAGTCGGTGCGTCAGACAGTGCTTATCTCGGGATTTCTTGCTGTTTTTACATTGGGATAATTACCTTATCATGTTAGATTAATATTAATCCGATTATATGATATATTTTACTATAATTTTAATCTAATTGAAGATATTTATCAATTAATAAGATAATTGTTTCCTTATAAGATAATTGATTAATTATTTTAAGTAAATTGATAAATTGTTTTGCAAGAAATCATCAAATATGGATAATTATGTGATTAAATGTTAATTTGAATTATTTGTTATTTGATCCTTGTTGTTGTGAAAAGTTTCATATTTGGCCCTTTAGGTTTTATAGTTTAAATTTGAACCCCAAAAGTTTTGTTGTTTTGAAATTTAAATAGTTGAAACCCTTATGTTTTGAAAAAGGTTTCAAAACTTGCCCTCAAGTTTTGGAATTTAAATTTTGATTAAATAGTTTAATTTTGATGCATATTTAAATTCTAAACCCAAATGTGTTGAAATGTTTCAAAACTTGCCCTCAAGTTTTGGAATTTAAAAGTTGATTAAAAGTTTAATTAGGAATGTTAAATTCTAAAACTAGTATAGTTTTGAAAAAGTTCAAATCACACCCTTATGGTTTTATTAACTAATTAAGGTGTTTAATTAAAGAGGTTAATAAATCCATAAAAGTTTAGGTTTACAATTTAAGTAAATTAAAAGTATAATTGTTAAATTGAACCACCTAATATTTTAAAAGTGTAAAATACACCCTATACTATATATAACATTAAAAGTCTAACATTATATATATGTATAACTAAAAGGTCAGTCTTACCGTTAGTAGGCCTCATTCACGAAGCTGGTCTATAAGGGGTGTTTAAGGAAATTGCCTATAAAATGGCGATTGAATGGGTATCCACTCTTACCCACCGCACTCTTGACTAGTGGAGGGTCGTTAGCCGAACGAGTAGGATAGGACGAAACCTTCCATTATAAGTATAATGAATTATAAAAGTAACTAAATGTTTTCAAAAATTCCCAATCTTAGTTACTTAGGCAAAAGTGAATTGATGCAATTCCATGAAATTACACTTTGTGCCCTTGCGAAGATGTTAGTGGAGCGTGTGTGGTTAACCGACACACTAAATGGGTCTAAGCAAAGGTAGCAAAGGGTGACTCAATGTTTGTCATAGTTCGGTGGAGCGTGTGTGGTTTACCGGCACATCGAATAGATGACTGTAACATGTGAGGGCACCATGTAAGTTTGCATGGTTATTCACACCCGCTTTGTGATCCTCGGCATCCCAGTCACAAACAAGAGGGGCATATCGAGATATAAACATGCCATTGAAAGTTCAATGTATCTCAAAGGATCTAGGAGTTTTCATAGATTTAAAACATAAAATTCTTTTTCGTTTTTCATGGTGGAAATTAGTGAATCGTCATTCACTTACCTTCAAATGTTCTGCAATTTGGGTTACGGCATCCCTCTCCCGAGTTGTAGAATATTGTGTTGGGTCCTAGCCTTGGAATTTCATTTGGGTGATTTACCAAGGACTCAATCAATCAACTAACTTGAATTCGTTTTCTCCCGTTTTGTAGATGTCTAAGTTCGACAACTATGGTATTCCCAAATCCCGTGGAACAAGCATTCCACATGAAGATGATATTCCACGACTCGATCGAGGAACAAGAGATCATACTTCACTTCCTCCTCCTCCTCCAATTATTCTCCCTAACCCACAAGATTGTAAAATTGAAAGGTTCAATATCACTCAAGCCCTATTGGCAAGTAAACATAAAGAAGGAAAGTCGGTGTGTGCACACGTCCTAGGGATGAAGTCGCACATTGATAGACTAAGAATGATGGGATCCGTTGTTAGTGAAGAGATGGTTGGATTCTTCAGTCACTTCCCAACTCATATAGTGAGTTCGTAAGAGAGTACTATATGACGAACCACAACGTGACCCTTATAGATCTCACCTATATGCTTATTGCTGCCGAATCAGCAATGGTTTGGCGCAATAGAAAAAACAAGGTTGATTGGTGAATCTGCCTTCAAGAACTCTATGGATATAGACAATGGCAATGAAAGACATGCAATGATCGAAAAGTTTGATCATAAGAGAAAGGCAATGTCTGAAGTAGTTCCATGTGTTATTCCAAAAGAGTCAATTTGCTTTTATTGCCAAGAGAAGGGGCATTGGAGACGAAGTTGCCCTAATTACCTAAGAGATCTAAGAGATGGGAGAGTCAAAAGTATGACTGCGCTTTAGGTAAATATCCACTATCTAACTCAATTAAGTTCCTATTCATTGATACATGATGTAATAAGATTACATTTGAGTGTTTTGTAGGGTCGGTGAAAAGAAAGGAAGCTTGATAAGAGAGCAAGATGAATCTAATCACAAGAGATGGATCTCGATCGCATGGACTTGAAGATTAAATTTTGAGCTTAGAAAGTTATGATAGAGTTGTTAGAAATTTTCTTTTATACATAGTTTTCAATGGATTTTGCATTGTAAGGACAAATTTTTTCCGCTGTTTTTATAAATAAAATAAATTTTTGTTTGACTTATTTATTTATTTATTTCCTTGCAATGAAATCGTTATGAAAATTGGTGTTTGCATATTTCTACAACAAATGGATATGATTCTTATTTATGGTGTTTATGGAAAAGTCAAGAATTTACCAAATAGGGAGAGTTTTCTCATCGCCCAAGTTTCAATTGGACAGAAATTTGGAATCATGCAACTTGGTTGTACGATGAATGAGAAATTTCATATTTGGAAATTAGACCAATTCGTTGACCAAGTGTCAAGTGAAGGACTAGAAGATCGAGTACACAAAGTTGCGTGTTGATCAAGACCACCATAAGAGTAACAAAGATATTCGTCATGATTTACTAAAGGCTTAGTAAATATGATTATACTTACAAGATTAAGTGTAATTCTGAATTGATTAAAGGGTTTAGATCAATAGCAGAACGAATAAGAAGAATCAAGTAGGCAGAAAGATAAAAGTTTCTCCATTCTAAGAAGATGGGAGAGTACCTTTTATGCTTTATGATATGTCTTAGTGATTAAGAACCATATCTCAATTGATCCTCTAAGTGAGTCTTAGTACAATTGTATGTCTAAGAAGAGGAATCAAGAATTGAAGAAATGGTTAAATCAATAGGTCAATCATACTTCGTTCCAATAACAAGTCTTAAAGTTAAGATTGTGACAATGAGTAAAAAGTATTAAAGGTTTATAACATTCATCAAATGTAGGAAGTTGTGATGTCTTGAATAAGACAAAGGCCAACTAGTACCAATTTATGAAGTGTTTTGATAAAAGCTACACTAACTCTTGAATATTTGTTTGTCAAGAAATGGTTATTGACAAAAGAATCGTATATGTCAAGGAGTCAGTGGGAGTCTTAATGGTCTTGAATAGTTTCAAGAACAAATCAAATAAACCTTACCAATCATCACTAGCACACGAGTTGAGGTTGACAACCTATCGTATTGACATTATTTTGATTATGTGCTATTCCAATTGAGTTAATTATGCATATGAGTTCTATGAGTTCTCATCTTGAATGCATAAAAGGCAAGGCACCTTAATCAATGAAAGGTACATTGATAAGAAAGGGTGAGATGCTTAACTACTTGGAAGACGTGGTGGGCAGCTGTGCTACCATGAGGCAAGAAATCAAAATTAAGAAAGTTCGATCCATATGAGTTTGAATTTGTCGTAAACGTTGGTTTTGACAAATTTACATGGATAGGAACATTTACACCGTTTAAAATCTAAGTGTCATAAGATTTCCTCCTTCATGAAAATGATTGTGAGGAAATGCTTTTACTAAGAAAGATTTTAAGAAGATAGTGATTGTAAAATTGCATTCTCGAATTCAATTATGGTTACGGCATCCCTTTCCATAATTTGAATTGTGAGGTTTGGCAATTAGTCTTAATTGTTTAGACACACATATGAACTATCGAAGGCAAATGTGTATAAGTTCAAGAAGCATTGATAAAGGATTATCAAAGCACTAAGTATTAGAAACATGAACTTAAGAAGTTCAATAAGCATTGTTTTTCTGAAAGTTAAGATGTTTATGAATACATGTCGAAGCTAGTGGGAGCATAAATGTTATGTTTTATAATAATCATCATGATAGTGGGAGCATAAAAGTTATGATTGTATGATTATTAAGGCACGTATTGCAAGTTGGCAATATTAATTATAGAAAACAAGAGTTATACCTTGCAAAGTCGTAAGGGTTGTAAAGTTGTTTTGCTATAATTAAGGGAGAGAATATTATGCTTCATTTCAAATCTAAAGGATTAGGTTGAGAAATGTTAATAAATTTAGTCAAAGGTACATAGTGTGTTCTTAAAATTTCGATTATGATTACGGCATCCCTTTTCACAATCCGAATTTTGAGAACATAGCAAAAAAAAACATTATGCGTCGTGTCCCATACGATTCGGGTATAGGATCGATTGCAAATGCTTAATGTTTGACCATTCTAAAATTTTCCAAATGTCGAGCGCATTTAGAGGGAAAAGGGACTAGAATTGGTTTTGACTAAAATAATCAAACAACTATCAAAGGACAATCCAAGTTCGACGAGGATTGGTCGCTTGTGAGTAGTTGGAAGTATAGTATTGGAAAATATGGAAATGTTTCCATATTGGATGGACCATATCGACATCATTACGAATAGATAAGATTCTATTAAGAATGAGTTGTCATATGGAACATATGGAAGTGTGTCCATATTGGGAATTGAATATTGAGAAATATATGACTAGATTAGAAACTTCTATGCAAAAGGATGTTCAAAGAAAGTACTTTGAGTGAGAGACATCACATCTATGGAATTGTCTTGTAACAATCTCCGATAGAGGACTTTGTAATATCATTGGCAATAGTCTTTGTGACTTTGGTGCAGTGACATTACGAAAGGATATTTGCATAGAATGTTAGAATCTAGCATATTCTATAAGTAGCAAGAATTTGATATTCTTTGACTTATGAAAAACGGATTTGGAGTTGTGAAATGAGAAGGATTGGAAATGTGTTCAATATGATCTATTTCACAAAGAAAGAACCATAGGTAAACATTGTGTGCATGCGAGGAGCATGGGACAAGTGTTGTAATTCAAGTAAGAAGTTGATTACCCGAAACGACAAATAATGAGTAATCAATATGGTGATAAATAAAAGGCGTTTTATTTATACTCAAAGGTTTGAGGCCATATGGGATTAGTATTATTCTTGTGTTTCACATTTGCATGTTTTGACTTCCAGAATAATTGAATTTATTAAGAATAATCGAATTATTCGAACGGGCCACAGTCGTTCATATGTTGGAAGTAGATATGAATGAAGACTGTCGTGAATTGGTGTGTGGATTGTCTAGAAAAGTATTAGACATAAGCAAATGTTTGCTACAACGTTCATGAGTGCTTATGAATATGATTTGAGCATTGGATTAAACCCACGCTCACTTGGATCACTCCATGGATTGTATCACGAGTGATTGGTGAGACGATAACATCTTATATTCTTGAAACCAAGATGTGTGAGTTGTATCTTGCGAATCGGTTGCACATTGATAATATGTAAACGCACCAGTAACTTGGTGTTATAAAACATATTGTTGTGTGTGATTTGGTGCGTGAGTGCAAGCGAGCATTGTATCAAAGTTTATCCATTCCTTTTATTCAAAGTAGGATAAAAGCGATATCTTTGGGCCCCTCGATGGTTTAGTGATGACAAACGTAAATGCTCGGCCGGGCTAGGGCTAATTTGATTTGTTCAATTAGTCAGTCGTCATAAATCATAAATCGAGAAGTAGTACAAAGAGAATGATTTGAAATCATATCTCATATGATATCTAGAATGGAGGAATATATGATCCCTTATCTTAAGGACACGCATATCTGATATGATCAGAGTTGACAGCGGCTTTGGAAAGCTACGATTGCAGATCAGGATCCGAAGTCATACGCAGAATAGTTATTAGACTTATCCAAGTGGGAGACTGTTGGATTAGTGTCTAAGTCCATAACTATTTTGGTATGTACTTGACCCGATGGTGCATGGTCCTTTTGGGTTGCCTTCACCAAAGCAACTTGATTGGAGAAATAAATAGAGAGAGAGAGGTTATTATGATTTATTAATATGTTATAAGAATAATATATTAAAGGAGAAATCATATTTGTTTAATTAATATTGGTCAATAATTAATTAAGAATTAATTTAGTGATCAAATGTAATTAATTAAACTAGAGGGGCTAATTTGTAATTATGTGATAGTTACAAAATAAGGTAAGGATTATCTTATAAGCATGGTGGACGAATTTAAGGTTGGAAAGCCTTAGAATTCGAGTATGATAAGGATTCAAGGATTATCTTATTGGTTGCTTAATGGATAATCAACTAGATAAGGATAATGGCTGAAACCCTATCTCTACACCTATATAAACAACCCCAAGGTCATGAATTCGGGTATCCCTTCCCAAGAAGTCTTAGAAACGAATTCTAACCTCCCTCCTCTCTCTTTATACCTTCTCCACTTGCTTATGGTGTTTGTAAGCCATTAGAGGAGTGACACTTGTGACTCTAAGCCTTCCAAGGTCAATTCAAGGAGGAATTGGATTGTTATTGCTATATAACAATCAAGGTATGTTCTTAAACCTATTTACATGTGAATTCTGATTTCCATATGCTAGTATTAGGGTTCAAAGTCTTGGATTCAAAGTATGTACAATAGAGAAACCTAGATCCGAGCTTTAGGGTTTGTATGAGCACATAGGATGTCTTATGACCAAAACCCATCAAAATCATGGGCTTAGCCTGCATCAATTTCCATGTCATGGCTTTCCTCTTGCCACATCGTGGCAACCATCCAAACGAGCATTCATGCATTAGACATGCCATGTCGTGGCACTAGACTTTTCCTAAAAAATCATTGCATTTGATCCTTCAAATCCATCATTTGATCCATTATAGAAAACGGGTGTTACGCATTAAGTCCTTAATGGTTAAGTGCATAAACAACCAAAACAGTGAGATGTGAGCTTAAACCAACTATTTACATTACCAAACAATAAATGATTCAATGGATTAAGAACTTGAACAAATGAGCTCATAAACATTATTCTTCTTCACATTAAGCTCATAATAAGAGATTTAAGGGTGTGGTCCTCAACGAAACCCATTAAGCACTTAATACTTAAAAAAGAAGTTGAAAATTGAGGTTCTCATCATCCTCCATGGATCGGTGGTGATAAGGTTTGATATATGGTGGTCATTAAATGCACAAAACCTTCACATCAAGCTTACATCCATCAATGTTAAATTTAAGGAGAAATAAAATATAAAAGCTTGGAATGAGCATAACTAGCCATGGAACATTGAAGCAATGAAGACCTCACCACTAGGGGTGTTCAAAATCGGATATCCAAAATTTCAAATATCCGAAAATTTAGAATAGTTGATTATAATATTTGAATCCGTATCCGAAATTTTGGATCGAATACGGATTCATATATTAATTCGGATATAAAAAAATTTCAACTTTTTTGTCAATCTCGTTTGTAATCCAAGAAAATATAATGACATTTAACTAATCATTGTACACAAAATATCTTAATCTCAATACTAGAAAAAATAAACAAGAAAAAAGGCTATAAACTAACTTACGATGTTGCTACAATGTCATTGTGGACTCTTTATAAACATGATATATAGCATTATACGATATGAAGAATCTTTTGCTTGCATGGTAAGAGATTGATAGTATTAATTAATGATGGACTATTGTAATGCCCAGATCATGGTATGTATTTTAAATCAAATTATTCATTTTTGCAAAGGGAATCGACGAGTTGGAGGCCCAAACTCGTCGAGTAGGAATGGAATTTGGACGCGGGACTTGAAGTCTACTGATAGGTGCATTTTATGCACCTATTTTGCATGTTTATTTTCGTCTTTTTATAGCATTCTACTTCATAATTCTTGCATTTAGTTGATTATTAGGGCAACTGCATATTTCATTAAGAATGCCTGGTACTTCACTATTTTTGATTTATTTTACAGGCATTATGGAGCATAGAACGTGGAGCATGGATGCTTGGATGCTTGGAGCATGGAGCTTTGGAACATGAAGAGAAGATGAACTGGTCATTCCATGGCAGAATACATGAAAGCATTAACCCAAGTCATTGTTGCATTGTCATCATAGCAAAGGATTACGTTTGAAACGCGGTTCTTGTCACATTGACGCGGGTCGTGTTTGTCCTTTATCATCTCATATTTGAGCAACATGACGCGTGGTGAAGCTAGACTGAAGAGGGAGCCACAGTGAAGATGTATTTGATTTTTAGCAAAAAGCATGGGCCATGCCAAAAACACATGGTCATGACAAATGGCCATGCCAAAAACACATGGGCAAAAGGCATGGCCATGCTAAAAACGCATGGCCTTATGGCAAGTCACGTGAACTTTAATTAAAAGAGCAGAAAAACGTCATTTGAAGAGAGAACGGTTTTTGGAGCAGTTTCTGGGGATCTTGGGCAATTTTGGGAGAATTCTTGGAGCTTTTGAGAAGATCTAATCATTGCAAACACTTTGATTTCATTTTTGTAAGCATTAAACATTTCAATTCCATTATTTTTCTTGTTTAATTTGTTCTTAGCCATGTGTGGCTAAGAAACCCTAATTTCTAGTTCTTGTTCAAAACATGTTGATTGCTTGACTTGAAGCATATGATTTGATGTTTGATTTGTGATTCTATTATAGTGATTATGTTTTTGTTTAAACTAGAATCCTTGAATTTGATTTGTGTTTGATTGGCCACTTTCATGAATTGAATTTTTTTGCAGTTAATTAACTTTTAGGGCACCTAATCGTTCTATTGAGTTAATAATTGGTAACAAGCAATAAGTTTTCTTATTGTAAAACATATATCACATGTTTTCACACTTCCGAGCGTATGAGAAGAAATGAACATTGTTGGGAAGCTTGTACAAAACTTAATGCAGTTTTTCAATACAATCTAAGAGCGTGTTTAGGTTGAATTAGTAAAGCTAGGTCTAATCAAAGAGCGTGTTTTGGTTAGATAATTTGGCAAGCGAGAGTTTTTAGAGCGTGTTAATATCTTTCAGTACCAAAATAGAATAGCAATCTTGAATTACATTAAGTCATAATCAAGTTGAACAACAACATTGAGAACTAGAACTAGAACCATTCAATCAATTTGTTTACAAATCTATTTCATTTTGTGCATGCTTTTAAAGTAGATTGTTATTTAGTTATTTACTTTTGCAAACAAACCTCCCCTTTGTGACCAAAGTACCTTGTGCAAAGAGGTATAGACTTTTGTCCCGTGTCTCTGTGGTTCGACCCTGCTTGCCTTGTACTAATTTTTAGTGCATTAAAGCAGTGTATTTTGGAGTATATCGTACCCCTATTATTTGTTGGGTCTGACACACCTAACATCTACTCGACGAGTTGAGAGCCTCAACTCGAAGAGTAGGGATGCCAGAGTGAAACCCTAATTTTTAGGGTTTTGTACCCTATTTAAACACCTTAACCTCCAAAGGTTGGCCTTACTTGCAGCCTCGATCACCCCAAACCCTAGCCACGAAAGCCTGATCCACCTTTAAGTGTTTTTGAGCCATTGTTGTGTGTTCTTGGTGATTTTGAAGCTTGAGAAGGAAGGAGAAGCTTGAGGATTCAAGAGGGAGCCAGTAGATCCAGAAGTTAAGTTGCATTTCTGACTCATTTGAGGTATAAAGTTGATACCTTGTCTTTCCATTGCTTAGATCCTCATTTAGGGTTGTATTTTGTTACTTTTCGGCCATATTGAAGTCATTCTCAGGATTTGAGTGTATCATGAAGTTGTGCTTCAGATTTAGGTACTCATGAACTATGAGTCTTAAAGTTGCCCACTTTATCAAGCCTTGGCCTTTCCCCATGCCCTAGACCTCTTATATAGCTTAGTTTTGGTGTTTATAGCTTCATGACACCATGCATGAACGTAAAGTTAGCAACTTTACGTGGTAACTTAGTCCTAGGGGACCAGATCTATGGTTTGGAAGCATTGAAATCGATTGGAAGTGACTGAATGGATCTAGAGTAAGGGGGACTCGACGAGTTGTTCATTCAACTCGGCAAGTTGGGTCGTGGTTCCCCAACCTTTTCTGTTACTGAGCAAACTCGTCGAGTCATCAACTCGTCGAGTCTAGGAGATGACTCAACGATTTGGCCATGGTTTTTGGGTTTTGAAGATTGAAGAACTCGATGAGTTCAAGGGGGAACTCGACGAGTTGTGAGCGAAATGCCCCGACTCTGTTATGAGGAGGAACTCGACGAGTTCATGAAAGAACTGAAGGGTTTTGAGCATTCTAACACTCCTAAGGTGTACATGCAACCCTAGAAACCTTGGATCTATGTTTAACTATGTGACATCCCCAAAATCTCGGCTAGAAAAGACCGATTTTCATTTATGCTTTTAAATATTTTCAGAGTAAATCCTTTTGATTTGAAAGAGTTGCGGAATTTGTTCCCAAAAACAAAACATGATAAAACATTGTTTACCGAAGCATTTCATAAAAGAAATGTATTTTCATTATAATCAAAACTCAGGGTGTCATGTTCCGATACAGACCAATAAGCATAAACGAATACATTACAAGTCATATAACAAATATAAACATATGCAGACTTGTAAACAAAACAACTTGATGGTTCATCCATCTCATGCCCTTCCGCCACTACCTGTAATACAATTTAAAACTGAGTGGGTCAGGCTTGGGAGCCTGGTGAGCATCTAGGGTTTTCAACCCACAATAAATATCATATTTAATTTTCACCAACCAACAATAACCCAATTACCCATTCCCGTTATTCTCACTTTAATGTCCCTAAAACAACTAACATAAGGGACCTAGTCTAAGAATATTTCATCGGGGCGACAACACATGCTTCGGGGGTACCTCAGCAATATAAGTCAAATAAGGCAACCATGAGGGGGATGGAGTACAGCGAATGAACACCCAAGTTCATTAACACCTACAGGTGGCGAACCTGCTAATGTTTCCACAAGACTGTCTAGAATAGCCAGTGGTCGTCATCTAAACTCCGCTAGATGACTCAATCAAACAACAACGAGGCCTCTCATCTGTTTATTACACACCAACTGTCTACCCATGTTCTACCCAACATATTAGTAGATAAAAATATACATTTGTATACATAGTTTAAAAACCTGTATAGCATGCTTTAATCAACACATATATCACATAACAGATGAGGCACACACACACATAACACATATCTCATAAAGAAATAAGCAGATCTATAAGATAGAAGAGAGTGAATACTCATTCACACATAACACAACCAAATATATACACATAGCACGTATTTTATATATAATACTTCGTATTATTGTATTAGAAGAAATAACTACACACTCACCTGATCAGAAGATGATCGGACAGCACTACAGCTTATAGAAGTAGTATTCCTCAGCAGATCTGGAAGATCTCCTCGAAAATCGAACTTCTCGCGGGCAGAGCTTCGACTCGGGAACCGCACTTTTCGGGATCTTCGGGATCTCGGGACTTGCCTCGGGGCTAGGGTATGATACCGGGACTTCGGGATAGCTTCGGCACGAAAAACGATGCAAAAGACTAGAGAGAAGAGAAGAAATTGAACAACAAAGAAGGTTGTCTTCGGATCCTTTATATAGAGGCTGGAGCCTCGGAGTACGCGGGGCGTACGCCTGTACGCGGGGCGTACAGGGCTCCGAAATCGTCATTGCATGCGTCATCCGAAGTGTCGACACTATCGGAGTACGCGGGGCGTTCTCGCGTACGCGGGGCGTACCTCGGATCAGACGGGTGACTCGGCTTCGGATAATACCTCCGAATTTTGAATTAAATTTAAATACCAAATGATTAATAAACTTCGGAAATTCATAACTTCTTCATACGAACTCCGTTTTCGACGTTCTTTATATCCACGGAAAGGTGAGACCACGCTCTACGACTTTCGTTTAGACTCCGTCGGCTAATTTTGACTTTATTTTTATTAATTATTTTTAATAGGCCGGGACAGAAACTTTCGTTATAAATTCATAACTTCTTCGTTTGACGTCCGTTCTCGCCTAACTTTTTATCGCTTTGATACCAACAATGAGATCTTCGATTCTCATTTAGATTGCTTCGGCTAACAACCGCTCGATCTCAAATTGAGTAAAACAGGCTGTATACCGCTAAGCCGGAACTTCGATAAATCATAACTTCCTCATACGAAGTCAGATTTGGGCGTTCTATATATATTCGGAAACCTCGTTTCAACTACTACAACATTATTCAAAGATATTAAGTTTATTTTACACTTAAATTTTGACGCTTATTTTTATTCTTAATTATTCAAACCACATAATTAAGCAATTAAGCACAAAACACACAATACTCAAATAATACAATCTTATTACTTCAAAATGGGTTACAAAGGTTAACCTAGACTATTACATTGCTAAAAATGGCAAGCCCGTAAACACAGGCGTTACAAACTAAGATACATGCAAAAAAATGTTTTCCACGGTTCTTAACCTATCTAGCATAGTATGGTAAACTTTTAAACATAAATGCTAGAAGAAGAACATACCTTTTGTTGTTTGGATTCCTTGAGAACCTTGTGAGCCTAGCACCTCAAGTGTGATGCCTCAAATGTCTCACACAACACAACAACACCTGGAATAACCTTGAGAGAAGTTCACTAACACCTCAAAATCAGCTATCCCTCTTTTGCCTTGTACAAGTCCGATTTTGACTAGACTATGGGTCTTTATATAGTTGTGGCACAAGTATGGTTACACCATGTAAACCCTAATTGCCATGGCTTTCCATATTCCATGATCCATGGGTTTGTAACCTCCACTATCCATGGAGCACCTTATGGGTTTTAACCCAATCCATACAAACCATGGATCATTAGCCCACTATACAAGAATAGATGATTTACACAATCAACCCCATATATTTAATTAGTCTCTTTTTGATCACTTAATTAATTCTTTGATCAATACTAATTAAATAATATTATTAATATATTAGAACTTATAATATATTAATAATCCTTAAGTGTCCTTTCTCTCATTTAGTCTATCCAAATGTTGCAATGCCATGCAACCCAAATGGACCATGTTAATCGGGTCAAGTACATTCCAGAAATAGTTATGAACTTAAATACCTAATCCAACAAGAACTTGACGAGTTGGATCGAGATTTCCAAGGTTTTATGGATCATGGAACTCGACAAGTTGATGGTCCAACTCAGCGAGTTGAGTCGACCAGGATGTTGACTTTGACTTTGACCATTGATCAGAGTTGACCCTTAAAGGGGTTATGAGTATGAAAGGGTAATTAAAGGAGAGTTTTATGTGTAGGAGTTTGAGAGGAGTTGATCCTAGAGCCAAGGACAGTTCAACTACTACATGATATTCGAGGTGAGTTACCTTCCAGTAGAAGTGGGTCGAAGGCACCAATGTCGGACCACTAGTAGTTGATTATAGTTGAGATGATTGTCTTTGTGATAATTGTCTGGTATGCCACTATTTGTTATGCTTTATGTACTAGTATGTTATGATATTATGTGATAGTGGTAGGAGGGGTAGGTTAGACCCCGTAGCCGGTTGAGATAAACCGGAGGGTAGGTCGGACACCCAAATATGTCTGACAGTATGCTATGCTATGTTATTATGTGGTAGTGGTAGGGGTGAAATAGTCCCCGTAACCGGTTGAAATAAAACGGAGGGTAGGTCGAGCACCCAAATATGTTTGGTAGGGGTAGGTCGGGCACCCCGGTATGCCTGATAAGGGTAGGTTGAGCACCCAAATATGCTCAACAGGGTAGGTCGGGCACCCAGATATGTATGACAATATGTTTATTGTATGGTATGTGGTATGATGGGGGAACTCACTAAGCTTTGTGCTTACAGTTTTCAGTTTTTGTTTCAGGTCCTACTTCTTCTTCGAAGGGAAAGGAGTCAGTACGATAGCAACGCATCGCACACATGATTTTCGGCACATGAGATTCTTGGGATTTATACTCTGACATTATTTTCCTATGATATGTTTTTGAGATGGTTGACTTATGGTTTTCATGATATGAGATAACATTGATGGCATTTTCAGTAATTTGCTTTATAAATCTTCAAACTAAAAATGAAATTTTTGGTCTTGAAATTTAGGATGTTACAACTGTTATTCTAAATAACATTAAAAACAATAATATTTCTTAATAATAACATGTGAAACCAATTAAAGATCATATAAAACGATGAAAAATCATATATTTCCAAACTAAGTTATTTATAGTTTACACTTTCAAGTAATATGATAAAATATAACGAAACAATCAAAAATCATATTTTTGGATTATCGAATATCAGATATCCAAAATATCCGAAAATCTATAAAAATGGTCATCCGAATCCGAATTCGAAAAACGAGATATCCGAAATTTCAAATATCAGTTTTTCAGATAATTTCATATTCGGATATCGGAGTTTTTCAGATCTGATCTTCGGATGCAAATGTTTTTGAACACCCCTACTCACCACCACCTTATGATGACAAGGTAGAGGTGGGTTGTTTTATGACGACTGCCACCAGCAGCGGTGGTGGTGTTTGTATCTTGAATTGAAAAAGAACTAGCCAAAAATGAATTAAATTTTACCCACTTAAGCTTCATAGGTGCAAAACAACTTTCTACCTTCACTCTCCTTATCCGGAAGCTATTCGGGTGTCCCACGGCATCGGTCCGACACAAAATCTGGCGTTTGGAAGCTCCGTCGATGGCATCCTTTCACAAATCCCCTTCTTCGGTCTTCTTTCTCTAACTTGATCAATCTCTATTTTTTTTCCGCACAAAACACTCACACTTAAGCTAGGGTTTGACTTTTAATGAGGATGAGGAGGATACATCCACAACTAAAAGAAGAACATTGATAAACACGCTTGTCGGGGTTGTAAGGGTAACATCAGATAGAATCTGTAAACGGCAGGAAAGGTCCCTCTAGGTAGGCATATTGCCGGCATAACCCCCCCACCCACCCACACACTAAAACAAAACAAAACCCTTTGTCTAACAATGTGATTTCCATAATTTACAAATAGCAACCCAAATCTTTAAATTCAATTTTTTATTATTATTATTATTATTATTATTATTATTATTATTATTATTATTATTATTATTACCAATTTAGTCCATCATTTTATTATTTAACTTTCATTTAAATACAAATTAATTATTAATTCCATCCAATTAATATTTATTTAATCATTTTTAGTTAATTAAATCCCTTAAAATATTATATTACCTTATTTCTAACTAATTAAGCTCAAATAGGACGTTACAACAGTCTCCCAGTTATAAGAATTTCGTTCCTAAAATTGAATACTTGAATAACTTAATCAGTTCCTTCACACTCTGAAAACTCTTCTTTTGCTCCTTTGAGGGTACTTATGAGGCTATATATCATCACTTTGCTATCTTTTTACTTGGTGAGCATTGAGAAATTTAAACCGGTTCTCCACACTAGGCTTTAAATCCTTAAGTAACAATCAAACAAGGACATGCAAAGATATCTTCTTCGTAGTCCTCAACCCAATTACAAACCTCTTGGTAAAACCTCGGGAAACTTCCTAACCACAACATCTTAGCAATCGACTGCCTCTTTTTCCTACAGCGATCAGCTACATATGCCAGAAGCCCCGCACACCACTGCAGAAAATACCTCTTGGCCTTCTTAGCTACACAAAAGTCGATAGGAATAAACTTCTAAACCCAAATATTTCAAAATTCCATAACAATAAATAAAAAAAACAAAGAACTTCAAAATGAGTGGGTAACTTTGTACACAAGGTGGTGTGTACACACCACCTTGTAGGGATGTATAGGTCATTTAGCAAGATGTAGTTAGCAGTAAATCAAGAATCATAATATTTGTACGATGGCTTAGGATGATTAATTGAAGAAGATAAACACAAGAGACGTGGATAAGAAGTGAAAGCAGAATAAACAGTTCCTAATAGGGCTAATTGAACCAAATGGAAAGAAAAAAAAAACCGTTTTCCACTTAGTTCCCACCTATTTGGGTTGGGCTATTTTTTAGTGAGTTGTTCCATTGAACTTGGTCAAAGTTCCTTTTAGTTCTTGTTCTGGGAAAATGACTTATTAATGTAATTAACTTTTCGGTATGTTTACATCTGGGTAACTATCTTTTTTTGTACACATTTAGGTAACAAACTTGTTGGAAGTGTTCACATATAACCATTATGATCTGTTATAGCAGGTTAAATCCTAGATGTGAACGCTTTTAACAGGTTCGTTACCTAGATGTGTACAAAAAAAATAGTTACCCAAATATGAACAAAACGAAAAATAAAAGTAAATTACACGAATGTTCCCTGTGGTTTGAGGGAATTTGTGTTTTTGGTCCCTAACTTATTTTTTTAACTCAGATGGTCCCTAATGTTTATTTTTGTTACGTGTTTGGTCCCTGTCTTACCTAAAAAGACTATTTTGCCCTTATTAATTTATTTTTTAATTAATTTTCTTATTTATGTATTTATTTTTTATATATTTAAAAAAAAAACTAATAGACCCTACATATCTGTATCTCCTCACCATAAACCCCAAACCACAATTGAGAAATTTAATTCGGATGGTCCATATTGTTTATTTTTGTTGTGCGCTTGGTCCCTGACTTACCTAAAAGTACTATTGTGCCCTTATTAATTTATTTTTTAATTAATTTTCTTGCTTATGTATTTATTTTTTTATATATTTAAAAAAATTAATAGACCCCACATATTTGTATCTCATCACCGTAAACTGAAACCACATTTGAGAAATTTAATTTGGGTCTTACCGGTCACCATCTCATTTCTCATCTTCCTCAACTTCTATTTCTTTTCCATCTTTAGTAACATCGATGTCTTCACCATCCTTCTTTTTTTGGTACTTTAACTCTGGCGAACCAACACCATAACCTACTGTCTCTTCATCTTTAGTGGGTTGTGGTGTTGATTCGACAGAGTTGAAGGACCAAAAAAAGAAATGATGGTGAAGACGTAACAAAATTAATAAATGCACAATAATTTTTTTAGGTAAGACAGATATGTGGGGTCTATTAATTTTTTTAAATATGTAAAAAAAAATAAATACATAAATAAGTAAATTAATTAAAAAATAAATTAATAAAAGCACAATAGACTTTTTAGGTAATACAGAGACCAAACGTGCAACAAAAATAAACAGTAGGGACCATCCAAATAAAAAAAATAAGTTAGGAACCAAAAATACAAATTTCCCCAACCCACAAGGACCATTTGTATAATTTACTTTCACTTTTCGTTTTGTTTATGTTTTGTTCATATTTGGGTAACTATTTTTTTTGTACACATCTAGATAATGAACTTGTTGAAAGCATTCACATCTAGGATTTAACCTGCTATAACAAGTCATATTGATCATATGTGTACACTTCCAACAAGTTTGTTACCTAGATATGTATAAAAAAAACAAATAGTTACCCAAGATGTAAACATACCGAAAAGTTAATTACTTTAACAAGACATTTTCCCTTGTTCTAGTCATCCAAAAAAATTATTTCTGTTCTGTGAAGGTTCTTCCCACCAAACGGATCCTTTATAATAGATTTCTATATTAAAGATACGCAGACATACAAAACTAATAAGTTTTTTCGAGGCTAATCAGTGAAAGCTCTGAGTCACCAGAATCAGGGACCCAAACAAGCTTTGATAAAAATCAGAAATTCAAAAATAAGCAACCATACATGACAATTAACTTTCATTTGTTGATCTCCATATTCTTTAACAAAAAAACAAAAATTATTTTACTATCAAAACAACATACCAAAATTTCAATTCAAAACTCATCATCCTCTTTCCCTTGGTTCAAAAACAAAACACCATATTACAACTTCACTCTCTTCTCCGATCCAAAACTTTCACCTTCACTTTCTTCCCGTTTTACCCTTGGCCGGGCCAGCCGGTTTCCCTTTCTGCCCTTTCCCACCTTTGCTACTCACTTTCCCTTTCCCTTTCCCTTTCCCTTTCCCCTTATCCTTAGTCATCCCTTGTTTCCTAGCATCACTCTTCATCCTCCTATCCACAAGCATCTTCCCTTTTCCAGCCCTCACTTGCACCCCTTTCTTAGCCACCACCAGTTCCTTCTTCGGCCTCTGTGGGACCGCTTTCTTATACAAAGTATCAATCATCTTCATCTTCGATTTCTCCGAAATATCCGCTTGATCCGAAATACTATTCGCCTTCTTTCTAACCTTCTCCATTTTCCTCATCGCAACGCGCTTCTTTCGGGCCTTCGCTTGGGCCACCTTCTTAGCGGGCCGAGCATTTATTTCCTTAAACTGGGCCTTCATTGCGTTCACCTCCTCTTTCGTTATCGGCTTCATTGGAACCATGTGCTTCCTCTCTTCATCTATGAACCATTTCGGTAGCCCTTCATCATCGTGAAACATGTATTTGTTGTACGCGTCATCCAGCATTTGTTCTCTTTGTTTCTTTCGCAACATTTTCTTCGCGCATGCTAAGATTTCGGCTTTTGTTTCCACGTCATCATCGGACGAGTCCGATGATGAGTCATCGCTCGAATCTGTGTCCGGGCCCGCGACTACCTCAAGATCTTCAGTAGGTTGGGATTTTGGGGCTGTTATGTTTTTCTTTGAGATTTTTGATTTTGGTTTGTTTGGGACCATGATTTGGGTGTTATCGGGTTTCTTCTTGTTATCGATTTGCATTTCGTCTTCTTCATCGTCATCACTTACGTCCATTTTTGTAGTTTCTTGTTCGTTTTCATCATCAAACACATCCTGACTAAACCATTTTGCTGCGATTTCTTCTTCGGTAGGCTCGGTGTCATCAAATGGTATCATCAATGGATTTGTTTCTTGAATTTGTTGATCGTTGTCAGAGTCTTCATCTGGATGAACATCTTCTTCTTCTTCTTCTTCGCCCTAAGAATATATAACAAAACATGTAAGAAACTAAGAACAATATTTAATTTAAAATTTCATTTGAAAATATATATATATATATATATATATATATATATATATATATATATATATATATATATAAAACCTCGAGAAGTTGTCCATCTTCAGAGTGTTTTTGCTTCAACCGTTTTCTCTGCTTTGTGCTCCCTTCTTTCTTTTCTATGTATTTCTCGTAGGCATCTTCGAGTAATTGTTCCATTTGATCATCATATCTGAAACCAAGATTTGGAATTTAATTAAAGCAAATTGCAAAGAAAAGCGACATACTTTACTCAAACTTCCAATACAGGTAGTGTACATTATTTTCACATAAGAGCAACATATTTGTATCTTTTTATCCATAATACACTAAGTAGCAACATACCTTCGACGCTCTTCTTCAGAGTCAATGTCACTGAGTGACTCATCTTGGGAGTCTGCTTGTGCTCTCTCATCATCACTATCTGCTGCTTCATTATTTGGACCATCATCTTCAGGGTTATCAACAGCCACCAGATCCTTCTTTCCCTGAGTGACAAAAATATTAAAAATTGTAAGTTTACTTCAAATGCATTAGTATCTAATTGAAATGCACATTAATATTAAATGATAAAAAACTGACCTTGATAGATGACAGAGAAAATAACTCGATATCAGTATATCCATCCTCCATTACATCACTCTGCATCCCAGTTGCTTTCCTTGCTTTATCCTACAGTTAACAGATTCCATTTTCAAGTTAATAAATAGTTAAATACATTATTCATTTACCTAAGAAACAATGTACTTCAATTTATTTGTTTCTTATAGCATGATCTTTTCATTTCTTCATAACATAGCATTGTATTTTCAACTGTCTCCTTAGTAAGGCAATTTATTTTGAAAAACATAACCAACTATAGAAGGGAAAAATGCTTTGTATTTAAATAACATAGCTATAATTAGGTAGATTTTTTTAAATAAAATGTTGTAAAAAAGGATAAATAAAAGTAGAATGCTATAGCATACAAATTAGTGGAATTACACTACTATTTTTTGCAACACAAAATGAGATTAGTGATCAAAGTGTATCAAACCTTAGCTCGACGTTTTGCAATAATCTTTTTTGCCTGTTTTTTCTTACGCAACATAGCATTTGTCAATGCCTCCATTTCATTCAGTGCTTCATCATCATCATCATCATCATCCTTCTTTTCAGGTTCAACATCTGCAGGTTTAGGGGTTTCCTTTTCAGGAGAGAAGGCCTTTCTGATATGAATACGCCACCTAAACATCCCATCAAAAAAAAAATCAAAATCGAGAAAAGGAAGTAATGCATATGTATGTGGCCAAAAAAAAAAAAAAGGAAAAAATGATTTTTACTTCAATAAATGCTTAAAGTCTTGCTTCCCTAAAACACGCAAGTCATCACATAGTGCTTTAACCTGGTAAATCAAGAAATCTGAAATTGTTAACAAATGGAAACACAATAATCACATCAAGAATAAAAAAAGAAAAAGGGACCTTAAGACATTACCTCCTCTGTAGTCAATGCATGATCCTTGATAGCTTGACAGGTGTCATCTTTGAATTTTATAGATGTAACAGAACCAAGAATATCTAGAGGAGCATCTGACCAAATAAACTCTGTAACTGAGCTGGTTTTCCTCAATGTTGTGTCACCATCTTCATACCTGATACATTAAAATGGTTAGCAACAAGCCAACAACTTTAGGGTTTAAGATTTAGTGTTTAGTATTTAGGGTTTAGGGCTTACCCATCACGATGTCTCTTCTGCTTTGTTCCTCTAAGTACATCAAGTACCTGAATTTGTAATTTTCACACACAAGATGAAAGCTTTTTAGTTTTCTGTTGACATAAGTTGGATAGTTATCAGAAGTGAAGAGATATTTGTACCTTTGGGGTTTCTTTTCCACTTTGGAAAAGATGCCTAACATCAAAAAGACGAGGATCTATCTTAGCAGGTGCCTTATATTTCAGACATACAATATAAATTTCTGCAGATGTGGAACGACTGGCAGCTGGTTTATCCACTTCAACCTTTTCAAATAACTGTCTAAGACAGTAAAGGACAGCATTGTAGTCCCGGGATCTAAAAACCTGTTACAGATGATACCAAGTGGTTAAAATTTAAAAATATGATGCTCTTTACATTGGATTAAGTGAGGGTAGGATCAAACATATAATAGAACATAGGATTGTTTGAATACATTTTAGCATGAATAAACAATACAAAAGGAACATTAGGAAGGCTAAAATGAGCTAACTTACACAAACAAGAAAAGCAAAAGGTTTTCAATCCAACAATTCAGATACAAATTTGTACCTGAAGTAAATATAAAGATGTGACTTTTCACAAATCACCACATGGAGAACACTGTTCACTCAGGTTATGCCAAAAAGCTTTAGTGCACCAGGCTCATCTTTCTATTTAACATTGATTATGGGAGTCAAAAACATCAAATTTACCTCGACTCCAAAGCAAGATTCGATTTAAATTAAAAGAAACTTGAAATGACTCCATTTCATTACAACAAACCTTTTCAAAAACAAGGAATCATCAACAAATTGAGGATATAACATAAAAGGATGTTTGGATGTGTGATTAAAGTGGTCATTTAGAGTGTTCAATAAAAAGTGATTATCATTCAGATTATTTAATGAAGAATGATCTAATTATCAATTTTAGGCACATGATTAATTATGATTATTGCTAAACATAACATAATCGGTTTTGTTTTCAAATTTGCGAAACACTATTCGAGTTATAGAAATGTAAAAGGTCGAGAGATGGATACCTTGGTAATAAATGCTCCTTTAGGGGCCAACAACTCCGAAGCAAGCTTAATCGAATCAATAACCAGAGAATTCTGACTCGTAGCCTCCTGCGCCCAAGCACCACCGACATTAGGAGATCCATCGTGCAACACCAAATCAAAGGCCCTAACACCATTATCAGACATCAATCTCTTAACAGTAGCCCTACACTTAGGCGTGGTAATATCTTCTTGCACCGCAATGGCGCCACGAATGGGGCGTATAGGGTCAAGATCGACACCAATCACAAGACTTCCAACAGGAACACGTTCGACGGCGGCTTGCATCCAACCACCGGGTGCGGCGCAGAGATCGAGAACGGCGTGAGAAGAACGGAGGAAAGTGTACTTGGAATCGAGCTGAATAAGTTTCCAAACAGCACGAGAACGGTAGCCATGTTCTTTGGCCAAGTGGTAAAACTTATCCAAACGATGCTTTCCCTTGGCCTTTCCACCCATCGTTAGCTGCTACTCGCGGAGGAAGTAGGGTTTAGGGAAGGGGACGTCTGTTATTATGATGATTTAGGGTTTACGGGTGGTGGAGGTAACTTGATATGAAGGAGTTCAAAGCGGCGCTTTTGTTGTCTACCCTAAACTTTTATTTGTTTCACTTTCGCCCTAAAATCGGCATAAGTTTCAAAATCCAAAGCTTCAAATTCATTATCTTTTAGCTAATTTTTGACCGAATAGTCGAAAAAACCGCTGAAAAATTAGTTGTTAAATAAAAGGTTATTTAGTAAAAAATGAAGTTTGATAAAAGTAGCTGAAAAAATATAAAATGATATAAAAAAAAACATTTAAAATAATGTGTTTTTATAATTAATTAAGGGTATATTTGGAAACTTTTTAAAAAACTCTTAAAAAGCTAGTGGAAGTAGCTTTTTAAAAAGTTAACTTATAAATTATTTTTTGGTTCGCCAAACATGACAACTTAAAAAAACTCGAAAAATAAGCTAGATTTTCAGCTATGTGTGGCGCGTCAAACACAGTCTAGAGTGAACATTTTGATCTCACGTGCTTCTTTTGTTTTTCTAATTTTTTTAAACAAATGTTTTTTAAATTTTGATTATCAATCATATATTATACAAGTAATAATTAAAATTTTTTAGATAATCGATTTGTGCAATATTTTAGTTAATTTTTGATATTTTTTTTACTAGTTTTGTGTATAGTATATCCAAAAAAATCTTAAATTAAAAATAAATTATAGGTTGAATCGGAGTTTTCAAGTAAAAATAACAAAATTATCACCTCTAGAGGCATTGTTAACTAATTGATCTAAATGGTATATGATATTATTATTTTTTTGAACAGGATATATAATATGATTTATAGAAAAATAGAGGCATTGTTAGCTAATTGATCTAAATGGTATATGATATTATTTTTTTGAACAGGATATATAATATTATTTATAGAAAAAAACGCATAGAAAAAATATGTATAAGATATCTAGTGTAGATGTAATACACCATGTTTTATGATAACATGTGAACCTGTTATGTTGGGTTATGTTTAGGTGGAGTCCTGGAGTTATCGATTATGGTGATGGTAACATAACAAGTCTTTTTATTCTTTCTCTTTTTAACTTTTAACATCATTTTCTAATTAATTAAGAAAATTAAGAGTATTTAGATGGTTGGATTTTCTTGTGGTATGATACACCCATAGCTTAAGATTTAAGATTAAATGCAATATTACGTATCTTTTATGAAAAGAATAATAAAACATTTAAAAAAAATGAAAGAAACCTTCCAAGTTCTGCTCATATCTTTATTAGAAAAAGTGAGATTAACATTGATATAATTTTTATATATAATTTTCTAGTTAAAATTTGGGTCGGGTTGAATTGGATTGCTAATGAGTGATAAATTTTTGATATGATTGAGTTGTGTATTTTAAGGAGAAAGATGATAACCTTTTAATATATAACTGAATTGTGAATGAGATAACCTTTCAGCAATAAAAATAAGGTTTAATAACCAAAACTTCAAACTAGACTATTACCAATCTAATTATTGGTGTTGCCAAATCCAAAAATACAACTCGGAATAAACACTACTCAGGTACTAACGATAGTTATTTGCCTATGTACGTTCATGTACAAAAAAATGGTTAACATTTAACCAAATCAAACATAAAAGTACTTGATGGCACTTAAAACCATATTGTATATCTAATTACAAATTCACATGGGACACACTATATAACATCCAGGAATGGACCATGGTTCAATCATTTTCATTTCAATTGAACCATGGTTCCATCTTTAATGGTGCACCCAGACTCCTTCAAAGCCATGTCAAAAAAACCACCTCCATCAATCCTCGAGTCCATACAAGGGGGAGCAAACTCCACAAGCATGTCCCTCAATGTAAGCACTCCTTTCACTCTTCCACACTCATCTACAAGAAAACTAAAATCACTTTTCTTTTCTGCCAAATTCTTCATAGCTTCCTTCAATGTATCCTTTTCCATGTTTGTAACCGGCGAGTCCATTCTCGGCCCAAACTTGTCTTTCAACACAAGCGTCCCAGCCGATATCAGAGCCCCAAGATCATGGTCAATGTCATCAAGCGCTGGACCCGTGTCTATGTGTATAAATTTTTCCACACTCGTATCCCTGTACACATTAAACACTATTGGTAAACTGATAACTGGTAACTGGTAACCAGTAACCAGTTACTGATAAAAATAAGAGTACATACTCTCTATCGGTAAAAATACGATCGTCAGCCAATAGGCGGTGAATGTCGCTAACTCTGACGCATCCAATGAGTTTCTCGGTTTGTCGTTTCACTACTGCAACCGCACATACTTTTTTCTTCCATAAAACATGAACCGCGTCTGCAATGGTTTGATCGTTATAGATTGAAACAACTTGGTCATTGTGGTCAAACCTGTACAAGTGTCTTTGAAAATTAGCTGAATTGACAAAAGGAAATATATTGGTTAACCAATTTGACAAATATTTCTTTCAACCTGAAATCCGACAATGGTTTATCTGCAATGCTGTCAAACCACTCAAGTCCGCTCGATTGTAGGAGTACATGGTTTACCGAATTCTATCAAAACAAATGTCAAACTTAAGCTTCTATGTTTGGTGTGCATTATTAGGTGAGGATAGTTACCTCGGTAACAAAGCCCACGACTTTTGAACTGGAATGTTGGGTCACGGGGACCACACTTGGCCGATGCTTAGATAACAACAAAAGAACATGAAATAGTGTTTGGTCTCGTTTTACAGGGAACACGGGATCCCACATAAATGATGCTGCTAGTTCGCCTATCTGGAGCATATCAAATAAATGTATATACAACAACACTAGATGGGATTGGGAAAAAGAAGAATCAGATCGGAAGAAAGAAAGAAACAGGGTCTTAGTGATTCATGCATAAGGTATGTAATGTCAATGTTGAAACAGTTTAAAAAGAACACCTGACCTTAGTCTCTGAAACAACTGGAGTTTGATAGAGCAAGGAGAAGAATCCTTGTGGCTTCGTCTTCTTGGATTTTTTAGCATTATCTTTCTCGCTCCCAAAATGATGTTTTTTGAATTCCTAGAATGGAGTGGTTCGTCGAGCATTAAAAAATGCAAAAATAATCAAATCAATGGGAGGAAGTACCTGGAGAGTCCAAAGAACCATATTAGAGAAGCTTATGAACCCAACGTAGGGATGTGAGAACGATGTGGTGAAGGTCGTGGTCGGATCTGGTTCCAAACCGTCTGCAACCAGGGCTCCACTCACATTCTTCTCATACAACATCTTGATCACGTCCTTTACACATTCCTGCGTTCTCACAACCAGAACTGCCATAAATTCAAATCACAACGTCAATCATATCATCCACCCGAAAACCCTAATTTGGTGTTCGTTCATAATGAATTTGCGATTGGAAGGTGTACCTGTGGAGGGGGAATTGTGGATTCCAGGAATGGAGGAGATAGGTATATGATCAAGGAAGAGTTGAAGAGCACTGGCGGCATCCACCGATGGTGTTGTCGGAATGGAAACACCGGCATCGGAGTCGGTGTCGGAATTGGGATTGGGATTGGAGAGGGTTGATACGATTGCCTCTTTCTTCTCGATGATTCCACCTTTGGAATCGTTCACTATTTCTTCCACCTTTCTCAGATCCATTTGCATTTCTTCTTTTCTTCATGCTTCTGGTTCGGTTATGATATGTTGGTTATGGTTATGGAATGTACACGTGTATTTTCTTGCCACGTGACTTTATAAATGCAGAACTAAAACGACTCAAAATAATCAAACGGGCTTATGTCTCGATAAAATAAAATGTTAAAATGTATTTGATAAATTTGTTTAACAATCTCCGGTCGTATCCAAATTTGTAAAGACCTAGTTTGAAAAATTACATACTACAAAAATGAGGTTTTTAACCAAACTAACTAGTTAAACCTATTTTTTTTACTCGTTTTCCACGACAAAAATAGAATCAAAAAAGTATTTTTATCGAGTCAAAAGTTAATCTCGAATGAGTATCCAGTACATAGGGAAAATAAATTAATCTACTTCTTCTAAGTCATTCACAAATCATAGTACCCACCACTAATTATTATAGTGATCGATGTCACCTCATCACCACATTCAACCATTAAACATATAGGATATCCACCAGTATATTCTTCTTATTATTTTATTTTTAAATAAAAAACAAATATATTATTGTAGAGATAGGCAGAAAGAGTTAGAAAGAGATAAAGAAAAAAAAAATTGCATTCGATATATACAACAATCCACCACGACCACTACCAACTAGCCCTGTCGAAAATACCCGATACCCGAATTACCTGCCCGATTTTTTCGGGTATCAGGTAAATCAGGTCGGGTAAATCAGGTATTGGGTAAATTTTTCCGGGTAATCGGGTCACCCGATTTTTTTTCAGGTCAGGTAAAGGGTACATTTTTTGGGTTTCGGGTATACCCGAATTACCCAAATTATTTAAAAAATTCATTTTTTTTGTAGAGCTTGTACTATATAGCAGATATTTGATCACGCTTCAACTAACTATCATTATTGTAAAACATAAATATATTTATTATGACAATACGACAGTAACAATATTAAAAGTAATTTTATATATCATCACGTTCTTTAAAACTTAACTGTTTTCTAGATTATAGTTTTTATTGCAACTAACAAACTCATTATCTTGACGAAACTTCAGAACATGACAAAACTTATGGCTACATTTAGCTTAAACATTTTAAACTTTTAAATTAAGATCTTTAGGTATTTGTTTTTTTTTAACATCTTATTAGATTAGATTAAGTTGTTAAAAAATTACTTGATATCTCATGTATTATTGACTAAAAAATCTCAATGTTCAAAGCTTGAGTAACTTCGTTTATGTCTCGTTTGTTTATATAAACAAGACTAATAAAGCACGACATATTTATTTTATTAAATTTATTTTCAGGTGAAATTCAAAAAAAATATTATATATTTCGAGTAATACCCGAATTACCCACACCTGACCCGATACCCGAATTACCCGAAATTAGTTTGGGTAGGGTAACGGGTAATTTTTCTAACATGAAAAACTCGAATTACCCGAAACCCGAAAAAATTACCCGTTCAACACCCCTACTACCAACCACTATGCACCGGGATGGTGTTTGTGGTTAGTGGTTGCTGTCATATCAACCACGAAACCCTTTGTGAAGGGTGTAACATAAGGTCTACTAAGAGAGTAGTATTTGTTACGCATGTTATTTTTTTATACTATGTTTTGACACGTGGCAACCTTATAACCCTTCTTTTTTTTCCCGGCCAAGTTAAATGCAATCGTATAAATTTACTTCTAGATTTTAAATCAGATTCAAATTCTAAACAAAATCTTATCCTAATTTGTTGATCGATCATGTATCTCTCTCCCCTAGTTTCGCTTTTTTTTTTAAATAGAATCACGAATAATCCGCCATTTTAAAATCCCAAAGATGAATACTCTTATGTCGTTTTTGTTGCTCTCAGCTACCAATAAAATCGTCGTCTGATTCAAATTCTAAATAAAATCCTATCCTAATTTGTTGTGGTTGTCTTATTTATAGGTTTTAAGCCATGAATTTGTTGGTACATCAAATGTTGTAGATTACATAGGTAATTTTTTAACAAAATTTTTAGTTTCGGATTTTGCATATGAACTGCTTGATGAAATACTTATTCGTTTATACTGAACTTTTTCAACATCGGTTGCTTCTTTTTGTGTTTTTTGATTTCCTATGACAATCAAATGTTTTTGTTGTTTGGAATCAGGTATTTGTTGGTTGTTTGTTTGTTTTGGCTCCTAGTTCTTGGTTCTTCAGCATTGCATAAGCCATTCGATCCATTTTCTTACTGAGTTTTTGTTTGTTATTGTTGTTTGTAACATGGGTTCAATAGAAAATAAGACAATTTTGAGATCTATAAGGGAGCTGATACATACGGATTAACACTCTTACCAAACTTAACACTCAATAGTTGAACCGCATAATTCATAAAATCTCTCTAAGTAAGCATTAACCAATAGCATAAACGTATAAAATATTCCTCAATCTTTTCCCTAATGTCTTTTACAAACAACATAATGAAATCAATAACATTCAAATTGCCTCTCATATTGTCAAATGATTTAGTACTGATGTTGCAGTGTTGATGTTGCAAGTATGTTGCGGTGAATCAACCATGATTGAAGTCGTGATATTGCTTCTTCAATAAGTTATTGAGAATCCAACAAACCGAAGATTTGTTCTTCTATTAGACAGGTAGGTATATTATTAAAATACAATTATTATTGAAAATTAAAATAGTTGACCATTTTACCCTTTCTTGCAATTTTGTCTCATGTATAATTTTATCTATATTGGCAACTATCTTATGAGCTCTTATAAACGTTTGGTGAACAGTTAACCCTCTTTTGGAATAATCACTTATTAAAAACAAACCTCTCTTTATTATCTACATTAAGAGTATATAAGTATATAAAGAAATTGGTTATCCTTATCTTGCTAGCCAAGTCTTCTTACCCATCAAGTTATCTACTTTCCTAGTTTATCTTGTTTATTTTTTTCTAGTTTATCTTTTCAAATCGTTTCCTTCTTTTCTATTTTTATTATGTATTTAAACCTTGGGGCATGAATGAAATCAATAAGCTTTTGGCAATACTAAAATATTTCTGGTATCAGAGCAGATCTTATAGATTCGTCTCCTAAGAAGCCTCTGATGACTTCATCATGGTCGGAGGAGAAGAATCATCCAACAAAAACAAAAACAATACCATCGACGCCAATTCCACATACTACATCCATGCCTTCGATTATCCAAGACAAATCCAAGTAAACGATCCCCTCACAGACAATAACTACAACGATTGGTCACAAGAGATGTTGAATTTCATGTTCGCCAAAAATAAAGTTGGCTTTGTCGATGGGACGATTTAGATGCTAGAAAGACAAATCACCCAACTACATGTCATGGATGAGATGTGATGCGATGGTGAAGAGATAGCTGACCACGACTATAGAGAAAAACATCAGGGGCAGCATGAAATATGCAAACACTCCGTTAGAAATATGGGTTGATCTGCGAGAAAGATTTGGAAAAGAGAGTGCACCAAAAGCTTATGAATTAAAGCAATCTCTCACTAACACCCATCAAGAAGGTATGTTCGTTTCCGGTTATTACACCAAGTTTCAGGTGTTTGGGATGAGATTCAATCAGCTCCCCCGCCCCACGGTGCACTTGCAATAAATGTGATTGTGATATTGGAAAAAGATTGAATGAAGCTAAAGAGAATGAGAGATTGTATGAATTTTTGATGGGTTTAAATGGTGAATTTAGCACTATCAGGACCCAAATATTATCCATGAGTCCCATTCCTACCCTCCGAACCGCCTACCATATTATCGCCAAAGACGAACAACAGAGGGCAATTTTCGCCAACAAAAGAACAGCCATCGATTCTGCTGCTTTCCAAGCTTTTCCACCAAGTCGCCCAGAGGATTTTTCAACCCAAAAATGGAACAAATCAACGCAAAAAGATGTAAAAAATCCCAACAACAGTGAGTTAGAACATTGTGAATTTTGTGGAAGAGATGGGCACAATCGTAAAGTTTGTTTTAAGTGAATAGGGTATCCAGAATGGTGGACAAACAAAGGAAAACGAGAAAAGACAAGCCCAAGGCTGCTTGCATAGATGCAGAACAAAGCCTCATTGCAGGATTGATGGTTGTACAATATCAGAAGTTTGTAAAACACTTTGCTAAAGAAGAAGGAAACGTAAGGAACAACACAACACCAACAATAAACATGGCTGGTAAGCTTGATCAAAAAAATGTTTGGGTTATTGATTCTGGTGCAACTGAACACATAACCTGCAAGACATATTAGCTTAAAAATAAGATGAAAACCCCTTTTAAAAATCCCATCATTATTCATGATGGAGACAAAATACCAGTACAGGGAAAAGGTGATTGTACATTAATTGGTGGTGCAAAAATAAAAGGAGTCATACATATTGTTGAGTTCAATTGCAACTTACTTTCAGTCAGTCTACTTACTAACGACCTCCAATGTGATATAACCTTCTTTCCTGATTTTTGTGTAATGCAGGGCTTGCAATCGAAGGACTTGATTAGTGCGGTTAAGTGCAAAGGTGGTCTATACTGAATGGGAATTGTGGCGAACGAGAAGACAGCTATGATGACCACATCAGACATCGATATCTGGCACAAAAGGTTAGGACACACTTCAGATTCAAAGCTCTATAAAGTAGATTTTCTTAGGAATGTTTACTTTAATAATAGGAATAATGTTTGCTACTCTTATGTTAAATCAAAAAGGTTACCTTTTCCTGTTAGTTCAATAAAAAACGTTGATTGTTTTGAATTAATACATTGTGATATATAGGGAAAATATTGAACGCATTCAATATCCGGGTCAAGTTGTTTTTTGACCATAGTGGATGATTTTAGCAGAGTTGTTTGGATCTTTCTTTTAAAACGCGAACATGAAGCTAGTACTTGCTTGGTTAATTTAACACCATGATTAAAAACTAATTTTCCAAAACCATCAAAAGGATTAGGTGTAACGATGGAGGAGAGTTCACTTCCAATTTTATGATTGATTTATATGTTAAACAAGGTATTATGTTGGAAACCACTTGCCCACACACCCCTCAACAAAATGGGGTTGTGGAACGAGAACATCGACATCTACTGAAGATTGCTAGAGCTCTAAGGTTTGAATCGAGTTTGCCAACCAAATCTTGGGAAATGTTCATGACAGCCACCTATATTATCAGACGTCTACCTTACAAGGTTATTGAGAACAAAACTCCGTATGAAATTTTGCTTACCCAAAACCAAAGTATGATCACATGAAAGTTTTTGGATGTTTGACATATTATAGATCATAGATCTCAAATACATTTTTTCAAGTTAACAAGTTAACTTGGCCCTTGGCGAGACGTTCAACGATGGTGCCTAAACCGTTAATTCCTTTACCTGCGAAGAATGTATTCGATAATACATTTGAGTCTTCGCAGTTTTGCATTACAAAAAGATTGCCAAGACCCTGGGTGGGATGTTTGGCGATATCTATTTCCCAATTGGGTGAATCGCCCTGGTGCGAAGACAACTCTTAGGTAAAGAAAACTAACAAGACCAATTTGACAATATGTACAGTTTCAAACTTCTAATTCCTTAAATACGACAGTTCTTAGAAAGATATTGCCTAAATGACAATTTGTACAATCGAAAACCTTCAATTCCTTGTGAAAGTAGTGTGAAGCGTAATAACCGTCAATTCCTTTCCACGTTTCTTCTCCTTGCTTAGAAAATTTCGATATAGTCTCCTTGAGTCTCTTCTTCTTTTGAATTCGCGTTTAAGACAAAATGAAATTTTGAGATAAAAACAAAAGTAAAAAATAAACTTAGCACACAATAAAACAACTAAGAATAAAAATAAAATTAAAATACGCTCAAAAACAACATTTTTGGATTTTGTTTTTCCGAAAAAGAAATAAAAACAGAAATAAACATTTTTTGGAATTTTTTTAATTTTATGATTTTTTTAGTACTTAATGATTTTTTTAATTCTCCCCCTAAATTTGTACATAAATCAAAAATATGAACAAACTTAACAAAAAACAAAAATAAAATAAAATAAAACAAACACACTTAAATAATTAAATTCAAAACATTCTGCGATCAAATGTTGTCAAACAATTTAATATCATTTCTTAGCACACACCTGCATGAATAGACTTGGTTAATCACTAATATTGTGGGTCACTTAAACACAAAGGATATATTCAAGTTGGACAGATTATAAGTGACAAGACATTGCAATCATATTCCTAAATAAACCATTTAGCTGACGACGACCAAAAATATTGTTATCCAATTAAATTCAATAGTGAGATCTACAGTCAATCTTTAATCATGGATCAATTCAACTTTAAGTGCACTAGAATGTGTTCCCCACTTCACGACATACCCTAGTAATCAAGGAATTCAAAAGAGCTCTTTACTTTAGGCGAGTGCTCAATTATTTGAGAGAGAAGATGGACATAGAGATGCATATGTTGTATCCCAGGTCGAATCTCTTCCAATCACGCAGAGGGACAACATATGACTAACATAGATAGAGGGATACAGAGAGATAGAAAGATGCATATGATGTGTCCCATATCAGATCTCTTCCAATAACGCAAAAGGGACACCATATGACTGACATATATATATATATATATATATATATATATATATATATATATATATATATATACATACATAAATAGAGATGCATAGAAATAGAGGTGCATATGTTGCGTCCCAGGTCAGATCTCTTCCAATCATGCAAAAGGGGGCAACATATGACTCACATAGATGATAAGAAAGAAAAACAATTTCACACCAACCTACTTTATCAGAAACCCCCCAGTCACCCTATCAGCACCAGAATTAAGGACATAAGTCTATACTTCAAATAAGTGTTGAGCCACAATTCTAGATGATAAGTAGCTTTAATGTATCTCGTATGCTCCCTTGTTTATCTCACTACTCAATCTATCCAAGCATCGTATGGTCAGTCCAAATGTAACTATCTAAGTCCATATGAGTTAACACTGTCAAGTCATTTCATTGTCAACAATGTCTAGTCCTCTCATTTTGAATCCTTCGTGCCTACCAGCACATTGAACACAAAGTCTAAACAATTTAGTTTTAGTGCATTACACGCATTTCATATTGCCTTTTAACACTAAACTTCATATTACTTCCCAAAAACACTTACAAAAGAATACATATTTTTGGAAATTTTTGATATATATATATATATATATATATATATATATATATATATATATATATATTTGTATTTTTTATTTCTCCCCTAACTTTGTGCATAGGGAATAAAAGAAATAAAAATGCGCAAATTTAAACACAAAAAAATTTATATAAAAAACAAAAATTTAAGTGTTACCTCTGCGTTCAATTGTGGAGCAAAAATGACATATTCAAAGCTTACTACATTGTTACTTATCGTACCCTTTTGAGTGATTTTACTTACTTCTCCTCCTGCAAAGGAAATATACCCTCCATTAATGATTTGAATGTCGTGCAGTTGAGAGATGTCTCAAGTCGTGTGTCTGGAACAACCACTATCAACATACCAGGGTATGTTGATATTCCTCCATAGCTATTCCTGCACAAGTTGCGGGATTAATTCGTTTTGGGAACCCAATCCATTTTGAAACTAGGTTGACCATCACTATCCACACATGACACTTGTTCCCATGTCATATCCTGTTTATTAGTTAAAGAACATGAAGAAATTATAGGATTGTGAGGTGATTGGGTCGAAGGACTTTTAGGCACCCATCTGTAGTTAGGTTTGAGCCTTTTATTGTTTAACCAGATGGGAGCTTCACCACTTGATTTTGGAATGGAACCACCTTTTGATTTAGGCTTGAATCTTAAGTGTGAGTTAGAGGACGATCTTTGAGATGAATTCGACTTCACCGATTTCGATTTGGCAAAGCTATCTCTCAAATTAGTTCTCTTATCCTTGAATACTTGATTCTTGGCCTTGTCATCATTCTAGTTTCCATTTCTTGAACGTGACCTCGAAAACTTTCTTTTGAAAGATCTCCTGCTTAGCACGTTCTGCCAACCATGTACATAGTATGGAACATATGCACGATTCAGACAGTTTTTGGCAATGTGACCAGGTGTTCCACAATGGAAACACGTTTGTTTCTTCACGTGAAAGTTGTTTCTGCCTGTCCCTAGTAGTGTGCCCATGCCTTGTCTCTGATTTTTCCCACAAGCACACTTACAACAAGCAGTCTGTTTTGCTTGTTTTAGTGGCATGTATTTACCAACAACGAGTTTATTAGAAGTAACAGAATCAGAAGCAACAGATTTGTAACATTTAGGATTTCGGTTATGATAGTT
Source organism: Lactuca sativa (assembly GCF_002870075.4). Classification (NCBI taxonomy): domain Eukaryota; kingdom Viridiplantae; phylum Streptophyta; class Magnoliopsida; order Asterales; family Asteraceae; genus Lactuca; species Lactuca sativa. The sequence goes on from NC_056627.2 coordinate 268,530,117, forward strand.
CATGTTTCAATTTTGCGGATATAGGAGGGACTCGACGGGCCGAAAGTCTGACTTGTCGAGTCACGTCGAGTTGGTCACGTGAATTTAATGAGCGGACTCGACGAGTCCAAGTATGGACTCGCAGAGTAGGTACTGGGCAGAGAAAACCCTAAGTTCTGGGGTTGGAGCCTATTTAAAGGAACTTATGACCTTGGATGCGCCCCATATCTTTTGTGAGAAACCCTAGATCGCCATTGGAGCCATGGGAGAGCTCTTATGATGGAACCAAGTAATTTGGTGGGTTTTATGGAAGGGAAAGAGCATGATTCAAGCAAGGAATGAGATGGGGCTATGGATCTAACATTTCTTTGCTTGGGACTGCTGTAAGAGGTATGATCTTGCATCCTTTTCACCTATTTTTGGTTAGACCTCAAGATCTTGGGAGCTTTAGGGTTTAACTCCCCTTCTTTTGTGATTATGAGCTAGGTGAGACATGATCTGAGGTGGGAAACCTCAGATTTGAACGTTAAGAGGTCCAGGGAGTCCCACTCTTTCAACTTTATTCTGTTCCATTGGAGTTGTGAACCTAGGTTGCCATTTTAGAAGCTATTTCACCAAATAAGACACTATGAGTCGTGCATGAGCTTAAAGATTGGACCTTTACGTGATTATTGAGTATTAGAAGGTTAGATCTACAAGTTAGAGAAACAGATCTGACCTCAGAAGATCGTTTGAGTGTTGCCATGGAGGAAACTTGCCGAGTCCATAAGAGGACTCGATGAGTCGATTCGGGTTGCCCCGCGATTCGTGTCCAATGGTGACCCGTCGAGTGAAAGGCTAACTCGACGAGTTGAGTGAGGCCTTAGGAGGATTCTGAGAACACGCATGGACTCGCTGAGTCACTCGAGTGCACTCGACGAGTCTGGTCAAAGTTTGACCGTTGGCTAGAGTTGACTTCAGTTGGCCTTGGGGTTTTGGTCAAGCTTATTCATGAGAGGTCAAGGAAGGGTAGAATGGTCTTCTACCCATTCTTTAGAGATGAGGACAAGAGAAAGTATTGATTTGAGATGTTATCATTTTGATAGGAGGAGGCTAGGTCGGTTATCGAGCATGAGAGGGTATCCGATATCATGCGAGGTGAGTCTTCTCGCTATACTTTACCTTGAGTGGTAGTTATGTGTGACCGGAAGGTCTTATGTGCTTACATTGAGTATTATGTTATTCTGTTGTATGCGACATGCTATGCATTATGTCTTTGTGATTTATGTTATGCGGAGTTTATAGACCGGAGCGGAGACTCCAACGATTTATGAGGCCGGAAGGCTCAAGCAGACCGGACCGGAGGGTCCAACGAGCTTAGGATCGGAAGGTCCACAGAGTTAGGGCCAGAAGGTCCACAGAGTTAGGACCAGAGGGTCCACAGAGTTATAGCCTTGAGTAGTTAAGATGTGTTGTATGTGGTATTTTGGGGAACTCACTAAGCTTTGTGTTTACCGTGTATGTGTTATGTGTTACAGGTTTCTCAGGATCGCGGGACGGCACAGGCTTGATTGTACACACCAGAGAAAGAGTTATGAGGATCCTGGATTATTAATGGAGTTGTGTTTTGTAAATTGAATAAACGAGATTTTTATACAATATGTTATGAAAAATATGTGATTTTTAAATGAAACATTTGTTTGAAAATTTACGGTGTTATAAGATTCAGAGTTCAAAGAGACATTGGTTAGACAATCAACAGAATCAACAGAACTAGAATTATTTTTGTTCTCCTTGTTCTCATATTCCACTACTTTACCTACACATGAAGTAGAAGCATTACTATCGATCATCTCAATACTCTCACTTGGGCCGGATAGTTCAATCTTAACTAAAGCTAGTACAGGGTCTGGCCATACTGAGCAGGTATCTCTACCTCATTGGTTTCTAGGGGTGGGTATACTTATCATTGAAGGGAGGTGGAACATTGTGATATCCTAGATCCTTATTGTAACAACGTAAATTTTCAAAACAAATTTTTTATTTCTTAAAACATGTTTTCATCCAAAATAGACCATAAAATCCAATGTATCATAATCATAATACAAATATGCCAAATCCCAAGATCATAAAATAAATCTTCCGTCAATGTGTACAGATCACGCCGGCGCCTTCCCACGGTCCTCGCTAGTACCTGAAACACATAACACAACAACTGTAAGCATAAATGCTTAGTGAGTTCCCCAAAATACTACTTACACACATACGCCTTTCCAGGCCATGACCTTCCGGTCCATGTGTCTCAGGGGACTTCCGTCCCGACCCGGTAAACCTTCCGGTCCTACCCGCGTCGACAACATAAATGCCTTTCGGCCCATAACATGATGTCTTCCGGCCCATAACATAATGCCTTCCGGCCCATATCAAGCATAGCATACATAGCACATACAATGGTTAACTTAATCATATACAATGCATACAACTCATAACATATCCGACCTTCCAGTCACACATAGATACCCTTCCGGGTACATTATAGTGAGAAGACTCACCTCGTAGGAAGTCTAGAATCTCGCGTGCTCGATATCTCCAAATCTCGAAACGACGACCCAACCCCGCCTAATCACAACGAAAATATCATTCTAATTAATATAGGCTTCCAAGACTAGGCTACACCCTTTTCATTATCCCACAGAGGGGTAAAAGACCATTTCACCCCTCCTTGACTCAAAGTCCACATGTTGACCAAAACCCTAAAAGTCAACAAAAGTCAACAGACAACAGTACGCGGGGCGTACCAGCTTCTGTACGCGGGGCGTACGTCGAAGAACTACAATCGGGGGTCTCAACCCCTTACGCTGCGTGTACTGAGAGATATGCCCAACGTAAGTCTCAGTTTCAGCCATACCATGAATTTTGGTCTTAAACGGTTAAGACACTCCTTCAACTTCCAGATCTGGCTCTCCTTAAGCCTCTTATCCCATAAAGTCAGAACCTTTAAGCCTTGGCATGGCTGTAAAGGCTCCTACACCCTCTAACACCTTTCTTTTCTCCTCCAAAGATCTAGATCTCATGCATGGCTCAATATTTACGCCCAATATTACATTTTTATGAACATACAACTCAAATAGACCTGGAATATGATAGATCTAGGCCAATGGAGACAACTTGCTCATAAAGTCTCCATCTTTGGGACCAAAAACCCTAGAAATTGGTCCAACAAGCACACCATAAGAACTACAAGGCAAGATTTGAACTTTTTACCTCAGGAAGAAGCTCCAACCTTTGTTATCCTCGGATCTACACTTGTCAACCAACTTCTAGCCTCCACAATGGACTCCTCTTCTCTTTTGCTACCTTGAAATGACACCTTGAAGCTTAGAACACTCACACCCAAGCTAAAAATGAAGGAAAAGCTCTAATAGGGTTTCTTTCTGAAGGATGGTGGCTGAGAGACAAGGCCATCTCATTCCTTTTATAGCCACCAAGCCATATTAGGGTTTTGGGTCTGGACCGGTTACGCCCGGCGTAACCTTAGGTACGCCCAACGTACCCGGGTGACAACGCGTTCAATTAAGCGCGCGATTATGCGCAGCGTACTCTTTGTACGCCCAGCGTACTCGCCCAATACAAAAGGGCCAACGTGACATTTTATGAAATGATGAAGGGCTAAATGGTTGTACCTGAATTTTAGGCTGTTACAATTCTCCCCCACTAGAAACAGACTTCGCCCCTGAAGTCTTATACCGAACACAATTCCGGATGCTGCTCCCGCATCTCTGACTCGGACTCCGACGTCAGCTCGGACCCCTTCTGATGCTGCCACTACACTTGCACCAAGGGCACTTCCTTGTTCCTCAGAACCTTAACCTTTCGATCCCTAATTGCCACCGGTCTCTCAACATAGTTCAGGCCCGCATCCACCTAAATATCCTCTAATGGTACCACTGCCGACTCGTCGGCAATACACTTCCTCAACTGCGACACATGAAAGGTGTCGTGAATCTGACCCAGCTCCGCAGGTAGATCTAAACGGTAGCCTACCCTATCTACGCTCGTGATTACCCTGAAAAGGTCCAATATATCGAGGCCCCAACTTGCCCCTCTTCCTGAATCGAATCACTCCTTTCCAAGGAGAGACCTTTAAGAGTACAAGGTCACCAACCTAAAACTGCAGCTCGGACCGACGCCTATCCGCATAACTCTTCTGGCGACTCTGAGCGGTCAACAATCTCTGCCTGACCTGCTGTATCTGCTATGCCGTCTGAAGCACAATCTCCGTACTACCCATTACCCGTTGCCCCACCTCTCCCCAACAGATGGGGGTCCGACACCTCCTCCTATACAACAGCTCAAAGGGTGGCCTACCAATGCTCGAATGATGGCTATTGTTGTACGAAAAATCTGCTAAGGGTAAATAAGTGTCTCAACTCCCTCCAAAATCCAAAACACACGCTCGGAGCATATCCTCGAGCGTCTGAATCGTCTGCTCACTCTGCCCGTCCGTCTGTGGGTGGTATGCGGTACTGAAATGTAGCCTCGTACCCAACTCCCCGTGAATCTTCTTCCAAAATCTAGAAGTAAATCGTACGTCTCGATCTGAAACAATCAACATCGGAACCCCATGCCGCGATACCACCTCCCTCACATACAACTCTGCCAACCTCTCGGCATAAGAGCTCTCACTGATAGCAAGAAAATGAGCGCTCTTCGTCAACCTATCCACAATCACCCAAATTGCATCGACTGCTCTCGCAGTCCTTGGCAATTTTGTGATAAAATCCATGGTAATTTGTTCCCACTTCCACTCGGGAATCTCCAGCGGCTGCAGCTTACCATGCAGACGCTGGTGCTCGGCCTTAACCTGGCGACAAGTTAGGCACCTCTCGACGAACCATGCAACATCCCTCTTCATACAGGGCCACCAATACTCCTTCTTTAGGTCCAAATACATCTTAGTGGCCCCGGGATGGATCGAGAACTTCGATCGATGTGCCTCTTCCATCAAAATGGTACGCGTCCCGCCCACAAACGGTACCCAAATCCGACCCTGAAAGGTCATAAGTCCCCGACTATCGGTAACGAACTCCGATACCTGCCCGACAACCCGTTCCCTCTTTCGGTTTTCTGGTCTCGCAGCCTCAGCCTGGTCCCCTCGGATGGTGTCCAATACCAGAGTCATCACCGTCAACCTCATACAAACGTCTCGGATCGGAGCGCTCTCCGCCCTACGGCTCAAAGCATCGACTACGACATTAGCCTTGCCCGAGTGGTACAGGATCTCACAATCATAATCCTTCACCACATCCAACCATCTCCTCTGGCGCATATTCAGGCTTGGCTGATCCATCAAATACTTCAGACTCTTGTGGTCCGTGTATATGGTACACCGAACCACATATAGATAGTGCTGCCAGATCTTGAGGGCAAACACCACAACCCCCAGCTCCAAATCGTGGGTGGGATATCTCGACTCATGAGGCTTCAGCTGTCTCGATGCATACGCTATAACGTGCCCCCTCTGCATAAGCACTGCCCCTAACCCATATATTGATGCATCACAATATACCACAAAATCCTCCATCCCTCCAGGAGTGCGAGCACCGGGGCTTCGCACAACTTCTGGCGAAGTGTCTCAAATGAGGACTGTTGCTCCGGCCCCCATGAAAATGCAACACCCTTCCGGGTCATCTTGGTAAGTGGCACGATGATCTTGGAGAAATCCCTAATAAACCTCCGATAATAGCCGTCCAATCCCAGAAAGCTCCTGATCTCAGTGGGTGATCTCGGCACCTCCCATCTCATCACCGCCTCAATCTTGGCCGGATCGACCAATATCCCTTTCTGGTTAACAAGATGCCCTAGGAATTGGACCTCTCATAACCATAAATCACACTTGGAGAATTTGGCATACAGCCTCTCCGATCTCAGAACTCCAAGGATCTCCCTCAAATGCTCCTCATGCTGCTCTCTAGACCTCGAATATACCAAAATATCATCAATGAATACGATCACCGACCGATCCAGCATCAGCCTGCACACCCTGTTCATGAGATCCATGAACGCGGTTGGGGCATTGGTAAGCCCAAAAGGCATCACCACAAACTCGTAATATCCATATCGAGTTCTGAATGCAGTCTTCTGGATATCTTCATCCCGAACCCTCATCTGATGATAACCCGACCTCAAGTCTATCTTGGAGAACCAAGATTCCCCCTGCAACTAATCGAACAGATCATCAATCCTAGGTAACGGATACCGGTTCTTGACCGTCAACTTGTTCAACTCCCGGTAATCAATACACATCCGGTGTGAACCATCCTTCTTCTTGACAAAAAGGATCGGCGCTCCCCAAGGTGAGCTACTCGGTCGAATAAACCCCTTCCCCAACAGCTCCTGAAGCTGCGAGGATAACTCCTGAATCTCTGGCGGCGCGAGGCAATAAGGCGCCTTGGCGATAGGTGCTGCTCCCAGAATCAAATCAATACGGAACTCCACTTGTCTTTCCGGAGGCACGCCCGACAGTTCCTCGAGAAAAACATCCGGAAACTCGCACACTACCGGAACCTCGTCAACCAAACTTGGCCTCCCCACGGCCACTCGTGTGTCCATCACATAGGCTATGAATCCACTGCAGCCCTGCTGCAAATTCTGTCTCGCCCTGGCAGCCGAACAAAATGCTGACCCACACCAGGTCCCTTCGCCATACACAGTAAGCACTCCCCCACTAGGGTCTCGTATGGTCACCAGCTGTCTCTCGCAGTCAATGACCGCTCCAAACTTACTCAACCAGTTCATGCCCACGATGACACAGACATCTCCCATCGAGATAGGAACTAGATCTATAGAGAACTTGACACCAAAAATCTCGAGCACACATCCTCAAATCACGTTGGTGGAATATACCGCTTTCTCATCAGCTATGGAAACCCTCAGGGGTCGACTCATCACCTCCCGATCAATACCGATGTGCTGACTAAAAGTCAAAGATACAAAAGACCGACTTGCACCCGAGTCAAATAATACCAAGGCAGGTACAGAATTCACAAGAAAAGTACCTACGCATATCATAATATAAGCACAATATCTCAGCATAAAAGTAAATACACGAAAGAATACATACTAGCCACGACATTGGGCGCCGCGCGGACCTCCTCCGCAGTCAACTGAAAAGCTCTCCCACGAGCCCTCGGAGCCTCGGCCTTCGCTGGTCGAGTCTCAATAACCTTAGCATCATGCGCAGATCCCTGTGTTGATCCCTGATGAAGCTAAGGACACTCGGCCTTCCGATGGCCGGTCTGGTTACAATGGAAGCAAATCGTAAATCCCTTGGGGCAATCCCTGGCGATATGCCCCTCCTTGCCACATTTGTAGCAAGCACCTGATCGTCAGGCCCCCTCATGACCCTTGCCGCACTTTCCGCAAGTGCGGCCCTTCTGGCCTCCCATCCTCAAATTGGCGAACTTGGTCCGCTTGGCTGTCGGCTAAGACTGAGTCGGCCGCCTATCCATCCTCTGAGACTCGGCCTCCTCCCTGGCCTGAGTCTCCAACTCAATCTCCCTCTTCCAGGCATTTTCCTGGAGCTCAGCAAATGTCTGGTACGTCGACTTCGATACGAACTCCCGAATGTCCCTCCTCAGAATACCCAAATATCGGCTCATCCGTGCCTGCTCAGTAGACACCTGCTCAGGGTAGAACATCGCCCTCTCATGAAACTTCCGGGTGACCACAACAACTGAATCATTACCCTGCTTAAGGGTCAAGAACTCCTGAATCAGCCGTTCCCTCTCCACCGGGGGAACATACTCGTCTCTGAACATGGTGGCGAATCTCTCCCAAGTCACTGCTGAAATCTCTGCCAGAGTGAAGTTCGCCGTCATGAACTTCCACTAATCCTTCGCTCCTAGGCGGAACTGGTTCAAAGCGAACCGTACCCTCAGATGCTCCGGACATGAACACGTATAGAAGCATCCCTCAATGTCAGCAATCCATCTCATCGCAGTGATCGGGTCCTGCGTCCCATCAAACTCGGATGGCTTCGTGTTGCTAAACTCCCGGAACGACAACGAGTCACCTCCCTGAGGTCTGGCAGCAGTCATAGCTGTTGTAGCTGCAGCGGCTGCGGCCTCAGTCACCGCGGTGTACCGCTCATCAAAAGTCTCCAACAGCGTAGTCTTGATAGACCCAAACATCTCCGGAATCTCGACCTGGATTGTCGCGGCCACCTCATCGTGGATCATCTGACGAAAGGATTCCTACTTGGGTTGTCCACTGATCCGGTGTCTTTAGTAGTACGGGCCCTATACTACTGATTACACCACATCAGCACTCACCCCAAGTCCTCCTCCTTGGACCCCGGAACGCGAGTACTCTACTCTTGCTATGCATAGGCTACCTACTCGCTCTCAAGGCATCTCATAGCAGCAGGATTCTCCTAGACTAAGGCATCACAAATCAGGCCACTCTAGTCCTAATATGAATACCTAGTCTACTCTAGCATGCATAACATATCATAGCATATCTCATAACACATATTATAAGGGTATTTTGGGGATTTTACCGTTCGGGCGTTGGCTAACCGTACACACTACTTCTTCCTTGGTTATCACAAAATCTATTATAAAATTTTATGCTTTTATTATTGAAAAATTTCTCTCAAATCCTCGGTTTGAGTTCAGTTACGCCCGAAGGTGCACCCGAATCCCTCAAACCAAGGCTCTGATACCAACTTGTAACAACGTAAATTTTCAAAACAAAATTTTCATTTCTTAAAACATGTTTTCATCCAAAACATACCATAAAATCCAATGTATCATAATCATAATACAAATATGCCAAATCCCAAGATCATAAAATAAATCTTCCGTCAGTGCGTACAGATCACGCCGGCGCCTTCCCACGGTCCTCGCTAGTACCTGAAACACATAACACAACAACTGTAAGCATAAATGCTTAGTGAGTTCCCCAAAATACTACTTACACACATACACATTTCCAGGCCATGACCTTCCGGTCCATGTGTCTCAGGGGACTTCCGTCTCGACCCGGTAAACCTTCCGGTCCTACCCGCGTCGACCTTCCGGTCCACATCACAATGCCTTCCGGGCCATAACATAAATGCCTTCCGGCCCATATCAAGCGTAGCATACATAGCACATACAACGGTTAACTTAATCATATACAATGCATACAACTCATAACATATCCGACCTTCCGGTCACACATAGATACCCTTCCGGGTACATTATAGTGAGAAGACTCACCTCGTAGGAAGTCTAGAATCTCACGTGCTCGATATCTCCAAATCTCGAAACGACGACCCAACCCCGCCTAATCACAATGAAATATCATTCTAATTAATATAGGCTTCCAAGACTAGGCTACACCCTTTTCATTATCCCACAGAGGGGTAAAAGACCATTTCACCCCTCCTTGACTCAAAGTCCACATGTTGACCAAAACCCTAAAAGTCAACAAAAGTCAACAGACAACAGTACGCGGGGCGTACCAGCTTCTGTACGTGGGGTGTACGTCGAAGAACTACAATCGGGGGTCTCAACCCCTTACGCTGCGCGTACTGAGAGTTACGCCCATCGTAAGTCTCAGTTTCAGCCATACCATGAATTTTGGTCTTAAACGGTTAAGACACTCCTTCAACTTCCAGATCTGGCTCTCCTTAAGCCTCTTATCCCATAAAGTCAGAACCTTTAAGCCTTGGCATGGCTGTAAAGGCTCCTACACCCTCTAACACCTTTCTTTTCTCCTCCAAAGATCTAGATCTCATGCATGGCTCAATATTTACGCCCAATATTACATTTTTATGAACATACAACTCAAATAGACTTGGAATATGATAGATCTAGGCCGATGGAGACTACTTGCTCATAAAGTCTCCATCTTTGGGACCAAAAACCCTAGAAATTGGTCCAACAAGCACACCATAAGAACTACAAGGCAAGATCCGAACTTTTTACCTCAAGAAGAAGCTCCAACCTTTGTTATCCTCGGATCTACACTTGTCCACCAACTTCTAGCCTCCACAATGGACTCCTCTTCTCTTTTGCTACCTTGAAATGACACCTTGAAGCTTAGAACACTCACACCCAAGCTAAAAACGAAGGAAAAGCTCTCTTAGGGTTTCTTTCTGAAGGATGGTGGCTGAGGGACAAGGCCATCTCTTTCCTTTTATAGCCATCAAGCCATATTAGGGTTTTGGGTCTGGACCGGTTACGCCCAGCGTACCCCGGTGACAACGTGTTCAATTAAGCGCGCGAGTACGCACAGCGTACTCTTTGTACGCCCAGCGTACTCGCCCAACACAAAAGGGCCAACATGACATTTTATGAAAAGATGAAGGGCTAAATGGTTGTACCTGAATTTTAGGTTGTTACACTTATTCTGATTATCTTTGAATTTTAACTGTTTTTCTATCATGGACACATCTACCTCACTTGACACGTCAAATTTCTTAAAGTTAAATTCAACATCTTTATATTTAGCTTTTAATGCATCAAGTTTGACAGTTAATTTGGCAATTTCCTTTTTAGCATAATCGTAATGTTCACATTTAATGTTATATTCCTCTTTAATTCTCTTTAGGTCATTAGTTTGAAAATATACTTTTTCTTTAAGAGGTTTATTGAGTTTCTTAACGTTGTAGATTTCATTTTTAAGGTCAAAAATCTCTCTTACCAATATTTCCTTTTGTTCACAGTAATGATTTATTTTATCCTCACAAGATTGAGAGCATCAGGTTTTACTTACCTCTTTTGTTGTACTGTGAGATTCCATTTGAATAATACCGAATAAAAAGAAATTAGCCGAAAGCACAAAAAATCAACAAGGATTGTTGACCGAGAACAAATTGAAAAGCAATACCAAGAACCAATTCGTTTTGACCGAGATCAAAAACCGAAATCAAAATTAAAAAAATATTTATACTGAATTCAATTTTTGAAAAGTGTGTATTTTGAATATAAAATGGACCGAGATCAATATGTTCCGCAATCAAAAGTGAAATTAAAGAAATTAATTTCGAAATCGGTGTAGTGAAAATCAATTTGCGAAATCAATTAATTTTTCTTCGATACCTAATGCCCTTTGGAGGACCGGAATCAATTTTGAAATAAAGAACCGAAATCAATTTTAGGAAGCATTAGGATCAAAATCAATTTAAAAATATTAGGACCGAAATCAATTTAATAAATTTTGACCGAAATAAAAAAAAATATTTTAAGGAAGGAATATGATTGTTGGGTCCCAATTTTAAAATAAAATTTAAAGAATGTGATTTGAATTTATCATGTGGACGATTTTAAAAACAATGACCGAAAAAATTTTAAAATCAATTTGCCGAAAACAATAACCCCGAAATCAACATATTAGAAAAATAAATAAATTTAAGAAAATTGTGAAATAAACATATTTGACCGAAATCAAAAAAATATTTTAAAATATTTGACCGAAATAAATAAAAAGTTGTGCCTACCGAATACAATTTTAAAATAATAAATTCAATTTTGAAAACAATTTATCGGAATACTTAATGATTGATAGTGGACCGAAAACAAATTTAAAAAAATGACCGAATTTAATTTTGAATTATAAGACCGAAATCAAATTTGTCAAAAACAAACAAAAGAAAACAACAATTTTCATATTTGGTGGAAATCTAGATCAAAAAGATAAAGGACCGAAATCAAAGTATTTTGAATTGATATTTGACCGAATTCCTTGAAATGTTTGAAACAGAAACAAATTAAAATTTATTAAAATTTCGATTAAGTTAAAAAACCAAAACAACAACAAAAACGAGTCTCCAAAGCTTTTTTGAATCGATATATACCAATACAGCTCTGATATCAAATGTAAGTCCCAAAACTATGGATATTATACGATATCAATTAATCTATCTAGTGAATGGGGAATGTAAACCAAATAGAGATTCAAGAACACACGAAAATATCAACTGCACACGTTTATATTGATTAAATCATCTGGTACAATTGAGAACACTCTTCACAACCGAATATTACAATGAACGAACAACTACAAACCCTAAACGGCTATCACCTATATATATGACCTAAATACAATGCTTAATAAAAGCCCAAGCTCAGCCCACTAGCCATACTTAGACTGAAATCAAAATGGATTTCGGTTCATTTAACTGAAAACACTACAAACCCATTTAAATAATATAAACCTAGCATAAACCACATAAATATGTCCCAACAAAGAAGCCATTCAAGCTCACTAAGTACCATATGGTTGGTTTATTTATGCTGTTGTTATAAACTGGATATACTAAATGTTTGTAAGTTGCTATATATGAACTTATATATGTTATCCACTAAACTCCTTGTAGCTTGTCATTGTTCTTGTGTTAATGAGTTTAGGTGTAGGTACTAGTTGCACAAGTAAACAATTAGATGACTTTGAGATGATGTAGAATTACTAAAAGATAGATGCTTATTTTATTTGATATTGTAGTTATATAACACACATTGGAGCAATTATATAGTCTCATTGATCTCATTAGAAGCCTTCCATGCTCTAACGGTTTCATCGTCTGGACGTTTCAACTGGTAAACAATTTGAGAAAACTTTTTTGGATGAGAAAATGAAAAAGACATATTTCAATATTAATATATTCTTGTTTACACTCTTTATATAAAATTTTGTAATAGTGTTGGTTGATATGATATGTTGAGATTAAATAAAATATAGGTAGAGTTGTTGGATATTATTTAATGTGATAATGGATAGACATTTAATGAGATGGTAGCTAAGTTGGTAGGTAGACATTAGTATCTAGCCAATAATATGTAATAATATTACATATAGAAACAAATTACATTAAAATACCGAATAAAACAAACCATAACACTAAATAAAAACAACATACTAAAATACTACACAATACCCATCATCTTCAATCTGCGATTCAGGATAATCTAATGATTTTTTTTTTCTCTTTTGTTTCTCATTCATCTTTTTTACTTCAACCATCATCTCACCTTTTCTCGCACAAGTTTTTTTAACCAATCATTTAGTTTTCTTGACTTAAAAGTTTAATTTTTTTTTTCTTATGATTTTAGCTTTTTTTTTTATCACATATTTTAATGCACAAATATTAAAAGGGTAAATCTATAAGCTACTCCCCAAATTGCTTTGTGTATCCCTTATGAGTGAAATGGTGTGTATACCCTAAGCTACTCCCCAAATTGCTTTGTGTATCCCTTATGAGTGAAATGGTTGAAATGGTGTGTATACCTTAAGCTACTCCCCAAATTGCTTTGTGTATCCCTTATGAGTGAAATGGTTGAAATGGTGTGTATACCCTAAGCTACTCCCCAAATTGCTTTGTGTATCCCTTATGAGTGAAATGGTGTGTATACCCTATGATTTGCCAATTTATGTAAATGAGAAGGATTCGTATAATAGTACCTATTAAAATTGTATTTCTCATGTTTTTTTTTTTTTTTTTTTTTTTTTTTTTTTTTTAATATCCTTCTATAACTCTTTAAGCATCTTCTTCTAAGGGTGCACGGTGTCATGGCTTTTTCATCGGCAGCATGCCAACATGGATAGTGGCGGTAAACACCAACCCTTGAAGACAATTATTGCCGGCAGTATATTTCAGCGGTGGATCTTTACCACTTTCTTTCTCTATTTTTCGAATTAATGCACTCTTTTCTTTTCTTTTTCCTACTTCTGTCTTTTTAACCATTGATTTCTTTCATTTTTATCAATTGATTTTTTTATAACCTATTTCCATTTTCTAGTTATATCGTTTTTTTTTTTAATCCAGATGATAATAATAAACCATTAAAAAAATTATTTTGATGGTTAAACCAAATAAATTTCAAAATATAATAATTAATATAAAATTCAAAGTTTTAGAAAAGGGTTTATTTAGAAAATAATATCAAACATTTTAATGATTTAAATTTATTGTTATTGTAAATAAAAGATTGAAAGCTATAGATTTATATTAATTAACTAGGTGTGAGAGACTCTTGTATTACATGGGTTTCTTTCAAATAAAAATTAAATATGAAATTTTAAACATTTGAGAAGTTTGAATTTATAAGAAAATTGAAAAAAATGTTAAATTCTTAAAATTAAAAGTATTTTTTTTTCTTTTAAATTTAAATAAATAAATAAAAGAAAACTAATAAGACTTTTATTTAGTAATTTTAAAATTAGAAAGAAAGTCCATTAATAAAATTGATTTGTATTTATTATTATATTTAAATACTATATGAAATTTAATAAAATGAAAAAAAAAACTATAAAATTGACATGTAAAAAAAAATTAATTTAAAATAACCACAAAATAACATGTGACAAAATGATTGAGAATATAACATGTAGCAAAAAAAAATATATTTATTAGAATAGATATTTAATAAAAAAGAAAAAAATTGATAGGTAAAAATATCACCATACCCTTCAGGTAAAAAATATAAAAATTGATGTAGTCCCTATCATTGGTAATAAAATATATAAAATTGTAAAAATTGATGTGGTGCCTATGTGGCAGCCTTTAACTATTGACAAAAAAAAAAAAAAAAAAAAAAACATACTCTTTAGCCTAAGACCTAGATCTGAATGTATCATCGAAGTTGGAAAGGTGATTGTTGAGATGATCAGCTTTAGACCATATCTTCTCGTGGAAAAGATGAATGTATTTTTGCAAACAGATGCATATTTAAGATTGCAGAAGTGCTCGAAAAATTGGAATGATCTGTTATGTTTTTAGGCTCTTTATGTAGAACTATGAAAATGTGATAAGTGACACATTTTGGTAGTTTCACAAGTTGCAAGAAGACTTTCATACGCTACCAAGCAACAAAGAGATTTTCCATAAGTTATCACTTGCAAAAATCATGGCTACAATGTCCGTCTTTAACTCTCTCTTAAATCTTGGAAAATGGCTTGTGGGGTTTTAGTTTTAACCCATGTTGTTTTTTTTTCTCACTATTATTATAAGTTGTAGCAGTGGTATTACTCTTTTTTAATAAAGTCCATAAACCATAAACAATCTACATAGGCACACATAAGACTAGCATCATCTTGATTCATTCTTCCAAGTTTTTAAGGCTAAAACTATAGAATGAGAGCTGGGGGAAGCAAACAATCATACAAGATAGCCAATCTGGTTATCAATGAAGAAAAAAATCTATAACTTCTATGGCTAAAATGTAGGCTCAAGTATTTTTTCCATTGCACCAGTTTTAACCTCTCTTCCTTAACAATCATCTGAATTCTAAAAAATGTCAATTTTTAATAAAAAGCTTAAATGGATATTAAGAAAACCACCCCATAGCATTTTAAAAAAGTCACCAAATAACAAAAACATCTAAAGAAAATGACACTCAGAAAATTGTGGATAGTAAACACAATAGACATTAGCAAATCGTCATCAAAAGAAAGATAATTGGTTTAAATCGGATGATGCATAGGCTGAAAAATGAAATCTAAAACTAACTCAATTGTTCAAGTATTGGTAGCCCTGGTGTATATCTGCTGGCTTGCATGAGCAGAAACCATCCTGATTGCACCTCTTGCCATCAAATCCTTGATTGCTTTTCTTGCCAGTGATCCATTAATCTGCCATAATCATACAAATTATAATTACAATTACTCTCAAAGCATAACAGAATAGTTTAAACCCAAATCAGATATCAATTTGCATATGCAAATTGCTCAAAGCACCGATGGAAAAGAAGCGAATTGTAACAATGATTCGTCAACAACCATCGTATGTTCCAAAGATCAAAATGAGAGAACGATATAAGTAAAAACGATGAGATCTAAAAAAAGGGTGTTGTGAAATTTACCCTAAGACGATCGGATAGGATCGATGGGGTGATGAGCTTAAACTTAGGGGCCTCGGATAGAAGTTTGTCATAAGTAGCTTTATCGAATAACACCATGTTGTTCACCTTCTCCTTTTGCTTTCCTTTGCTCCACTTCTGCACTTTTCAACAAAAATCATAAGCATCAAATGCGTTCAATTCAACAATCACACGCATATGTTAACAAGGAATAAAGTACGACCTTCTTCTTCTGTTTTCCACCGCCGGATTTGGCGGGCTTAGAGGACGGTGGAGGGGCTTTTTCTTTCTTGGGCGCCTGCAAAACAATGTACCATAGTTCTTTAGTGTTTAGGATTCACGTAGTAATTTAGCGTATAAATCCAGAGAAGAGCTGTGGAAACGCACCATGTAATAAGCTTAGAGAAACAGTGGGCTGCGGCGGAATCCGGTGACGAGAGAATATCAGAGGAAGAAGGGAAGAAGGTGATGAATCGCTTCACAAATTGTAAACCCTAAAGAACAAGGATTTTGTATATTTTTCGTGAAAGCCCAAAAATATTATGGGCTTTTCTTTGGCCCTCGTTTACAAATCTGGTTACAAACCGATATTAAAAAAAATAAATAAATAAATAAAAATTAAAAAAACACTTTTTTCGTGGATTTAAAAATAATAATAATAAAAAGAATTCGGTGCCGTTTTTACTTATCATAGTAACAATTTAATAGATCTTTTGCTAATAACATATTTATAAAAGGGAAAATTACTTTGTGGGTAATTAAGTATTTCTTTTGTATTCGATTGGTTACTTTTTTTTTATCTGATTTACTATTAAACTTGTTGTATATGTTCATAGAAACCATTGAAACCGGCTATTGAATGTTTCTCACAACTTCTTATCTTCGGCGATTCTCCGTTCGTCTTCTCCGACGAGCCTCCGGCAAAATGATTTACCATTAAAATTATCAGCAAAACAAAGGGTAATTTTGAAGATTCCGTTACACTGTCAGGGTTGCGTTCGGAAGATTCATAAAATTATCAGCAAAACAAAGGGGAATTTTGGAATTTTGGTTTCTCCTCTCAATGTTGTTCTGTGATTTAATTTAACTGTCGATTGATAAGAACAAGAATTTTGGTTTCTCCTCTCAATGTTGTTCTGTGATTTAATTTAATTGTGATTTTATTGAGATGTCGATTGATAATAACAAGGATTTGGTGACTGTGAAAGGGGCAACTGATATGAAGATGCTGGCGGAGGTTTTGAAGCAGAGACTGAAGAGGGTGGTGGAGATAGTTCCGGCGAAGAAAGATGGCGGTGATGAGAAGAAAGGGAAGGGTGGCGATGGTAACGACAGAGAGGAGAAAGGCGGTGGCGGTGGTCAGAAGAAGGGGAAGAAAGGTGGTGGCGGAGATGACGGAGACGGAAACGATGGTATTGGTGGGAAGGTTGAGGCGTACCATTTAATGGTAAATCATTTTTGCCGGAGGCTCACCGGAGAAGACGACCGGAGAGTCGTCGAAGATAAGAAGTTGCCGGAAAGCTTCAATAGCCGGTTTCAATGGTTTTTGTGAACACCTACAATAAGTTTAATGGTAAATCAGATACAAAAAAATATTATTCATTAGAATAGCGAAAAAGATTTTTTTGTACTCGTATAGCATATTTTTTCTTCATTGGGAAAACATGATAATATTCGAATCAAAATATATTTAACAAAACATTTTATCATTGGTCAAAATTTTAAAATTAATCTTCACCCATGAAAACGTTATGATTTTATGAGCAAAATGGCAAATGAAAATAAAAATTGCAATTTATTTTGATTTCGTTGGTAACGGTTACATGTTTTTCTTAGAATAAAACCAACATCTTTTGACAAAGAGAAAGAAGGGAAAACAAAAAAAAGTTATCATGGTTTTCTTACTAGCTTGACATTTTGTTTTACTGATCCACCTATTTCACTATATTCTTATTCAAATATTGCATTTCTTATCTTATAAACTTTTTACACAAATAAATTTAAAAGCATGACAAACATATATCAATAACATATCCTATATTTGCTAAATTAACCACCAAACATACACATATCACAATTCTAACTAGTATTATAAAATACTAAATATCAATCCTAAAATTATAAACTTTAAATTTATATCCTCACAAATAACTGAACCTGAAAAGTGAAAATATACATATCTAAATCACCTTACTCCCACATTTACATGTATGAACCTATGGATTATAAAATATTATATCCTGCAACAACTATAAGTTATGGAATGTCCCTTTATCTCTGAGTTACACTATCATTTGGCCATTACGACCTCTTATACCATGTAAAGTGGTTTTGATGCCTACATGGCACCCACATTGATCACATTATGTGCATATGGTGTGACATCACATGAACCTTATACTTTTCAAAACTAAAATTACAAAAAACAATTTAAAAAATTAAAAATATTAAAATTAACCAAAATTCCACGTGTACCAATTAATCTCAAATAAACATATTCCTCCGTCCTAAATGCTTTTTGACTATCTTTCTAGACAGACAAGAAAACATATTTACATCTCAGACATTAACCTTTACATATTGCAAGGGTTTCAGCTGAGAATCCCTCACACGAACATACGTAGTGAAAGAGTAACACATTCCATTTTACATTATCACAACATGTTGTAAAGGTATGCTCCCCCATGTTTTTCTTCTCATTATCACAACGTTCTTTTTGGATGGATCTAATGTAGTCATGGTGAGATTCTTGAAGAACTCGAGGTCGGAAGGCAGTGGCGGACATAAGGGGTTCTCGGGGTGACCGGTAAAACCCATCAAATTTTAAAGCACAATGTAATTTTTTTTTTGGAAATTTCTGGGTGTAATGTAAATTTTTAGGCATGATACCCTTAAAATATTGTGTACCGCCACCGAGAATTTGTCTTGCGTCTACCATTGTCAGAAGGGAATCGCCATGGCAATTTTCCATCTTTTCCGATACCCATAACTTTGGTGGCGGCAACAACTACCTCATAACTCCTCCGACTGTGTATTGGGAACAGTGTCATTGGTATTTTCACTTGTCATGTCTAAATTACAAGGCAGTGATAAAAATACATCTATGTTCTAACATGTTAGAGGTAAACTTAAAAGGGGGAAATATGTATATAGGATAAATGTATTATTAATACTAAAACAAGTGTGATAGAGAAGATGACAATATCTACACGACCACCAAATTAAACAATACTTCAGATTATACATAGAAATCAACACTCATTTATCCATAGGATTGAACTAATGGTAAACCTAATCACAACTAAATCAACTAGGTTATAAAATTAAGTTGCCAAAACGATATGATGAGTTCAAAGAAATGAAAGAGGGAAAAAGGAGAGGAATCCTACCAATCTGAGAGCAAAATGTGACATGTACAGAAATTTGTTTGATTGTTTTGCTAAAGAGAATGGTGGTGAATTACAATCAATTAACACAATAAAATAAACGACTCAGTTGGCGCGAAGTGTCGCCATGGTGAATTTATCTAATGCATTTGAAGAAGACCCCTTCCCCTTCCTTTTTGTTTTGTCCATACCCATCTGTCGGATAATTTCTTCCAGCTCGAGCTCGTCGCCGTCATTCAAATTTAACTCGACACGAGCATCAGAAGAAGTTGTATATCTACTTGAGCCTATTTTTGTTATTTGTCTTGGTTCTTATCGAAGTACGACTTTGACTTCGAATTCTCTCCATCGCGGACTAGAAGATAACACTGCCCAAGAGTCACTAAACTTGAACATCTTTCCCGTTTCCTTACGAAACAAATGCAAAGCCTCCTAAATAATTTATTCATCTCCTTGACTATCTCGCTACTTTGAATTAAGTAGGTGTTTATCATGGTATTTATCACCTTTACCCAACTCCTTGCAAAACCTTTCAAGGACGTGTGCCCATAAATTTTCATGCTCTTTGTGCATTTTCTTGCTCTGAGTCCTCATAAATGTTTGATGGGTTTTATAGGTTACAAAAATATGTGCTTGCGGAATTTTACTTAACATTTAAGGGCACATGAAACCTAAAGGATTTATGTCATAACACTTTGAAGGCAACATACAATGAACAACAAAACTAACATGAACCCTAATTTAATAAAAAATACCAAGTTATGGTTACATACCTTTGATTTGTTATAGTAAACAAATCACTCCAATCCCTTGTAGTTATTGGTCTTGGAAAAAACTTAGAACCAAAAGGGCGATGCCTCTAATGGCTCACACTCAAACCCTAGAACTAGAAGTCAAGTGAACAGAAAGGAGAGGTGATGAGAAAATTAGATTTCTCTATGTGACACCCCCCCGTTTTTCAGAAACAATTAAAACATTTTTCTTTACGCTTTATAAAATTGAGATGCGAAAATTCCGAGTTTAAACAAAACATTTTGAGATAACAAAAGTTATTTAATTTTATTAAAACCTCGAGGATGTCATTCGTTCATATCCAAACATATGTTACAACGTAAAATATAAAAGGTCTTGGAACTATAAATTACAGGCACATCTCTTATTCCACTTGGCATCCTAACTAGACTACTACAGTCTTGGTTCGCCTACCTATGATGCATAAAAATGAGTGGGTCATGTTTGGGAAACCTAGTGAGATACGTAGGGTTTTCAAACCCATAATAATTTAGTGATAATAATTAATATCAGTCCTACATACAATGTTATCAGATAAATTATATAGAATCTAACCTAAGACCAACTACCCAACCCAACCGATCTACATAGATCCTAACGCAATGATTATCTAGAGGAATTACACAACCTAATAAATCGTTTGAGCAACTATTTAACTACATAACTAGGGGTGTCCTTGGCCAGTGTTAGTCATATAAGGTAACTAATGTTCAGAGATTTGATAAATATGGTATCCCATTTTATCTACGTCCATGGGTTATAAGTCCATGCTAGCAACGTAATTCACTAGCCCGCCTAGAATAGTCAAGTATTGTCATTTACTCTAGTCAATGACCCATACATACTTTTCGGTTGTCTGATATGGACCCACCATTTTTGGTCATCTAAGAAAGAAGAGAAACACTCTACTCTGTTCTCACACACCATACCCTAGTCATGAGGCCTAATATATATCTAACTTACTTTCAACCAAGTTTCCTTTAAATGTCTTATTCTTAAACCTAAGGCGAGACTTATAACTATTGGCAGATTGATTTATAATACAGTTTCAAATTCAATAGTATTATCCTAATTAGACATATAATACAGATATTACAGGCAAGCATTGAATGTCTCATATAGATAATAATTTTATTTTAAATTATGATTTTGATAGTAACTACAAACTCACCTGACCGAAGTGTCTGGTGCTTGATGAATCGGCAGAGCTTCACCTTACACCTTTTCCAAAAAGACCTAGATGTACATAACGCTAAGTCTTAATTTATTATCCTAAGGGTTTAGATTCATCATTAATCCCAAAGTCTACTTTAAGATCAAAATAAGGAATAACCAAGTAGGATCATATCGAAGGTGTGACATTCCCAAATTCAAGGTCATTTTAATTTTTTTTATTTATGCTTATTTCAAAATCAGAGTACTCATTTTAAAGAATAATATTGCGGAATTTGTTCCCAGAAAACATGATAAATATATTATCAAAGCATTTCCGAAGAAATGGAATTTGTTTATATTAAAACTTTGGGATGTCATCGTCAATACATAAACATAAGCATAAACAAACTTTATATTCATTTACACTAGTGATTTACATCTCCTTTAATCTGTCAATGTAATGTAGCTTCGTATCGACACCTGTAATACAAATAAACTGAGTGGGTCAGGTTGGGAAACCTGGTGAGTAAATAGGGTTTTTCAACCCATAATAGTAAAGTTATTATGTTTCATTATCAAACAAGTAACCCAATTACCCATCCCCATTATCTTCTTTATTTCTTAAGGTTCTACCCTAAGAATCATCGCTTCCATGGTTTATTTAACAGGCACTAAGTTCATAGTTGTCGATGTTATCTGATAGGCACTAAGTCTATATCTGCCAATGTCCATCTATATGGCACTAAATCCATAGTTGCTAACGTTCATTTGTAAGACACTAAATCCATAGCTGCCAGAGTTTATTTAACAGGCACTAAGTCCATAGTTGTCGATGTTATCTGACAGGAACTAAGTCCATAGTTGCCAATGTCCATCTATAGGCCACTAAGTCCATAGCTGTCAATGTTTATTTGTAAGACACTAAATCCATAGCTGCCAGGGTTTATCTCATTTATCGACAATATTATTTTTGAGAGTCCACCCGCAATACATGTCAATGGGTTTTTAAAGTACACCGGGTGAACATATTGTTCACAACACCTACAGGTTGCGAGTCTGTTAGTGTTCCACCGGACTGTCTAGAATAGTCTGTGGTTGTCATTTATACTTTGCTAGATGACGGGCCCATCGTTTCTCACTATATTTTACCACTCATATATCATCGCTCATCATTCATCTCATCTTTCATCGCTCGTCATTTATCTCATCTTTAATCTACCCATCTTTTACACATCATAATTATAGGTATAAAATACATATACAATTTAAAGACAAATAAAACATGTATATTTTTGTTTATCTAACATAGATATCAAGAACACAAATAATATGCGCACATAACACGTAATTTATATTAAATACTTCATATTTGTGTGTAAGATGAAAGTAACCATGCACTCACTTGGCTAGTTAGTGCAGACTAACTATTGTCATGGCATCAAGCTTAGCACTGATTTCCAAAACTTCTTTACGATATATTTATTTGTTTTATAGACACTATTGATCATTTGCCTATTTATACTCAAAATTTGATTATCCTCCGTACAATTTAAAGGCTTAATCATCAGCATTATTGACACGATATCTCAAGAGTTAACACGTGTCCCTCTAAATAAATATGTAATGTTTTTTTATTGTACGATCACATATTTAAACAGCATGTGTTATTTTTAATTAATAAAATATGTAAGATATTTCTTATATTTCTTATCAATTATAGTTACATTTATGGTCCCTCGGTTATTCTTGTATTAACACAATATATCCTTAAAGTTACACTATAGTCCCTTAACTATTTATTAATAAAATCATTATACCATTTATAATATCTAAATTATTTAATTCGTTCTTATCCAAAATCTTATCCACATTACTTAATTCGATCTTATCCATAATATTATCCACATTATTTAATTCAGTTTATCCATAATCTTATCCACACATAGCTATGGACGAGATCTATATCTTTCGTTTAGACTCCGTCGGCTAATTTTGACTTTATATTTTTTGTCCATAATTTTTTTATAAAATTAAATGAGTTTGCTAAAATCATAACTCTCTCGTAGGGACTCCATTTTTGACGTTTTTTCCTCAAAATTCTTATTTTAAAGAGTACTACGATTTTTTTTTGGTGGCTTTAGCTAAAAGTCAGTCATTCTCTTCATAGTTTTTTACGTCACACATTCCTTGTGCGCGACTGACTTTTATATCTTATAAAAATCATATCTAATTCCTATGGATTCAGATTTCAATGAAATTTATATTTTCACAATTGGGATGATGTGTATTTTTTAAATATATAATAATATGTATATGTTTTGGCGTACTTATTTTTACGATTTACGAACGATTCGACTGATTTTTCCTATTTTATTATATTATAATAATCATGAAACACATAATATTCATATAATTCTTCTTTATCACGTCAAATAGGTTACAATTGTTGACCCTAACTATTAATTTGGTTAAGACTATTTATCATAAACAATCTTTTATTAAAAAAAACATTTTTAATACTTATTATATCTTAATTGACTAGCCCAAATATGCAGGTGTTACAGAAGGTAGGATCCGTTTGGTATACAGAGTAAACTGTTTAGAAATCTCACTTTAAAGACCTCACTAAATTCAGCATAGGCATTACTCCCCAAAGTAGATCAAGCAACATAACAACTTGGAATTATTGATAAATCTTATTTACAAGTTCCTAGTAATGACTCATAACTTAACTTATAGATTACACAAAGGCAAAGTAAGTGTAGCTCACTTACAAAGTACTATAGACGAGAACCGGGATCTATGCGGGCAGAATATTGGCTCGGGATCTCCTTCTAGAAGGCTACTACTCAGATGAAGGGTGTGTCGCAAGACTTCGCTACATACTAGAAACGAAGAAAAAAGGGGATAATTATCAAATATTTTAGAGATAAGTCGATGGAAGGGTGTGAGAATGAAGGAATGAGTGAGCTGCTATTTATAGGAAGGCTCTTGAGCTTTTGGTTGTATTTCATGCATTTTGGTGCTCATAGAAGAAGAAGAAGCTTTTTGGAGAAGTATGGTATTGCTTTAAGCTTTTGGATCCAGGCATTGTGCATCTTGATTTACCTTATGGAGGTATAAAGTTTCTAACTTGATGGCTCTAGTTGTTAGATTTAGTCTAAGGAATGTTTTGGGTTCATTTTTTTTCCTTATAGTCATCCATGTGAGTATGAGCTACTCCAAGAGCTTAAAATGTTGGAGTTGTGAGGTCCCTTGTTCATCAAAACATCATCTTGATGAGTTATTTTGGATCGTGCATGAGTTTGGATGTTTATTGTGGATTTTATTGAGGAGTTGGTCCCATTAAGCCATGCAAAGGAGTAAAGTTACCAACTTTACGTGTTAAGACATCTCCTTAGGATCATATATAAGTTTGGAAGTCCTTGTCTTAACCATTAAGAGCTTTTGTCAGATTTTGAGCTCTCTGCTGAGTACGTTGGGCATACATAGGAGTACGCTCAGCGTAATGCGTGGTTTGCGCATCAACATCTTGTACATTGTGCTTCGGCAGTCAGTACGTGACGCAGGGCGTACTACCTAGGAATCCATTTTGGTCCTTTTAGGGGCTGGGTCATTTGAGGTTGGACTAGTTATGGTAGGGGTTAAATGGTCTTTTACCCTTTAGGAAGTTAGATTATGGATTGGGCCTTGGATTTTGGGTTATTGGGTTAATTATTAATTATGTCGTATTTATTGTTAGTTGGTGCGAGGTTATCCAGTTCAGCGACCCGATCAGTTATTTGATTATCAACGGATTGAGGTGAGTCTCCTCGTTGTACTAGTGGGTCGAAGGCACCAATGTCGGCCCACTATCATATGTTATGCTAGTTTTCTTTGTGACTCTTGCATGGTATGTTGGGCTAGGTCCATTTGTATGCTGGGCTAGGACCATGTATTAGGAAGGGCTAGGCCCATTGTATGTTATGTAGGGTGCTAACTATGTTTGTGACTTTTGCATTTGTATGATTGGGCTAGGCATATTGGTTTGGTAGGGCTAGGCCTATTATTGCGGGTTGGGCCCAATATGCGGGTTGGGCCTAATGGGAGGGCTAGGCCCAACGGGTATGTATGGTATGTTGTATTTTGGGGGAACTCACTGATATTGTGTTTATGGTTTCAGGTACTTTCGGTTCAAAAGGGAAGGGTCCGACATGATCACAGTGCATCCACCCATGTTTCTACATTATGTTGATTTTGGGATTGTACTTTGATGAATGTTTTATTAGGAAATACTTTTGGATGTTTGAATAAAAGATAAATAGAGTTTTGATTGAATTTAAAATGAAATTTTTACCTCATAATTTTTGGGACATTACATGAGAGGATCAAGATCTGGAGCGGGTAGCCAG
Organism: Lactuca sativa; assembly: GCF_002870075.4. Classification (NCBI taxonomy): domain Eukaryota; kingdom Viridiplantae; phylum Streptophyta; class Magnoliopsida; order Asterales; family Asteraceae; genus Lactuca; species Lactuca sativa. The sequence goes on from NC_056627.2 coordinate 268,555,644, forward strand.
GATAGGCTAGGATTGATTGATGATCAGATTCGAGAGATCATCGCCACTGAGGTAGTTGTTGCTGTCCGAAGGTCTATGTCGGAGATGTTTGGGTCTATCAAGACCGCTATAATTTGATGATCGATATGCTGCTCTTTTTGAAGCTAATGTTGCTGCAACTACTACAACTGTTTGTGCTGCGGGGATTTGAGGGAAGAGATCATTTTAGTGCGAGGACTTTGACAGTAATAAGCCCTCGTAGTTTGATGGGGTCAGCGACATGATTGTGGCGATGCGGTGGTTGTCTGATGTGGAGGGTTGTTTCTTCCATGTTCTTGCCTTGCTGACCAAAAGGTCAAGTGCGCCCTGATCCTTCTCCGGCCAGGGGCGAAGGATTGGTGGAGATTGGTCACTGGCTCTTACACTCCTGAGCAGAAAGATGTTGTTACTAGGGATGCAAGCGGATCGGGTATTCCCCGCTACCCTTGGGGACCCGACCCTAACAGATCGGGTATTCCTCGTCTTATCGGGTAACATATCAGGGATGGGTATTCAATTTCTTACCTGAAGCGGGGACGGGGCGGGGACGGATATACTATTATCTGACCCATTAAAAACTTTATATATATACATAGGCGGAGCTTTATTAGGGATAGGGGGTTGTGGCCCCCCCTGCTTACCAATTTTTATAAATATAATATTTCCGCCCCCCCCCCCCCCCCCCCCCGAATAAATCGTTGAAGCTCCGCCCCTATATATATATATATATATATATATATATATATATATATATATATATATATATATATATATATATATATATAATAAAATTACCAAAAATCGCTTTTATTAAATGCATCTTCAGTATCCGAGGAATTGGGTATTGAAGAGTTTAGCATGCGTATGGCAATGTGGCTCTTCGATTTAGTAAGCAGGTTGCAACAAATTATGAAATTACTATGCATCAACTTCAAACAGTGAAGGTGGAGTGTCAAAACTTTTACTTAACAATACCTTTTTTAAATTGTTTATTTAGTAAAAAAGTTCATATTTTCATATTTTAAACAATTTTATATTTTCATATACCACAATGAAGTGATTGTTGTAAATATTGTTGTCTTTTTATATTTTATGTTTTTTTAAAAATAATACTTATTACTAAACGAGTATCCATCGAGTTCCCCGAATCCGACAAGATTTTGCACCCGAATCCGTTGGACATTTGGTGTGGTTGGGGCGGGGATGGGTGTGGGTATCGGAGGTCGGGTTCGGGGATGGGTATGACAGTATCCACCAATAATCGTACCCGTTAGCATCCCTACATACAGTTATATAGGCACATACAATAGGCACGTAAGACATCTTCCTAGACCCTTAGCTCTAATCTAACATGTAGTTCTCATACACTTACAATAGGCATATAAGACATCCTTCCTAGATCCTTAACCCTAATCCAGCATGCATTTCTCATAATCATATCATAACATAACATGTATGGGTATCTTGGGGAAAAACTTACTTGATCTCGACCGATTGCACGCATCACACTCCTTGTTCTTTCTCAAAACTCTTAATTTTAATTTTTTGGAAAAAATTAATTTTATTATAAAAACCTTTCAAACCCTAGGTTTGAGTCCAGGCACACCCGAAAGTGTGTCCGAATCCGTCAAACCAGGGTTCTGATACCAGCTTGTAACATGCCAAAAATTAAAGCAAAAAATTTAATTTTTAAAATAATTAATAAAGGAGCCATTAGTATTAAAAACATTCATCGTGTCATCCTATAACAAACCAAATTTCGATAATCAAAACATGTCACAATAAAATATAATCAGAGTATATCTCCCAAGAATCTCGTGTGCGGAATAATGGTTTGATGCGCTGCAACTATGTCTGCCCCTTTCCTTTGAAGAAGAGGTACCTGAAACCAAAACTAAAAATCGTAAGCACAAAGCTTAGTGAGTTCCTCCATCATACCACATACCATATAACAAATACATTGCCAAGCATATTTGGGTGATGGCCTCCCTTTCGGTCTATTTCAACCGGATACTGGGTTTATTTCACCCCTACCACTACCACATAATATCATATCAAGTAAACACATAAAACGTAACAGATAGTGGCAAACTAGACAATTATCACAAAGACAATCATCTCTACTACTACAGCTACTAGTGGGCCGACATTGGTGCCTTCTACCCACTCATACAGGAAGGTAACTCACCTCGCAAAGTCGAATGCATAATCTCACAGTAATAAATCTCTAGCGGTAACTCCGACGACTCCCCGAGCTATCATTACCACAATAAAACTTAGTCAAAACTAATAATCCCTCTTAGGGTAAAATGACCATTTTACCCCTAATCTAATTGGGCAAAATCCTATGGCCCAACACCATAACATGAAGGGTCCCAAATCTAAATAGTATACCCAACCCACAAGTTGCCCATCAATTACCCAATTTTCTGAATTAGGCCCAACTCCTCAAATGGGCCTTATTGAAAGCCCAAAATAAATAATTTTGAATGGCCCAATATGGCCCAATACTTTAAACCTCAGTTCCAGGCCTAGAGACTCTGCTCCACGGTGGGCCATGAGGCCCAACAGTCCAGGCCCAAACTTCTATGGCCCACAAACCCATGTTCGCTACTCTACATGCGTACGTGCGACGTACATGCTACGTACGCCCAACGTACGCTGGCCTTGACCAAAAGCGGGAAGTTAACCCAGTACGCTCAACGTACCAGTTTCAAATGAAAAGATTTTGCCAAGTGGTTCTCCAAAAACAACCTGATATCAGCGAACTTTAACTCAAGGTTGATTGTTAAAATTATAAATTTCTACAAAGTCTTAAAATACTACAAGAGAAATATGTAATGAAAAAAATATATATATAGAAAATGAACGATTAAAAGCACATGTTTGAAGTTAGTGGCAAAAATTCAGGGGAAGGGATGTCCATTATGTAACGTCCCAAAAATACGAGCCAAAAATTTCATTTTTAAAACATATACTTAGCAAACATTAGAAATAAAACGTTCACCGATCATATCATTTCATAAAAGTTATCGCATGTCATGAAAAACATTTTATAAAACATAATAATGTCAGAGTACAAATTTGCAGGAGGATCTCATAGTGCGGAATACAAGGCATGTGTGTGATGGGCCACTACCGCGCCAGCTCCTTCCCCTTCGAAAAAGAGGTACCTGAAACCAAAACTAAAAACTGTAAGCACGAAGCTTACTGAGTTTCCCCCAACATACCACATACCATACAATCACATAACATACATATATTGTCAGGCATATCTGGGTGCCCGACCTACCCCTTCGGTCCTCTCGACCGGATACTGTCTAGTATATCTGGGATCTGGGAGCTGGCCTCCCCTGTGGTCCTCTCGACCGGATACTAACCAGTATATCTGGGAGCTTGCCTCCCCTTCGGTCCTCTCGACCGGATACTGACTAGCATATCTGGGTGCTAGTCTCCCCTTCGGTCCTCTCGACTAGGTACTGGGGACTATTTCACCCCTACTACTACCACATAACACATATATCACGTAATCTATCTAGCATGGCTGGGCATGACCACCCCTTCGGCGCTATCGACCGGTAATCTGGGGGACTATCTCCTCCCCTACTGTCACTAGCACATAACATCATATCATACTAGCACAAAACATATCACAGGTAGTAGCAACCCTAGATGAATATCACAGAGACCATCATCTATCATACAACTCCTACTAGTGGGCCGACATTATGGCCGTAGACCCACCGCTACTGGAAGGTAACTCACCTCAAACTAGCTGCTGATCTGCGTGGGAACTGACTGTCTTCTGCTGCTGTTGCTGCCCCGGAAATCCTCCGGCTATAATCCCCACAAAACACTCAGTCAAATACTACTATATGACCTCAGGGTAAAATGACTATTTACCCCTAACCAAGCCAAGAGTCAAAGTCAAAGTCAACTTCCAGTTGACCCGACTCGCCGAGTTAGCCTGCCAACTCGCCGAGTCCCTATCCCTTTATCTGACCATAATCTCGTCTCTACTCGTCGAGTTAGGCATTGACTCAACGAGTTTTCCTTCTAAACCAAAGTCCAATATTCCTTCATCCTACTCGCCGAGTTGTATGAACAACTCGTCGAGTTCATCTTCATCTGAAGAGCACTCCATGCTGAGACTCGCCGAGTTGTATGAACAACTCGCCGAGTCTGTTCTTGAGGCAAGAAAATTGCCTTGGACTCGCCGAGTCAGGGCATTGACTCGCCGAGTTCCTTCATGGGTGAGACTGGCTTCCGACTCACTGAGTCACACCCCATGACTCACTACTCCACTCCGCAAACACGAAAAGGGGGAAAACTCGGGGACTCGCGACTCGACTCGCCGATTCCGATGAACGACTCACCGAGTCTTTCACATGCAAATACTATATACTCGATTTTGCTCGAATCCAGCTCATGTCATACATAGATCTGGGTTTCTAGGGCTTGATTAACATGTAAAGTTTCCAACTTTACGTGTAAATAAACACCAATGAAGGTTTTAGGGCTCAAAATGCACTAAAAGAGTAGATCTAGGGCTTTTATGCAATATGGCTTCATAAAGGCAGTAGATCCGAGCTCCTGGAGCTCAATCATGCCTAGATTTAAGGGTTAATCAACTTATTACAAACCCTAATTCATAATCAAGCTTGGAAATGGATCAAGAAGGACTTTAATGGAGCTATAAAGGACTATAAGCATGAAAACAGAGGGAAACTGAGTTATACCTCAAGGAAATCACTGAAATAACACCAAGATGTCTGGCCTCCTTCTTCTCTTCTTGATCTACTCTTCTTTTCTCTTAAAATCTTCAAGAAAACACACCAAAGCTGAAATAACACCAAGATGTTTGGCCTCCTTCTTCTCTTCTTGATCTACTCTTCTTTTCTCTTAAAATCTTTAAGAAAACACACCAAAGCACTTCAATCTCACAAGGAACAAGGGTTGGATGATATAGGGAGCTCTGAGGGTGAAGGGGGCGAGGTTGGGGCACATAAGGTTGGTTTAAATAGGGTGCAAACCCTTGGAATTTAGGGTTTCATCAGACAGCAGGGACTCGCCGAGTCCAGAATATGGACTCACCGAGTCGCCAACTTAAACGTGTTCCAAATCCCGTCTCTACTCGGCGAGTCGGGCCTACAACTCGCCGAGTCCAAGGCTGAAAATGCAAAACACTTAGATAAATTTTACATACCAGGAACCAGGTGCTACACATTACCAGGCTATTTAGCATGTCCACTGCAAGGTTCCGTCGCCGATTGGGACGAATTCGGTGAATCAGACGCTGATTGAGGGTGGAGATGTTTTACCGACAAGCATAACAACGAATGGCGGGTGGATATCGGCAACAACAAAAAACGATGGTGGTGGTGATCTTCTGTGGGCGTTAGTCGATTGAACTCTCCGTCTGTAATACCTCTCCCTCCGTTATTGAGTGACTTCTAGGTTTTGTGTTGCTGGATGATGGGGATAAAGAAGTGAAGAGGAAGACATCGGCAACAAAAGCAGCTCCGGCTAAGAGGGAGATGGATTTAACCTGGTGATTTTAGGGAGACATATATTTTATATGTTTTGGAGCTAGGGTTAGGGAGGATCAAATGGGATAGAATACAATGATTTTTGATTGTTTTAAAAAGGGATAAAGGTAGGTCAAAGTAATTACCATAATTATAGGAGTGTATTTGTAGAAATTATTTATCAAATTAATAAATTACCCTTATTTATTTGTTTGATTATTTATTTATTTTTTTTAATTTTGATTGGTCCACAATCAACCATACATTAACACAATAATTAGTTAGAATACATGAACCTAGCCCCCCCCCCCCCCTCTCTCTCTCTCTCTATATATATATATATATATATATATATATATATATATATATATATATACCAACATAGGTTGGAGACGGTCCGATAGTGGTGGTGGTACTATCCAAAGTATGTTATCATTTAAATAAATAAAATAAATTAGAAGATGTGGGGTGGGTGAAATTTTTTTGGTATTTTTATTTAAAATAATGAAGAAACCAACCAAAAAAAAACAATTAAAAATACTATTTGTTATAAATAAAAATTATAAACTTAAAGTAATAATCTAATAAAAAGAATTAACGCAATAAAAAATTAATTAAAAGAAATTAATAATCCAATAAAGTAATAATAGATAAATACTATATCTTAAAAATAAGATTTATTAATATATAATAATCCAATAAAAAAGAATTAGTTCAATATAAAAGAAATTAAAAAAATAATTAAATTAAATTAATAATCCAATAAAGTAATATTTATTAATATATAAATGTAATATATTAAAAAATAATATTTAGTAATATATAAAAATCTAATAAAAATAATACAAAAAGAAAAAAATTAAAAGTAACTAATTAAAAGAATTAATGTACAATATTTTAATAAAATGAAAAATAAAAATTACAAAAATTATTCTTATAGTTTGGTAAAAAGATAAAGCTATAGAAATGGTCTATGGTGGTAAATATGTTATTTTCAAAAAGTTAACAAACTTAACGAGGTAAGAACCAAAACCACTAAAAACCACAAAAATAAGAACCTATTTTGATTAGGGTTAATGACCTAGAAAGATAACAAAATTTAGTCTTTGTCGACATTTAGGTAATCATGTTTTTTCGTTCATAATTGACCATTGAACTTGTTTGACCTGTTCAAAATAGGGTAATATGACTGGTAATTAGGTAATATTATCCTATTATGAGCAAGTCAAACAAGTTTACTGTGAAAAAAAAAAAACACGATTACCTAAATATGGACAAAAACTAAAACTAAAGTTTCTTACCCGTTTTGGTCATATTGGACAAGAACCGTCTCAGGGATTGTGTCTTGGGATCAGGCTCCGACTGTCGATGAACAATTAGGTTTGGCTTGGTCTAACTCAGTTTAGTCCGTATTGGTCATGGGTTAGGTTGTGTTGTTGGGTTTTTAAAGCACATACATCTAGCCCTTTAAGCGTATACAACCTAACCCTAACTGGCTGGGCCTAAACTGGGTTGGCCCGAGACTTGATCATCTTCTCATACACAAAGACCGGACAATCTAATTTCATGTCATATCAATGGATCTTATGGACTACCTGCACTTAACATAAAGAACCCAATATTATCAAAATGGGTAAGGGACTTTGGTATTTGTCCATATTTAGGTAACTATGTTTTTTTCGTACACATTTGACCGGTAAACTTGTTTGATCTGTTCATAATAGGGTAATGCTACCACTAATTACCAGTCATATTACCTTATTTTGAATAGGTGGGTCAAATGTATAGGGAAAAAATACGGTTACTTTAATGTGAACAAAGACCAAAATTCGTTACCTTTCTAGTTCGTGGATGATTTTGCAATTTTGTATAATTCAAATAAAACGGGTTAACGTGAATAAAGATCAAAATTCGTTACCTTTCTAGTTCATGGATGATTTTGCAATTTTGTATAATTCTAATAAAACGGGGGTTTGTAAGTTGTAACTTATAAAATGTAATCAGTGGCTCAAATAAACAAATAGGATATGTTTGTTGCATTTAACTGGACCCACATGATTCATGAAGACCTTTGGACGTAATTGGGCGTTTAGGCTTTTTAGAGTTTAACTCGATTACTGGACCCACATCATTCATGAAGACCTTTGGACGTACATAGTTCCGCTTCCGCCCCTGGTTTTATTTGTATAATGGGATTTATAGTTTTTGTGTACATGCAGTATCTGTGTGCTTTCACTTTTTCAAGAAATTAATGATTTCTGTGAGCGAAAATTACGATGTAAAACTGAAGGTGTGGTGTGGTACGCTTGTAAATAACTCAACAAGAAGGTGTTGTTGTTGTTACTATTGTAGACAAGGGTGGTACGAAAAAGAAATTAAAAAAGAAAAAAGGGTTGAAAGAATTTCACTTTCTCCTTTCTTTGCCTATAAAATCACACCATTCCCTTACTTGTCTTCTCATCTCTATCCTTCCGTTAATCCCTTTTTCTCCATCGTCAATTACGTCCACTTTGCTGTTCTGTTGAAAACCAAGTTAAAAGGTATGATGTATGTATTTGGTCAGGATGATCGAAGCTACTTTATTTCCTTTTTTGTTTTCTCTACTTTTTTCCTCAACATTACCACACATCTTCATCACGATGATCGAATCAAATTTTAGTTGCCTTTGGTTTCTCTTCTATGTAATGTAGCTTGATTTTTGCAGATAACTTCATAGTAGGATTCATCCTTTGTTTCTGGTTTTTGTTCATTATATTAATAGTAGTTACGATAATGAATTTTATATCAGTAAACAATGCCAGGTGCCATTGACTATCTTTCGTTTTTCTTACTTGAATAATCATTCCTCTCTAGAAGCATATGTACTCGTGTATCAATAAGCATCAGACACCTGGATTGTTCTTTTTCTACAAATTTAATTCCTCTGTTTTTTAGTAACCAGATCATCTAAAACCTTTTTCTCTCGCAGTTGAAAACCTTTCTGATTTTGCGGCCGATCATGGCGGAAAAAGTTTTCACCCGTGTTTACAGTCTGCGAGAGCGTCTGGATTCAACCCTCGCAACTCATCGTAATGAAATCCTAATGGTTCTTTCAAGGTATGTTCTGCTTTCTGGTTCATCTTCTTAGAGATAATTTTTCGAATGATTTTTTAATACAGTATTTGTTTATAATCTGATATTATCAAGGATCGAGAGCCATGGAAAAGGAATATTGAAGCCTCATCAACTCATGGCTGAGTTTGATGCAATCTGCAAGGAGGATAACAAACTTCATGATGGTGCCTTTCATGAAGTTCTCAAATCCACACAGGTATATGATCGAATAAACTCACAAAACTAAACGAAAATCATCTTGCATCCGATTGATCCTCTGATTTTTTAATTGATAGGAAGCAATAGTGTCACCTCCATGGGTTGCACTTGCTATTCGTCTCAGACCTGGTGTTTGGGAATATGTAAGAGTAAATGTGAATGCACTGGTCGTTGAAGAATTAACTGTTCCTGAGTATCTTCACTTCAAAGAAGAACTCGTTAATGGATCGTAAGTATCGTTATCCTTTCACCAATAAATTCGCCTCTTTCCTCTGTTTCTTTCGCATATGTTTATACCATTTCTGATCCATCGCAGCTCCAATGGCAACTTCGTACTCGAATTGGACTTCGAACCTTTCACTGCATCTTTCCCCCGGCCAACCCTAACCAAGTCCATCGGGAATGGCGTTGAGTTCCTTAATCGCCACCTCTCTGCTAAAATGTTTCACGACAAAGACAGCATGCATCCGCTTCTCGATTTCCTCCGTACACATGCCTGTAAGGGCAAGGTATTAGACTCAAAACCCTAAATTTCTTCTTAATTCACTTGTTTGATTAAAGTTCTGTACTGAGATTTTCTGATTTGCAGACGATGATGCTGAATGACAGAATCCAAAACCTGAATGCTCTTCAATCTGTGTTAAGGAAAGCATCAGAATACCTATCGACACTCGATGCCACCACTCCATTCTCTGAATTTGAACATAAGTTCCAAGAGATCGGATTGGAGAGAGGTTGGGGTGCTAAAGCAGAAGGTGTCATGGAGATGATCCATATGCTACTCGATCTGCTCGAAGCTCCTGATGCATGCACCCTCGAGAAATTTCTTGGACGAATCCCTATGGTTTTCAACGTCGTTATTCTTTCTCCCCATGGTTACTTCGCTCAAGAAAACGTTTTAGGATACCCCGACACCGGTGGTCAAGTTGTTTACATTCTCGATCAAGTTCCTGCTTTAGAACGTGAGATGCTCAAGAGGATTAAAGAGCAAGGACTTGATATTGTTCCCCGTATTCTGATCGTAAGCCCCCCCACCCTTTTCTTTCCATTCTTTCAAAAATTTCGATACTTAACCGATGTTATGATGAACAGGTGACAAGGCTCCTCCCTGACGCCGTCGGAACCACCTGCGGGCAGCGACTTGAGAAGGTGTTCGGAGCAGAGCACTCTCATATTCTTCGAGTTCCATTCAGAAACGAAAAAGGTATTCTTCGCAAATGGATCTCTCGTTTTGAGGTGTGGCCATACATCGAGACTTTCACTGAGGATGTCGCCAAAGAAGTCACCGCCGAGTTGCAGGCGAAACCTGATTTGATCATCGGAAACTACAGTGAGGGAAACCTCGTCGCCTCTTTGCTCGCTCACAAATTGGGTGTCACTCAATGCACAATCGCTCATGCCCTCGAGAAAACCAAATACCCTGATTCTGATATCTACTGGAAGAACTTCGATGAGAAATATCATTTCTCCTCTCAGTTTACCGCTGATCTTATCGCCATGAATCACACCGACTTCATCATCACCAGTACCTTCCAGGAAATCGCCGGAAGGTAAAAAGACACATATTCTCGTCGGCATTGTTGATTTCCTTTTTACTAATTTTGATTTTGATTTCAGTAAGGATACAGTCGGACAGTATGAGAGTCATACAGCTTTCACAATGCCTGGATTATACAGAGTCGTCCATGGAATCGATGTCTTTGACCCGAAATTCAACATCGTTTCACCCGGTGCTGATATGGGGATCTACTACTCGTACAGCGAGAAAGAAAAGAGGCTCACGGCGCTCCACCCTGAAATCGATGAACTCCTATTCAGTTCCGTTGAGAACGAAGAACACTTGTACGTTTTGCATTTCTCCTTTTTTAATTTTAATTTTGGAATTAATGATTTGAATGAATGTTGCAGATGTGTTTTGAAAGATAAGAACAAGCCGATTCTGTTCACAATGGCGAGGTTGGACAATGTGAAGAACTTGACCGGACTTGTGGAGTGGTATGCGAAAAACGATCGGCTTCGTGAGCTGGTGAATCTGGTGGTGGTCGGCGGTGACCGGAGGAAGCAATCGAAGGATCTGGAAGAGCAAGCTCAGATGAAGAAGATGTACGATTTAATCGAGGAGTACAAGCTCAACGGCCAATTTAGATGGATTTCTTCACAGATGAACCGGATTCGAAACGGCGAGTTGTATCGTGTGATTGCTGATACGAGAGGCGCTTTCATTCAGCCGGCGTTTTATGAAGCTTTTGGGCTGACGGTGGTGGAGGCCATGACGTGTGGGCTGCCGACATTTGCAACGCTTCACGGTGGTCCGGCGGAGATCATTGTTCATGGGAAATCCGGGTTTCATATCGACCCGTATCATGGAGACCAGGTGACCGAGCTTCTGGTCAAGTTCTTTGAGAAGACCAAATCCGACCCTTCTCATTGGGAAGCCATTTCCAAGGGTGCGGAGCAGCGTATCCAGGAGAAGTAAGATCATGCCCCTTTCTTTTCTTTAGTTAACTACTAAACTAAATAAACTAATAATTTAACCCATTTTCTCTAAATGACAGATACACGTGGCAGATCTACTCAGATAGGCTATTGACGCTTGCTGGAGTTTATGGATTCTGGAAACACGTGTCCAAGCTTGACAGGCTTGAGATTCGTCGGTATCTTGAAATGTTTTATGCTCTAAAATATCGCAAACTGGTAAGTGGATGAATTAAAAACAATACTACTAGTAGTAAATGTAGTACAGATGGAAATTATTTGTGTTGGTGTTTTTCTTTATAGGCGGAATCTGTTCCTTTGGCTGTTGATGAATGAGTAAGCGAGGTGCAATCTGGTGGTCAAACTCAGGTTTTGAGGAATTAAATAATAAAGCGAAGAGAGCATTTTGAAAGGCTTTTTGTTTTTTGCTTTCGAGAGTTTATGTGTGTTTGTTTAGTTTCCCTCATTTCTATTTCATTTTCGACAATTGTTATGTACAAAATATCTCTCTTTGTGTAATCGACTCCTGCTTTGCATTGACCTTCGGTTCCAATTTGTAATGATTTTTTTTCTAACTTGAAATACTCAAATCAAACAAGAACAACGACTTATTTCACAATAAGAACTGCTACCAAACTCTTCATATTCTAAACAAACTCTCATTTACAACTCTAACTTTTTTTGGAAAACGCAAATAATTTATTAATGAAAGGAACTCTCTACTAGCAAGGAACTAGAAGAGAGACCAATGAAAAGACATACAAGTAATGAATTATAAATCATAAAATGGAGATATTCCCCATTCCTCCCAACTACACATACCCTTTCTACTTCTATGTTTTACCCAAAAGAAGGTCGTGACCTTAATACACTCCCTTTCTACTTCTATGTTTTACCCAAAAGAAGGTCGTGACCTTAATACACTCCAACTAAAACTAGTCGGAATCAACTAAGAACCAAAAAGAAACATAAAGATCAACTAAGAACCAAAAAGAAACATAAAGATCACATGATGTAAACCCTAAATTATGGAAACCCTAATCAGTAATCACAGAGATTAGAACGAGAAAATGAGAGACAATATGTGAGACAAATGAACGAACTAATGAGTTCTATCACTCTCATAGTCATTTCACATTATATACATGAACCTTAACATTTTCACTTAGCACCCTCCAGCTTATCATTTCCTTCCCTGCTTCCGCCCAAAACGATCCTAAGTCCACAAATAGAGCCCAATACCAACATTTAGCATTTTAGCCCGTACTCTAATAATTATCACATTAAACAAACATATGATATTCTTACTAGACAAATTCTAGAGAATGTGTTTCGTGAGTATATAATTATTTAATTAAAATAATAATTTTTACAAATTATGATTTAATATTTACACATGAAAAATCAATGTAGTATTAAAATAAAACATATATTTAACTTATTAGTTTTATTAACTGTAATATGTTTATATCATGGTTATTTTTACTATTAACTAGGTGGGTAACCCCACGTATCATAGGTTTGGTATTTTCTTCATTGTTTATGTATTTTGTGTAGCAAGAGGTAGCGTTTTGTTGGTTGTCGTATGAATTTTGTAAAAAAGGAAATGTTATGTTTGTTACTATGTCGTGCCAAATGTTATTTTTAAGGAATATTATATTTTGTAATATGTATATATATCAACATGTATGTAAATGTAATTAATTATGTATGGTTTTATCGATAGAAACAGGTATTGCAGTAAGGAAGCCAAATGCAATAACGGTTAAGACCACGGTTTTATCCTTTTGTTTATCGGTTATGCTTTGCGGGATATGGATTTGTGAACAGTATAGAAAATATGAGATTATTGATCGATTGTTTTGGTCGTTTGTGGTACGATTTGACAATTTGGTTCGTTGTGGGTTATGTTTGTTGTGTTATATTTTCTTGTTATTGTGGTCGATGTGAATAAAAATCGTAGGGGAAAGAAGGTTGAACACAATTTTTGGAGTTAACATGTGTCGTTGTATGTGGTTATGTATGTAAGTTTTTTTGTTTGTTTGGTATTTTATCTGTATTTATACATGGAGTAAGTGTTGTTTATATATGTGGGTAATTTGGAATGAATATAGAGATTGTAACATAAATTGGTAGAATAGATAAAAAAGTCGTTCATTAAAAAGTTCACGAACAAATAAACAAATAGAGTAGAGCACTATCAAAAATATAAAATCATTAATCGAACATTCTGGATAAAAAAATCAACTTTTACAAATTCAATACATCTCAACTCTTCATTGTGGTTAATGGTGTGCAATTTAAAGCCATTAATCAAAAGTTGTATAAAGTGACATGTCAATCTTGTCGTCCTATTTGTAGAACCATAACTGCATATGACACTAACATTAACATTAAGTCTTGAATTTATAATTATTTTATTCAATTTGAAGGTTCACAATTTTAGGCAAAAGAGAAATTGCAAACAGGTTTTTACTTATTCGTAAATAGTCACAAAAGAAGGTGATATTGAGTTAAAGAATGCTTATTAAAATAAATTGTTTAAAGATGGACGCTATATTATGAGTCAATAAATATGAAAATGAAAATTCATTTGGTGACGGGAAAATAGTATGGTATGCAAGTTAATTCAAACGAAAATTACACACTTTTATGGAAGCCACCAAGTTGAATTTTGACTTCGTGTTGATGAATCTGTAGCACAAGATGGTTAAAAAAAACTTCAACATCTTTCACTATTTACACTATTATCAAATTCTAATGATAATACTTTTAACTCCTCTAAATTTTAACACAAAAAACTGCATTATAGTCAAAGTGTATGTAGGGGGCATAATTAAAAACCATATGTAAAGACATTTTGGTCTAAAACTGTATAAACTACTCAGTTTTAAAAAATGTCTGTCTGTCCATTTTTTCAAAAAAAATTATTTTCTCTAAAAATTTAACAATGTAAACTACATTATGGTCAAAATGTATAGAGAGGCATATTTTAAAATAATGTTTGTAGTGACAATTTGATCATGGATGTTATAAAATTTTATGTAGAGACAAATTGTTAACTGCCTAAATTACAATTTTTTAACAGAAAAATCGGTATTTATGGGCATTGTGGTAAAATACTGTTACAATCACTAATTTTTTTTTTATCAATTATTTATGTTTGTAGGGACATTTGGGTCATACTTGTTAAAATTATTAGCAACATTGTCGTCAAACACTGTGGGTTGTGGCAATTTTGTCAATAACTTATAATTTTTCTAAATTTTAACCAATGTTCTAAATAACGTAAGACGTGACTTGGCGACAATATCAAGCCTCAAGCTTTTGCGAGCCTTGGCGAGTCACGGCGTTTGTAAGACGTGACTTAAGACGACAATTTTCTATATAATTAATATTTTTATATGTATTTTCAACTATTATTCATTTTTATACACATATATGAGTTAAGGCGGCGTTTTGGCAAAGCTTGGCCGCAGGAGCAAGCCTTGAAGCTGTGGCGTGCCATGACGGAGCCATGACGAGCTTTTTAGAACTCTGATTTTAACATAATAAACTACATTACAGTGAAAGTGTATGTAGGGGGAGGGGGGGCATAATTAAAAACTAAATCTAAGGGCATATTGTCAAACACCAAATTTATGTCAAATAATGTTATTTTTTATATTTTAACCAAAAAAACTGCATTATGGTGACGAATATTATGTAACTTTTTATAAGAACTATTTGTTCACAGTCGGCATAATTAAAAAGTATATGTAGGGGAATTTTGGTTAGAAATCGTCTAAATTTCTCATTTTTTAACCAAAATAAATATGCATTTGCATTAATATCAAAAAAGGTTAATAGCAGTCATTAAAATTAAAAAGTTTTAATATGGGGATTTTGGTAAAAAAACAATTAATATCAATCATAGTTAACCAAATAAAATGCAATTTGGTAAAAAAAAAAATAATAAACTAATTCAGTTTTAACCAAAAAAAATGTATGTAATAGATATTTGGTAAAGAAAATTAAAAAAAGAAGTCATTGTTGACCAAAATAACTGCATATAGGGATAACATGGTAGAGAATTTTAGAAAATAATGTATATATATGTGTGTATTTTCTGATTTATCCACTCATCCAAACACCAAACCCAAATCAAACCAAAATTACCATTTTTGGTTCTAGTTGCAGTTTAACCGAAATGAATCATTTTTATACAAAATAAAATATTATCATTATTTTTTTTTTGTTTTTTTTCGAATCAAACAAAAAGTGCATTTCGGTTAAATGTATGAATTAGCAATGTACATTTATTTCTACTATACAATTATTTTCAATGTTTTTCTCAAAAAAAAATAATGAAAGTGGCAGGCTATAATAAAAAAATGAGAATTAAAGTCAGTTCACGTGCTTAAATTTGGGGGTAATTTGGTAATTGTACATTTGTCTAAATATTCATACCTGGGCCATGCCTTCTGATAAACAATGTACATTTGCTTAAATTCTGGGCCATGCCTTCTGATAAGTTTAAGGTCTGAAACAACATGAATAAGCAATTAGCAGTCAACATTCAACACTAATTTAAAGAAAAAAATAATATATATATATATATATATATATATATATATATATATATATATATATATATATATATATATATATATATATATATATATATATATATATATATATATATATATATATAAATTACAATTATTGTCTCCATACCTTTTTTGAAGATTGTAAATGAATAAGTTTAAAGTCTGAAACAACATGAATAAGCAATTAGCAATCAACATTTAGCACTAATTTAAAGAAATAATAATGTTTTTTTTTTTATCTAAATTACAATTATCGTCTCCATAACTTTTTTGAAAATTGTAAACGTGGTTGTCTGACAGAACTGGTAACATTTTTCATCCCCAAAAGCAAATTTGGAAAAGGCTTTTGTCCATAAAATTGATCACATATAATGGGTTACAGTAACCACATGTAAAATAACCATTTTATCCTTACCTTTACAACTATAATATAAAGTCTTCAAATGTTATCCACTTACGCTCCATTTTATTGCCATTTCCAGATCATTACATGACATTTGCAACTTTGGTCCTTGTTTGAGCGATTTATAGATAAAGTCCAAATCACTGCACCAGATACCTTTATATTATAGGATGGTATTTTAAATTTTTTATTATTAAGCATTATACTTTACGAAATCTAATTATACTATTGTATTTTCAAGTGAAATAAAAGTAAGATATTCTAATGCATATATAATGGGAAGTACAATGCTATAAATGACACTAATATTTATAAATGTTAGATGTCATTTCGTGCATGTAGCCCAACAATGTACATTACCAAAAAAAAAATATAGACAAAAAAGGACCGAATTTCCCCTGCCCCATACCTTGGTGGGTTTGTAAACAACAGCCCAATAAAATTTTCTGTGAAACTTAACTGGATGTTGAATGTTAAGACGAAAGTGGCATCGAGGTTCTACCAATATGGTAACATGTCATAAACATTATAATTTTTAATATGAGATAATAGGAGGTGAACTGCAATGCCAAAATTTCAAGCTTATTAAGTGGAAAACATCGTAGACAATATGTTTCAGCAAATAAAAGTTAATAAAATATAATTCATATCTTCTTATCAGTCTCACATATCCCACATACACTTTTCTTATCACAAATTTAGTCAACACACTCAAGAAATGTAACCCGATTACAATGTTTGACATCTGATCATTAAAAATACCACCATATGTTAGTAAAAATGATCATATTTCTAAAGATTAAAAATGATGTAAGCTTAACCAATGCATTCCAGGTGATAAGGCAATTGCTTTTGTTCTAAATCTCGAGGCAAAAATCTTTGGTAACACATACCTGAAGTATTAATAATTAATATGTTCACGATCGGGAAAAGACTAAGACAACACACGCACAACTTCATCATGCCATTTTGGGTCTCCAAATTGGGGTGCAATAATTCCACAATTCACAATATAAATATTAACATATGAAGCGGCAAGCCTTGTTCCAGGAAGTCCTCGTTTAGCTTCTCCCACCTTTTTGGTAGTTTATATAATACAAACAATAAATGATTTTTTTTTAAATGAGAGAACACTATGGAATATGGATGTATATTCTTACTTGAATAAATCCAGAAGATTCTTCATTTGTCGTATAAAGAGGCCCTGGTATATGGAGTTTAATAATTTCAAATTTTCTACCCTTTGCATCTGTACAATTTGAGAGAACAGTAAAAGCCTTTACAACTCGCTCATAACGAGGGTCTGATTCCTCATCTGTCGAGGACAATAACACCACACCAGGCTTCACAAAACACCACATATTGTCTATGTGTCCATTTGTATCATCATCACCTGTATAAAAATAATAATAGAATTAAAAAAACCATACATTGTTATTTCTTGCATTTATATTTTTTGAAAATGTACCAAATACTCCTCGGGGCAACAAAATAATCTTGTTAACTCTAAGATAGGCTTTAAGTTCATATTTTATTTGTTCTTTCGTTAGATGTGCATTCCTGTTTTTGTTTAATAACCATTCTTCTGTAGTAAGCCATGTCCCTAAAAAAATGAGATATCAAATTAGTAAAAATCTTCCTAATAATAAAATACACAAACAACCATATAAAAGTTGTCACCTTCACCATCTACATGAATACTTCCACCTTCAAGAATTGTGGATCATGGAAAACGGGGAATCCTCTCCATTGAAAGAAACTAACAGGAAAAAGCAAAACCAAAATCAATGGAAATCTTTTAAGAAAATTTTAAGAGGATGGAAACGTGGGTGTTATTTTTTTTATACATGATGTAAATCTTTTGAAGATAATTAAATTATGGGATAAGATGCGAGACTAACACTTGGCACAATCCTGACCATTGCTTCCTCCCCACACATTGCCACCGGATCGCGACACGTGTCCAGTACGCCTAGTGTACCAGGCTTGGTACGCCTCGCATACCGTGTACACCCAACATACATATTAATTACGCCCTGCGTACAGAGTAATTACGCCCCGCGTACTCTCCGATTCCAGCCTATAAATAGAGGCGTAAATCACCTCATTTTCTCACAACTTTCTCTACCAAAGACCCCAACCCTTCTAAATTTTTCTCTACTACTTCTTAAGTGTTAGAGGCGAGTCCCAGAGCGCGCCAGAAGGCTCTGAGAAGAAGAGCTTTCGGCTCAGAAGTTCTGCCCCTGCAGAGCCCGACTGTTAGCTAAAGCCCCTTGTAAGTGAGTTATGCTTACCCTACTTTAAGTATAACTTATGTTTAAGTTCATTATCATTATTATGAACCTATAAACAAGATTTATCAGTGATTCAAAGTCCTTATATTGATTGATCTACTTACGGGGATGATGTTTAGACTGTGATTTAGTGAGGTGTTTAAAGTGGGCTTTCCAAACAGTATACTATGTATACCAAACGGACCCTACCTTCGATATGATCCTACCTGGTTGTTCCTTACTTGATAGATCATGACTTAGACCTTTAGTTAATGATAAATCTAGACTAATAATCAGTCACAATAAATATTAGACAAAAATCTGGTAATAATGATATTGGGTTTCGTTGAAGGAAAAGAAAATTGTTAGAAGCGAAGTGCTGCCCGAATTTCGAGTCATCACTTTAACAAGTGAGTGCATAGTTAATTTTATCTTACACTTAGAGATGAATTATTTAATAAAAATTACGTGCTATGTGTGCATATTATCTGTGTTCTTGATATCTATGTTGAGTGAACAAAATATACATGTTTTATTCAATTTAAACTGTATATGTATTTTATACCTATAATTATGATAGGTAAAGATGGGTAGATGATATAGATGATGAAATAATTGATGAGAGGCGTCGATGTTTAAGATGATTCACTCATCTAGTGGAGTATAGATGACGACCACAAACTATTCTAGACATTCTAGTGGAACGTTGATAGGCTTGCAACTTGTAGGTGTTTTTGAACTACATGTTCACCAGGTGTACTCCATCCCCCTCATGGTTGCCCTTTTGACATATATTGCTAAGGAATCCCCTAAGTAGTGTTGTCCATCCCGATGAAAATCCTTAGGCTAGGTTCCTTAATTTAGATGCTTTAGGGATAGAAAGTGAGGATAACGGGAACGGGTAATCGGGTTGATTGATTTGATGAAACTAATAAACTTAATTATTGTGGGTTGAAAACCCTATGTTCTCACAAGGCTCCCAAGCCTGACCCACTTAGTTTCTTGTATTACAGGTAGTGGCATAGAGTACAGGAGTGATGATCTAATGAGAGATCAATGGATTATAGGCCATTATAATAATAGATGTTGTAAGGCATGTACTATTTCTTTTTATGCTTATGTACTATATTGGCAATAACATCCCAACATTTTTAATATGATGAAAACACATTTCTTCGGAAATGCTTATCATATTTTTGGGAACAAATTACGCAACATATTTCTTCAAAAGGATACTTTGATTTTCAAATAAAGCATAAACAATTCAGTCTTTTCTGGACGTGAAATTGGGGATGTTACAAATCATTGCATCCAAAGTCTTGCAACTCGATAGGCTCACAAACTCCCTAATATCATCCTGCAACATATCATGGCACCTCGTCTTCTAAATATCCTCATCTGCAGCGTATTGTGTGACCAACAAATCCCTCTCCCTAAACTTAGCGGTGATCTCTTCCACGATCTCTGTCGTCTGGAGAAGGTCCTAAAACTCCCTTGACAAATGTTTCACCTCAATAACAGGTGCAAACTCAGCCCTGGATCTTGACAAAAAATCAGTCCATGACATGGCCGTCACGGCCTCAGTTCCCAAGGAGTGACCAACCTCCTCGCACTAGTCGCGGGCTCTATCTCGTAAAAGGAAAGATGTAAATCCCACCTTCGATCCCTCAGAGCAGAAACTTGTACGCTGAGCATTATTCATGTCAACAATCCAACATCTACTTGTGGTAGGGTCCTTCTTCCCAAAGAACTATGTAGCTTCACAAGCCTTGAACTCCCGAAAAGAGAGAGTTTGTGTCGCCAACTGACCCACACCAATCTTAGTACGAAATGCCCAAACCGCTCATCCAGTAGCTCCGTGATCCCCTCCTCGATGGTACCAAACATCACAAGAGTCACATCCAAAATACCGTGATTGATCTCAGACGAAACGAACTCACGAATCCTCTCATCAATCGACTCAACACCAGATCCTGGTACAGAACCAGAACCAAAATTAGATCCTCCTCCACGAGTGAATATCACCATACTGAAAAGTAACCATACAATGATCAGAACATGCCCAAAGAATCCTTATTCTACAAGTTTCTTAGAATCCTCGTGACTTCCCCGATTCAAGTATGGATCCTTTTCTTTCAGTAGTACGGGCCCAATGTTACCTTCCACACCTATCCATACTTTCCTCATGAAGAATCCCATATTCTCTAAGTCACCTTCTCATATTGATACTTAAAATACTCACTAAACTATACACCAACCCACCTAGGCTCTCCTAGGATCCCTACCTCACCCTACCATCAGCTGCTGAAAGACCCCTTCCATTGTCAGCTAGCTACTTTATAAATATATTTACATGCAAAAAAGGTTAAATAATCCTTCGACTAAAAGACTCAACCCTACAATGGTTGGACTCAGACAAGAGTAGCGTAATAGGAAAAAATCAATCACTATGAGATTATTTAACCTCTGCAGCATGTAACTTAACATATTCATGTAATAATTAGCTCATATCAGTATGAGTCCTACAAATCACAAAGCAAGCAATATTCGAGCAGTAGAACTCTATAGGCCACTAACAACAACATGCATCCTTCCTAATAGGCATTCTAGCATGTAACCCTGAGCATATCCTTATGCTAATTTCTAGCATGAAAAACATATAACATATCAACATGTATGAGTATTATGGGAATCACTTACTTGAGCTCGACCGATGACACACATCACACCCCTTTTTCTTTATTAAAATCTTTTTAGAAAACTA